>NC_080027.1:118697438-119322438 GCF_030020395.1 Manis pentadactyla | reverse complement strand
CAGCAGATTAATTAGGAATTATCTGCTAAAATATGAATTAACTTCTAATAATATTTTAACCAGCTACTCTATGATGCTAGTGTTATCTTATTGCTGCTAAAATACCTGAATAAAATATCTTGCCAGTTAAGACGATAGTGCTAATTTGTCTCCCAAATAATCAATCAAGTTTTATTGAGATTTGCTGTGTACTCAGGACATGTTAGAGAATGAAGGGAAGTATGGCATGTAGTTGCAGCTCTCAGGCGATTCACAGCAGAGTTGAAGGGAAAGAACTCAGCTCAAAGGACTGATAGGAACAAGAACGTTAATGGGATTTCAGATCTTGACTCACCACCTCAGCCTTCTCATCTATTAAATAGGAATGATCATACCTAGCTCAAAATTCATTGTGTAAATGCCTATCTCGGTCCCTGGTACTTAGGAATCTTTCAATAAATATCAGCTTTGTTATAACCTTACTGTGTCATTCTGAGAAGAAAATGCAACTGTGGAAGCAATTCACACACAGGCAAAAGGCTGTGTTCATCAGTTCTTCAGTGAAGCAGTATTTGTAAACCTAAACACCGAATCTAATGGCCATCAAAGAGGCAACAGTCAAACAAACGGTGACGGATTCATACTGTAGAGTAGTGTTCACCAGCTAACCACAGTAAGGCTCATCCGGGTGAGCCGACATGGGTAGATTTCCAGTATTTTTACAAAATATAAATGAACAATGTCAGTTATATTAAAAATGGCCATGTGCAATATAAATACAACATAGTCTCTATGCACACATATAAAAACAAAAATATCTGGGCATATACACTTTAAACATTTAACTATGCTACCTTGGGGCTAGGGGGAAAGGACCAGGATTGGGGTAAGTCATCAGAGGGGACCTTAGCCTTGTCTACAAAATTTTATTTTTAAAGCAATGTAGATTAGATCACTTGTGTAATTAAAATGTAAGTCATAAAGTAACATGGGATCAGAATACAGATGAAGCATGAGAGTGGTTCGGTGGGCTGTAAAGGAGGGGGAGAATGCAGCCAGGGGCAGGCAACGTGGGAACGTCTGTAGAGTCCTGTGCCTGGGCTCCACCCGCAAGCCACACACGTGGCAGGGAGGACAGGGAGTGGCCTCGGAAATAAGGGGAGATGTTTGAATGGACTACAAGGGGAAGTAATAGGCAAACCGGGGAGAGGGGTCTGGACCTGCGAAGGAGACACGGAGAAACATCCTTGGGGTCTAGAGCAGAGGGAAGCTGAGACCCAAGGGGCATTTTAACAGAATTATTTGACAAAGGTTAATAAGAAATCAGGAGCCCCCAGAGGCTGTTGAAGGCATCCAGGTTTGCAGTATTAAACACCAAAACAGTAGAAATGAAGAGAAAAGGGCAAATCTGAGAGGCATTTGGAAGCAAACCCCAGTAGGAATTAATGAAGGGGAAGGCTGAATTAAAGATGATTTCAAACTGTTGAGCCCAGAGGTCCAGGGAGTGGTACCTCAGACAGAAATGTGGTTTGAGACAGACAGCAACTTTAATGATTAAAAGAGAAGGGCTCAGTTCTCAAATGTAGAAATCTAGGTGATGATTGGGCGTCTAAATGGAAATGCCATGTTGGTGAATATGATATTCTAGTTTTTTTCTGAGAGGTGTCAGCAAAGCCATGGGACTGTACAAATTCCCCAGTGATGTGTTGAAGGCAGTGTCGACATGGAAAAGCACCGAGTCAATAACTGGGGAGGGAGGTCATGGGAGGCTGGAACACTGGCATTCTGAAATTCAGTGTTCACACTGGGGTCTCTGTCAGATGACATTTACCAGGTTCAGGTGTCTTTTAAAGAATATTGTAGCCACACCAAAAGACATCTATCTTTCTTCAGAAGTAATTTTTAAAACTAAGGGACACCCTAAAGGCCAGCCTGTCAGTCTTGCAAAGCTATATGTGGCCTGTCCTCAGAACATCTTTCCCGGGCAATCTGCATTCCACTCTGCTTTCCTGTTCGAACAAATCAGGAACTGTGCCAAAAAAAATAGCTGCTGTTTCCACGGGCCAAGGCTCTCCCGAGAGGGCCAGAAGGAGCCCAGCAGAGATGCTGCAGTCCTTCCAGGCTGTGCCAGGGAGAATCCTGCATTGGTGAAGGGCTGGACTAGAAGGTCAAGAATTTTCCATCTTGCAGATTCTGTGTAGCTGATAAGCTCGTTCTTTCTGGGCCCTTTTTCCTCACCTGATGGTGAAGGAAGCTTCAGAGCTCAGTGAGGGCGAGACTTAGTTTTGGCCATTCAACTTCTTCCCCAGATGGAAGGGTATTTCCTTAAGGGCACAGCAGAGGGCATGTCTAAGATCACAACCTGGGCCACCAGCCATTACTGGGGGCAAATTTCACCTCTGCCAGCCACCAGGTATGTGACCGTGGGCACATTAGTTCCTAATCCTCTGTAAGACTCGCAGAATTGTTAAAAAGATAAATATGTTAATGTATAAACAGCACTTGTGTGGTTGCCCGCCACGTGGCCAGCATCCACTAAATTGTGAGTGATACTGTGTAACAGACAGCAGACCCGTTTCACCTGTATCAGTCCTTGCCTACCTCCAACCATCAGGCCAGGAGGGCGTTTGCCGCCACCTAGTGGCCACTAATCACACTACACCATAGAGGTCAGCCTTCCCAAATGCTATTGCGTAGGAGGCAGGACTACTCGGGTGCCCAATAAAAGGCGGAGAACAGATTATGTACCAGTGAAACTACCACCTTCATCCCCTGAAGTTTGCTTTTTAGCCTCCTGATGCCTAGTTACAGGAACTGCCTGGTCAAGAAGGCACTGATGCATGTGTTAAGATGAACATTTCTTGTTATAAAATGAAAATCTCGTTTTATTATTTCGTAAGAATAAGAATCTATTTACAAGATGAGTAAAACATAAGGGAAGGTGGGTGGAGAGATAAGCATGTGTTCTGATTAAGTGGAGCACAGGTCAGTGCAGCCTGGAAGGAAAACCTTGAGTGAGTCTGACTGTCTGGAGCCCCACACTGGGTTTTCAATAAAATTCAGGCCAAGTGCCCTAGGCACCATGTGTTGAAGGTTTTAGCAAACCCAGGCAGAGAGGAAGCTTCAAACTCCCTTCACCTCCTTTCCTCACTGGCTCCAAAACTCCACAGAGACATCGTTTAAGAAAAAAAAAAAGGTTAGGCAATCTCCTTCCATTTCCCCAAATGTCAAAGTGAAGTCCAACAGAAAGCAATTAACAGATGTCTGCCCAGCAGAGAGTGTGGGAGTTCCAGGCAGAAATGAGCTCAGGCATATCTTAGCATATCACAGGGTGGCCCCATTTCCTCCCCATTACCCAGCTAAAAATAACCTCTCTGCTTTCTCAGCTTTCTGTCTTTATTAACATCAGTCCCAACAGGTTAGCTCTTTCCCCTTGAAAGCTTCCTTAAACAAGTGGCAGTGAGAAAACTAAATTCGGACTCTGCTTAGGTGCAAATTTCCCCAGGGAAATTCTAGCCTCTCCCTAGAATTAGAGGCACAGGTAAACTACCACTAAATATCCCCAACCATTTACCCCAGCCTATTGTCCCAAAAGGACAAGATTATATGTGGTTTTACAGCAAGATCTTATTTGTGACATTAAATGAGCAAATCGTAACACATCTAAAATTATTAATTTCTCACTGGGGCTGTTTGTTGGTGAGCTGTCACCAACTGACAGTTCTGTCATAAGTATCATTTATAATGTCACAAGTCTCTTCCCCATCAATGTCATTAAACAATTACACTTGGTTTAGAAAAAGAAAGGGGGAGGGCAGGGGGATGCAAGGGCAGCTATGTGCAATGCTTAAGCAATTATATACTTTGCTGTTCCTGGGTGGCAATTTCTGCCAATGATTAAATCTTACTTGATTTGTTCATTTAGGTAAATTATCAATTATTTGGAGGCATCAGCCTGGATAATTTTTTCCTCTCCACTGGCAGCAGCCACAGTGCCCTGCCAGGATTGACATCAACGGGATGGAGATGGAGCTTTGATAATTAGCTGTCTCGGCTCTGGGGCCTGCAGCTCTGCTCTCCCTTTTTGCACCCGCACTGGTGTGTTCCCTTTGCTAGGGCTTGACATATGGGTGAGGCCACTAGTTCTGTGAGTTGTTTAAATAAAGATTGCTCTTCCAATAAGCATGACTTTTTTTTCCCTTTCTTTGTAACATTTTTGGTAAATGCAACCAAAATGATGGATTTGTAGCTTTAAAATGATGCAACTATGCTATCCTTTTCTCTCTTCCACCGTTTTCTTCCCTTTATGCCAGACCCCTTTGGTACACCCCCACTCATGTCCCAGGCATGTATGATGTGGCTATGAGAGGAGGGGCCATCTCAGTGGCTGCGTTCACCAGAATGGCCATACCAGTGATCCTTTCTGATTACTGTGTAACATCAATAGAAAAACAGGTGTAAGTATGTGGGGAAGGGATTAGGGTAGGTGAGATATAAGACCAGAGTCTATGAGGTGAAAAAATGAAAAACAGAAAGACATTCTCGAATTCTGTAGATTTGCTTCCGCGATAGGGTCTCTGGGGTCTGGCCTGGAAAGGGCAAATTTCTTTGAAGAGCAACAGGAAACAGGCCAGGAAGGCCCTGAACCAGTTATCGAAAAAGAGATGCTTACACCCAATGTGTTGTGGGCAATTGTCCCTTAAGCCTTGAGTCCTCATTTGGATCTCACGGATTCCTAGTGGATCCCGGGACTTTGTGCATAACTGCTCCTGGGTTGAAGTTTTATGCTTCTGGCTTCTTTTTAGCATCTGGGGTGGACATCTGTTGTTTTTGTCTACCAGCATTTTCCTCTTAAGTAAAAAAGACCCCTATTTTTCTTGGCAGAACCATTCCTTGCCCACTCCCAGAATGTATATTTTAGGTGGGGCTTACCCCGCACCTAGCTGTAGGGGTGAGAATGTAGGGGCCAAGGCAGGACCAATGAGAGCCTCCTGTGATCCTGGCCACAGGAATTAGTCCCGAGAAAAGATAAGCCAAATTTATCTAGTGACAGCGCATCCTGAGCTTTTCCTGGTGCTAATGACTTGGAGTTTGGGTTTGGATGTCCTGGGGGCTCTCCTGCTAGGAAAAGCGTGCCTGTGGCTGAAGGCAGTACAGAGAAGGACAGAGAGAGTGCCAAGTATTACTGGAGCACGAAGTCCCATCTGCCAGAAGCTAGTGAACCCCTGGATTTTTAATTGGATTGGCCAAGAAATTTCCTTTTCACCTAAGCGTGCTCAGGATTGGTTTCTGTTACCTGCCACCAGGAGAATCCTGACTAATCCAGATTTTTCTTTGCTCAGTACTCTAGTTCTTCCTGTTTGTGTTTTCATCCGGTTTGTCTGTGAGCATCTGTCTCTACCTCCCGATTATCCATAAGAGGGTTTCCATTGTATGCCTGTGTTGTAGCTTCATTTTCATTTAGTAAACAGTCCAAACTCTCTTGCCACCCCTACCTAGGGACCCCATGATAGAGGGGGCTTCAGGGCGGGGCACTGACGTGCAGCTGGCCCTTTGCAATCCCACCAGGGTACTTAGAAGCTTCCCACCAGCTGGCTCGCTTGAAGCCACCTCTTTGAATTTAACTCTTGAATCTGGCTAAGTCACACATAAACATTATTCAAGTATCCCTTTCCAATCTAAGCAATAATTAAGTGAAGAAATAAAGAGATAAAGAGAGAGAAAATGAGAGGGGGGGGAAGGAAGGAGAGAAATGGTGGAGCAGGGCGTAGGTCCTTGGCTCTTGCACCCACAGCCCATGTAAATACGGCATGATGTCATGCCCCCCCCGAACCAATGCTTCAGACCCTTTCGGCTGGTCTACTAACAGTGTGAGCATCTGGCCCAAGCTACCACCTTAAGCACTGCTCAGCTTGAACTGGCTGTGCTCTCAAGTTCTCAGTCTTCTCAGATACTCTCTCCTTGCTTAGGTCCGTTTATTGAATATCAGTTTCCAGCCCTCAACCCCAGGCTTCTCTAATTCTCCTGCTATGTCAGGGTCACCTCACCTCCTTTTCCACCATTGCCTCTGCCACGGTGCCTCAGGCTCGAGGTAGTCCCCAGCCTTAATAAAATGCATCGGTGAATCACCCATTGATATTTAATGTAGAGAGAATCACTTGTATACACTACAGGGGGTAAGTGACAACATGTCCAGCCAGGGATGGAGAGGGTCATTCATCACAGCTGGCATGGCATTTGGACAGGATCTATCGGCTGCCAAAGAGAAGCCTGGCACAAAGTGGAAAATTGAGTCCATCAGGTGCCTGCTTTGTCCACAACGCTCCTCATGTCAGTGCTGTTCCGCTGAATTGACGGGCTTTCTGGATGAATCGATTGGTTCTTTTGTCATCTGCTTGACTTAGAAAGTGTTCTCCCTTGAGCTCTTTAGTTTGTGAAAGATAAAACACGCTGAAAGAACAACAGTGTAGAATAAACACATATGATGTCTAGTTGTATTTTGCAAGCAGAACGAAGAGAAAAGAGGAGTCAGAATGAGAGAGAGAGGAAGTCAGGGATGGGAAGAGGGGGCGGAGAGAGAGAGAGAGAGAAAGAGGCTGGCTCCCGTCGGCAGCCCCACCTGTGGCAGCCCAGCTGTGCCCAAGGGGAAGCCAGGTTGGCCCTGCCCCCGCAGATGCAATTGGGGCCCAGGTGTTTCTGGAACGCTGAAGTGATTCTGTAGTTGATATCAGAACTAACACCAGGAAAAAAAAATCTAAATTACATTTAAAAGGGATCTACCTTTTCATCTCTTAACCTTAGGCCTTTCCCAGCCATGCAGAAAAATCAATCTTGGCTAATCCACTGACCAAGAAAAAGGGAAAAGAACAGAAGAGAATCTTGCATTAAACAGCTGCTTGATGCTTAAAGTGGTATCAAAGGGAAGGTGATCTGAGAGCCCACCAGCAGGAGGACAGGCTCAAGGTGCTGAAATTAGGAACTTCTTCTCTGTATCCCAGGGCTCGTCCTTAGCCAGGAAGACAAAGGACACAGTTACAGTACATTTTAGCTTGTAGATTTTTAAACCAACAGCAAAGCCTGGCTTTGCTGAGGCCATGCTTTCTGCATCTCTCTTTACTGAGAAGTGGAAAAACTGATTTCTCTTCTATCCTGGATAGAACATACCTAACTAAATGACCATTATCTAAGCATTAGGTGGAGAAACAGAGAGTTATTGTTGACTTTCCCCAATAAAATAAACACTACATTTGGTCTTTGTCCCCGTTGCCTGGTACAGAACTTCAAAACCCTCAGAATTTGCAGTGATAGCAGCATCTTGTGACTTATAAAAGCCTCTTTGATTTATCTGAGGTTATGTGAAGGAGACAACATCACCGTGAGCCCTTAGTTTCAAAGGAAGGGGTGGCCACTCCAGGAAGACCAAACACTTGATTAAGAGTTGAAACTTAGAGACCCTCCCTCCCCTGAACTCCAGGGTGAGAAGAGGGCCGAGAGACTGAATTCAATCACATGATCAATTAATGTGATCAATCATTCCTACTTAATGAAATCCCATATAAAATCTCTGGACACTGAAGCTCAGGGGAGCTGCCTGGTTGGTGAATATATCCATGTACCAGGAAGGTGGGCACCCTGACTCCATGAGAACAGAGGTTCCTGCATTCAGGATCCTCCTGGACTTGCTCTGTATCTGTCCTCATCTGGCTGTTCATTTGCGTCCTTTATAATAACCTGGTCATTGTAAGCACAGTGCTCTTCTGAGGTCTGTCAGGCATTCTAGAGAATTAGTGAAACTGAGCAGGTTGTAGGAAACCCTAAACATGTAGCCCACTAGGCAGAAGCTTGGGTAGTCTGGGAACCCCACCTAACACTGGCATCTGAAGTAAGGGCAGTTTTGGGGGGTACCCTGGCCTTTAACTTGTGGGATCTACCCCTAACTCCATGTTAGTATCATAATTGAAATAAATTTCAGGACACTCACGTGGTATCACTAAAGTGGTGTGAGAATGTACTGCCTCCTAAGGATTTCCATGTAAAGAAGACACAAAAGGTTCCATGCAGGAAGAAGACATGTGGTATCTGAGACTGTAATCACAGTACATTTTCATAGCAATAGGAATATTGGTGGAATCTTCACTTGCACTCAGAGGCCAAGTTCATAGAAACACTGGGAGATGCAGGCCATGCAGCAAGGTGACTCTGGGATCCTCTCAGAAGCATAGTTTCATTGCAACTGTCTCTTTACAGTATGCACACACCTATCCAACAATCACCCCACCCCCTACTTTTTTAGCCAGAATTCTTATTATCACAGAGCATGAGATGTGTTTTATTTGTTTATTTGCCTGTCTCTCAGTAAAACATAAACTCTGTGAAGGCATGACTTTGTGGGCTCGTGGCTATGCCTGCAGTGCCTAGAATGGCTAGCACATAATAGGTGCTCTATTCATGCTTATTAAGTGAGTAAGGGTCTCTGCTTACACAAGATCATGTTTTAATGGGATGCTTTTTACCTCTTATCCCAGGAAAGGCAAACCTAGTACCTACTCTGTCTCTGTTAGCTGGTAATTATTGATATATTTTATGTTATAGATACAGACAGATAGATGATAGACTGATAGATGATAGATAGATAGATAGATAGATAGATAGATAGATAGATAGATAGATAGATAGATAGATGATAGATAGATAGATACTTGTCTCCCAGCACCCACTTTCTACCAGTTGAAATTCTACTTATCTCTTAGGGCTCAGTTCTGCTCTCGCCTTTCAGAATTTTCATGACCATCCCAGCCCTTACTGGTCTCTCTTCTCTCTGATCTCTGGCAAAATTAAGAACGTGTCCCACACAATTATATGCTGCCATATTTTCTTTTCTACCTATTCTACATAGAACTGGATGTAAACTCCCTGAGGAACAGAACACAGTCTTACATATAGATTATCTGGATCACTCATCGAATTTAGGTCAGGACCTGGCACATAGTAGGCATTCAAAAATATTTGTTGGTTAAAATTATTGCAAGACTTTGAACTTTATAAGTCCAATAAAGTCAGGCCTGAGGAATTCCATGGTGTCTCTCTCTGTGCTCCCACAGGATCTTGTATAAAAATCTATATAATTACCAGTGTACAAGTCTGTCTGCCTCCACTGACCATCAAATCCTTGATAACTAACATGGTACCTTTATGTTGTACCTCCAGACCTGGCACCATGCCTGAAACACAGTAGGAATCTAATTTTTATTTTTATTAATTGAATGACCTGTAGTAAGAAAATGCATCTTTTACACTTCCAAGCCCTCACTTTTTCTAGTACAGTGTGAGGTCCCTGAGTAGGCCCTCAATAAATACTTGCAGATGCTTGCCTTCACTTTCCTGGTTGGACAGAAATAGAACATTGCCTTCTGTCAAATTCGTCTCCCTCACTCCAAGAACATCCACGCTGCACTGGGGGTTTGAGTGACAGCCCATGGAGGCTGCTTCTCAGATAAGATGGAAATGTGGGTATAGTGATCCATGCCATGTCCACAGATCTTCCTTATCTTTTTTTTTATTGTGGCAAAATACAGATCACATAAAATGTTCCATTTAAGCCATTTCTGAATGTACAGTGCTGTGGCTTTCAGCACATTCACCCTGTTCTGCAGCCATAAACACCACCACCTCTAGAATTTTTTCACCTTCCCAAACTGAAAGTCTCTACCCATTAAACAATAACTCCCCATTTCCCCTCTTCCCTCAGCCCCTGCAACCACCTTTCTTTCTATCTCCATGAATTTGATTCCTCCAGGTACCTCATGTAGGTGGAATCATACAGCAGCTGTCCTTTGGTGACTGGCTTGTTTCACTTAGTATAATGACTTCAAGCTATATCCATACTGTGGCATGTTTCAGAATCTCCTTCCTTTTTAAGGCTGAATAGTATTCCACTGTGTGGATATACCACATGTTGTTTCCCCATTCATCCATCCATAGACACTTGGGTTGCTTTCATCTCTTCCATCCATTCATGCACTTTAAGCTATATTGCGAATAATGCTCTTATGAACATATGTGTGCAAATATCTGCTGGAATCCCTGCTTTTAATTGTTTGGGTATATGGCCAAAAGTAGAACTGCTGAATCATATAGTAATTCTATGTTTGATTTATTTGAAGAACCACCATACCATTTTCCAGGGTGACTGCACCATTTTCTTATCATTTAAAAAAATAATAAGTATTTGTATTTCAAATTGGTGATATATTCATATGGTATGAAACACAAGATTAGTAGTGAACTATCTGCTTTTGCTCCTGTTTCCAAGACATTTAGTTCCCTATCTGGAAGCAGCCAACATGACTACTTACAACTCTACTGTAATGCTGGCAAGTCACCCTAATATCCAAGCAAATTCAAGATCCAGGCTGAGACTGGCTTTCCTAGCAGAATGGTTTTAAAACTATCTGCAGTCTGCTCAGAGAAGGGGTTAATGGAAAGCAGAACTCTGAAATGCTCTGTACATAATGAATAACAAACACCCTTTTAAGATGAGTATTATTAAAGCACCAACAAGCTATTATCTAAAATGTATGAAGTGTCTTCTTTTTCTGGCCCTTAATATTACATTGAAAGCATTACCCAATGCCCACTCCAAAAGCTTAGATCCCTTTGAAAGCAGAGTCAACATGCATAGCACACCCCAGCGCCATCCTGCATCTTTCCCTCTGGGTTCACAGTCAGACATCCCCCGGTTTCCGAGAAAGAGCATTTGCAAAATGGCTCTTGGGGCTTAATTGCTGTTTCTTTCTTCTGCCTGCCAGTATAATCCAGGAGAGGAGACTGCAAAGCGATTTAAGAACATTAGCATTGTTCCTAAATACCCACATCCAAGGTTAGTGAATACAACTGGAAAAGCCCAAGGAGTGCCTAGGGAGATTAAGGGAGGTTTTGAAGCAGAACGCATGATTCTAATGAACTTGGGCTCTGCCTCACGGAGGAAGGATCTATCTCAACACTTTAGAGCCGACAAAGCAGACAGGAGGGAGGCAACTACCTCAATATGGGAGATGCTATTCTCAGTAAGTTGTGAGATGCTGCAAATAGATTTGGGTGGGTTTGAAGCCCTGGGTTGCTCCAGGGTTTCCTGATTATGATTTCCATACGGCTGGTGAGAGAGAGATTTGCCCAGCAGAGCGTCAAGAGCCACAACATATGCACTCCATCTGCCCTGCTCAATGTCCCCCCGGTGCCCCTCACAGTGGAAACCTCTGCGTGGTTTCCTCCTCTCACTGTGCAAATGAATTAATTTGTTTGGAGATTAGGGATTTTCCTTTGGAGAGAAAAGAGTGCATGATAGGTTAGTACCAGATATACATAACTGTTCGGGTTTGTTTTCCTTTTTAACTTCCGTACAGTTGTTACCTAAATGCTCAGCGGTACAGAGCCAATGTAATCACATTTCAGGACTATGCATCCAAAATGAACAACAAGAAGTAAAAAAGATGATAGATTTTAAACAAATCTCACTTTTGAATCTGAGATTGCAGAGTGTGTACCTTATGAAATATTGATCTTCCTATTGAGATTCTGGGTGAAAGGGACACCAAGACTTCTGACACCAACTATCCAGAACAGACCAGGACAAATTTCACAGGTTAAGGGCAAAGTTCCCTCCAAACTGCCCTCATTTCAGACAGCAGCAAAATGTCCAAGGTCCCTAGACCTCTCTTACTTCTGAACAAATGACTACAAATTCAGGGGTCCCCACCATCCCTTGATTCCATAATATGCTATAATGGCATACAGAACTCAGGAAAGCTCTATTCTTAGAATTACAGTTGCAAAAGAATACAAATCAGAACAAGCTAGAAGGGATATGACACAGCAGCATCTGGGAGGTTCCTAAATGCCCAGCTTGCTTTGTCCCCTCCCTGTGGAGCCAGGGTGCACCTCCTTCTGACACACTGACGTGCAGAACTGCACAGGTTAATGCTCGCCACGGAAGCTCACTTGAGCTTCTGTGTCTGTAGTTTTTATTGGGAGTTAATATGCAGGCATGATTTATGAAGTCATCAGTCATGTGCCTCAATCTCTAGCCCCCCTTCCCCCACCTGGAGATGGGTCTCAGTCAAGATGGCTCAAAGTCCTAAACTGCTAATCACACAGTTGGTCTTTCCAGCATGACCTCCATCCTGAATCTTTTCCTGAGCAAAAACTACCTCATAAGCATAACCTATCAGGGTCCACCACGAATAACAAAGACACTCCTGTTACTTGGGAAATTTCATGTATTTAGAATCTACCTCCCAGGAACTGGGGACAAAGGCCAACCAAATTCTTTATTACAAACAGGGCAAAGGGAGGGGAAAAGGCAGTTAAGGGGTGGAGGAAGCCAGTGGGAGATGGTGAGGTGGTCCAGGGACCAAACACCTGAGTTCTAGCTAGATTTCATTGCATCATCTTGAGCAAGTCACTCAATCATCATGTGTCTTACATCTCACTCCCTTCACTCATAACAATTACTGACACCATTTAATGAGGTGCTTACTACGGACCAGATACTGTGCCAAGAGCTTTGCCTACTTAATCTCATTTATTCTTCATAACAAACTTGCAGATCTTAACATTTCATTATCTCTATTTCATAAAGGGGATCCCAAGAGATTAAATAACTTGTTCAGATAATTCAGGGAGCTGATCTTCAAACGCAAGTTGGAGTCCAAGGTTCCTATTCTTATGTTTCTGTTCTTAACGCTATACTGACAACCCTTCCCTTGACATATAGGCATATTGGGAAAACAAATGAGATGGATATGAATTATTATAATTTGAAAGGAAGAACCTTATAATTCAAGGTTATAAGATTACCATTATTATTATGTCACTGATTTTTACTATCAGCAGTATTATTTTATTTTTGTACTTCCCATGAATCGACTTATTACAAAAATGGTTTTTACTTACCATATGAGTTTCTATTATAAGAAAAAGAACTCTTTCAGAGAGGAGGCATGTCTTTCAATTATATTCAGAAAAATTCCACATAGTTCCCCAAACATTTGTTAAGTATAATACCTTGCTACTGTACTTACAACTTGGAAGGGACATAAAGATGAGTTGGATGTAGGCTCTGCCAGTAAGATAAGTTGGCACAATAACACAATACATGGGAGAATATGTCAAGTGCCCCAAGAGACACAGGATGGCCTGTGCTGGGTCAGAGAAAAGGAAGATAGCTCATCCATCTCAAGAAAACAAGAAATATTTCATATCCAAACCTGGAATGACAGATGGAATTTTGAGGGATGTGGATGGAGAGTAAGATAGAGTTTCCTGGAGAAAGGATCCTGGTAGTAAAACCAGTAGGTCCAATTCAGAAAGTTTTCAGGGGTTAATGAATACATAGTTCAGTGATAACATATTACTGTCGGATAAGCACAAAATTAAAAATCAAAATTGTGGCTTCATCACAAATTAGCTTTTTGATGCTGGGCAAAGCTTGGGCTCCTCCAGCACCACTTAGCCTATTAAATTAAAAAAATGAAGGTAAATAATGTCCAACTTTTAAGGCTTTTGTTGGGGTTAAATAAAAAGTATATTAAAAATATATTCTGCAAACTAAGCAACATTAAACAAATATAAGGTTTGCATTTTTCCCCCTTTTTTTCTGGATTGTAGGCAATCAACAGTGCTATGATATATGACAGACAATGTCAATGAAAAAGACGCATTAGAGTCATTTCCCAAAGGGTGTGGATGCTGAGCCAAGATACCAGGGTGAGGAGGCCAGGCTTTGTCTAATAGGAACTCAGACGCCAACCCAGGTCTTGCTTTGTTTTGGTTTGGTTGGTTGAAGGCAATTATAATAGCATTAATGCCTATTATTTCAAGAATAGCAAACATTAACTCCAAGAAAAAGTCAAATCCTTCACCTGGAATTTTCAGTGAGGATAAGCATGAAATGGTCATCAAGATTTTTCTTTGAAGATTATTTGAGCAGGTGTACCTTTCCAGGGGAAGACAGGCAATAGCCTAAAGACAGTAATCTGGACTCCACATGGCCCCATCTTGAAGCCAGAGTACAGGTAAGATGTTCTGTTAAGGACCCAGTGGCTCTGGCGATCTGTGTGATTCTCTTTCTGCCTGTCAGCTTACCTTGTATAGTCTTAGGAAACAGAGGCAAGGAGAAACATGATTCCTCACTTGGCCAGAGTCAGACAGAGTGGAGAGAAAGAGCTATCACTTTAAAGTATCCAAAACATGCATGTACAATTAATTTTCTATTAAGTAGAGATTCCAAAGAGATTTAGCTTAACTAAATCTGACTGTAAAAATTTAATCAAATCATTTTAATTAACTTATATAATTATCCAGGTGTGCTTTGATAGCATGGAGCTAAAACTTAAATACCTTTATTTTTTTAACATTGCAATTAACTATTTTAATTTAGTTTATTATAAAATTTTCAAACATACAAAAAAGTAGAGAGGATAGTATAATGAATCTTGATATGCTTTTCATCCATATTCTACAATCGCCAAGATTTTGCCATACTTGCTGACCTCTACCATCCTTTTTCCTCATCATTTTTGATGGTATAGCTTTCCATTTGTTTATATCTATTTTTATATTTTAGCTATATATAGACATGCAAATATATATATATATATATATGTATGTATGTATATATAAGCTTTCTAGATATAAGTTTTGCACATTTTGTTAAGTTTATGCCTAGGTATTTTTTCTTTTTTGTTGATTATAGTGGAGTTGTCTTTTCCATCAAAACTTCTAATTAGTTATTGTTTGCATATGGCATGATTATGATCCCTATCAGTTGACTTTATGTCCTGCTATTCTACTAAATTGTGTTATTGTTTATAGTTGTCTTTTTCATTGGTTCTCATGAGTCTTCCAAATATATATCTCCATTATGATTTCTTCTAGTAATTCTGCAATTTTGTTTTATGTTTTTCTTTTTGGCCCAAGAGTCTTTAAGAGAAAGTTTAATAATTTCATTAAGTATTTCTGTCTTAGTTGTATTTTTGTGGCCAAAAAAGCTGGTTTATTATTTCTATTTCCTAGAATGAAATGAAGTTTTTATCTGTATTTTAATAATTGGTAATTGTTTGCAAATGACCAAAAATGCATTTTGGGTCATTAAATTTTTTTTAAATTGTATCCTTTATTATTGGGATTCAGTTAAATATACATATATGTGGACTCCCTTTTTGATGTTGCTTAGGTCTTGTATATTCTTAGTAATTCTTAATCCTGTTGTCTTGCAAGAGATATACAAAATCTCAAATTAGTAGAGTCTATCCATTCTTTCTTGTATCTCCTATAATTTCTGTTTATAAAAGTTGTACTTTTATTTTCTGCATAGATATTAGTAATTACTATATCTTTATGATTAATTGTACTCCTTAAATTTATAAAATGACCATCTTTTTGTTGGCCTGAAATCTATATTTTCTGATATTCAGATCATGTCTTCTGCTTTCTTTTTTATCGATTGACTGGTATACCTTTAATAGTTTTATTCTTAACCTTTCTGATTCACTCTTTTCTCAGTATGTTTTGTATAACAGCAAGGATTTTGCTTTGCCAACATCAGAAATTTTTCTTCTGTAAATAGGTGAATAAAGCCCATTGACATTTACTGATATAATCAATACCTTTCCTCAGGTCTGTCACATTGGTTTATATGTTTGTTCTTGGTTGAATCATGTGGAATTGCTGATAATCTATTGCTATGACCCGCAAAGATGCCAATTACATGTTTCAATCAATTATGTAATGTATACATATATCTATGACTTTTTACATCCATAAACATACACAAGGCACAAAGTTCTTTGTTACTTATTTTATTTTTGTTTCCTTTGGCATTTAGAAAGGTTTTTATTTATATTCTAGCTGTTATCATTATTTACTACTCTTATTATTTATATAATAGTGTCAGATAATAATTTCTTCTCTTCTTCCTTCTCTTTCCCCCACCATCAAACTTCTATCACTAGTATTAAGTTAACAATAATTTTTAAGCAATAAGAAAGCTCAATCTTCAACTACTTGAATTCCCAGCCTCAACTGCTATCCTCTTACTCCCACCTAATACATACAAGACAATATGTAAAACTATCATTTCCATTTACTCTTTTCTTCTCCTCTGATTTTTGTTAGTTTTATTATTTGACATAGTCCAAGCATATGTCAATAGTGCACTACTTTTTAAACTCATCTCCAATGTTTATTTGTTATTCTATAGGTAAATATATTCATGATTACCCCTGAGAACTTATAGTGTATTTTCTAGAATCATGTATTGTCTGAAGGTTACTCTGTAGTCAATTTCTCAGGACAAGCTCATGAGAACACCACTCCATGAGACCCTGCATGTCTGCAACTGCAGGCGTTTTACTCTTAGATAGCTTACAGCTCCCTATTTTTTTCCTTCTGTCTCTAAAGTATTTCTGTTTTCAGGAAGAAAACTTGCTGTTGAGAAATCTGATTCCAATCTGCCTTTTTCCCCTTAAAATGACTTAGTCTTTTTATTCAGATGCCATAAGGATATTTTTCTTATTTTTAAAGTCCACGTTTTTTACTCGGATTCTCTTGATGTTGATGTTCATGTTGGTGTTCTCTATTTGAATGGTTTACTTCTCCATTAAAAATGAAAATATAGACTAAAGCTTCTCCTATTCCAGCAAAGTTTTCTTGAATTATAGTTTTAAGCCTAGTTTTCCTTTATCAGGTTATCTTTGTTAGATCCTTTTTTTTCATTATTTGTGTCTCTCCTTTGTTTCATTCATTATTATCTTTGTCTGTCTTATTTCTCACTTTCTCCCAAATCCTTTTTATATGTTTCCTTCCTTTTTTCTTCTCTATCTTCTAATTTTTTTACTGTACTTTCCACAATGTCTTTTTTTTCATGTATTCCTTTTAATTACTCTTTATTTCTGAATTTCTTTTTTAATAACTCTTCCCTGAGTTCTGTGAGTTCTCAGTTTATAGCCACCATTTAACTACTTTTATTTCTGACTTATAGTGTTTTTCCAAGGTGTCTATTGTTTCCATAATTTCTTTCCTTTTATTTTAATACTGCATGTTGCAGTTTCCATTGGCTTTGTGTCCATAATTCCCTGCTGTTGTTCCTGGACTCTCAGATAATTGTTTCTTTATTATCTTTTTTCTTAAGTAACTTTGCATTAGATGAGACTATTCCTTCCTGTGTATCTCATTTTTAAATGCAATCGCTTTTCCTAGACTAGTGGGGGAAGTTTCTGGGGCAGGTAAAGCCAGAAGAGGAACCAGAGAAGCTCTCTCAGTTTTACCACCCAGTTTTACGCCATTCCTTCTCTTGTTAATACAAAAAACACAGAACGCAGTCCTAAGTTGCTCAAGGTTTTCTGCCTCTAGCCTTGTGCTTCCCAGAGCTCCCGTCTTGCCAAGGAAGTAGTGTCACTTTTAGATGTGTGGTTTTGTTGTTATGCTACTTCCAGGGATCTGATTCCTTTAGGGTCATGGTCCCCAACCCCAACTCATGCTACCTCAACCAACTGGTGTTACTGCCCTGCTCAGTTCACCTGTTTCTGGCAGTTTTCCCCTTAGAGTGAGATGCTCTGCTTCTGGGAAAAGGATTTTGGCCAGATATTTTGGAGTTCACCAAGGGTTTGCTTGACCCGAGGACTATGAGTCAATGTGCAGTTGACTTGGTGAGACAATGTGCAGTTTTTCTCTCACATGCAAATCAGAGTATAGGAACTTCTAAGCTCACAATTACTCGCAGGCTTGTCCAGACATATTTTCATTAAGGATAAAGGCCTTCTCATTGAAGAATGCATGTTTCTGGGTGATCTGGGGTTCTATCCCTATCTCCTCCACCTCCCACCTCCTCAACCATGCAGTGTTCTGGGCCTGCCCAGTTGCCCCCACCATGCCACAGCTGGTTGCTTGTAGGTACCCTGGCTACATGGGGTTGGATCACACCCATACTCTAGGGTTTGTGGGGGAAGGGGTGCTTCCTACCACTTAGTGTTTTTAAGTATATAATTCCTATATATTTGTTACACTAACCATTTAATCTTTGGTTTTCAGGCAACTTTTAGAAACTCAGGATCAATTCACTATATTTTGAGAGAATGTGAAAGTATAACACTCCCACAAATACTTTATAAAATCTTAAAACTGTAGGATATGAGTTCTCGTAAGAAAATCACAATAGTCTCATTTAATAGGAAAGACAACTGAGTCCCAGTGAGTTAAGACTTCCACAAAGCCAGTTTAGGAAATAAGAGAGCCAAGTATGGAATGTAGCTGTCCCAGAATCTTGGTGTTAAACCGAAGCAGAAGAGAGAGAAGCCAATATCCTCTTGAATACTCTAAAGAACCGAGATGCTCACCTCCACTCATTCTCCAGACGGTGAACATAGATTTTCATCTTTTCACTTTTTCTACTTTGAAAACTACAAGCTGAGACACACAAGGATGTATTGGCTGCAGATAATACTGCTTTTCTTCTGTTTCTTCTCAGTTCAGAAGCTGGCTTGGAAGTTCCCATAGTTTGATTCACAGTCTGAATTGGAAGTCATATTCAAGTCCATCTAGCTAATGTGGTTCATTGATCTCTGCTTGCACATGCCTGGCAGTGTAATCCATCCATGCCTGGCAGGATCATTCCATCATCAATTGTCTAGGAGTTCTTCCTAAAAAGAAATGGCGCACATGGGAATATATGTACATTCCACAACATTATATGAACTTAACAGATTGTTAGAAGTTCTTATGTTGAAGGAATTTCCTGCCCATAACTTGCAAATGTTGTTCTTTGCTCTGCCCTCTGAAGCTGTGCAGAATAAGCCTCATCGCTCCTGTACTTTGCAATCCCTGCGGTACTAGAAGCCGGCTGTTGGACTCCTTCCTTGCGGTGAAGGCTGGTGTTTTCTCATGATTATAAACAGAGCCAGCTTCTGCTCCTCTTGTGGCACTGTCTCCAGTCCCAGCAGCGATCTATTTAACCTCCCCTGGATGAGCACACCCCAGCTTATCAACGCTGCTCCCGAAATGCCAAAATTAAACAATAAAACCAAGCTCTCCTTTGCCCTCTCTTGGGTATCACATTTCAACAGCACACTTTAAGATTGTGTTAGTCATTTTGGTGTCTCTTACTATGCCCAGTTCATATTCAGCTTGCAGTCAATTAATAGCACCTAATCATCTGTCCTGAACTACTAATAAAGCAATTCTCCCACTTCTAGACCACGGGCAGTTGATGTTTTGGGTCCTGGATGTCGGAAAACAACTTGATAAGCACCAATGCAAGTTTCTGCAGAGCACCAGTGGTTTATTAAACCTGGGGACTTTGACTCTTTTAAGAGATAAAGGTTTTCTGATACACTCAAATATTTCTTGGGATTTAATTCTTCCTGAGCTCTGTTCTATTCCTTTCAGCTTGAAGGTCATATTCCTAAACAGAAAAGACTAGAGGTGAAAAATCAATCCTTTTTCTCACTCTTGGTAAAAGTTTCCTATCACTTCTACCGTTCCTTTTCTGCTATCGATTCCTTTTCTACCATCTAAGCCAGTATACCATTCTCGTGCCCAAGCAGTGGTGCATCCTGCCTTTGTTCTTTTGTTTACTTCGAAAGCAGAGAAGGAGAGAGAGAAGGGGAGGGAGAGAGAAAAGAAAGAAGGCATAAGGGAGACGTAACTTGGATGAACTTTATTGCCCCTATTTAAATGAGGCAGATATCTGCTGCATAGCTTGACCTATGTTCCCTCCCATTTATTATCTAGGACAATACCTTTTTGAGCCTCTAACACCCTCTATTATGTGTATTTAGTGATAACCTGTATTTCCTTTGACTTCACAACATGCATAATAATATAACTTATTTCTTTATCACCCTCCTATTTACCACGTAGCTCTTATCTACTGGGCCTGCACATTAAAGAAGATCTTTATGGTTGTAAGAGGTATATCTTGGGGCCCTAAAATGGATATATCTAAAAGATCAAAAGCCCCAACTCCAATGTGAGTTTTCAAATGCTAACTGTCTGGTCGTATCAGGTATAGACATAACCACTAGTGAGAACCTAGAAAATAAACATACCTCAAAACAGACACTTTAAAGTTCATTCCTATCATATCTCCTGGTAATGTCCTAGTACTTCATCTTGGGATGTGTTTTTATGTTGATAAGAGTGGAGGCAATGAGGTAGAAAAGGAAAGAGGCCTAAGAGATGGAAACTAGGATGTAACATATACACCTGCTAAACTGTTCTATGCACTGGAATTCAGACATCCTGATTTCCCACTTCCCAGAATGGTGGTGAACACCAGGAGTTCAAAAACATTACAAAAGAGATGAATGAGTTTCACTTTGTACTCATTACTGAATGAATATAAATTCATATATTCATTCTTACGTGTACTTGAATAGCTCTACCTACCCACAGCCCAGCTTAAGAACATTTTCATTACCCCTCTTTGTCCCCTTCACCAATCTCATCCATTTCCCTATCCTTTGAGGGACTATTTCCCTGTATCTTCTGTTTATCAATCCCTTGTTTTTGTTTATTATTTTGTGGAATATATCTTTATTTCTAAACAAAAATATCATTTAGTTTTACATGCTTTTAAGTTCCAGAAAAATGGAACTCCATCATATGTTTCTGGACCTTACTTTTTTTGTGTTTAATTTCATATTCTTGAGATTTGTCTACGTTGCTATAGATGGCTTAATATCGTCATACAGGCCTGCGATGCTTTGTTTCATTTATTCAACATTTCTCTCTCCACTTCTCAGGCGGTATAATTTCTATTGTTCTAGCTTAATGTTAACTGACATTTCTGCTGTTTCCAATCTGCTGTTAAGCTACTCAGTGAATTTTTCATTTTAGTTATGGTAGTTTTCAGCTCTAGAATTTCTATTTTGTTGTTTTTTTTATAGGTTTAGTTCTGTGATTATATTTCCCATCTATTCATGGTGAATATGTCTTCCTCTAAATCCTTAGGCACCATCAAAATAGTTGTTTTAAAGTCCCTATCTCCTCATTGCAGCATCTGTGTCATCTTGAAGCTGGGGGCTACCCGATTGACTTACCCTTTTTTGTGTGTATGGGTCACATTTTTTTATTCCTTTCACATGTCTATTGATACTTGACAGAGGACATTACGAAAGTTGTAAAGTATAGATTCTGTTACTTTCCCCTGAAGAATGATCTTTTTTAAAAAACTTAAGCTGGACTGAAATTCCAAATCTTGTCTCTCCTGCCATGGACGGATGTTTAAATCTCTGCTCAATTCTTTCAGCTCCCACTGTGTTTCTGTGTCATTCTGTCACAGCTCCTCCGGGGTGTCCAGCCATCCAAGGATGTTGGTGGATTATCAATGCAGATTTTGGTGTTTGTCCTTTTGAGGATCCCTACCATGTAGGATTTCCCACCTAATTCTCTACCTTTTTTTTGTTTTCTCCTGTCTCGAATTCTACTGACATATGAAACCACTCAGCCTGTGGCTTTCTGCCCAGTGAGCCTCACTGCACTGAGAGCACCACAAAAATAACTAATCACTCGTCATCTTTTCAAGGGCTAACTCCCTACTAGTCTCTTTCTGATTTTTGTAATTCTCCTGTTTCTCCAAAAAGTTGGATAAGTCTAAGAATTTTTTCCCACATTTTGTAAGCATTATTTGAGGAAAGTTTAGTTCAGCTAGGCTACTCTACTGTTACTAGAAGCCAGGACAAATGATGCCTTTTCTAAATTACATTTTCTAAATGTTTGTTGCTGGGTATAGGAATGCAATTAATTTTTATATATTGATTTTATATCCAACATCTTTGCTTAACTCTCTTCTTTATTCTAATAAATTAGATCCTTGTAGGAGTTTTACATATACAACAACGTAATTGTGAAAAATCACACTGTTGTTTCTTACTTTTTAATTCTTCTACCTTTTATTATGTTGTCTTACCTATCTGCTCTGGCCAGGGCTTCCAGTGAAATGTTGAATAAAAATAGTGAGAATAAATACCCTTGTCTTGACTATTTTATTAAGAATGCTTTCAACATTTCACCGCTAAAATACACAGTTGTGTTTCATGTCAATTGCATTGAACTGTTATCTTTCTTTCATTAGTTTTCTAAGAGTTTTTTAAAAATAATAACTATGTACAGACTCCTATACAACACTTTCTGCATCTATTGAAATAACCTTAAGATTTTTTCATTTTTTTCCTTTAACTTAATTCACTATAGTAGTTACACAAGTCTAATGTTAAACTAATCTTACATTGAGAATCTAACCCAAATTGGTCATCACATAGTATCTTTTGTAATGTGTCACTGAGTGATTATTTACTAATATTTTGTTTAGGAATTTAGTATGTATGTTCATAAGAGATAACTGATGTATAATTGTAATTTCCTCTTGTGTTGTTCAGTTACTGGTACCAAATTTCACTAACCTCATAAACCTCATTTTGCCGACACTCATGAGTTGAACAGCACTTCCTTTTCACTCTGTTCTGCAATAGTTCAGGTAAACAGAAATATTTCTTCTTCAAATGTTATAATTTTCCATAAAAGAAAAGGCTTCTGGGGTTTGTTGATATTTTTATGGGAAGATTTTATGACATATTCAATATTTCTAACTGTAACAGACTACTCAGCTTTCGATTTCTTCTTGATTTGGGTTTGACAACTTATTTGGGGGTATTTTGTCTATTTCATCCATTTCCACTTTATTGGCATTGAATTGATCATAATATCCTTTTATTATCCTTTTTATTTCTGTAGCATTTGCAGTTTTGTCTCCTTTTCCATTTGTCATATTACTTACTTGGGCCTTCTCACTTTTAAACCTGTTAATCTCACCATAGTTGAGTCAATTGAATTAGTCTTTTCAAAGAACAATCATTTGGTGTTATTAATCCTCATTATAGTATCTTTGTTGTTTTTTGTTACACTCATGTCTGCCCTATCATTATCATTTTCTTTCTGTTCTTTTCTTTAGGTGTATTTTGTTACCCCTTTTTCTTTTTTAAATATTGAAATATAATTGGCATACCATATCCTATTCATTCTAAGTGTACATCATAGTGATATGATATTTTCATACATGATGACACCAAATGATCCCCGATGAGTCTAGTTACTATCTGTCACCATACAAAGTTTCTACAATATTATTGATTATGTTCCTTATGCTGCACATTCCAAGCAATACATCCATTTATTATTTATTTTATAACAGGAAGTTTGTGCCTCTTTAACTCCTTCACCTATTTCACCCCCCAACCTTTCTCCAGTCTGGTAACCAACAGTTTGTTGACTGTATCTATGAGTCTGTTTCTGTTTTATTTTGTTTGTTTATTTGTTTTGTTTTTTATATTCCACAGGTAAGTGAAATCATATGGTATTTGTCTTTCTCTGTCTGACTTATTTCATTTAGCATAATACCCTCCAGGTCTATCCATATTGTGACTAATGGCAAGATTTCTTTCTTTTTATGGCTGAATAATATTCCATTATATACATGAATCTCATCTTTTCTAATCGTTCATCTACTGATGGGCGCCGGGATTGCTTCCATAACTTGGCCATTGTAAATAATGCTGCAATAAATATAGGTGTATGTATATCTTTTCAAATTGGTGTTTTCATTTTCTTTGGATGGATACCCAGAAGTAGAACTGCTGGATCACATGGTAGTTCTATTTCTAATTTTTTGAAGAAGCTCCATACTGGTTTCCGTAGTTGCTGTACCAATTTACGTCCCCACCAATAGTGCATAAGAGTTTACTTTTCTCCACATTCTCACCAATACTTGTTATTTCTTGTCTTTTTTATAATAGTGTTGCCCTTTTTCCTAATTTCTTAAACTAGATGTTCATCTTATTAATTTCCAGTCAGTTTTTTCTTTCCTAATGTAGATATTTAAGGCTTAATTAACATTTTCTCCTAATTACTTTTTGAAACAAATTCTATATATATTCCCAGACCCCACACTCTCCTGTTTCCCCATTACCTCAAAGACGACTTTCTCCCTATGTCCTTTGCTGGTACCTCTTTTTATCTCACTCTGAAAAACACAGTGTCTCAGGGCTCAGCAATTAGCCTCTTCTATTCTTTATCATCACACAATTCCTTAGCACTCGAATCCTGGGTTGTGGCTTTATATACATCTATATGCTGTTAACTCAAAAATGTTTACCTCTAACCTAGATCCCTGTCTTGAAATCCAAACTCACATATGCATCCAATTACTCTGCTTAGATGTTTGATAAAACTTAACCAAATCAGCACACCATGATAGGTCATGTGAGTTTTCTGAAAATAACCACTCCACTCCTTTTCACCCTGGGAAGAAAAAATTCCCCACTTCATTGTTTGTTGGGCTTGGCCATGTGATTTGATCTGTTCAGTGAAAGGCCAGCAAGTGTGACATGAGAAAAGGCTTAAGCTGTGTCTGCACCGTGAGGCTTCTTCCCTTAGGTTTTGCCACTGCCACAAGAGTATGCCTTGGGTGGCTCATTTATTCCAACATAAAGTTGCCGAGGGGAACAGAGGCTGACTCATAGGCTTACATCTTGAAGCAGAGCCATCACAGCCCATCTGCAGGTATGTAGTTAGAAGTAGAGCAGTCAGGCTGACCTACAGATTTATGAACAAAATAATAAATGGTTATTATTATAGGCCACTAAATTTGGAAGTGGTTTATTATGAAGCAAAAGCTGATTGATAGAGAAATTTGTATCTAGAAATCCTTGCTTATGTTAGCAAAAACCTAAAATATATGGACCTGGATCAAAGACACTATTAAATGAAGCTGAAGAAATAGGGACCTCTGCTAAGTGGTGGTGAAACATTTGGTAAAACTGTCTCCTGTGATCATCTGGAAGATAGCAAATGTACCTAATGAACTGGTTGAGTTGAGAAATTGTGAGGCAAAATATGGAAATATGAGCTAGCGCCTGCTGACTGTATTTAATAAGACTCTACAAGAGAGGTATGAATTCAGGCAAGAGCTGGCTTGGGTGCAAAGAGAATTAAGAGGATATACAAAAAGTAAAAAAAAGAAAAAAGTATATAACTTGCAGGGTTGCAAAATAAAACTCTTTCTTATAAAAGCAAAGATTCTGGACATAGTAAACATCCCCTTAACTCCCTGTAGATCAATCCCCCTGGGCTGCCCATCAATCTTATCAGCTTCTGAAGGTTAACAACTGCTACAATTCATCAATAAGCCAAGTTTTGTGACAGCCTCTCCTATTGACAGCCCTGACCTACAGGGAGAGCCACCACTGAACTTGTTAGTGATGCAATGCCCCCTAATAAGCACAGTCCTGATGGCCTTCGTGAACAGAGTGCCCTCTTGGCCCTCCCATGGAACATAATCTTCTGGTGGGTGTTCCAGACTCTGATGATGCATCCATTCCAGCAGGCTGAGCTGAATCTGTGCTTTCTAAATCATTCCTGCACCATTTTTCACAGCAACTCAGGCATTTCTGTTCTGCTCAGCATGGAGCCAGAGCCTGCATTTGCTCCTCAGCTCACTCTAACCATCCACTGCAAGAGATAACGACATTTTCAAGCTATCAGAAAAGCTCTCCGGCCAACACGCTTAAATTTTAGCTGTTTGTTAACTACCCTCAGTTTCTCATTGTCCCTCTGTTGGGGGCTCAAGGTAACCTAGTGATAGCAGGCCAACTTCATTGTCTTGTACACAGAGTTCCCCTCTACCTTTCCAATGCCTGAATCATCCCACCAGGAAGGACATTCCTCACACTGGGACATTTTCCAAAGCCACAACTAGTGATAGTTTTACCAACTGGACTGCCATTTTGGTGCAAGAACTCCGTGAACCGCATAGCACTGGCTGAGATTCTTTTGGACACTCAGACGGTGTCAGGGATCCAGTTCCCAAACCCCATCCAACCACCTGACCTGAGTTTTTTTGCTCATGTCCAGTAATAACTGTGTCTGCTTCGGTTCTCAGAGAAGCAGACACTAAGACAGAGTTAGAAATGCAAGAGATGTATGCCTATGAAAGATAATGAAGGGGAGGCAGGTCCATCACTCCTGAAAGGAGAGTGGGGAAGGAAGGAGAATTAGGCAGGAGGAGCCTCAGACTTCAGTGCAGGTCTCAGAAAGTTCTGGCCAATTCGATGTTGGGTGTAAACAGCTAGATCCTGTTATTCCACCCACATACATACCGCTGTGCTCAGTCATTGGCTGGAACCTGTGGAGGAGGACATGTCCTCTGCTTAAATACTACAACAGATCCCAAACACTGCAGCTAGTGACTGCCACTGTGTTCCATGTGGGCGCTTCTCTCTTGAAGGAAAATCTGAGCAGTGTACTTGCAAGGCTGCTGTAATCCTCTAGCATAAAAGGTCCAGGAGGTTTTCCAGTTCATAGCAATGGAAGAAAACATACGTCAACCCTGCTAAGTGTATTGCAGGCTTACTGTGCACCAAGTGAACTGTTAGTGATACAAAATGCTGATACAAAAATGACTACCTCGGTGGGGAGGGGCGGAAGATGGCGGCGTGAGTAGAGCAGCGGAAATCTCCTCCCAAAACAACATATATTATGAAAATATAACAAAGACAACCCTTCCTAGAATAAAGACCAGAGGACACAGGACAATATCCAGACCACATCCGCACCTGAGAGAACCCAGCGCCTCGCGAAGGGGGTAAGATAAAAGCCCCGGCCACGCGGGAGCCGAGCGCCCCTCCCCCCAGCTCCCGGCGGGAGAAGAGCAGGCAGAGCGGGAGGGAGACGGAGCCCAGGGCTGCCGAACACCCAGCCCCCGCCATCCGGGCCAGAGTGCAGGGCGCTCGATACTAGGAAAACAGGGCAGCAAGAAGAGTGAGCAGGCACTGGAGGCTGGGCGACAGAGGACATAAGAAAAGCACACGACCATTTTTTTTTGCTTTTTTGCTGTTTTGTTTTGGCGAGCGCTTTTTGGAAGTCTTAAAGGGATAGGGACCCCAATACTAGGGAAAAAGGGCAGAAAGACCGGTGAGCAGAGGCCTGAGGCTGGCACCGGAGAATAAAGAAAAACGAACGACCACCTTTTTTTTTTCTTTTTTTTTTTTTTTTTGGTGGGCGTTGTTTTGTTTTGGCGGGTGCTTTTTGGAAGTCTTAAAGGGGCAGGGCGGGTCACTTAATCCAGAGGTAGGGAATCCGGGATCTCTGGGCACCCTAACCCCTGGGCTGCAGGGAGCAGGGAGGCCCCTTACGGAGATAAATAGCCTCCCAGCAGCTCCTGCTCCAACGCGACTCCACCATTTTGGAGTAGCTGCCCGAGCCAGGCCACGCCCACAGCAACAGCGGAGATTAACTCCATAGCAGCCGGGCAGGAAGCAGAAGCCCTGTCTGCGCGCAGCTGCGCAACACAAGCCACTAGAGGTCGCTGTTCTCCCAGGAGAGGAGGGCCACAAACCAACAAGAAAGGAAGTCCTTCCAGCCGTCACTCGTCCCAGCTCTGCAGACTATTCCTATCACCATGAAAAGGCAAAGCTACAGGCAGACAAAGATCACAGAGACAACACCAGAGAAGGAGACAGACCTAACCAGTCTCCCTGAAAAAGAATTCAAAATAAGAATCATAAACATGCTGACAGAGATGCAGAGAAATACGCAAGAGAAATGGGATGAAGTCCGGAAGGAGATCACAGATGCCAGAAAGGAGATCGCAGAAATGAAACAAACTCTGGAAGGGTTTATAAGCAGAATGGATAGAATGCAAGAGGCCATTGATGGAATTGAAATCAGAGAACAGGAACGCATGGAAGCTGACATAGAGAGAGACAAAAGGATCTCCAGGAATGAAACAATATTAAGAGAACTGTGTGACCAATCTAAAAGGAGCAATATCCATATTATAGGGGTCCCAGAAGAAGAAGAGAGAGGAAAAGAGATGGAAAGTATCTTGGAAGAAATAATTGCTGAAAACTTCCCCACACTGGGGGAGGAAGTAATCGAACAGACCACGGAAATACACAGAACCCCCAACAGAAAGGATCCAAGAAGGGCAACACCAAGACACATAATAATTAAAATGGCAAAGATCAAGGACAAGGAAAGAGTGTTAAAGGCAGCTAGAGAGAAAAAGGTCACCTATAAAGGGAAACCCATCAGGCTAACGTCAGATTTCTCAACAGAAACCCTACAGGCCAGAAGAGAATGGCATGATATATTTAATACAATGAAACAGAAGGGCCTTGAACCAAGGATACTGTATCCAGCACGACTATCATTCAAATATGACGGTGGGATTAAACAATTCCCAGACAAACAAAAGCTGAGGGAATTTGCTTTCCACAAACCACCTCTACAGAACATCTTACAGGGACTGCTCTAGATGGGAGCACTCCTAGAAAGAGCACAGCACAAAACACCCAACATATGAAGAATCGAGGAGGAGGAACAAGAAGGGAGAGAAGAAAAGAATCTCCAGACAGTGTATATAACAGCTCAATAAGTGAGCTAAGTTAGGCAGTAAGATACTAAAGAGGCTAACCTTGAACCTTTGGTAACCACGAATTTAAAGCCTGCAATGGCAATAAGTACATATCTTTCAATAGTCACCCTAAATGTTAATGGGTTGAATGCACCAATCAAAAGACAAAGAGTAACAGAATGGATAAAAAAGCAAGACCCATCTATATGCTGCTTACAAGAAACTCACCTCAAACCCAAAGACATGTACAGACTAAAAGTCAAGGGATGGAAAAACATATTTCAAGCAAACAACAGTGAGAAGAAAGCAGGGGTTGCAGTACTAATATCAGACAAAATAGACTTCAAAACAAAGAAAGTAACAAGAGATAAAGAAGGACACTACATAATGATAAAGGGCTCAGTCAAACAAGAGGATATAACCATTCTAAATATATATGCACCCAACACAGGAGCACCAGCATATGTGAAACAAATACTAACAGAACTAAAGGGGGATATAGACTGCAATGCATTCATTCTAGGAGACTTCAACACACCACTCACCCCAAAGGATAGATCCACTGGGCAGAAAATAAGTAAGGACACGGAAGCACTGAACAACACAGTAGAGCAGATGGACCTAATAGACATCTATAGAACTCTACATCCAAAAGCAGCGGGATATACATTCTTCTCAAGTGCACATGGAACATTCTCCAGAATAGACCACATACTAGGCCACAAAAAGAGCCTCAGAAAATTCCAAAAGATTGAAATCCTACCAACCAACTTTTCAGACCACAAAGGCATAAAACTAGAAATAAACTGTACAAAGAAAGCAAAGAGGCTCACAAACACATGGAGGCTAAACAACACGCTCCTAAATAATCAATGGATCAATGACCAAATCAAAATGGAGATCCAGCAATATATGGAAACAAATGACAACAACACTAAGCCCCAACTTCTGTGGGACACAGCAAAAGCAGTCTTCAGAGGAAAGTATATAGCAATCCAAGCATATTTAAAAAAGGAAGAGCAATCCCAAATGAATGGTCTAATGTCACAATTATCGAAATTGGAAAAAGAAGAACAGATGAGGCCTAAGGTCAGCAGAAGGAGGGACATAATAAGATCAGAGAAGAAATAAATAAAATTGAGAAGAATAAAACAATAGCAAAAATCAATGAAACCAAGAGCTGGTTCTTCGAGAAAATAAACAAAATAGATAAGCCTCTAGCCAGACTTATTAAGAAGAAAAGAGAGTCAACACAAATCAACAGTATCAGAAACGAGAAAGGAAAAATCACGACGAACCCCACGGAAATGCAAAGAATTATTGGAGAATACTATGAAAACCTATATGCTAACAAGCTGGGAAACCTAGGAGAAATGGACAACTTCCTAGAAAAATATAACCTTCCAAGATTGACCCAGGAAGAAACAGAAAATCTAAACAGACCAATTACCAGCAACGAAATTGAAGCGGTAATCAAAAAACTACCAAAGAACAAAACCCCCGGGCCAGATGGATTTACCTCGGAATTTTATCAGACATACAGGGAAGACATAATACCCATTCTCCTTAAAGTTTTCCAAAAAATAGAGGAGGAGGGGATACTCCCAAACTCATTCTATGAAGCTAACATCACCCTAATACCAAAACCAGGCAAAGACCCCACCAAAAAAGAAAACTACAGACCAATATCCCTCATGAACGTAGATGCAAAAATACTCAACAAAATATTAGCAAACTGAATTCAAAAATACATCAAAAGGATCATACACCATGACCAAGTGGGATTCATCCCAGGGATGCAAGGATGGTACAACATTCGAAAGTCCATCAACATCATCCACCACATCAACAAAAAGAAAGACAAAAACCACATGATCATCTCCATAGATGCTGAAAAAGCATTTGACAAAGTTCAACATCCATTCATGTTAAAAACTCTCAGCAAAATGGGAATAGAGGGCAAGTACCTCAACATAATAAAGGCCATCTATGATAAACCCACAGCCAACATTATATTGAACAGCGAGAAGCTGAAAGCATTTCCTCTGAGATCGGGAACTAGACAGGGATGCCCACTCTCTCCACTGTTATTTAACATAGTAGTGGAGGTCCTAGCCATGGCAATCAGACAAAATAAAGAAATACAAGGAATCCAGATTGGTAAAGAAGAAGTTAAACTGTCACTATTTGCAGATGACATGATACTGTACATAAAAAACCCTGAAGACTCCACCCCAGAACTACTAGAACTGATATCGGAATACAGCAAAGTTGCAGGATACAAAATCAACACACAGAAATCTGTGGCTTTCCTATATACTAACAATGAACCAACAGAAAGAGAAATCAGGAAAACAACTCCATTCACAATTGCATCAAAAAAAATAAAATACCTAGGAATAAACCTAACCAAAGAAGTGAAAGACTTATACTCTGAAAACTACAAGTCACTCTTAAGAGAAATTAAAGGGGACACTAACAGATGGAAACTCATCCCATGCTCGTGGCTAGGAAGAATTAATATCGTTAAAATGGCCATCCTGCCCAAAGCAATATACAGATTTGATGCAATCCCTATGAAACTACAAGCAACATTCTTCAATAAACTGGAACAAATAATTCAAAAATTCATATGGAAACACCAAAGACCCCGAATAGCCAAAGCAATCCTGAGAAAGAAGAATAAAGTAGGGGGGATCTCACTCCCCAACTTCAAGCTCTACTATAAAGCCATAGTAATCAAGACAATTTGGTACTGGCACAAGAGCAGAGCCACAGACCAATGGAACAGACTAGAGAATCCAGACATTAACCCAGACATATATGGTCAATTAATATTTGATAAAGGAGCCGTGGACATACAATGGCGAAATGACAGTCTCTTCAACAGGTGGTGCTGGCAAAACTGGACAGCTACATGTAGGAGAATGAAACTGGACCATTGTCTAACCCCATATACAAAAGTAAACTCAAAATGGATCAAAGACCTGAATGTAAGCCATGAAACCATTAAACTCTTGGAAGAAAACATAGGCAAAAACCTCTTAGACATAAACATGAGTGACCTCTTCTTGAACATATCTCCCCGGGCAAGGAAAACAACAGCAAAAATGAGTAAGTGGGACTATATTAAGCTGAAAAGCTTCTGTTCAGCAAAAGACACCATCAATAGAACAAGAAGGATCCCTACAGTATGGGAGAATATATTTGAAAATGACACATCCGATAAAGGCTTGACATCCAGAATATATAAGGAGCTCACACGCCTCAACAAACAAAAAACAAATAACCCAATTAAAAAATGGGCAGAGGAACTGAACAGACAGTTCTCCAAAAAAGAAATACAGATGGCCAACAGACACATGAAAAGATGCTCCAAATCGCTAATTATCAGAGAAATGCAAATTAAAACTACAATGAGGTATCACCTCACACCAGTAAGGATGGCTGCCATCCAAAAGACAAACAACAACAAATGTTGGCGAGGCTGTGGAGAAAGGGGAACCCTCCTACACTGCTGGTGGGAATGTAAACTTGTTCAACCATTGTGGAAAGCAGTATGGAGGTACATCAAAATGCTCAAAACAGACTTACCATTTGACCCAGGAATTCCACTCCTAGGAATTTACCCTAAGAACGCAGCAATCAAGTTTGAGAAAGACAGATGCACCCCTATGTTTATCGCAGCACTATTTACAATAGCCAAGAATTGGAAGCAACCTAAATGTCCATCAATAGATGAATGGATAAAGAAGATGTGGTACATATACACTATGGAATACTACTCAGCCATAAGAAAAGGGCAAATCCAATCATTTGCAGCAACATGGATGGAGCTGGAGGGTATTATGCTCAGTGAAACAAGCCAAGCAGAGAAAGAGAAATACCAAATGATTTCACTTATCTGTGGAATATAAGAACAAAGGAAAAACTGAAGGAACAAAACAGCAGCAGAATCACAGAACTCAAGAATGGACTAACAGGTACCAAAGGGAAAGGGACTGGGGAGGATGGGTGGGTAGGGAGGGATAAGGGGGGGAAAGGTAGGGGGATATTAAGATTAACATGCATGGGGGGGTAGGAGAAAAGGGAGGGCTGTACAACACAGAGAAGGCAAGTAGTGATTCTACAACATTTTGCTATGCTGATGGACAGTGACTCTAAAGGGGTTTATAGGGGAGACCTGGTATAGGGGAGAGCCTAGTAAACATAATATTCGTCATGTAAGTGTAGATTAGTGATACCAAAAACAAAGCAAAAAAAAAAAAAGGGCAGTTCCTGTGTGGTAACCTCCAACGAGTTCTACACAAGGGTATAAAGGGCATATAAAAGTGTAGGCAAAGGGTCTGTTTGTGTTTATACAGAGGATCAAAGTCTAATTGGGCTACCCCTAAAATGAACTAAGATACGATATGAAAAAGAACTTCCAACATCAGCACTCTCTGGAAGACTCATGCCAGAAGATGATCATCAAAAAACCCCAACAAAGATCCACGCACTGCTACAGCTGTAGATGCACTCATCCCACCAGTTCCTGGACTTGCCATGGGAATGAGGAAGGAGTTATCTAAGCTGGCCTGTGCATACAGTAAAACAACAAATTTCACTGGATCTGTACTGTTGGAACTCAACCAAGAATTTGGAGAAGTGCAAATTGTAGCGCTCCAAAGTCTTACAACTACAGACTATTTACTGTTAAACGAACATATGGCATGTGAACATTCCCCAGGAATGGGTTGTTTTAATTTGTCTGATTTCTCTCAGACTGTTCAAGTTCAGTTGGACAATATCCACCATATCATAGATAAGTTTTCACAAATGCCTAAGGTGCCTAACTGGTTTTCTTGGTTTCACTGGAGATGGCTGGTAATTACAGATATGCTTTGGTTATGTAACTATACTCCTATTATGTTAATGTGTGTGCGCAATTTAAGTAGTAGCTTAAAACCTATATATGCTGAAGTTACTCTACAAGAAGATATGTCAAAGAAATAATCAATCTTCCCATGTTTTCTCCTGCCTGCTACTTCTATAGCTTTTCTTCTTCCTTCCTAATTACAACCCTTAAATAGAATTCATGCCTCATATCAAATTTACTGAGTATCATAATTCTTCCAAGTGGTAAAGATACCTCAAGACAAATGCTGGGCATAGAAGCCACAGGGCATAAATATGCAAAGAAGTAAAAAGCTAACCTTTACAAACAATAAGGCTCCCCTCTCACTTACCAACTTCACATTTCCCTGTATGGCCCTGGAAGATGACTGGTTAGCCAGAGACGGGTAAGATTCCTCAAGGGAGGAACAACCTAAGACAGGCACAGTCGCAGGGGGGCCATCAGGTGAGAAATTGGGGATCAACAGAGGTGAGGCTTAGAACCTCACCCCCCCTGTTCTGAGAGAAATCTTCTGCATACATGGATGTTTTATTGCCCTGGTCTAGCTTGGATTAACACATAGTCTACAGGCACACACCTGATCATCTACATTTGCTCTCTTACAACACTAAACTATGTTTTCTGCCTTTATCTTGTATCTACCTACCACTTCAGCATTTTATTAAAAATAATAATAATAAAGAGAGAAATGTGGTATCCACATATAAATCAAGTATAAAAACCAAATGAGTATTCATATTTGAACTGACTGTTTAGAGTTCATAATGCATGAGCAAAACCGAAAGTTTCTGTGATGACTGCCCTTGCACTGTTCACTATGTAACTTATTCATTATGTAAGAATTTGTTCTCCATGTAAGAACTTGTTTGTTATGTCTCAGAAGATTGGAGACTGACGAAAATTAGGCTTGTGGTGGAATAATGATTGTGCATTGAGCATTGACTCCCCTATACAGAATTTTATTGTCGTTAACAACCATTTGATCAATAAATATGAGAGATGCCCTCACAAAAAAAAAAAAAAAAGGACAGACTTCCAATGGTAAAATAAATAAGTAACCGGGAGGTAATGTATAGCATAAGGAATATAGTCAAGATATTGTAACAGCTTGGTAGGGTGATAGCTGGAACCTAGAATTATGTATATAAATGTTCTACCACTGTGTTGTACACTTGAAACTAATGTAATGTAATACTGTGCATCAACTTCCCTTCAATAAAAAATAATTATTTAAAAAAAATTAAAAAATTAAAAAATTAAAAAAAAAAATGACTACCTCGTCTACATTGCCACTCACAGTCAACAGAGAATGCAGACACCTAAAATGTGAACTATGGCACAAAGCTGAGATCAATACAGTAGAGGTATGTAGCAAGGTCTCCAGGAGCACAAATGAGAGATTGATTCCTTCTGCCTTGGCCAGTCAGGAAGGCTTCACAGAGATGGGCCATTACAGGAAGAACCAGTGGTGACTGACTGGCACAGGGTCATGGGGTTGGGGGGTTCCAGACACGTGCCCTCAGAGGGCCCAACGGTCACTGGACTGTGGTTAGAGCCCAATGTCTATGTGCTAAAATAAACAGGGTGTACAAAACTCAAGCAAAATGAGGTTTAGAAGGACCCAGAAATCCCATTGTATCCAAAAGACAACAATTTTAAAAATAAGTACATCTGGAACCCATGGGAATTACAACTGGGTACTGGAAGAGCTTCTAAACTGAAGCAATTTCTGTCTGCCCCTCTGTGCCACACAGAGGCGACAAGGCTTTGAATTTCTCTCCATTTCTGCTCCGTTTCCATCCCTCTGTAATCTGGAGCTACCACTTATCAGCTGCCCATGACTCAGACCAAGCCACCTCCATCCCCTAGTCTACCCCTTCTAACGCCAATACTCTCCAGCCCAGCAATTGGCAAGTCTCTATACACCCATATCTCTGACTACAGTGATGTGTGCAATTCACTTTGACATACAATACAAGAAAAGATGTATTAATGGGTTCATGGATTGATAGAAGAATGGCTAGATGGATAGATATGGGAGAAAATGAAGTAAAATGTTTATTATATCATCTAGTGGTAGGTTTATATTTAATGTATAATTCCTTCCATTTTTCTACATGTTTGAAAATTTTCATAGTACAATGATGGGTAAAAAACAAATTCTTAAAAGGAGAGAATCTTATTGGCCCAGGTTTAGTGAGTTCTAGGCCAGGTAATTTGTTGGCTGGCTACTTTCTAGTCAAAAGTTTGTTCCTGGTCCAATCAGCCATAGCCATGGGAGCAAGAAGCCACATGAGACAGAAGGCTGTCCCCTCAAGGGGCTGTATGCAAGACTCCTGCCATTAAACATGCCTCCCTACCAAATTTCATGGGAATAATGGAACAAAAAACATGTGGAACTGGACTTTTATCTTGCTTAGGATGAGAACACTGTATCTGTGTATGTAAAACTTTGGAGGCCAAGGGGAAAAGAGAAACGATATAGTTAGTTACTCCACGTGCCCTTCTTTTTGCTCACTTCCTCTGCCCTTCTTTCTACCACAAACCCCATCACCCAGAGGAAATGCATCTCCTGTCTCAGCAACAGGCAGATGGCCAGGAGGGTGAGACTTGATTTAAGGGATCTCTTAGGGAAGGAGTAGAATGAGATACATGCAAGGCCAGGGGAAGGAGAGAGAGTGGCAGGAGGTGGGAGAAACATGTAGGGCGAGACAATTTCTATCCACTGACAAAATATAGATGGTGAACTCCGGAGTTTTGTGCCATAATAAACAAGAAGAAGACATGTAAGAAGTGGACATATAACTTTATGACCTGTGAAATTGAATTGCCTCTTTCAGATTTTTACTTTTTGGTGGGCAATGAGGAACTTTGTCATCTCAGGCAAGGATGGGGCATAAAAGCCCCTGGAAGGAGAGGAATCAGGCCTGTCTGATTAGAATCCAGGAGGCCCTGAGTTCCAGGCCAAGCTTTATGTATCTGAGCTTCACCAGCGGAAGCCGTGAGCTTTGTGAATTACAGGGCATCTCAGCCTCCAGGGTCCATGTCCCTCTCACCCATCATAAACACCTGCGAAAGGCAAGATCTCCCTCTTAAATCAGCAGCCTGGGAGAGCTAGCAAGCCCGGAAAGAACAGCTGGGCAAGGGAGAGAGTTGGGGAGCACCCCTAGGTGCGGCAGCTGAACTGGGTCTGTAACTGATGAGGATTTGGGTCCCGCTGGATGGAGTTTACTTTGCTCACCTCTGACCTGCCAGGTGCTACGATGGGTACACTACTTACCAAGCGGACACAGTTTGTCTGAACAAAAGTAAAACATGCCATCGCTCCCCCATCTTCTCTCTGCCTTAGATAGAAAAGGGAAGACGTGGAGCAAGATGGGCAAGTGGCTCCTGTGCAGTCTTGCCAGTGATGGACTGTGACTTAGAATTTTAAGCTCTAAATCACTCAGTTCTGCTTACTCGGTTTCCTAACTATTGAATCCTTCCCCTCTTACCTCGTTTGCCTCGTCTCCCTCCTGCTAATCCTGTCCTAGTCTCCCTCTTGGATTGCGGTGGTTGGCAAGCCACTTTTCCTGCCTCTTGTGTGGTTTCTTCCCCCCACAGTCCATGAGCTGCTAGCAGGAGAGTTCTGAAAGGAAAAGTTGGTGAAGGCACCACACTGGTCAGTGGATTCCATTTTCCTTAAGATAAAGCTCATGCTAGTTGCCTCAGCACTCACGCTCATCTGTGACCTCCTAATGGAAACCTTCCAGAACCCTTAGGGTGGGTTCAGTTCCCTTACCTGTGCTCCCAGAGCCTTAGCAGGTGGACTTATGAGATTGCATGATACAACAGGAGATGTTTTGCCTTTGTATAAGATAAGACTGCAATATTTGTTAAAGGAGAAAAGATGATATTTTTCTCTCCTACGATGGAAAAAGCTGACGTATGATGACAGCAACTGATGCAGCTAGGCCAAGGGCTTGGCCTGGACTCATTATGGATGGAACTGAAACTATGTAACTGAAGCCTCTCCCTCATTTCTAACCAGACAACGAGATCTAGCTATCCAGGGACTGCCTCCAGGCAATGGAATTCGTGTTACTTGGAGCTGAGGGTACAATAGAGAATTTCTACCTGAGTCAGAAATGGAGGACAATTTAATCCAGTCTAGAAGATGAAGGGTTGGAAGTGATAAGATCCAAGGTAAACAGAAGAGAAGGCCACGACCTGTGGGGCCATAAGCTAGAACCAAAATTATGAGTCAGGGGCAAATGTGACAGAATGGCAGCCATGGGGTGGCCTAAACGATAGGCTCAAAGCCCAATTGCAATTCTCTTATCTTTTTGTGGGTACCTGACAGGTGGATGAACAAGGACGGCTGAACGTATTACAGCAAAGCAAACATGACTTTAGAGGAGCAAAATATTTCAGGGTCTTGCCACGGGACCCCATTTTAGAGACATAAATATATCATGAAATTAGTGGAGCTTAAGTTCCCAGGTCCTTCCCGAGCATGGGTCCCTTTTAAGGTCCTGCATATGATTTTTTATTTGTAATTTTAAATTCAGTTTCTTATATTAGCTTTAGGCCCCACAAAATCTGAACCACTGCAAACTTTTTAGTGTTGCCAAACTAATTAATTTAATAAGGTTAGCCAATGTTCGTTGTCTAAAGCAGACAAGGAGTTATTCTCCATCTGAATATTTCCCAAGGTAGGAGTTAATAAACCGCCAACCTGGTGCCAAGCACAAAGGAATTCACATGTCTGAGCAAAAGAAAGGATACAGGAAGGGCCTCAGGATCCAGAAACACTGTTTCTAACTAGATACGACTATTGCCTCTGATGGAGCCATAGTCACCACATATCTCATCAGTGAAACCACTTAAGCATCAGAGCTTCTAGAACATGGTGGAAGGAATTATTTATATGGAAACCAAAGAGATCCAAACAGGAAAGTGGCTGTGTGTGCATGTGTGAGAGAGAGAGAGGAAAAAGTACAATGAAAGAGACAAGAAAATAGAGTAAGAAATAGAAATACAGTGTAAACGTATGCAAATAGCTGGTTCAGAGGGAAGAAGACCACAGGACAGTCACTTTAATTTCAAAACAATAAGCTGCATTTGCTGAATAAATTTCTCCATTCCTTCAGTGAAGAGCCAGGTAGGATAAAAACCAATATTTCAAAAGTTCAAAGAGAAGGAGGAACAAAGCTCAATAATCATTCAGCAATAAAACAAGCTCCTGCCCGTCTGGGCGACTGTGGTGTCATTCCAGGCACAGGAGGCAGCCTGGGGAGAGAGCCCCACCCTAGGCAGGTGTGTGTGTGTGTGTGCCTGTGTGTATAAAGTCAGGTTGAAATACAACTAGAATTTCACGTGGCTATATTACATGTGTGATTTGAGATTTGAGGAACACCAGGGACACTCGCCAGGGCAAATACATTTCCCTCCATCAGCAAGTAGACTGCCCAAAATTACATGATTAGAGAAGCATATTGGCGATTAAACCCACTGTTCATGTGGTCCTCATTCAAATGGCAAATGCCCTTGATAGGGTTAACATGAACAATTATTAGCACCTTTCTACAAATCAGGGCATCTGATTACGTTCTTCAGTGATTGGATGGTTAAATTATCCTGAAACCACAGAGAAGCCCAGGAGGAGCTGAAAATCCCAACCGGCTTCTGAAGTCCTCGCCCACCCCGTACACGTACACGCTATGCCCACACATGCTGTTCAGAATTAGGTTAGCTCCCAGACCGCCGCACAGACTTCACTACTGTAAAAGCTGTTTAGTCAAAGCAGTCCTGGGGCATCAGAAAAGCTGGCACTGAGATAACACCCAGGCTGCCCGTCTGCCTGATGACAGAGCTGCCACCATCACAGTCTCACCCATGAGGAGTTGCTGAAGCTTGTCCCCACCACTCTTGGTTTGGCAGCCACTGGAAAATTGACAAAAGAGTGAACATCAAAAGGCAAAGTCTCGTTTTCATTTGAGCATTAGGAGAGCAAATGGAAAAGATGAGAATCCAAACGGGTTTTATTTGAGATGCTTGATTTTGAGGAGGAGGGAAATATGGGATATCTTAGTTCCCTTTCCAGCTCAGTGATGGTGAAAATAAAGCTCCAGGATGATCTATAATGTAAAAGTTTGGAGCTGACTTTGTTTCAGAGGGAAAAATAGCTCTGGAACTTATGAATGTCAGGCAGCCTCAGAGATTGCTCACTGGAAAGGCTGGGCAACACCATTGCTCAGCGCTTGACGGCATTAATGGCCAGGGAGGGGGAGGATGTACCCTTGTCGAGCTGACAGGATCCTTCATCAAACACGGGGCCACCATGCAGAGAACTGAATGGCGTGGGGGGAGCCCCATGCTCTGCGGAAAAGAGAAGCCCACACAGCAGGCCCCGTAACACCTGGGCTTGTGGTTGAGGGAAATTGTGGGATTCTCAGAAGAAGATGGGGAAGGAAATGAAACAGATGTCACGATAGAAAAAATAACATTTGACTCACAGACTCTCAAAGCTGGCAAACTCCTCTATCTTTGCCCAATTTCCTTATTCTACAAATAAGAAAACTAATGACAATACCTAACAGGTAATGAACACCTTCTATGGTACCAAGTGACTGCTACAAAATATACATCGATTATCGCCTTGAATCCTCACCATGCTTCTATGAAGCAGGCACAGGTAGCAGATTTTTACAGCAGGCAAAACTGTTAACTGAGTTTAAAGGGTCGCAGTAGCTCCGGCAAGGTCATTCAGCTAGTAAGTGGTAGACCCAGGTGAACTCCACCATCTGGCTCCTAGTCTATATGCCGTGAGGTCTAAGGACGCGCAGCAACTTGAGTCGAAGCTAGTCTGGGGCTGAGCAGCCACACTCAGTTCCCCCAGTCCCTAATGTAGAGTCCTGTAAACCACCAGTACAGACTTCCTCTTCCTGAGCCAGAATGAACAAAGTCTCAGCTCTTCCTCCCACACACCCATGATAGAGCAGCACCCAGGCAGATGACTAGTACTGAACCTCTTGACTCAAGTTGCCTGGGAAACCCTCAGATGTCTGAGAGAAATGGACATTTGCTTGTATTGGTGATAGATTCTCGCATCTGATAGAAGGCACTATGGTTCATAATGAAGAGCAACAATATATCAGTGAGACCTGAACACTGACACAGAGACAGGGTCTTCAAGTTCTTACTTGGAAAAGCACAACTAGCTGATTTTTACTCGGGGAGCATATTTTGTGGATGAGTGGTTATAAATATAAATATCCTTGGGTTAAGAAAGACCTTGTGAAGTCATTTTACCCATTGTCCTTTCTCCAGGCAGGATGGCATTTAAACTATCTTTGGAAGGTGATTTGTTTTCTTTAAAAAATATAATATCAACAAGGACTGCCACATCCCCTTGTGTTAAAGGGTTTTTCTCCTCCTCAGGGTCAAAAAGTTCCCTGAAATATCTAACTCAAATCTTTCTAAGGAAACACATACCGATCTCCTATTCTCAATTTTACAGAGTTCCCTCCCTGGCTGAACATTAATTATGCACGTGGTACAGTCCCAGAATTGGGGATCTATCTGACCCTGGCTGTCCTTGGGGTAGTAAAAACATTCAACCATCTCTGAATATATGGGATGCATAGGGGTGGGATAAATGGCCGAATTAGTGGGCCACAGAAGTGAAAACAGTCCTCAACTAGAAAATTCTCATTAACTCAAAACCAACATAGAATAAATCCACAGGAGAAAGATGAAGGGAGAATCCCCAAAATTCTAAAAATGGAATTGAGGTGGGGCTTGGCAAACAGTGTTGAGAAGGAAAGAGCAAGTTCTGGGGAAGTGCTGCATAAGGAAGAGCAGAGAAGCAAGACTCTGGCTAGATTACAAATAAGTTAGGATCTAAAAGCTGTGGATCTTTCACATCTATGTTTTAGGGTTTCCCACACTTTGGTTTCCCAGAATAATCAGACCTCATGATAACTGCAAGTTAATGAGGGAGAAGAGAAATGCATCCCTGGGTCAGTGGTCCTTCAGCAATGGAGAAGGATGTTGGGGTGAGGAATGATGCATACAACAGACCCCCAGTGGGTGAGTGGAGGGCTGTAAGGTTAGTAAGTCAGACTCAAGACCTAGGCACAGTCAGGGAATACAGGGCATGGGCACCCAAGAGGGCATCCTCCCCTTTTCCTTGAGTTAATGGAAGCAGAGCCCTGATCTTTGAAGACAAGTGTCCCACCGACTGACAAAAAGACACCAAGGAATGATGCTAGGATTAGGTTTTTCTGTAACAAGATGAAAAACAGCTGACAGAGACATACAATTCTCCAAACATGTGAAGTCCAGAGGAGCAAGGGAATGTTAGAATCAGAGAATATCTGGGCTGTGATTCTACTTGGATCACCTCTCTGATCTCATCTCCCCCATTCTACTGGCAATCCCATCTATGTGTATAGGCTTCCAAGACCATCCATATGTGCACGACTTCTAAATCTCTATTTTTGTCCCTGACCTTTCAATTGAACTCCAGACTCATAGAGTCAACTTTCTACTGTAAGTATCTCCATTGGGGATCATGAACACACACAACATAACCAACTTAGAATTTGGGAAGGAGTATAACCTTACAGTCAGAGAGGATCAGATTTTGAGTTATGGCACCATCATTTACAGATCTTCAGTGTCCTTGGGCAAACTGGTTTCCCCAAATGTAAGTCAGTGCATCTTAAGGATCAGATTAGATGGTACTGTGCAATACAGTCTGATGTCCACAATATGTAAGCCACATATTTCACATATTGAATATATACTGATGAATGAATGACTGAATAAATGAATGGAAATAGAGATCGAATGAGGCATAATTACTAAGGTCACGAGATCATAATTGATAGATGTTGGTATGCAATAAAAGAAGCATGGAAAAAACAAATATTTCCATTTACTCAATGAGGAAGCACTAGAATGCTGAGTGGAATGAGAGACCCAGTGAAAAACAGAAAGAGTGTAGGACCTTTGGACAGCATAGTTTTCTAAACCTGCTAAGGTCTGTGACACTTCTTGCAGTTCACTGGGTAGGGAGAGACTGCACATTAGCAGACGAATCATGAAGCCGACCAAAACTGTTAAAACAGTAGCTGGCAGGAATGAAGAAAGGATGAGGCCAGTGAGTTAGTCATTGCCCAAGACAACTGCCCTCTGTGCAAGTATTTGACATCAGCAGCAGATGTAGGTGACAAGTATAGCCTTTAACTGAGAGAAAAACCTGAGAGATACAACTGGAATTTCAGACCTGGAAGTCTCCCAAAGTCAGAACTTTGAACATTTTACTGAATTAAAGCTTTTAAACAAAACTCCCCCTAAAACGTATACCTATAAAGATAAAACATAAATAGCATTTCCAAGGACATTCAGTCACCTTTAAAAAGCAGCAGAAACAGTAAAGGGTAAAGAAACCGATCTGCTTAGATTGTGGTGATGGCTTTCACAATTGCACATGATTACAAAAATTCACCAAACTGTGCACCTAAATGGCTAAATTTTATTGCAAGTAAATAATATCATAAAAGCTGCAGGACAATGGAAAAAACTGGAAGGAGATAAAATATTATCACCTACCTGATGACTGACCAGAAAATAACTCAAAGAGAACACTGAGATTCAAATTAGTGAAAGGCTGGATGTGGTAGGGGAGAAAGTGATCATAGAAGAAGTTGCTCCACCCTGAAAAATACATATTTTTTTAAAATGCCAGTGTCTGCAATTAGTTCTCATAGAGCCTAAAATAACTGGCTAGAGACAAGGAGCGATTGCCAACATCTCAGAGAACCTGGGGGGTTTCTTATTCCTTAATAGTTGATCTCACACCCTCTGGCAGAATCACATTCATTCTGATAGAAAAATAAATCAAACTTTTGGAAAATTTTGCCAGCACTTGCAATCGGGCTCTGAGTCTCAGAGAGAGACCCCTCAGCTGACCAGAGGCAGAAGCTGTACTCCCGTCCCAGCATGAGGAAAACCACCTCAATTCCAGAAGAAACTAGCACATTATAGCAATAGATCTGGAAGTCCCAGCCAAATATATTTATATTCTGAAAAAAAAAACAGAAATGAGACATATTTGGGCTCAATGGGTCTTTTTGGATCACTGATTCCCTCATAACCAAAGAAGCCCTGAAAATATCTACTGCTCTTGTGTTAACAGAGGACATGGTACAGAACAAGGGCTGTAGAAATGAGAGAGGATCTGACTGGCCACAGAATGGGGCAGGGGAAATGGTGGGAGAATCTATAGAAAGAAACCAGTGTCATGTGGACACAGGAGATCAACCCTGGAAATGGAAAGGAGAGGGATGAAATGGCGACATTGCAGAATAAATTATGATGCTATGCAGGAGGTCTCACTTGTTGAATTCACCACCAGACAGGATCAAGATTAGGTGGTGACTCATGTAAACTAAACTCACAAGAGACTAATGTGTAAATCAATTTGTAAATCATGCATTTAGATCATAAAAACTCTGTGCTAAGTAACCAGAATACTGGAATCTAATATATAGAGGCCCTTCTTCCAGGCACCAGACAACCTGGAAGCTAAATTACTTAACCAGTGTTGTTATGATGAGTCTACGGAGTGGGAAATAGGGAGTCTTGAAGGGTAACTCTTAGAGGCCACAGAAAATCTGGAGGAACTATATTTGTCCCACATGAGTTCAACTCTCCAGGGACTTGAATGTTCATTTCCTTCACAGTCAGTGTCTTTGTCCTCCAGATGTGTTCGATGAATGATGACAAATTTTGGTCCTTCGGTGGCCCCCTTTTCTCAGTTTCAGGCAGACCCACATGTTAGATGCACCACACACTGTGTAAAACACTTTACAGGCATCACTTCATTAACCAGCACATAACCCCAGACATACTGCTTACTTCATTTACTTGATGAAGAAATGATTGATTCCCATAGAGGATAAGTGGTTACACAAAGTCACTCGAGGCTGGAAGGGATTTGAATCCAGTTCTGAATTCCCCAGGTCATGCTCTTAAGCCTTATGCTATGGTCCTTTCAGGAAGAAATTGATTCATTTCATCAGCCTTTACAGAGCAGATAGATCCACGAGGACACAGCATGCCTGTTTCTGGATCTGGGGAGCATGCAGAATTGGATGAGAGCGAATTGCAACAAGATTAACGACTCCAACAGGATTACACACTCCAGCCCGAAAGAGGCTGCAAGACCTAAAGACAGTGCGCGATCTTTCCTAGTATCAGTATTTCCCCACTGCAGGTTCATAGCTTGTAAACACCTCCTCTCTCCCACGTCCAGTTATCACACCTTCACCAGCTCTTCATCTTGCAAAAGAATTATCTCTTTTTTTTTTCACCTCTCCATTAATTCAACGATCATTTGTCTACTGTGTGCCAGATTCTAGGGAAGCGTAAGTGAACACAAATGGAACTCACATTCTGTCCACTTGCCTCCATTACTTTGTTCGTTTTTTCAGGAAGCCCAGGTAAGGAGAAGAGATAAATGTGTCACCAGTCCACCACGTTTACTCAGAAGTCCTAGGCTAAGGATTTACTTTTCTGCTTGGATGAAGGGATATCTCTGAGAGTTTAGTCACATGACTAAACATGTCAGCCTAACATCCCCAAACAAATGGGTTAAAAGCAAGATTTAATGGGACTTTAAAAATTAGAATTTCGATTTATAAAAATCCTTTCCAGTAGAGATAGGATGGAATATGCTTACCTTTCTCTTTATTTCTAAGAAAATTTCCCAACCGTCCCCAAATAACTTAAAACTAATGTCTTTTCTTTGCTGCATCCCCTCCACATAGTTTAGTGCCTGTCATATGCTAAGTGCCTCTTCTGATGAAAGGGTTTCCTCTGTCTGATTCTTGAATGTTGAAGGGCCCCAGAATTTAGCTTTTGGAATGCTTATCATATCTATCAACACATTTCTGAGATTCTCACCTACTCCAAAGCCTTAAGTGTCATCCTAGATACATATTATCAGTCTCAAGCCATGCACTGAGCCCCAGATTTACACATCCAACATCCTCCATGAAATTTCTACCAGAATATCTCATAGGTGTCTCAACTTAACATGTCCAAAACAGAGTTCTTGACACCACTCTCGTCAGCCTGCCACCAAACCTGCCTTTTCCTCTGTGTTTTCCTTTTCTGCAGATCTGCCCAATTGCTTATGCTAAATTCCCTGCACTCATTCTTAACTCTCTTTTTCTAATATCCCCACAGATAATCCATCAGAAATATTGTTGGCTTTTCTTGATTACATATTTACTTGTTTGTTCATTGTGTCCCCTACCAGGAATAAGCTGAATGAAGGTAGAAAGTTTGTTTAGTTTGTTTATTCTGGTATCCCCAGCACTTAGAATATGATAGGTTCTTATTAAACACTTATTGAATCACATTTAAACAAATATTGGTGATAGACGGAACAAATCAGTGCACTGTATCTCAAACCTGCCCTCTAGATAAATAAATTTAGAGAACAGCAGTTACTATGCTTTCATTCAGAGTGAGCTAACAAAGTGTTTTTCTGCTAATATTTCAGAAATCAAACATGCAATACTTCTTTCATAAGAAGAAAGCCGTGTTTTAAATCCTTTCATCTTAGATAGAAGTAAACCATGTAAGAAGCAGTTTGCCAGAAGAATGGAAGAGGTCATAAGTGGATAAAATTTCTCCAATTGAACATTCTGGTCAAATATTGGCTTCTGCTACAAAATAAAATCCTCCCTACCCCAACAAAATCTGAATTTGTTTTTCAAGTAAAGGAATATGAGAAAAAGAGATTGGGTCCCACAACTCCATCTACATGTCTCTTGTTTCATGTATGTGATAACAAAAGGCAGAATGTTTTTTTTTAATATACAGAGGAGCGAGTAGTAATTTAAGAGCCTCTCTTATGGGATTTGAACCCAAATGGGATTGTGTGAGGTATGCAAAAGATTAAATGATAGTATTGAAACTTATGCATACCCAAGAGTACCAGATGGAAGACCTACTCCAATGCCTGGAATATGTCCAAGCTATTTCAACTTTTGATTTAGGGGAGTGTTTCGATAAATAGAGTTGGTCCCAGAAGCTAGACCAGGATAATGTTTTCATGACCCCACAGTTTGTATGAATTTACTGTTCACCCCACCTCACCAAAGCAGAAGATTGTAACTTCTTCCCAGCACTTCTAAGGCAATCTTTTGGAAGGAATAAGAGAATCATAATTGCACATATAGATAACATTGCCATTTTAAGTGCCTATATGGAATCACATCTGAGACATTTACAGTCTCCTGCAGAGTGATTCAAGAGGCAGGTTTAACAATAAATGTCAACTCCTGTTACCTAGAGTGCTGTGCACAGATCACATGGTAAGGAATTGAAAGGCAACACATTTCTGGGATAAAGTGAATTCTGTATACAGATAGAAGGTTCCAAAACCAAGAAAAAAAATCTTAGAGTTCAACAGGTTCTTTAGGCTCTGTTTCATATTTCAGGTCTTACCTTTAAATGTAAAATGAATAATATTATTTGAACTCTTGGAGGCCAATAGAACTTTCATGAGTTGAATTCTCATCTCTCAAATGCCTGTTACTATATGTGTTCATCTGGGTCCTCCTAGAAGCAGACACACCAAAGTAAAATTATACATGGTGAAGAAGTTCTGTTAGTGAGTAAATGGGAAGAGATCTGGAGAAACTGGGGGAGCCATCAGACCATATAGCAAGTCTGAGCCTTCCAAAGGAAGCAGAGGGAAAAGAAGTGTCCTAGACCACTATGCAGTCTCAGGAAAGAAGGTTTGTATGAAGCTACTGTTCACCCCATTCACCAAAGCAGAAGATTGTAGCCTCTTCCCAGCACTTGTAAGGTAATCTTTTGGGTTTAGGGCCATCGGGCAGTCATCGGGCCAAACTCAGAAGAGCCCAACACCAAACAGGGCTCAGCCTACTTCAGTATCCCTGTCAACCTCTGACTGGGAGCCACCTGTGGGATGTATGGCGTCAGCTTGAATGCAGCAAAGGAGCTTGGGGTCCAGCAGCTGGGACTTTGGTCAACTACATTCCTTGGAGTCAGAGGTTTTCTTGGGACATTCTTATAGTTGCTACATGAGAATTTTCATTGTGCAGAGACAGTACCAATGCAAGATAGTAAAAAGAGTATTTCGAAAGTACATGACAAATGTTAATTCCCTCTTTCTGACCAAGACATTACAACCCCAAAGAGCTGATTAATGAATGTTCAGAAGAAACTATCTTCCGACTTCCAGCACTAACAGATCTGTGCTTCTCTCCAGGAGCAGCTCATCCCAGAAACATAGGTAGCACAGGGTTAAACACCATGAAACCTTTAAACTCCTAAGTATCAGCAGGAGTCTTGGAGCTGAATTCTTGCGTCAGTATCTCTGAATCCTCCAGCGTGATGGCAAATGTATGTCCAGATGAGTTTTTGTATTAATCCATAAAATCTTAATTTTAAAAGTAACATAATGTCACCTTATTCCTAAAGGCTGGAAGAACATGTGAGGCTCTGGCTATTTGAGTAACCCTAATGTTATTGGTTGAGTTCATTCTCCTTGGTTCTTGACCTCACTGCAACAAAGAATTGAAAGGCAGAGACACAGTAGCAAAGCAGAATGAAAGTTTTATTTGAATCCACTCCAAGGGAGGAGCAGGCCAGAGTCAAGGTAGACAAAGGCAAGAAAGGGAAGCTCACTGAACTCCTGCTCAGCATAGGGCAAATCCCTTGCCAACTCCTAAAGCCAAGGTCACCTGGCATCCAGTGTCTGCTTGAATCTGCATGGTGTGGGAACTAAGCCCCTTCTACCTCAGGATTTGGGGGGCCACAGAGTACTGGATGGAGCGAGATTATGTTCTGAGAACTTCCCAAAGGCAAAGAAAGGAGATTTTCAGGCAGGCTACATGATGGTACAGCTGCAGTCCTGTCTGGGTCACCCAGGTGATGGGAACTTGCAGGCCCTAATCAGTGCTCTCAGCAGCCCCTCCCTACTTATCTGGAGTAGAACATAGAGAGTGACACACTTGAAGAAAGGGGAGCACAGGCAACCTCAGAGAGGAGGTGCACTTAAGGGTTTAGGGTCTGGGGTTTTATGGGGCATTTTGCAGTAAGGGTCAGCATAAGGCATAGTGTATACAGGTGATTAATCATTCCTTTGACATTTTATCTTAAGAATAGGTTTTTTTAGGTGACTGTGTTTGTCTGGATCTCAGCATTCTTTATCCACATAGGTTTATTTACACTTCAGTGGTCTATCTTCTGTCCTGGTATCATAGTTACTTGATTAAGGGGTTGGAAGAAGAGGAAGAACAGCATACAGACTAAGTTAAAGACTAAGCTGGGCGTTTTTGTTGGCTAAGTAGATTTTACAATGGCCTGATCTAATTGGTACAATGAAAACATGGGCTGCGCTCTGATACTTTTCTTTACCTGGGGAATATCCTGACATTCTAAGTCACCCCTGGCCTTTGAAACTTCAACGAATTAAGTCGTTAACTCTGTGAGTCCTTTCTAGGTCTCTGGTTTTGTCTGGTTAACTCTTTGAGGCCCTTGAAGTGGGTTTTACTGACTTTATTCTCCCTCCAGCCCTCTCATGTCTGTCTTTCTGCCTAACACTGACAATGAGCGATAATCAAGGACCCTGATGCCCTTCTGCTCTCGGAATGGGAGAAGTGACTGGAAGACTGGGAAGAGGAATCCCCAGAAATCTAGAAAGGGTTCTTCCAGAGCAGAGTTTTCCAGACTAAGGTAGAGGGGAAAGAAGGGAATGACCTTCATGTTCCATACACAGAGCCAGTCTACTTTGCTTCTGGAAAAATGACAAAACTAGGGATCAGACATCTGCATATATCACATTATCCCAAGTGGGTGTTTGCAGAAGTGAGGGAGTGCACCCATTTCAGTGCAGCAGAGTCTTTTAAATGTTACTTTTAAAATTAAGATTTTTATGGATTAATACAAAAGCAGTGCAATAAAAGCTTTTCCTTTTATTTCCTGGGACAAGTTCTAAGAGGAAAGGGAATTTCCACGTTCACCTAGGAAAGGCATCAGTGAACCTCCGGAGGCCAGTTTCAAGCTACAAAGCCTGACCAGTTTCAATGCCAGGGGGACATAGTGAAACTGAGAAATTAAGAGACTGCATGGAGACCAAGTGCCAGTTTTGATTCCATTTCCCTAAACCTTTCTTCACTGACTGGGAGGGCAAGCTGGGCAGGGAATACCCTCTCGACAACCCCGCCAGGGCTGGGGATTCCTTGCTCCTCCTCAGGGGGACCTGGGGAGCTGTCCTGTCCGGCTGCAACTTCCTGCACCGGTTCTGGCCAAAGCATCAAAGTACTCCAGCCAGAGGAGAATCTAAAAATAGTAAACAAAACAGATTCAAAGAGTCTTCTCAGATGACAGCAAAGGATGAAAGCAGGTAAAGCGTCCCCTGCTCACAGGGAGAGAGGAAGGATGGAGATGGCTAATGCATCGCCCGCTACTACTGAAAGGTTTACAAAATCTGGTTATATTTTTTAATCATCTTGCATTTTAGACCTTTAAAGTACAAATATGGATTTCAAACATATCAAGGGAACAAATTAACTTAGAAAAATGGTAATGCTCTCCAAGGTTGCACCTGCCATGAAATTGCTCCAAGTTTGCATTTTCCCTGGGTCTCGGGTGTGTCATTAGGCCAGATTGATTGCCCTCCTCCCCTGAACAGCTCCCCCATTAGAGGGTTATTGTATGGAAATTAATGGGAGGTTGGGAACATTTCTTTGCAGCTGCAGTAGTTGGAGTCGGTTTTGATTAAGCGGTAGAAACCCAGCAGACGGGGGAGATCTCTTTGCTTTGGCTGCCTCCTTCATTACCGCTGGAGTCAAGCTTAGCACCCGCCGCCTCTCCACGTGTGGATGTTATGCCGCCTTCTGGATGGTCCTGTTCACACTGACTCGTCTCTGTTTTCCAAGGGTTTCCCCACTCGATTTCCCCGTCAATACTCCCATCTGATGTATCCCTCACTTTCCATTTCCCTACCCGTGATCCTCTCTCTACACCCCTACCCCATCACTGATTTTTGGAGATGCAGGAAGAAAGTGGTAATATTCCCTACCCTCCACCTTCCTATCCTACTTATCCCCTAAGAGAAACTATTTAAGGGACCTAAACCAGCAGTCTGCACCCTGATGGCCTCAGGGGATTTCAAGGTGCAAATTAAGCCTCGGACAGGCTGCTCAGGGAACTGACAAGTGAGACTGGACAGTTTTCTTCTCCTCCAGTTCTGTCAGGAGCTTTCCAACATCCCAGAAAAACTGGGGCTCTGGCAGATTAGGAGTTGATCTGCTTGTCATGCAGGGTCAACGTCAGACGAAAGCAATTGAGGGCAACAAGACGTGATGGGACAGAAAAGTGAAGGACGGTTTAGGTGCAAATTGCCTGCAGAGGGTTGGAGGAGGGAGATGGTGCAGCACAGGACTGTGTGACCTTCTACAGGTCTTTTCTATCTGTACATTTTAAAACCTCTGTGCCTGTGTCCCACTTTCTACCTTCATTCAAGCCTCCATGCATTTGCTCTTCCCATAAGTATTTACTGAGCACCTCTCTGCTAGGTATTGTGTAAGGTGCTGAGCCTGGAAAAAAAAAACAGTGAATGAGAATAGGTCAGTGGAGAAAATAGATGTCTCAACAAAAAATTACAGTAGAATCTGTATTTGTGAAGGGAAAATGTTCTAGCAGAGTACATGCAAAATGCTTTGGGAGAAGGACAGAGGAATCAATGAAATCTGCTTAGATGGGGAGGGCTGGAGTAAGGGTGGGGAACCAGAGAAACTTTTTCAAATGGGGTAACATTGGAACCCATGCTTGGGAATCCAGCTGTCAGAGAAAAGGTACCAGGGATAGGATGCTGGTTTAGAGGGACCAGAATGAGCGGTGGCCTGAAAGAGAAGATCACAGCATAAACAGGAAAAAGAGTGGCTCTCCAGACTGGAGTTGAGCATGCATAGCAACAACTGACTAATGAAGAATTAGGGCTGTATCAGTGACAGAAATTGCGACTCTCTGGAAGTTTCTAAACACTTCAATACTATGCTGTTTTAGAAAGTATAAGCTGACAGCTTTGTGGGAGGGGTACTGACGTGGGAAAACTCAGAGGATGGGGCCAGTAGGTGGGGGAGGGGAGTGCTGCAACTGTCCCAGTGAGAGCTGGGAAAGACCCTTAAGTTGTCCATCCAGCCGAAGGCCTGTGCTAGGGCTTCAGCCTGTCAGAACACCATTCCAGGTTCCTTTCAGAGCTCAGAGGCCAAGGATGTGTTTAAAAATGTTTAACTTTAAAAAATGGCCATCTAGTAGTTTAATAAGTTCTCGAGCACCCTGAATGACACATCTTGCCGCCAGCAAGTGAGGAAGGGGTCAACCTAAAATAGACATTTGCCAATGGTCAAGGCTGGACTGCTGGTCCTGAGCCTGACTGATGCTTGCAGGACAGCCTCTGAGGGCGCTGCACAGCCCACACCACTGAGTTCATGAATCTTCTCCTTACAGCGAGAAAATTAGCTCCTGCCTTTGAAGGGTAGCATCTGTCTGCCCCAAAGCTACAGTCCCTCTGCTGAACAAGAGCAGGCCTCATCATTTTTCTAGGATTTAGTTGCCGAGGGGCAACTCCATTTGGGCACTGAGATGATAACGTGCTTTCCCCAAACCCATTCCACCCCCTCCAGGTACCCACCCACTTCCCTCTTTTATCATCACGCCCCTGTCTAAGGCTCCCAACTTTCCCTTTCCCCATACCTGCCATAAGTGTCTATTGTTGAAAGCACCAGCTGTTATCAGGAAGAAGCAACAGCCAATTGGCCGTTACTATCTCAAATTCCTCCTGCTTAAATCAGTCAGTCTGGGGATTAATGCTGGACAGCTCCAAAATGATATAGTAGGAACCAATTTCTCTCCCTCCCCTTGGGCAGCCACCTTCCACCTGGCTCAGTAATCCTCAAAACTCACTTGGGAATCCAGCTCATCTCGGTCCCTCTCATAGCCTTAAAGGGACAAACTGATCCCCTGGGGTTGGTAATTTATGATCCCTGTAGCATCCTTTTGGAAGAAAAGGAGGGAGATTCCATCTGAAGGCTGCCTCCTGCTAAGAGCTTTGACTACAAGTTCCTGCCTCTCTTTCTCTCTTTTTTTTCTTCTTTACCCCTCCCACAAAATACAAAGTGACATACAAAAATGATGGCAAGTCTTGTGAATGTCTAGCCAGTTATAGGTATTGTCATAGAAGAAAGTTGTGATTATTTCAGCTCCTGAAGTGCTTGGGGTGCTTAGATGGCTTTTCGTGGCCCTAAAAGTAAATGGCTGCCTGCTGCTTTGAACAGGTAGGGTTATGCCATGTTGATACTTCATATGCTGAAGAAGCTAGTCCCCATGTAAAAAGTACTATAATTACACCAGTTTGGTGAAAACCTTGACAGTTGAAAACTCTATCCCCATTTCCACTCTGGATACTTTCCTTCTATAATATTCTAGCTTTAATAAAGCATCATGGGCTCAGGGTAGCCTGATTTTAGGCTTCTAAGTCATCAAAGGATAATCTCAAGTATGTTTTCCACTCAGGATGTCATTAACATGGCTCCCCTTTTTTGTTCAGTGCCCCCTCTGAGTATAATTGTGAAGCAAAAACTCCAGCATGTGTTTAGGGAGCCTTCCATCAATTGCCAAAAATAGGTCTTCTGAACAGTGAGCAAAGACAGCTTATTTGAAAAATGCCTGGTGACACTGATCACAAGGATGCAGATAGACCAGGAAATGAGTGTAAGTTGGTTGACTGCCACGCTGACGAAGGACAGCAGTCACAAAGAACATTCACATCAGTAAAGACCAGGCCAAGACAGAAGGGTGCTGGATCTGACCAGTAAGCAGGCAAAATACTGGATCTTTTCTTCTAAGAACGACACTGGAGAGCTGTCTAATCCCACCTAGATGCCCACTTCCACATTCTTCCAGACTCAGTCACACGCTGAGATACTAAGTATCACAGTCTCATGTGAGCAAGAGGACCCCTTCAAGATCCCAGAGATCTACCTTTTAGGAGTAGAAGGGCTTAGACTTGTTTGAAAATCTTGAGGGAAAAAAAGATATAGACTTCCCTTTCAAAAATCCTCATATACACAGCAACTTTGCTCATAATTTCAAGAGGCTCGTGAAATCCCTGAAGCCTCACAATATGCAGCAGAGTAAGAAACTCCTGTGTAAGCCAGAGCTCAGGTGTCTGTCACAGCAATGTATCCATTCAAGGATTCACTCAGTGAAATGATACAAAATGTCTACAAGGTGCCTAGTCTTATGTTGGATGATATGAGAGACTATAAAGGGAGAGAAAGGGTGTCCTCTGTGCCCTCAATAAAGCTGTAGTTAGGTATGAAAGTGCCAAGAGGAGGTCCTGGCTGAATCTAAACAGAAATTGCTTGTGGGAGGCTGGTGACTTCCCTTCGCAGTGCTCGTTTTCACAGAGTGATTCATGCGGGAGCAGGGACCTTGTCTGCAGAAAAAGACTTCATTTGCAGTGCTGGGAATTCAGAGATAAATAAACCTTTTTGAAATATTGGGATGGTGTTTAGAAGGACCCAGACGAAGGCCAAACCACACAGGAGGAGCGTGGGGTCCACCCCAGGAGGCAATCTACTCTGTGGGAAGAAAAAAACCACCTGGCATGATGAGGCACAAGGCTGAATAGGAGACTTCGTTTTACTACCACTTACCCTTTCACTTCAGTGTCCTGGATGCACAGGCATATTCCAAAAAACAAAAGCTCGTGGGTTAACATTAACAAATCTCTAATTCTAGGGGCCCGAGCTACCTGCTGTGTGGGTAACCTCTGAAGAAGGAGGAGGGATTTACCTTCCAGGAAGTGAAAGGTGACAACTGGGGACCTGGAACAGGAAGGACTGTCAGTTAGCCACTCAGGGGGCGCAGCAGGGGGCAGAGCTGCAGTGTGAGTGAGCACTGCCAGCCCAAGGTAGAACCACCGTGTGCAGCCACAAGAGGAAAGAGCAACGGTTAAGGAATGGAATGCATTAGCTCTGTGCACAGCGTCCCAAGAAGAATGATGAGATTGCAGCTGAAGTTGCTTAGGAGCAGCCGAGTCAGATCTAATGTGTGGCATTGTGATTAGCTCCTGACTGGTTAAGGGACGAGGGCGGAAACTGGGGAATGTGCCAACAACGGCAGTGATGACAGAGACTCATGAAGCTGTGGCTAAGAGAAGAGCCAGGGCATAACATCAGAGGCAGTGATGAAAGAAGACTGGCTCACACACTCACCTGGGCAAGAGAAATCTAAACGGATATAGCTGAAATCAATCAGCTCTGTAGGTAAGAGGCTCTCAAGCTGGGTGTTTGGAGACACACATGCTACATCATGACGAATGTTCAGAACATCTAACGACCCTAATGATGTGAGCATCAACCAGGAAGAACAAACACCAGCCATAGGACTAGAGCAGGGTTTGGAGGTGCCCTTACTGAGTCGCGTGTAAGCCTTGATAGTTACATCACAACATGGTCTGGGGAGGTCCCAGAGTGGGAGCCAGTACAGCCAGGATGATGGTGGGGACTTGAGTGTAACAGTTACTTACTCACCACCATAGAAGTCTTTGGTACTTTAAAGATCTGTATATCCACACCAGAACATACCAGCTGAATATCAACTATAGACAAAGTTAAACCAAGAATACAGAATACGGCTTGATTAAATTTCACTCAAGAATCTAGAAGAGCTGAACTTGTAGAAACAGAGTAGAATGGTAGTTACCAGGAGCTGGTGGAATTGGGGAAATGTTGGTCAAAGGGTATACACTTGCAGTGAGAAGGTAAGTTCTGGAGATCTAATGACAGCATTGTGATTATAGTTAACAATACTGCATTTTCTCCTTAAAAGGTGCTAAGCGACAAGATCTTAAATGTTTCTCACCACAAAAAAGGAAACAATAATTATGTGACTTAATGGTGGTGCTACACTGGTAATATACTGCAATTATCAAATCAGTGCTGCACACTTTAAACTTATAAAATGTTATATGTCAATTATAACTCAAATTTTTTTAAAGGCATAGCATGAAGGATATTTCAGGGGGTCATAGAACTCTTGGTATCCTGCTTATAGTGGTAGTTACACAAATTGATGCATATGTTAAAATTCATGGAACTGTACACTAAAAGAATTAAAAGGTCAATTTCACTGTATGATAATTAAGAAAATTAAATTAACCCCAATAGAATGTTCACTTGAGAGGCATAGTCAATATGTGTTATAGGATCTCATCGGGAAGAGCTATCCCCATGGCTGCAGAGGAAGACTGAAGGCAGACTGTATAGTGAAAAGAAACTCACACTAGACTAGAACTTAGAGACCTGGGCTGGTCCTGAGACCCACTTTGCTACCTCGCCCTGCAACCTTGGACATCCTTGAGAAGAAGTTCCTTGGCCAAGATGACATGGATCCAGCCACTGAGGCAGTGAGCACTGGGCTAAGGAGTACAAACTTTAAAACAATGCTGTGGAAGACCATGTCACCCAGGGTGTGAGATGAAAATGACAGAGAGAGGGGAGGCTCCAAGCTCTTCAGCAACATATTTCCTGAGCAGGTGTTTGGCTAGAGATCTGAATGTTGTTATTGTCATATGGCCAGCAAGAAAATGTCAACAGCAACATTTAATAGCTTTTGGTAGGAATAATATAAGACATCTATGCAGAAGGAGAAATAGCAGTGGTTTGAGTACTATCCAAGTGACTGCCACCTGCCATTATTCAGAAAAGGAAAACAAGGAAGAAAAAATAACAAGGCATCATAGGAATAAAAATCAAAGAGATGTCAGTCAACAGGCTTACATGCAGCCTGGGAAATGAACAGAGAGCAGGAGAGATAAAGAATGGCCACATTCCCACTAAGCAACTCCTCCCATCAGTTAGAAGACCACTGGGCAGATGATAACCATGCATTTTAGTACTGGATCCAAGCAGGAAGTAGCAAAGCAAACTTCATGCTCTGGAACTCTTGTCTTTCCTCTTTACAGGCTGAAAGGAAGACATGTAATCTAAATGGCACTGTGTGAATGACAATGACAAGGGAGGGATGTCAGACCCACATATTCTCATGCCCATGCAGCTTTAGTGCTGGCAGCCCCCTAATAGGAATGTCTTTTCAAAGCTTTCCTTCCTTGAAGCCCTCTCAACACTTTCATATCCAGCAACGTCTCACTTCCAAGCAGTTGCAGCCCTTAGAATCTGAAGTCTGCACTCTGACATTTCTCTGAATGCTGCCTCACATTGTTCTTGAGTTTTGTCCCTTGTGGTGGTCTAATCCATCTACTAAACTCTAAACTCCACAGTAGCATTGGATGTAACATTTTTGTTGTTGATTTGCTCATGTGTTTGTTTTTAATAACACACAGCACTTTATGTTCTGCTAGACATGTAGATAGGAGGTATCTGATAAACAATTATTGAAATTCACTTAAATCAAATCATTCATTCCACCAGCAATTACTGAATGATCCAGATTCTGGATCAAAGCAAGGGAGAAAGTAGAGAATCTAGCATACAGTAGCTACTCAGTAACTATCTACATGCTCTAATACTGACAAGCCCAGGGTGCTAAGAAAGCATATGGGACTTCCTAACCCAGATTTCCTGGAAGAGATGAAGAAGCATCAGAAAGCAGTAGATCTGGAAGCATTTGGAAGCCTTAAATTGCCATCACAAGTAGTAGTGATACCAGGAACCATTACATCACCACAGAGGCATTCAAAACCACATCAATAGAATTAATTGCCCACCATATCAGTGCCAAACTTAATGTTTCACATCCCCAGTAGCCTCAAGCCTGGCCAAAAGTCTCCAGAAATATTCAGGAAAATATTACATCTAAAAAACAAGGACAAGAAGTAATGAAAAAGAAACAATAAAAAAAACTATTAGAAACTTAAGGATAGGACAATCTCCAAAAAAATGTAAAATTAAAAACTAAGAAAAGATGGAAAGATAAGAGACATAGGCATGCAAACTAAAACAACCAACATTGACTAAGAGGGATTTCAGAAATTTACAGCTGAGAATAGAGGAGCAGAGATTATCAAATAAATAACAGATGTTTTCCCAGAAATGAATTAACTCATTAGTTCCAAATTTTAAGTGGGAATGAAATCATTCATTTAAGCAGCCTACATGAAAAATAAAGACCCACACCTAGATAGACTTTTTTGACATTTCATCATAGTATGGTAAAGAGAAAATAAAAAATTCCCAAAGAATGGGGGAGCAAATAAAATATGTCAATGATCAAAAAACATAGATTAGATTGGCACTAAACTTCTCATCTACAATACTGAATGCTAGAAGATAATCACACAGTATTTAAATTTCCAATTTTACTATACTTTCAACCAAAAGCCTATGATATAAATGAGACCCTGGGAGATACATTTTCCCATTTCTATTGTTTCCTTCTTTGTAGAGGCACTTCCACCAGGATAACACTCCTGAACTCTCTCCTTACATCCTGGAGAGAAAGAGAGACTCAATCTGAGTGACTGTGGAAGAAGGAATTGGGCATGTGTAACCTTGTTTCTTCATCCATTTCCCTTTTCTAGGGAATAAACTTCTCACAGGAAATACTATTCCACTCTTCCTCTATAGAATGTAAAGCATCCAGCTCTCATCCTCATGGGTAAGTTGGCTTAGTTATATGGCTCAACATTTGGAAGCATTTGGAAGCCTGTTTGCAGATGCACTATATTTCATTTTGTGGACATCACCATCAACAGGCAAGCACCACCATTATTTTATTTGCCACAAAGAAAGAAAAAAAACAATTAAACAATACAATCTTTCTTATCACTTCAAATTTTTTAGATACTCATTAAATAAGATTGTTTCTTTTACACATATGTGTTTATGACATATCACTCCTTTGAACAGATAAAAATGAAAACCAGTTGGCTATTATATTTCTTTAAAAATTATACTCAGAAATGGACAATTTTCTAGAAAAATACAATCTTCCAAGACTGACCCCAGGAAGAAACAGAAAATCTGAACAGTCCAATTTCCAGCAATGAAATTGAATTGGTAATCAAAAAACTACCAAAGAACAAAACACCTGCACCAGATGGTTTCACCGCTGAATTTCATCAAACATTTAGTGAAGACCTAATACCGATCCACAAAGTTTCCAAAAAGTAGAAGAGGAGAGAATACTTCCAAACTCATTCTATGAGGCCAGCATCACTCTAATACCAAAACCAGGCAAAGACACCACAAAAAAAAAAAAGAAAATTACAGACCAATATCCCTGAAGAACATAAATGCAAAAATACTCAACAAAATATTAGCAAACAGAATTCAAAAATACATCAAAAAGATCATCCATCATGATCAAATGGAATTTATTCTAGGGATGCAAGGATGGTACAATATGCAAAAATCCATCAACATCACATACCACAACAACAAAAAGAAGGGAAAAACTCATATGATCATCCCCATAGATGCTGAAAAAGCATTCAACATAATTCAACATCCATTCATGATAAAAGCTTTCAATAAAATGGTTATAGAGTGTAAGTACCTCAACATAATAAAGGCCATATATGACAAGCCCACAGCCAACATCATACTTTACAGCAAGAAGCTGAAAGCATTTCCTTTAAGATCAGGAACAAGACAAGGATAGCCACTCTCCCCACTTTTAGTCAACATAGTTCTGGAGGTCCTAGCCATGGCAATCAGACAACACAAAGAAATAAAAGGCATCCAGATTGGTAAAGAGGAAGTTAAATTGTCACTGTTTGCAGATGACATGATATTGCACATAAAAAATTCTAAAGAATTCACTCTAAAACTACCAGATCTAATATCTGAATTCAGCAAAGTTGCAGGATACAAAATTAATACACAGAAATCTGCTGCATTCCTATACACTAGTGATGAACTAACAGAAAGAGAAATCAGGAAAACAATTCCATTCACAATTGCATCAAAAAGAATAAAATACCTAGGCATAAACCTAATCAAGGAAGTGAAAGACCTATACCCTAAAAACTACAAGACACTCATGAGAAAAATTAAAGAAGATACCAATAAATGGAAACACATCCCATACTCATGGATAGGAAGAATTAATATTGTCAGAATGGCCATCCTGTCTAAAGCAATTGACAGATTTAATGCAATCCCTATCAAAATTCCAACAGTATTCTGCAACAAACTAGAACAAATACTTCTAAAATTCATAAGGAACCACAAAAGACCCCAAATAGCCAAAGAAATTCTGAGAAGAAAGAGTAAAGCTAGGGACATCACGCTCCCTGACTTCAAGCTCTACTACAAAGCCACAGTAATGAAGACAATTTGGTGCTGGCACAAGAACCGACCCATGGATCAATGGAATAGAGCAGATAGCCTAGATACAATCCCAAGCATATATGGTCAATTAATATACAATAAAGGAGCCATTGGTATACAATGGGGAAACGACAGCCTCTTCAGCAACTAGTGTTGGCAAAACTGGACAGCTACATGTAAGAGAATGAAACTAGATCATTTTCTAACTATATACACAAAAGTAAACTCAAAATGGATCAAAGACCTGAATGTAAGTCATGAAACTGTGAAACTCTTAGAGGAAAACATAAGCAAAAATCTCTTGAATATAAACATGATCAACTTTTTTTCTAAACACATCTTCTCAAGCAAGGGAAACAAAAGCAAAAATGAACAAACGGGACTATGTCAAACTAAAAAGCTTCTGTACAGCAAAGGACACCACCAGTAGAACAAAAGATGTCCTACAGTATGGGAGAATATATATGTCATAAATGACATATCTTGCAAGGAGTTAACATCCAAAATATATAAAGAACTCATACCCCTCAATACCCAAAAAGCAAACAACCTGATTAAAAAATGGGCAGAGGATATGAACAGACATTTCTACAAAGAAGAAATTCAGATGGCCAACAAGCACATGGAAAGATGCTCCACATCGCTAATTATCAGGGAAATGCAAATTAAAACCACAAAGAGATATCACCACACACCAGTTAGGTTGGCCAACATCCAAAAGACAAGGGACAACAAATGCTGGTGAGGATGTGGAAAAAGGGGAACCCTCCTACACTGCTGGTGGGAATGTATATTCGTTCAACTTTTGTGGAAAGCAATATGGAGGTTCCTCAAAAAACTCAAAATAGAAATACCATTTGACCCAGGAATTCCACTCCTAGAAATTTACCCAAAGAAAACAAAATCCTAGATTCAAAAAGTCATATACACCCCTATGTTTATTGCAGCACTATTTACAATAGCCAAGCTTTGGAAGCAACCTAAGTGTCCATCAGTAGATGAACAGATAAAGAAGTGGTACATATACACAATGGAATATTATTCATCCATAAGAAGAAAACAAATCCTACCATCTGCAACAACATGGATGGAGCTGGAAGATATTATGCTCAGTGAAATAAGCCAGGAGGAGAAACACAAGGACCAAATGATTTTGCTCATTTGTAGAACATGACAACAAAGCAAAACTGAAGGAACAAAATAGCAGCAGACTCACAGACTCCAAGAAGGGACTACGGGTTACCAAAGGGGAAGATTTGGGAAGGCATTGGGGATGGTGGGTGAAGAGGAGGGGAGAAGGGGATTGAGGAGCATTATGATTGGCATACATGGTGTGGGGGAGGTCATGGGAAAGATAATGTAACAGAGAGAAAACAGGTAGTGACTCTGTGGCATCTCGCTACGCTGATGGACATTGACTGCAGGGATGTGGGGGAGGGGAACTCGATAATATGGATGAATGGAGTGACCACAATATTGCTTATGTGGAATCTTCATAAGATTGTGTATCGATGATACCTTAATAAAATACAAAATAAAAGAAAAATAAAAATTACACTCAGAGTCCATTTTGAATCACATTTTGACTCAGAGTTACCTACATCCATGATTTACAATATAACATTTTCCTCTTTGCCATCAAGATAAAGCATCGGCCTCACGTTGCTCTGGGGTTTTCTTCCAAGCTGCAGACATCCATCCTGTAGATTTTGATGCTGGCACTTTACATTTTAGAAGGTGTCAGTGGAAGGTTTTAGACAACAACCAGGACTTATGCTCCTTCCTTAAATGGCCCTTAATAGTTTATTGACAGACACATCAAGAGGCACAGTGGCCTGGTCATGCCACCAAGAAAACCCCAACTTCGTGTGTGTGCAGCCCTAACAACTATGGCATGACTGCCACCCGGCCAGCAGAAGCTGCAGGACGCCATTGACTGTGAAATGCACCCTCAGATTAAAGATGTTACTTGTGAACAGAAAGTATCATAAATCAATAAAATACAGTAGCCATGGTCTTCCGTACCAGCTTAATCACTAATACAAAGGATATTCAGTTTCCCACCTGCTTTTTTATTTCATTGTGTATTCCAATTGGTTCAAAACTTAGGTGGGTCGGAGGGCCGCTGTTATTGTATCCCTTTAAATCCCATCAATAAGTACTGTTATTATCCCCAATGTGCAAGTTAAAAAATGAGGCTCAGCAAACTTAAAAACTTGCCCAAGGATTTGCTGCTCAGGGGCAGAACTGAACGGAATGCTGGTCTGTTAGGCAACAGCACTAACCACCAGACATACTGCCCTTTATAAACTTCCTGTTGCAAATAATTTTAAAGGATGGGTAGGAATTGACTTGTAAGAAGATCGCACCAGAATAAAGAGGCTCAAAGGTATGAGAGAGCATGGCCCTTTCAGGAATCTCTAAGGATTTCCCCAAGGCTGGAGAGCAGGAGATGAAGATGAAGGTTTTTTCCTATCAATTGTTTCCTTATGGCTTACAGCATATGAGATGATACTGAGGAGATAGCATTGCCCTTTGCAAGGATGTTAGACAGTTTTTTGAAATAGTTCCTTTTCTGCTTTCCAACTCAAACACTGTTGCCCTAGGAAGCCTCCGCCTCCCTACAGTCCAGATGAAGAGTCTCTGCTATCTGCTCCCATGGTAACTTGTACTTCTACCTTGAATCTTATCAAACTTTACTGTAATTACTAATTCAACAATCTCTACCACTAACTATAAATAAGTTCTATAAACAGGAAATTGAGTCTATTTGGGTAATCATTGTATTCCCAATACTAAGATGCAGTACCCCCAAACAGACTTGCATATGAATACACAACTCAATTAGAGGTAGACAGGGTCAGCCAGCAAATGTGGGTATTACACAAAAAGGGAACCACTCAAGAAATTTAAGGACTGGACCGGCATAACCAGCATTGTACTTTAGAGAGCTATCTCTGGCTGCAGGGTCAAGAAAGGATTAACAGAATAAAGGCAGGGAGACAGTAGGCTGCCTCTGTGGTCCAGACATGAAGTCCTATGGCACAAAGGTGGCAACGATTAAGTATCATTAGCATTTAAGTAATATATTTGAATTCATGATAGATGTGCCTAAGAGGAGGGCCAAGGCAGAAATCTAGTAACACCAGCATTTAGGAGATGGTGGGGAACAGGAGTCAGCAAAGGAGGCCAAAAGGAGAAATTTCCAGAGAAAAACAAACAGGAAAGCATGGTATCAGAGACACTAAAGAGCAGAATTTGAAGGAGGAGAAGAATGGGACTAGCAGAATCCATTTCAGGCAGGAGTTAAGGTAAGATTTCCATGGGAGTAGAATAAGGGGTCATTTGTGCCCCCAAGAGAGCAGTTTGCATGTGGTGGAGACTGAAGCCCAGGATATATGAGATAACATTTGAGAAAATTAATTTTCTAGAAGCTTCAGTGCAAGGGACAGAAGTGATTCGGTGACAAGGAAAGGAATGTGCAATCTAGGGAGGGTTTTTGTTGACATTTCTGTCTTGTGATCAAAAACAACTGACTCTGTAAATAAATTGGGGGTGAGAAATCATCAGGGAGGGAGGCAGTAAACAGCATTTGATGCAGGAAGACCTCCAAAGAACTGGAAAATCTAGGACACTTGCAGCTGGAGACTGTAAGCATCAGTACAAGGGACAATCAAGGCTCTGGGTGCTGACCTTTTAGGGGTAAAGACAGATAGCATGTGCTATGCTGGAAGGAAGTCAGGATGGATAGAAACAGAGAAGGGGACTGAAAGGAGGGAGGGAGAGGAGGACAGCAGAGAGGAAAGCAGGTGAACCTCACTTTGGTCAATCATATAAATCCTTCTCACACAAGGAGGTGCAAGTAAAGGGGTGACAAGAGGACCGGATATATTTCTGGGCTGTGCAAAAGAAATCCCATCCGATTGCTGGAAATATGCAATAAGTACCCTCTGGACAGTTCCTCTGGCCCTCAACCTGGTTAAGGCCACTGAAGTTGACTAACAGAGAAGCCTGGTGCTGGGTTTCTTTCCAAGACATCCCAGAGCTTGACAGCAGAGGGTAGCTGCTGTTACAGTGGCTGTTGAAGGCAGGTGCTGCTCCATTCACTTGGCCCGGCTTGGAGAGAATACCTCCATTGTGGATGTGTGGGCTGACAGCAGACCCAGTGGGCTCTATCAAAATCCAAAGATCAATACTCATAAGCCACCCACAGCTGTGCACAAGGCCTGATCATTGAGTAATTTCACATCCCAAACACACAAAATGTTTGTGATCCCCAGCACATTTTTGCAAACCATTTGATTTCACTTGGACCAGATTGCTGTCAGGAGGAACATTTTCCAGGTGGGAAGCTCCCCTTTGTTTCACCCTCGGCAGTCCTTCACCACATTCTCTCGCCCATATCTGCATCCCTTATGCTGTGAACCTTTTCCCTCTAACCTCTTTCCTGGGCTCATGGAGCCCTTTTCAGCAGCAAATCATTCCTTGAGCCTGTAATACATCCCTTCTTCCCAGGATTTGCTCCATGGGTATAATTGGCTGCATTCAGCTCCCCTCTGTCCATAACACCATAGATCATACAGGCAGAGGTGGATCCCCGGTGAACCAGAACAGGTTTATGGCTTCAGAAAGGCATTAAGATATGCATATTTTATTCTAACATCCTTTGGGTATAGGGCTGCCAAGGCTTGTGTCTTCCTAAACAGCCTCCCTGGCTAAAGAGTCAATGGCTAAATGATGCATTGTGTAGGTTATATCTGATAAAAACCAAAGGCCACTTAGAGGGGCAAAAAAGGCTGAAATCTTCCCTTCCTATGGCCCCCTTCTTCAAGTGATGGATGAAGTCCGTGCTTCTATTGCAGAACACGAACTCAATTAAAATAGTTCCTATACATTGCTGCTGGAATCACTTTTGAATGTTCCCATCCTATAAACATATTGTATTATAATATTAATGCGGAACCTGCCCATTTTATTGTCTCAGTCCCTTCACAGTTCATTGACTGACCAGATGCCAAGCATACATCCCTTTTGCTGTGTGTGTGTGTGTGTGTGTGTGCGTGCATGTGTTTTATCATGGAAGATGCATTATCAATCCCATCTGAAGTTCCTCGTTGAGGTTTTTCCTATCAATTGTTTCCTTATGGCTTACAGCATATGGACAGTTGATTCTCTCATCAATCTCAATGGGCCATTCATGTCCTTGATAATAATAACAGCATTAGTGAATGTGGTCCCGTTTCAGGATATGCCATTATCTGGAGCTAATTTAATTAAGCGACACTACAGCGTTGTATCCCTTCCTATTGTCCATCATGCTGTTGTCTCACATCCCCAAAAGAATGTATTTCTGAGCCAATACGGCTCATTTTCCTTCTCTGAAAAGCAGCGAGGGTCCTTGGGTGAGAGTTCAAAGAGGGCAGTATTGTTGAGTGCTGAGTCGGTTACAAGGGAGAAACAGGAAATGACTATGAAAAAGAATAAAGATTTCTCTTGTCAAGAGTTCCAGGGGCTAATAAAATGAGTATTGACAGAAATTCAAATCACAGCTCTGCCACCTACCAGAATTTTGACCTTGGAAAATTTTACTTCTTTTAGTTGGTGTTTTCATCTATAAAAGGAGTTCAAGAGTAGCCTCCTTGTCTAAGTCTTTAGAATAATTAATAAAATACTATGTGAAACACACGGTTGGTACTCCATTAATATTAGCACTTGAGTTTCTGCAGTGGGTGCTGATAATGTATATTGCAGGTGTGTGCAGCTCAAACAAAAGGTGTATTTCTAAATAAAGGGTGTAAATTAGGTTGGAGAAATGAGTCATATTTTAAATGCAGTGAAGGGCATGCTGTTTAAAATTCTCCTATGCTGCAGTCTTAAGTGAAGCAAAATCACCCCGTTACCCATAAGAAGTGTGCATAAGGCAATAGATCGCTGTATAGGAGAATTCCAGAGCTGAGATATAGCCCTCTTCTCTGTGGTCACTGAAATAATAATGTCACTGAATAACATTTATGGGGAGCTAGCTATGTAAACTGTGCTAGTACTTTACACATATCCTCTGTGAAACAGATCCATGTTATCGCCCTCTTACAGATGAGGAACTTGAGACATAGACAGGTCATACAACATATTCAAGGTTACATAGTGAGTGGGAAGCCCAGATTTAAACACAGGAGAGGGGCTCACTGTCTGGGGAACCAAAAAGGGGTGCTTGAAAACACCTGTCTTCCCTAATTCAAGACATCTTAAGGACTTAATCTGTGCTCTCAGCATTTCCTTCAAAACTTTAATTGTCTCTGGAGCAATGGCTGAAATCTGCCACCTGGCCCTCATCCTGCCGGAAGTGCAAGATGGATAGCATTCTAGAACTCATGCTAAAACTGTGCAGTTCTTGGGACCCTGGTTTGTTCATCAGACCTTGAGATCCAGAGAAGGAGAATGGGAAACACTGAGGGGGTCTGGGGTAGATCATAGAGGAAAGAGTGTCAATGAGTTCAATCAATTTTTTTCAACTGAGATTGAAGAAAAGGGTGGGAGTCTGATTATTGATTATCTGCTCTGAGCTAAACCTCATGCTGTGTAATTTTAACAGGACTGAGATAAAGAGGTGCTTGGGTGAAGAATATAAGGAAGCTCTCACTTCCAGGGTTGTGAAAATCTCATATCACTTAACTAGCATGGAAACCTCGATAGGGCAGGTGTTCACATTTCCACATATTTGCATCCCATCTGAAAAGAGAGGTAAGAATGCCACTCCAAAGCCAACCTCTCTTATCAGCCAACTCTCCACTTCAATGGACATGACTATTATTTTCAAAACAGAGGGCACAATAAGAGCAGGTTCCAGGGTATGATGGGCCCAGGGGGTTGCAAAGATTTACCAGGTTGCACAGCATTATACATGCTTGGAGGTGCAACTTTGTGACTGAGGGTCCCTGTCCTCAAGAAAGGGTAGCAAGTCCAGTCTTCAGTCAACTTTCAACTTCCTGGTCTTCAAGGAAATTTAGTCATCCACCTGAACAAATAAATTACCTATGGGAAATCTGAGACTTGTAGGGGATAGGGGTATCATAAAACTATTCTTTTAATTTGGGCCCCAAAGGGAAGACCTCCTATCAGGCCTGCTAGCCCTATATCCCTCACCTCTATCCTCAGGTTTCCCTTGGAAAAGACCAGTGGCAAAGGCAGGATTTGAACATGCAGTTGGAAAAGCCTAGTTCAAGCTTAAGTCATTCTCCAAACCTTGCAAAATCCTTCCTACCACTTCTCTCCTCCTTTTTATGACTCCTTTAAAAAAAAAATTCCTGGCAAAGAATCTAGTATATTTTATTTTATCCAAACGGCTTTGGGAAAGGAGTCACCCAGACATTCCTGAAGACCCCAGTGGTTGGGATCATGCCTCTTAAGGGCTAGCACTCCTTTCTTCTGAAGAATCTCAGGGCTCACCTTGGTATCAGCTACAGTCAAGTGTCATTTTCGGTGATGAGCCATGTGTTTTAGGCAGTGCTCCCAGTTCTTGTGAGGATTGTTCTCTGTCATTGACAAGAGCCTGGTTAGTGCTTCTCTCAGAAGGCCACCCAGGACTGGTGACTCATCATGCCCAGTGCCCTGAGCTGGCCACAGTCAAAAGCCCAGCTCTAAAGCCAGCCTGCAGCTCACATTACATAGTCTTTAGGAGGCTGAAAGGCAGAACCAGAGCTAAGGAGACATAAATGAGAAAAGATAAGGAAACATTTTGCTTGTGTGGGTTGGAGAGAAGCATGTGAAGGGCACAGAGGGCACTGAGCTGAGAGGAGAGTACGGAGCCCCCACTCTGCAGAGGCTGCAATTCTGGGGGTGTGATCAGGGTGCATTTCACTCAGACCTTTGAATAGGGACAACAGTCCACTTGGCCTAGTTCTCAGGGTCAGCCTCTGAGCCAGAGACACTGACATCAGAAGTGGGCAGTTGTTTGAGTCAGCCTGGAAGAGGTGAGCAAAGTCACAGTAGCTGCAATGTCCTACTTAGTAACATGTGCATCCTCAGGACAAGCCTAGTACCTGGCACATGAGTAGTCAGTAGTGATCTATCTCAGAACACAGACTCTTCACCTTTATTACCACTTTTCCTTTGCTTTCAACCCTACTGGTAAGGCCAGCCAGAACAGAGGTCAGACCCCAGTATAGACACATATTCCTTGGCCAGGTCTCCTGATGTAAAATCTCTTAAAAAACATATTAGGTCTTCAGCTCTAAGAAATCAGGTCTCAAAAGGTCTACCAGTAGATTATTAATCCCTCTGAGACCTTTCCAGGATCCTGAGGTAAGAGAATTTCAGGGTTAAAATGCAGGTATACCTCTCAGTTGGCTGGAACCCATCATGCTACCGGTGAAGAGTGCTAGTCTGGAACCAGGAACGTTGCATCAGCCCAGCCCATCTGCCCCATTCATAAGGCAAGTCTTGACTCTCTCTTCCTGAGAAGAATAGAACAACATGATCTATTGAACACTTAGAAATGGATTAGTTTGCAAAGGCTATGAAACTTCTAACAAAGTACTACAAACTGGGTGGCTTAAATAACAGAAATTTATTGTCTCACAGTTCTGGACTAGAAGTCTGAGATCAAGGTGTTAGCAGGGTTGTTCCTCCTGAGAACTGTGAGAGGCAATCTATTCCATGTCTCTCTCCTAGATTCTGGTGATTTACTGGCAATCTTTGACTTCCTTGGCTTATAGATGCACCATCCCGATCTCTGTCTCCATGATCACAGGGTATTCTCCTTGTGTGCTTGTCTGTCTCTCAATTTCCCCATTTTATGGGGACCCATGTCATATCAGGTTAATGTCTACCCTAATGACCTCCTCTTAACTTGATCATCTACATTAGATCCTATTTCCAAATAAGATCACACTCATAGATGCTAGGGACTTCAACTTCTTCTGGAGGGACACAAATCAACACGTAACAGAAAAATTCATGATAGATATGAGACTTGAGATGGATCTTGAAGGATAGAAAGGATTTGTCTAGGTGGAGATGAGGAGAGAGCTTATTACATTCTGAAGAGGAAATGGCATCAAAAAGGACCTGAGTTTTGGAGGGAACAAAAGCATGTTAGTGGGACAAGGAAGCCAGGCCATTAAAGAGGGCATTCTTGAAAATCGAGCTGAATCGGGAGTGCGGGCCTGATGACACAGGGTCTTGACTGACAAGTAGATACTTTGCAAGTTGATATAAAATGAAAAAGGGAGCAAAGGACTGACATGGTGGAAGTAGTGTGTTAGGAAGATCAAGGGGTAAGAAGGGCAAAATGGAGAGAAGAGAGGAAGTGAGACCAGGTTAGGAAGCTCTTGGAGTAATTGGGGAAGTAATAGGGCATGATTAGGATGGTGATGTTGGGAATGGGCAATTCTGGCCCTAAATCCCTCTCAGATGGGTATTTAGGCATTCTTTCTGTGCCTGCAAATGCTCTATCAAGCTCTCTCTATGGCACCACGGCAGCTAATGCAGCATTTATTATCACATCGCTATCGCCGTCACCATCATCATGGTTATCATCTCCATCTTCTTAATAATCTCGACCCCAGGCAGTTTGCTTGCGGACCTGCCTGCCTGCAGCAAGGAAATGGGTTGGATTCGTTTATTCATCCGACACTGAACCAGATTCAGTTAATGCGGCAGCCCAGGTCCACACGCTTGCCTCGTTCTGCAGCCAGTGGGGCCACAGCAGCAGCATGTGCTGCAGCCACAGTCATGCCACCATCCCTGCACCACATTGAGGAGCCCTTTATGCTGCAGTGGCTGCCTGCACTCTGGTCCAGGGCCCACTGCCAGGGACACCAGCATTCAGGGCAGGAAGATCATGCCTCATGGGTTGAATTTTGACCAGTGGGCGGCCGGTAAGTTCTCCCTCTTCTCTTCCCCCTAGAGACACAGTAACATGGAAGGCCTCTCAGAAGGCCCACGAGAGACCAAACCACTGGTTGCACTTGTTACAAAGCTGTGCCCAGTTCAGCAATGCTTCCCCTCATATTTGCTCTTCCTTCTTTGCTGCCTCAGTGCCTTTTTGTCTGCACTGTTCTTTCCCTTGGAACGCGCTCCTCGATAAAGAGCTACTAAGTTCCCTCATCATCCCAGGAAGGATGTCTAGGGGATCCAGGTTAACACAACTGATAAAAATTACATATATTGTTCATCACAACCATGTTCTGGTCTGTTTGGGGTACTGGGAGGAATTGGTGTTGCATGAAACAAACACAGTCCCTGGCTCTTGTTCATGCAGTTCCTTCTTCTAAGTATGTAATTACAGATTGAGATGAGTGCCCTGAAGGAAAGGGGCTCATCTCTAGATGGAAGAACAACGGATCCTGATGTAGACAAGGACAGGGAAGGCAGCTCTGGGGAAGGAACGCTCGCCCTGAGAGCTGTGGGGCGTAGAAGTTAAGCAGGTGTAGTTTTGTAAGAATGAAAGGAGAACAAAGTGTGTGGAATGGAAGTGTGTGGAATGGCCACAACAGCAGTGTACGAGGGAACGGGCGTCGCCCAGAAAGCTGCGGAAAAGCTAAGATAGATGCTGGGGCCCTGTGAAGGGCTTACTAAATCAAAGTCTTGAGTAAAGCATGGGAAGATTCTTATTTCTTCTGTCTGAACCTTGACCAAGTCTGGAAACCACTGAAGTAGACATGGAGGGCCTGCCTTGAATAAAGAATAAAGAAGGAAATGTTCTGTTCTCACTGCATCCTTTTGCTGCTGTCAGAGGCCACCGCCTTTCTTCTGCTCACCCTCCAAATCTCCCTTCCTTTCCACAATCAATCCCATCCTGTGGGACTGCATGCTCACGCACACGCACGCACACGCATGCACACGCACACACACACACACACACACACAGCCCTTCCTAGAGTCCATTTCTTTGCTTGCCCTGAGTGCCCTCTACAATGCTTCTCTCTAGCCCACTCTCCCAAGCTGAACCCCATGCTGAAGACCTTTCTTGATCTTTTTCTCCAGCAACACTGAGCTGACCCACTTTGTAATCCCTCAGGACCCTGCTAGCTGCTAATTAATAGTTTTCTGTGGTTATAACAGATGGGTGAACACACTTCCGGATAATTATAATAACCCCATGTAAGGATATGGCCCTGTCTGGCACCATTGCTCAAAAAAAGACACTTTCAACATTGTATCTCATTTAGTATTTCCATCAGAAGGAAATTGTTGTGCAATAGTGTCCACACTACTTAAATGACACATCACAGACCAAAGCTGTCCAGCAAACTTGCCACTCTGTCCCCAGGGGATACATTTCTATTTTACAAAGGGCTCTCCAACTTCTTTCTTAAAGCAACGGAGTGACTGATACTGGATTCATTTTAAGGAAAGCCTTAACAGGGTAGGGGTGGGAATATGGGGCTAACCTGGCAGGAGAAAACTTGTAACACAGCTACGTGTGGGAGGCAGTGCAGTACAGTGCTTCAGAGCAGTGACTCACTCTTTTGAGTAAGAGCTTAAGTCCAAGACCCAGTACTACAAAGTATTAACTGTGTGGTCTTGGCCCAATTACTTTATCTCTCTGCTTCCTCAACAGAAAGTCAAGTCACAAGTTACACCTCACAAGGTAGATGTAAAGCTTAAATGAGATAATATATTGACAGCACTTAATAAAGTGCCTCGCACATAATAAGCCCATTTTTAAATTGTTATCGTTATATTACATAGGCATCTGCCCTCCCTTGTAGGAGACTGGCCTGGCAAACAGCCATCAGAAAATGAAGGTGAGTATGTTTGCGTCTGTGAGGGTGGGAAAAGAAAGAGGCAGAAGCCAGGGAGCAAATGGAAGAAGAGTGAAGTGCCCCCATCCGCCCACGTGGACCCCTTCTGATTCCACTGGCCCAGCTAGGCCGTTCTCCAGCCCTGCCAGAAGGAGTGGAAATTGGACTGTGATCTGGAGAGCTATCAGTTCTGACCATTAGTCAAACACCGGGCGCCAGTTAGACCTAATTGCCTTTGAAACGTCCAAAGACCAGACACTTTTTTGGAGGTCAGGCGGTATGGCTGAAAAGGAGACAGAAGTACCTGGGATGAAAATAAAGGCATAATAGGTTCAGAGAGTTGGTCTGAAAATTAGCTTTAAGGGTCTCCTTATGTTGGTTTCTTAATGATGTGAAACATAATAATGGCTTTGGCCACGATAAAGATAAATTACTTTTTTTCCCCGAAAAATAATGAGACTTTGGTAAACATCCCAGGTTTATCACTTCATTTATCCCCAGCTCATGGGGAGGGAGAGAGAGAGAGAGAGAGAGAGAGACCTCCCCTAGACCCAGCCCCCATTTTTAATATTCCAAGCTATTAGATTTCAATAACCCACTCTCCAGCAACGTGTGCCTCATTTCCCTGGACAGACCAAATAGGCAATAACAGCCTCTCAGTTAGAACACTAATGTTGTAATTTAGAACTTCTGTCAAGATGAAAGATCTTTGCTGGGATCCTCCAAGGGCCCAGAGCGACACTTCAACCCAGGCCCGGATAATGAAGTTTTCATTATTAAATAAAGATATTTTAGGAATGTCATAAACCATAAATCCACTCTCCTCTATTGCCTCGCTACCTTATTGTGTTTATTTCTAGCAAAAGCCCAGCCTCCTGCTACCGCCCCCTAACTCCTCCAAACTTGGCATTTCTTGCCTTTCAACCCCCTAATCTCACGGTGATGCACTGAAGTTGCTATGGTGACAGAAGCGCGTCTTCTCCCACTTTAGACCTACAGGCTGTAAAAGAGGAAGGTGCGCGTGGAGGAGGCGAGTCCCCGTTCTCTCTCCTTGGCTGCCCCTTCCTCACCACCTCCTCTTGCCAGCCAGCTGAGAGACAGCTTTATCTCACCTCCAGGAAATGCTACCATGCGCCATCAGGTCTGGCTGTTCTTAAAAATTATGACACAATCCATTTTTAATGTGAATTTAGTGCTGGTTGGAAGCATTAGACTCCGAGTCCCAGGGAAGTGACTCATCTGTTCATCTACCTGCCAAATGTTGGTGTGCATGTCCTCACATCCCACCTGGCTCTGATGCTAACTTCAAGAAGATAGCCTTGGGGCGGGGTGGGGGTCCCTTCTCATACCAACTTCAGGAGCCTGCTGCCCTGCTGATCACCTCAACAGCAGGAAAGAAGGGTTGATGCTCCTGTTCCCCAAGGCCAGGTGACACTGGGAAGGCTCAGAAAGCTAAGGGACCTTAGATGCATCTCAGTGGACTCTACAAATAAAGAGTATCAGGATGTCTGAAATTAGGGATGCATTTAACCATCCCTAGCCCACAACTGAATCACACCTGAGAAGTGAGCAGTCTTAAAAAGGTAGGGAGAATGTTCTAGTCTATCTCAGTGAAGTAAAGGAGCTCTCACTTGCACATAACCAAGTGTCTCTTTGCTGTGAGTTAGGCCCATATTCAAAGGCGATAGAGATCAACATATAATAATGCACATTATTATGTTCATAGAAGGGGAATATTAATGCACAGACAGGGGATTCGTTTGTGCCTGTACCTTTGTTGCTTCTCCCAATCAGAACACAGCGACAAGAACCATTAGATCAATCAAAGAAGAATTTGTAGATATACCCGAGGACAAAGATCATGACCCTGTGTCTCCCAGCCATTTCTCTGTGTAGCACCTTCCATTACAGTGAGATCTGAAGTTGAAAATATTTAGCTCTAAGATAGCAAAAACAAAACCAAACAAAAAAACACATACTTTCACCTCCACTGCTCTATAGACTTCAGGAACAGTTGGTCTCAGCAAAAAGACTCCTTTCTGAAAATATGTAAGGACCCAAATCATTAATTTTACGTATACACATATATACATATACACACACACATATCTATACACACACACACACACACATACACATATATATATATATATATATTTGTGTTAGAGTCCATCTAGGAGCACACATCAGTCTGGGATATTTACTGGGGAAGGGAGCACAACAAACCATAGAACCCTATCAGCACTTGAATTAATTGAAAACAAATTTCCCCTCCCAGCACTAAACAAATGAGGAGGTTTTTGTGATAACACTCACACCCGCCTGTAATAGGTTGCTAAGATCACTAATTTAAAAAATCTCATTTGAAGATAGTTAATGGTTTCTGCATTTCTACAAAGCACTAGTCAAGACTGCATTTCCCTGAACTTCAGGGTCTGTGCTGATTACTACTCAATTAGTTTTGATTCAATTCACTGAAGAAAAATGTCCATTTCATTAGTGTGGAGAAATAACCATCAGACACAAAATATAGTTCCCGGCATTGCTATGGCAACGGGGATGACACAGCTGAGCTCCAATGTTAATGCTTTCCCTGGGACTGTGGTTTTACGTCAGCGTGGTGCCATGAAGCCTTGTTGGGTGGGGGTGGCTGGTGCCTTATCACTGCTTGGATTGGCAGACAGAAGAGGCCAAGGGACTCCCAAGAAAGCTCCCTTCCTGCCACTCAACTCCCCTGCCACTACCCTGAGCACTGGGCGTAGCAGCAGCAGCATCGATTGCTGCTTTGCAAGTCCCGCGAGCCGCTCTCTATGCGACATGCAAAAGTCCAGCTTCAAAGTGAAAGATGCAGTCCATCACCCAGATGTGTTTGCCTCTTTTGTAAGATGTGTGTGACTATCAAGGTGATGGACTGACTTTCGAGCTCTTCCTTAATACATTCCAGCCAGCCCAGGTGGGTGCACGTTGACAGGGTGAAGGGAGGAACTAGATAAGTATCCATGAGATTCAGTAAACAGGGCAGTCAACCTGGAGAATTCTGCTCCCGTAAGGGGAACTTGGTCCTTGCCCACACTCCCCAGGCCTCCGGAAGCGAAGGAGAGGAGAGCAGATTCTCCATTAATGCACTAAAGCACGTGGACCTGTTTGTATGGGATGGTGGGGGAAAAGCTCCAGTACCAGTCTTCAAGAATGACAGATGGGGCCGCTATGGAGGGGTTAATTAGGGCAGATAACTAAACTGGGCCGTAACAAAAATATCCACTGGAAGACTGATTTTTTCAGATTAAATGGATAATTGCCCATCGTTTTCCTTAAAGTATGTCAACACAATCTTAGACGATCAATTTACAATTAATTGCTGTGTACTATGTTCAAGGCTCCATGCCTTAGGAGATGAAGATTAAAGACAAGAGATCTTACCCTCAAGGAACAGTTTATTGCAAGATAGCACATGAACTTCTAATGACAGCTACTATTACTGAGCACTGACCATGCTCCTGATAGTGCACTAAGTGCCCATGTGCATTATTGCATTTAATCTCCATACTGGCATAATGAGGCAGATGATAGCCCCATTTTATAGCCAAGTGTACTAAGGCTAGTCAATTACCAGGTTAATTACAGCAAGTAATTGGTGGAACTGGGTTCAGACATGAGTCTGTCTGACTCCATAATCGCTTAGAACCACCATGCTCACCACCTTTCATGTACACATAAATAGCCAAGTGGTAAATGTTTAGTGCCCATGAGTGTTACAACAGTAAATACCTGATTTGCAAGGAAAGCAACAAAGGGCTATTGCATTTCATTAATTTAACTTCTCTTTTAAAATTCAGCTCTAAGGAATGGACAAAACCAGAGCATCCCATCTCCTCCATTAACCAGATGTTCTACCCACCACCCTCCCACTCCTGCAGACCACAGGCAGAGGCAGTGAGAGCTGCTAACAGGCAAGGACTGGATCCTAACACAGGAGCAAGCTTATCTCACTATCAGAGGCTCAGTGCCCCGACAGGGACCCCACCCCCTTGGGATCTGTGCATCTCAGCTTCTTTATTCTGAATCATCATCATGTCACCATCAAAAATATTTATTAAGCTTCTGCATACACATTGTTCTGGTCACCCCATTTATTCTGCTGTCTTGGCATATATGTATTTTTCATTTTATCCATTTGCAGCTCCTTGACATGATTTTATTTTATCCTTATACATCTTAAGAGACAGTATTCAAGCCACCCAGAATTTAGTGGGTCTCCAGAGTGGACCTTCTCTTTGCTTGACCAGAGCAATAACACTGGATCTTCATTCAAGGACTGACTGAATACCTGCCTCTTCTAAATACATTCTGATATACATAGTGATTTATGATCTGAAGTCATATCATAGATAAAACACACAACGGGCATACATATCACTCTATAGATTGGCTTGGCTGCTAGAGCAGCATTTGTAAAAATTTTAAGAAAACTTAGTCCCTGGGTTGTTAAAATATGTTAATAGAAAAGCGGGTGGGGGCAGAGATCTGTGGTCAATTACATCTAGGAGATGCTGGGTTAAACAAAGCTAATCAGGTTTCACTGCAAATATTTTCAGAGCTCTTAATATGCTAATGAATGACTTCAAGAGAGGAGAATGGGAGGAAGCATTATCCACGGAACCACTTTTATCCTCCAACAGTGAGGGACTAGTGTTTTACAAGCTCTGGACAATATAGACTAGGGGTCAGCCTAGGAGCCTAATTTGCATATATACCTGAGGAAGTCTGCAATATGGTATAGTCCACTGGGACTTTTTCCATAAAGACTCCTATGCTTCATGGGAGAAATGTTGAAGATTTGGGGACTATATTTGAGCCCAGGAACAGGAAATTAAGGATACAAAAAAAGACACTGTGAAAAATATCTGGTCTCAAATTCCAAGAAGAGCGGCCCAGGTGGGCCAAAAACTAATCAGCCTGAAACAGCGAAGAGCTGAAGACCTATTTTAATGCAATGAAATTTTGAGAGAATGCCTCTGTAAATTGGGAGATGTTGAGATACAAATGCGAGGAAATCCTCACTGAATGTTTAAACAATGGGCATATTAGTCATCTCTCCGACAGAGGCCCAGGCTCAGACCCTGAAAATCCCTGAGAGTCTCCTAGCCCCCACCACATCCACTGTTTTCAGGATCCCACATCACATCTTTCCAAGTTTTTTCTCCATTTGTTGGAGTAAAATAATTTGGGAAAGACACATAAGAGGTAAATTTTCTAAGTCCTTGAATGTCTGGATACATCCTTGTTTCACAAGTGATTGATAGCTAGCTAGGTCTAAATTAGAAATCTAGGCTGAACAATGTTTTTCCTCAAAATATTGAAGTCATTTCTCCATTTCCTGCTGGCATACTGTGATGCTGCTGAGAAACCCAAAGCCAGTCTTATCTTCCCCCTTATATATGATATGTTTTTTCATGCAATAACTTTTAAGGTCTCCCTTTTAATTTAATCTTCTGAAATTCTGCAAGTACCTATCTCAGTTTAGGTTTATTCAGGCCTTACTGATCCCCTTCAATCTGAAAATTCAGTCTTTAGCTCTGTGAACTACTTTTTAGTATATCTTTGATAATTTTCTCTCCTCAACGCTTTTTAGTGCTTATTGCTTCCAGATCAACTCCTGATGTCACCTATATGTTCTCAAATTTTATTTTTCTCCCCCTAATTGTTCTAGATTCTAGGAGATTTCTTCAACTTTTCCTCCTACCTTCCTGCTGATGTTTAAAAATTAAATGCTGTCAGTTGTATTAGTAAGAGCAACACCATCTGCTACTGTAACAAATAAGCCCCCAAATTTCAGTGGCTTACCACAGGAAAGTTAATTTCATGCCTGTGTAACTCTGAAAATGTATTTGTCTCTGTTCATCAGGCAGCTCCTCCTCAAAAGAAATTTTGAGGATCGTGACTTCCTCAGGCTTAACCACCCCTAAGGCCTCATGGCCCCCTGTACACAGCCAGGAGAAGGGGGAAGAGGAAACAAAGCTGACTATTAACAGCTTTGCCATGCACATGCCCCATGGCATTTCTGCACCCATTCCACTGGTGAAAATCCTCATTTGGTCTCACCTACATGCAGTTTGGCAGAGAAGGACTCTGACATCTGCTTCCTGATTAAATAATTGCTTCCCAAAATAACTGTATATTTTGGAAGGAAGCACACAAATGTGGTGCTTAGCTGATGACCATTAGCAGTCTTCATTGTATCAATCACATTTTTATTTCCATGAAATCAATCATGTCCCCATCTTGTTCCTTCCACGAAGCACATTTTTTTCTGTTTTGTTCATGAGTAATCACTTGTTCCTCTGGGATCAGCTGTTCATTATTTGCTTGGCCAGACTCCTTCATGCTCTTGTTTCCTTCATGTTCTGGTGAATCCTGTTTGTTTCTTTTATTGAGGAATTGAGGACTAGGCTGATTATTCTGTGTAGGAGTACGTTTCATTTACTGCATGTTTGTAGGCATGGTTTTCCCAACAGGCTTCTTTCTTAATGGGAAAGCTGATGTCTTTGTACATGGGTATACATGCTATTTCCATTAGCAGTTTCACTCTAGGTTGTGTTGTATTAGAATGGGAAAGTCAGTGGCCCTTAGACTGCCAGCTTCTCAGGTGCCAGAATAAGAAAAACCCTAGTCTGGGCCACCAGTGTCAGTCAAGAAGCCTTGGTTGTCCCAGGAAGTTCATCTTTGGAGAAGAACATCTAGATGTTTTTCTAGAGGGTAATACCAGTTGGCCTGTCACTCTGAATGGGAAAGGGAACAGGAGAGTGAATATACCTAGCATAGCTTTCTGCAGGTAAATCTTGGATTAATCTTCATTTTTGCAATTACTATCGCCCCTTGCATCCTCTGTATTTACCACCACCAAGCTGCAAGCATGTCGCATGTCTGGGTTCTAACCGGCAGGGTAATCTCACCTACGTTGCAGCCTAATCCAGCAAATAATCAAGTCTGAACAGCTTTCTCCTCTGTTTCATCTGCCAAATATGCCCATCCATCCGGTCTGAAGGGCTGAGATCCTTCAGCTCATGAACCTGTCCACCCTTACTCTTGCTATTAGGCATTCATTGTTTGATACACTTTCAAGCTATAATTGGATGAGAACCTATGAAGGGAAACATCTCAGTTTGCCATCTTAGGCCAGATTAGAAGCACGCTCATAAATGTCCTTTGGAGAACAGGCACCAAGTTTTATGAGAAAGGAGAGCTATAAAAAAATTAAAAGGAGTGGCTGACAGGATTCTAAAAGAACTTCAGTCAGCTTTTGAAGAAAATTATCTCTCAGTTTACATGGTCTGACTTGATACACTTATTTATTCATTCATTTTTGTTCAATATACTGAGACCTTATTACACATCACAGGCTGTACCAGGAAGCAGAGCAATACCATGAGCAATGTGGCCTTCTACTTCCTGTCCGCAAAGAACTTAGAATTTATGGATAGAACTAGCATTCAAAACTTGAAATTGAAATGTGTGTTTCAGTTAGAAGTTCAGGACACTATGGAAGCATATGAAAAAGGCACTGAAACCAGACTTTGTATGTCATGGAAGGACTACTGGATAAAGTGATCTGTGAGATGAGATTAAACTAGACAAGTCAAGGTGTGGGATGGGGTGGATAGGACCAGTGTTCCAAATAAAGAAAAGAGCATGTCAGAATTCAGAAGTGGCTCCCACCTACTTATATGATGGCTTTAACTGCATGACTACTTACTGTGCTTGGAATGCCCTGCTACCCACCACTCCTCATCGGGGAGTGTGGCAAGATCCTCAACTCAGGCATTCATCTACTCTCTGAAGAGCTAATGGAAACTTGCTCTAGTTTCTAGGCATTTTCCTCCACTTGTGCATTGGAGCTTATATGTTCTGTGATTATAACAATGGGCACCTGCTTTAAAATGTTTGCTTCCCTTCCCATATCTACCACCAGTCTACAAACTCCCTGATGTCAGGGGTTATGTTTTATTCACATTTGTACTCCCCATACTACCACAGTGACTGGTACATGTCAGGTTTGCAGTTAATAGGTGCTAAATATGCAATCATGAATGCATGAGGCAGAATTGTGACAATATATCAGTTGTCCTTGGTGGTAAAAAAGCTTGATGTGACTTAGGCTGACTTGATGTGACAAAGGTTGAGAGGTGAATAAAAAATTTACATATTTATTTGTAATAAATACAAGCACTTATCAAAGATAAGGGTATGGAGAACCTCCCCCAAATGGCTGCTACCTACAATAACACAAGCATAACAAACTCTCAGATTATTAGCAGGAATCAGGCAAGTCTTCACTGCAGCAATGACCATAAGGCCAGCTCTACCTCACCTGTTTACCTTACTCCTGCAGGTTAAGTGGGCATTGGAGGAAGGGTAAATTCCATCTGGATGTGTAGAAGTCCTATGCCAATGAAGTAAATTTGCTTTATATGGGACCAGAAAGGCAGGCGAATGAGAACTGGGGTTGCTCCAATCAGCGGAGACTCAAGCACAGGTTCTTCACACTGTGTATCAATGAGTTCATAAAATTTCATTTTGTTTTACAAATTGCTGTTGCCACAATGGGCATACAATGTTATAATGATATATGTCAGATGGAACCTCGGCGTAAGTGAAGTAAGATGTAAGATCAGCTGCTGGGGAATAGTGGATAAGAGCTCTAGCACATCTCACACAGGCACCCAAGAAAGACTGCACATTTACAGGGAAGTGTGAGAACACTGCCTCCTGAACATGCAAGAGCACAGCTAAGGCAGTAAACAACTGAGCTCAAAAAGTGCCACAGAACTGAAAGGCAATCAAGTGAACAGGGCTGGAATTGTGAATGACTTGATGGACTCTAGGAGACCCCGCTGTCCTGCAGCAATTCTCGCTTCCTGATTATTGCTCACTTGTTCAGAATTTAAACCTGTATCTCAACATAAGAAAAGTTGAGAATTACTGGATTCAATTGTAACCAGTCCAATATGTGTGCTGTTCTGCTGATTTTTAATTTGGTTAGATAAAGTGCATCTTTAAGCTTCCAGCCCTTTATTTAATCGCCAGCACTGAATAATTATTAAGCCTCCACAATTGAAAATACTCCCTATTATTATGGTGACTATACATCCTAGTTCGCTTGGAACCCTTCCAGTTTAAATCTATTGTCCCAGGTCCTGCAGTTTAACATGTATCCTAGATTCTTTTTTTTAAATAAAGCATTAAGATAAAAATGATTTGGGCAATTTCCACTTTCTACCTTTAGCTTCTGCCAGTCTTGTCTAACTGTATGTAGTTAGTATGTGGAGTTGTGATTAACATGTGGTTATATCTGAAAGATGGCAGGTGATGATTCAACCTACTTGTCAGTGTTGCGGGCCTCTTGGTTTACCAGTAGCCCACTGTAATCTGAGCAGGATGATGGCCAGTGAATGCCACAGCCTGAGAGCTGCATGAAGCTATCAGGCTACCAGCGGGTCAGTGGGAATGAACAAGAATTATAGGCTTGGAATATGTGAAATATGTGCAGGAATATAGACCTGACTGTCCTACCATAGACCCCAGAAAGCATAATCTAAATGCATCTGTTCAGTGTTTTTTTATTATTTATTGTTTAGTAAGCCTTTGTTTTATTTTGTCATTTTCAAAGCAATGATCTGAAAAAAAAGGTACATCTTAATAAAATATTAAATAGTGAATTTCCATTTCTTAAGAAACTTGGTGATGAAGATGTAAATTTCCTAAACTTTTATCATCTACCTGATATCAACAGAAGACACAAATATTCTGGAGAAGCATCGGCATCCACTTCAAAAGTAAGCAATTGTTTCAGAAGACTATTCCCAAAGATGTCAATTTCACAACACTGCAAAAAGTTCACTTACAACACTGGAAAGCCTGACTTTTCATTTGGATCAAATGAGTATTTTTCTGATTTTCTAATTTCACTCCCGATACCAAGTTTTTCCTGTGTACGTATGAAAGTGAAGTGATGGCCATTAAAAGTACTGGCTCCATTAGCTAGAGAACTTCACTAAGAGATGGTGTCAGTTTCACATTAGTGTCATGAGATTCTTCAAATAGAAAATCAGTTAATTCTAATAATATATCTTAAATCCAATTCATGAAATCTAAGTAAAACTTTTAGAAAGTCATTCCATCTTGGTAAAATATTTAACGTCATTGTAAATGCAATTATAATCTGAACGAAAAACTCAAAGCTGAAGGTAAAGTGCCTTGTATTTACAATGAAAGTATGATACAAATTTTGGTAGAACCTAATATTGTGGTAAAAACAGTGTTCTAATTAAATCATGGAGCAAAACTCTAATTGGAATTGGTTGTAGTGCACATATTATTCATGAGTGTGTCCAAACAAGCTTTGAGAGTCTACCTGTCAAAACAGAAGCTGTATTTGAAGCCAGCTAAATGAGAAACTTTTGTGACAAAATTCATCTTGAATTTATTTAACAAATGTTTCCATATGGCAATGCATGCTTTTCTCTTTGCTGTCTGTCACCATCTGATGTTAGAAATGTTTCAGTTTTTAAAGAACTCCTTTGTAGATCAATCCAAGCATCTAACAATGGTATTTAACCTTATTGTAAACCAGCTCTCTAAATTGAGGCTGCATTTTGTTTGAAAGAAGTTGCAAATCTTTCATCAAAATATTCAACTGATAAAAGACCAAACAATTTCATCTTTTTAAATGTATAGCAAATTATAATTATTGAAAGAAAATCTTGAAACCAGAAAGGTGGTGAAATGTAATGCCACAAAAGCAAAGGAAAAAATGAACTAAATGATAAGAGATAAAAGGACAAAACATTTAATTTTGAAATTCTATAATTATATTTTGGAATATCTTTACCTCTGAGGAAAGTCTTCTAATGAAGGGCTCTTGGTGTTTTGTTTTGTTTTTTTATAAACTTATATTTTCTACTGAAATGGAACTATTTTGAAATACCTTCAAGTATAGATAATTTATTGATAGGTTTTGTTTTATAAAATGATTTTTTGAATAAATGGAGGTAAAAAGTACATGCAAAAATATTTGGCATAAAGTATTTATACATTTACATATTGAAAATGGAGTTAAGAATATCTCTCCTAGCAAAATTATAATCAGAGCTTACCAATACCTCAATACCTAAAGCATTTTTTCAACTAAGAGTAGTACTATCTACAAAGAGAAATCAATTCTAAGTTTTACCAGCCATGAAATATAGTTTTTAAGGAGACTTCAATCAATTTTATGAAAAAAATTAATAATAAATCATATTTAAAATTTTATCCTTTAGAAAAATATCCATGTCACAGTATTGTGACTGATAGAATCAATAAATGAACTATGTAGAGATATAAGAGGAATAATCATCTTATGTTATAATAAATAACTTATGCTATTGCTAATGCTTATATAGTCAGTATAAGGAGATGTTATTTTCCTTTTATGTATATGATACACTTTACTCTTATTTTTTAGAAGTACCTCTATTTTTGCAAGTAATTGTGGAGTTAATTTATATATGCAATGATATAATAAACCCATTTATAGAAAAATAAAAACAGATCTCAAAAGTTATATTATCTTAATTATTTTAGTAAAGGCACACCTCATCTTACTGTGCTTTACAGATATTGCATTTTTTACAAATTGAAGATTTGTGGCAAACCTGCATCACACATGTCTGTCTGCACCAGTTTCCCATGTTTCTGGGTCACATTTTGGTAATTCTCCCAATATTTCAAACTTTTTCACTATTATTGCATTTATTATGGTGATCTGTGAACAGTGATCTTTGTTGTTACTATTGTAATTATTTTGGGATGCCAGGAACCTGACCCATATAAGACAGCAAATTTAATCACCAAATGTTGTATATATTCTGACTGCCCCACCTCTTGATGATTCCCCTGTCTCTCTCCCTCTCCTTGGGCCTCCCTGTTCCCTGAAATACAACAATATTGAACTTAGGCCAATTAATAACCCTACAATGGCCTCTACTATTCAAGCAAAACAAAGTCACATGTCTCTTACTTTGAAATCAAAAGCAAGAAATGATTAAACTTGGTGAGGAAGGAAAGTCAAAATCCAAGATAGGCTGAAAGCTAGGCCTCTTGTGCTAAACAGTTAACCAAGTTGTGAATGCAAAGGAAAAGCTTTTGAAGGAAATTAAAAATGCTACTACAGTAAACACAACATGATAAGAAAGAGAAACAGCCTTATTCTGATATGGAGAAAGGTTTAGTGGTCTGGATAGAAGTTCAAACCAGCTACAACATTCCCTTTAGCCAAAGCCTCATCCACGGCAAGGCCCTGACTCTCTTCAATTCTATGAAGGCTGAGAGAGGTGAGGAGGCTGCAGAAGAAAAGTTGGAAGCTAGCAGAGGTTGGTTCATGAGGCTTAAGGAAAGAAACTGCCTCCTTAACAGAAAAGTGCAAAGACGGAGCAGCAAGTGCTGATGAAGAAGCCACAATAAATTATCCAGAAGATTTAGCTGACATCATTAATGAAGATGGCTACACCACACAGCAGATTTTCAGTGTAGATGAAACAGCTTTCTATTGAAAGATGCCACCTAAGGCTTTGATAGTTAGAAATGAGAAAATGCCTGGCTTCAGAACTTCAAAGGACAGGCCGACTCCCTCGTTCAGGGCTAATGCAGCTGGTGACTTTAAGTGAAGCCAATGCTCATTTACCATTCCCAATATCCTAGAGCCCTTAAGAATTATCCTACATCTACTCACCTGTGCTTGAGAAATGGAACAACAAAGCCTGGATGACAGCACATCTGTTTACAACATGATTTACTGTATATTTGAAGCACACTTTTGAGGCCTCAGAAAAGAGGATTCTTTTCTAAATATAACTGCTCAGTGACAATGCATCTGGTCACCCAAGAGGTCTACTGGAGATGGACGACAAGGTGAGTGTTGTTTTCATGTCTGCTAACACAACATCTATTCATGGACCAAGGAGTCATTTTGACTTGCAAGTCTTATTATTTAAGAAACACATTTTGTAAGGCTACGGCTGCCATAGGTTAGTGATTCTTCTGACGGATCTGGGCAAAGTAAATTGAAAACTTCTGGAAAGGATTCACCAATCTGGATGCCATTAACATTTGTGGCCCATGGGAACAGGTCAAAATGTCAACCTCGATAAGAGTTTAGAATAAGTTGATCCTAACCCTCATGGATGACTTCGAAGGGCCAAGCGTTTCATGGAGGAAGTATGCAGATGTTGTGGAAACAGCAAGAGGACTTAAATTAGACGTGGAGCCTGAAGATGGGACCGTATTGCTGCATCTCATGATAAACCTTTAATGGATAAGGGACTGGATGAGCAAAGAAAAGTGGTTTCTTGAGATGGATACTACGCCTGGTGAAGAGGCTGTGAGCATTGCTGAAATGATAACAAAGGAATTAGTATTACACAAGCATAGTTGAAAAACCTGCAGCAGGGTTTGAGAGGATTGACTCCGATTTTGGAAGAAGTTCTACACTGGCTAGAATGCTACCAAACAGCATCGCAAGCTACAGAGAAATCATCTGTGAAAGGAAGAGTCAGCTGATGCAGCAAACATCACGGCTGTCTTATTTTAAGAAATTGCTACAGCCCCCCACCCCAGCCTTCAGCAACCAGCTCCCTGATCAGTCAGCAGCCATCAACATCAAGCCAAGACCCCCCACCAGCAAAAAGTTATGACTCCCTGAAAGCTCAGATGACTGTTAGCATTTCTTAGCAAGAAGTGTTTTTAAAATAAGGACATTTTGTTTTAGACTTAATGCTATTGTACACTTAATAGATTACAGTGGAGTATAAACATAACCTTCACATGCACTGGGGAACAAAAAATCTGACTCCATTTACGGCAATATTTGCTTTACCTCAGGGACAGGTGTTGTTTCCCAGGGACCAAAGTGGTAGGCAATTTCTTTCTCATCGTCACAAAGAAAGCCTTAATTTAAGAGTTCCTGCCCCCAGTGGCCCTGTTATCCTGAAACACACTTGATTTAGGGACTGCCCAGAAAATGAGACAGACGTTAGCTGCAGCCTCCTCCCAGATTTTAGAACGCAAATTCCCCCCAGCTAGAAAGAGACTAAAGGGAGAATGCAGTTCAGACCCATCATCTCTCTGCAACTCCCATTCTTGGGTATCGACAGTGTGCCTGAAAAATAATCCTCAACTCTTTTTCCAAAAAGAGCTTAGAAACTAGGGGAGAGGATGTTCTTAATCAAGGAGTCACGGTAGCAAATGTGACATGGAGACCCAAGGCCTCACACCGGGGGTAAATGTCCACTTTGTAAAATGTGCATTCATAACCATGCAGATTTTTATAAAATGAGTATTTTTAAATACAGTCATTTGCAGACTACAGAAATGTTTTTAAGTATCTCTAAATATGATCTTTGAGTCAGATATGTTGGTTAGAAAAATTGGAATCTATCAGCAAGTTACACTTTTATGGACATCTTCCTTTTCTGTAGATGAGCAAGGAAATAAGTAAAATGGCAGGTGTGGGATTGGCTCAAGTGAGGAGAAAATCTTAAAAAACTAAAAAGATACATTTAAAATACCCATTAAATTCAGAAATGGCTTTCTACACATATTTACATAAATTTAACTGTGTGTAAAAATAATGCACTTAACATCTTCAACTCCATTTATTTGGTATCTTAAACACTGAGAGTGTTTTTTTTAAACATTTTTTTAGATTTTTCTCTTCGTTGCTGCATATTCTGTCAAGTTTTAAGAGTTTTAATTGCCAATCTGCAGACATGTAGCTTTCTGAATCTGGACTTGATTGCATGTTAATAAACCACCAGAAAAGAAAAAGAACATTTTCAAGAGTTAGTAGAAGGTCTTAGAGTTGATTCCTCACTTTCTGAATGAAGTTGTTAATTGACTGTCTTTTGTGACACATTTGGAAACAATATAAGCAACCTGTGGGTATCAAAGCTTTAAGTCCTTTAGAAAACAATTGTCTTTCCATAGCTATCAATCTTACCTATAAAGAAATCTCTTGGTAAGGAAAACACAATAGTAAGAGCCTACTATACACCAAGTGATTTGCATACCTAATTTTACTAATTTGTATTAGAATACTTATTTTAAACATGAGGAAGTTTCAGATTAGCAAGACTGAGTCACTAGATCAAACCCTCATGTAAGAAGTGCTGGCCAAATCAAATGCTTGTGGTCCCAGCACACAGCCTCCTTTACTTCACTATGCTGCCTTCTACCTGGTGCCTTCATATCTACTCATTATTCAGATCTCAACTGGAATGATGGTGGGGTGCAGGGGAAAGTGGGGGAAGTGGAGAAAGGAGCCTATACATTTCACAGCCTTCAGGAGAGCCAACTGCCCACATAACTAGACTGTAAGCTCAGGGTGAGGCCAGTCTGTATTAGTCACCATTGTATACTAAGCTCCTCATTCTCCGTGGCACATAGAGGCCAAGGAGATCTAGAGGGACTCAATAATTTTGGTTAAATGTTAAATTCATGAGTAAAATTTTTATTGATGAAGGGAATGGAGAGACTGAAACTGGATATTTTGACCCTATCCATTGATAATTAAACTGATGTTTCCAAGGCTTTTTTCAGTCATTCATATCTAATCCATCCATTTATTCAATAAGTATTGACTTTGTTGAGTTTGAGGCATTAGGGATGTAGCCCTGACTGACTTCCTGTCCTCATGGAGATGACATTTCAGTGACCTAGGAATTTCACAGGCAGTTTGAGCCCTCACAGCGGCACTATGAAATGGGTGAGGTGGGGTTATTTGTAATATGCTGGATCTCTAAAATATTGCAAAAATGCCTAATCTGTGAAATTTCATTCAGCAAAGTACATCAATCACATAAATAATAGATCCATCTGAACATGTATTTTTAATTCCAAATTCCCTTCTGTTCTTAGCATAATGTGATGACTTAGTGTTATTTTATTCATCAATTTTCCTAACAGTAAAACACACAGACACCCACACGTACACCCTGCCATCATACCCGATCCCCTTCCACACCCCTCAGCCATGCTTAATGAAGAATTGTCATTGTGGTGGGGATTATGTGCCTACCATGTGGCCTTGTTTTATATTATTTCTGATCTTTCCAAAACCTCAGGAAGTAGATATTGCTATCCTCAATTTAGAGATGAGACCATTGCGATTCGAGAGATGATTGCACCTGAGATCACAGGGCATGTTAGTAACTATGGTCAGGTACAAACACATACCTGTCTTGGTTCTTGTGTGTGTTTTTCTCACCATATCACGACTTTAGTAGAGTTTCCCTGACTCATTTCTCATCTACCTTTAACCCATTCTCCAGAGCTCAACAAAGTTATTGGTTTTAAACACAGGATTGATCATATAGCTACTCTTTCAAAGTATTCATGAATGGCTTCAGCTAAATTTAGGATAAAATGTGCAGCCCCAGTGTGGAAGACAGGGTCCTTCTTGATTGTCCCCAAGCTCCTTAGCCAGGCTTTCCCAGGCTGCTATTCCCTACCAAGCACTGACCCGCAGCACAGCAGGCTTTTTCAAGACTGCACATATTTTCTCTCCATCCTATTCTTCTTCTCTCTCTAGCAAAACCCTGCTCTTCCTTTCATACCTACCTCAAATGGCTCCTCCTTTGGGACGCCTTCCCTTTGGGAAACTTCTCCAGAAGGTTATGTCTTCCTCCAGGCATCCATGGTGCCGTGTATTAATCTTAGCCACTTGTCACGTGGGTTTGTTTACTTGTAATTGCCTTAATTTCCCTGTCTTCCCTCCCCTTTGCCCCCTACTATACTCTGGGATCATCAAGGGCAGAGCCAAGTTCTTGTTCACCTGCATCCCTGGAGCAGAGGACTGGGCCTGGCACAGAGTAGGGTTCAAAAAATTATAAATGAGCAATTAATGACTTCCCACTCCATGCTCCTTCCTTCACAAATTCAAACCCAACAAGGCAGGTAGATGAACCTAGCTGCATGGCCTAGGTGCACAGCCCTGCAGCTCAGAGCTGCAAGGTGGCAGCCGCAGCCAACCTCTGTGATATTACCCAGTAGAAGTACAATTTTCAGATTGTCTTGATGTGACTTAACAATGAAGTAATTGATGAACTGATTGTATAATATAAGAGTCTGGCTAGGTATAGGTCACTCTCGGAGAGGAAACAAAAATGAGAAAGTGTCTGCATAAGTGGGGTGTAAACGCAAGCAGGGATTAAGCATTCCTTTATATTCTTAAAGAGCTGAAATGAAAAGAGCCCTCCTCCCAAAGCAATCTCTCTCTTTTTTCTCGCTAATAAGCTTTGAAAAAATTTGGAGGAAAGTTGTGATATTGCTCTCACAGATAAATAATAATCAAAAAATCATAATGTTGATGTGATTATATCTCACTGACTAAAAGGAATTAAAGGTAGATTCTTTTTTATTAGTTTACTGATCCTGGCTATCCCAGTCCTCACATCTGCTCAATGCATCATGCTCGTTAATCATTCTTGTCATTATCTTTAATGTCTTATTAGAGGGCTTCGTTCATCTGGTTTTTAATCTGTTTCATTGGAAGCAGTCTTAAGCTCATTTCAGCAGCACTGATAAGCCTGTTAGTTTGCACAAATTGGTTTTGGTGACAATGTGTAGATAGCAATAATGGGCAATTTCCAAACGGAAAAGAGAAATATGTAAGGTCCAAAAAGGCAGGTGGAGAGAGGAAAGGAGCTCATAAGCGGAGACGGGGATCTCGGTTTCCTAAAGGAAAAATGGAGAAGATAAAAAATAGAGTGGGAGAAGAGAGAAAATGAAACAGGAAACTCAGAAAAATTGTTAACAGGTCCCCCTGCCCCGGCTCCTGCCCAGCCCCACGGCTCAGGAACGCTAGCGGTGATGGCCGTGTCCGACCACTAGATGGCAGAACTGAGTCAACAGCGTCCGGTTGCTGCGCTGGAACGAGCGGGGGTGCTCGGTGGTAGAGAACTCACATAGCTTTGCCCCTGACGCTGGGCTACCGATGCTCAGATTCCACTCTGATTCTGTTCCCAGTACAACCTGAAACCTTCCCTCCCCGACCTTTGCTGAGTTTCCCGCCTGCTCTAGAGTACTTAGTGTAAGGCTGCCTTTGGACGATCGCTCCGGCTAATGGAACGGCATTGATCACTCACCCGGCCTTAGATTGGCCTTAGATTAACCTGACTCTGGGCTTCTTAGAATAAAGATAGTAAGTCCGTCAGGCTCAGCGACTGAAAATTGCATTAAGTGGAGATGTTAAAGTAAATACAGTTTCCACAGGTTCCCAGATTGCGAGTCATCTTCTGGGGCGGGGGGGGGGGAGAAAAAAAAATCAATCGCTTGCTGATGGGAGCGTCAAAGCTTGGAATGGGAATCTAAATGAATAAGGCAGCCTCTTGGATTTCCTGACTCGGGTGCTTTTCTCGGTGCTGGTACCAAAGCCCGGGAATGAGGCCCCCGTATTACAGCCATGCCCATTTTCTTGGGAGCATTGATCTTGGGGGTAGAGGGAGGAGGAGGCCTGATTTTAAAAGATTTAAAACCAAAATCACTCTCCAGATGGAGTAAACTCTGTTTTATACTTAATCATAAGGAAAGGCAGTGTTTCATGGAATATGTGTCTCATAATAGGCTTCAGAATCACTTGTCTCAGAAGCAAATAAACACCAGCCAAATACAGTCAATTGTCTGTGGAGTTTGGGGTGGGAGGGTGCTAATAATATTCCAAAACTCCAAACTGCCAAAAACACTTTGCAGTTCCATTTTCAGCCCCTCTGTTTTTCTAGGAACTTTTGGTTCGTGTTCGTCTGATTCATTCTCACAGCTCCAAATGTTGATATAAAGTCTGCTTGTAAAATTCTGAGATTCTTTTTTAGAAACCCAGGAGGCTACATTTCCCCTAACCTAAGCAAAGCAAGAACTGCCCCTATTTTAGAGTCTGAAACTCGCCACCAGACGTTTCAGGTGCTCTTAACTAAGCTACGAATTTCTCACGGTCCCTCTTTACCCCGTTCTGATTTCCCTGGTTTAAAAGCATATCCATCATGTAACTACTCTGTGGAGCAGAGAGCTGAGGATGAAGTTTCATGTCTCACTTCTGATCGGAGCCTCTGGGGCAGAAATGGAACCCCAAGACCATGGTACAGAGAACCTGATTTCCTTCAGCAGACACTGGAGAGAGCTGAGCCCTGTCTGGAGTTCCGTTGCCACTGGGCCACCACGGCAGATAACAACAGGAAGCGCCCATGAAACCAGACGGATTTACATTTCTCTTCAACTTTGTGTTAGTCCTTCGCATGGAAATGATAACATGGGACACCTGGGTACTTGCCTAGGGCCATATGCGTACAGTGTCCATAATTATCCAGCCTCATGAGGGCATAGGTCATGCCATGTTCAGACAAGAGGACAGCCTCTTGAAGCCAGCCTTGGTGAGGACAATCCAGGAACTAATAGCACCATGAGTTAGCCAAAGGGACTCCTGGAGCCTGCTGTCAGGGCTATGAGGATTTCACCAAAACACGTGTCTTTGTTCCTCTTTTGAACCATGCCACTAACTCTTTGGAACAAAAGGACCTTCCCACCAGTTAGGTCACCCTAAGAGCCAGTAATTCACCATCTGTATTGGATTTTTTGCTTTGGAGATGAGCTCAAGGCCCTACAGTGACTGTCCTTCCCTCCCCCCAGTTCCCACGGTGACATCCATGACATCCAGCTCCTAAAGGTTCAGGGTATGGATCTCTGATTTCTCTTCTCGCTCCCCCAGCTGCCGCAGGGGCACTGCTAAGTGCCCACCCAGCACAAGAGCCTTGTGAAGAATCTGCACCAGCAGCTCCAACACAAAGCCAAGCCTGCTTTTGGTGGGCAGAAGGACGCCAGTCCAGGCTAGAGAGTAAGGACCTCATTCCTCTCTACTCTTATGTCCTTATACTGATAACCAGGGAGCCGCGTGTGTGAGGACGCATGTGTACAGGAAGTGCCAGGTGCATAGGAGTCAGATCTGTTAAGAGTTGGATCCAACGGTGAGCGCTGTTGGAAAACAGGAGCCAGGAAAAAGCAGTGTGGCAAATGGTCCATCTGCCTAGGCCTAGAATCCAAACTTACAGGCCTGATGTCAGGAACGCAGATGTAACTGCTGACTGGGGTTCCTGCCAAACTTCTTCAGAACTTTTCTCAGTGCAGCTGACACCTATTTGGAAGTTTCTCCCTCCTTCTACCCATTAAGATAATTTCAGGTTTTCTGCCCATGTGGAGAGGGAGAATAAAAATAAAATTAAGCTGCGTCTCCCAGACTCCGCTAGCCTGTCACAGGGCACTCCCAGAAGAGCAGCCCTGGGTCTCTGTTCCCATGGGAACACAGACATCTCTGGGACCCAGGTGGTGTCTGCTGACTCAAGCCCCCAGTGAGAGCAGCTGCTGAGGCCACAGATGCCTGAGACAAAGGTGCAGATACCCAGGACGAGGCCTCAGGCCTTCCGCCACCTTCGCTGCTAAAGCTCGCTGCAGTGCTCAGTGCAGACGCAGTGCCCTGGTGTCACATGGTACTGATGACATCCAGTGAGGCAGATGCTTTTGTTGTAATGTTAACTTTTATCTCAGCCCCGCATCCAAGAATCTGGATGTGTCATAGAGCCTGGATTCTGGAGGATGTGAGGATTTCCCCTTCCCTCCTCTTTGCCGCATTGTCCTTGACCCAGCTCAACCTTCTTTCTCTAGAACATGCCCTTTCTCAGAAAATCCTTGGTGTCTCAAAACAAGTAGACACCAGGGGGACAGTGAAAAGGGCTCCCCAGTTCCCAGTTTTAATATAAAGCAGCATGGGCTCAATCTGAGAGCTCCCCTAGCCCCCGAAAATGCACAAAAACAGACACCCCCATCTACACATCTCAGGGCTTAGGATACTGAGGAGCATTTCTCCCATTTCCATTGGACAACATCAGTTGTGCCAGATTCAACATTTAGGAAGACAAATGTAAACCGACTACAGCCGGGGCCGAGTCATGGCCCACTCTACAGAGTTACATTCAAAGAAACCCAACCTTCCCAGGACTTTTAAGAGAATCTTAATATTTACCAGAGCATCTCTCAACAAAAGTGTCAATTCATAGCTTCCGGTAAAGACTTAAAATTATCTTTTCCCATTCCTCTGATTTTCACTATTGCTCAGAATCCCCAGCTGACCTGAATGCTCCCCTCCAAGAGTCCTGTGGCTGTCTGTGTGAGTTCCTGTCTTTCCTCTCTCTGGCCCTGTTCTTCCATCTCTATTCTTTCATTCCCCCCATAAGTAAATCTCAGCCCTTTTATATGCAGCACCCACCCCTGCTTCTCCTTTTTGCCCCTCAACACAAATTGCTGGAACCCTGCATCACTGGAGTCCAAGCACTGGGCCTCAGAGGGATTCAGTAATTTGCCTCTCAAGATAGAATTTGTAGAAAAAGGGAGACCAAGAGAAGCTGAGCCTGCCAAACGATATTCCCTGTGTTTGGGGCTGGGTGGGGGTAGGGCTGTGACTCTCACATTTTGTCTTTACTTTTTGGCTCCAATACACAAAAGATCAAAGTGGAAGTTCAAAAGGAGTTTTAATGATACACCTATACCTAGAGATTCTAAACCAGTTGAGAAATAGACACATAGGCTTAGGGAGATGCAAACAGAAATGTATCTGCTGGTGAGCCTGGACTGTAAAACTGGCCCAGAACCTTAGATTCGGCTTCTGACTGTCTTCTGCCACACTGACTTCCTAGGGCTCAGGTTAGGGAGATGGGGTCTGAAGAGCAGACCCTACCCTGCCAACCACTTGGAGGAGGCTGGTCTGCCACACACCTTGCTGAGCTCTGAGGGCCCAAGGCCCAGGAGACACTAGCTGGGACTGGCAGGGGTGTGCCTGGACTGTGAGAAGAGGCAGACCACACTCCCCTCACCTTTCATCCAGTCTCTCCAAACAGACACGTCATCCTACCCCATCACTTAAAGCAAAAGAAAGGTACAGAATCCCATCCCAATAATTAAAAAGCTCAGAAAAGGCCCACTACTTGTTAAGCCAAGGCATACATATAGAAACAGGGAGAAAAGAATCTGCTACACTTAACAAATCATAGCTTTGGTCCAAAAGTTTCATTCTAGACATTAAACTTTCAAAATCTTTCACTGTCTTTACTTATTAAAAAGATTTTGTGTGTCGTTTCACACAGAACAGTAGACAGAGAAATAGCATAGCAAAGAGTCTGAAAACAGAGTTCAAATTCTGAGCCTGCCACCAATAGTCTGGCTCTCCTACTGGGGTTTATCCCCAGAAGTCTGTCTGTCACACACCCACTGGCCCACTAGCTTGGCAGCATCTGTATCTCTACGCCCAGCCTGACCCCCAAGAGCTGGCCTGGGTTGATTCAGTAGCCATGCTCCTTATTAGCAGTTTTATTTAAAAAACAAAATATTAACAGCTATGCTCTGAGGGCCTATAGTAGTCGAGCAGCTGAGTATACTGTGAGCTGTGAATGACTCCTAGAGCCCTAAGTGCCTCGGTTCAAATCTTGGCCCCATCACTCTACAACCGAGAGACCTGTGGCAAGAGAGTTAACCGTTCATATTCTTCATCTGTAAAATAAGGGATATTGACAGTGTAAGCCTTAGAGTGTCACTGGGATTTAAATGAGTTCGTGTATGTAAAACACTTGACACAGTATCAGGCATATAGGAAATGACTTGAAGCGTTTGCCAGCATTGTTACGGTTTAGTAAATTCCCACATAGAAACAAACAGAATGGTATAAACTGATCACAAACATTTTATGAGCTTTTCTAATAACACGGAAATGCTTATGCTTAATTGTTAAATTTTAAAAGTTGGAATTTAAGTGTTTATGTACCATTTTAGCCAGGTTTAAATTACAGAAAATATGTAGCATTACCACAGAAGGCTAATTGGTTATCTCTGGTCATCAGATTATGAAAGATGTCTACTTTTATTTCCATGCATGGAATTTCTACAACAGCATGTATTTATTTTAAATAAAACTGCTTATTTTTATTTCTTAAAATAATTCTAGTGTCTAGGACTAATGTATCAGGCAAAGCATCTCTAACAAAATGTTGCTCTTCCAGTCTGATTTTGCCACATGTTATATAGACAATAAATTCTATTTTTGATGGAAGAAAAACATTCTTTTGTCAGCAATAAATTATTCTATCCCTACCCCACCCCACGCAAGTTAAAAATGCTTCTTTTCTTGGTAGGTGTTTCTCCTGGGGCTGCATTCCACAACTCCACAGTAGGTTATCTTGTTCCAAGGGTCCATCCATCCTGAAGACAGCTGTTGCTTGAAGTAAGAAGCTTTGTCAACCCCACCCAGCCCCATCACCCAATCCCACACATCATATTTACCAAAGTACTAAATACTTGATGACAGAATATGCTAAAGGCCAAAAAATGATAGCTACGCCTGCGCTTCTATTGCTTTTCCATTTCCCCCTCCAGGTAGGGGATCTTTGGGAATAATAAAACCTGAATAATTCTAACCCCATGTCTAAAAAACTGTGACTCGTGATCTGTGATGCTCTAGAACATTCTTGGGAGGGAAGCTCCCACCTTGACTCTCATCTTTGAGGTTTACTGCCATTTTCAGGGGGCTGGTAAGCGGCTTTCATTTTCCAGAGGAGCTTATTTGCTAAGAGTGTCACAGGACTCCATCTATTAGCTTCAGCAGCCAAGCCAGAAGAAAAGCAACTCCCTGGACAAGTATTGCCATCAAAGAATGAAGCCTTAGGTGATGGCCCCACCATGAAGTCACATGCACCGTGGCTCAGCACCCAGCACCAGGGAGTCAGCTAAGGTCCACTTGCACACAAGCTCTGCCTCGTCTTGCCTTTCTTGTTGCCCTGTTTCTTGTTCATTTTTATTCTCTCTGGACATATCAAATTCACAGTGTAATAGATGGAAAAGAATTGATCCCTGCCCAACATCACATAGCTAGTTAGGAACAGTAGCAATAAGAGGGGTAACAGACACAGCATTCAATATGGGCCAAGCACTAGTCTAAGGTTTTAAGTACAATAACTCATTTAATCTGCACCACAACCACAGAAGATACATACTATTTTTCTCCCAATTTCATGGATGAGGAAACTAAAGCCAGAAGAGGTTAAGTAGCTGAAGGGGTTTAGAACAAGTCTCCTCAAAATGTGCCACTTTGACATGTGCATCACTTTGAGTTGAAGTCGAATAAGGGCCAAAAGACTCTGTTAGAGCGTTCGCCTCCCCCTTAGCCTAGAAGACTTCAGTTAGAGGGCCTGGTGCGGAGGGCCTGAGGGCCTGGTCCGGGGAGAGAACAATCACCAGAGATAACTACAAAGAATACGGAGTATGTGTGGGAAGCTAGGGGGAAGCTCAGCAGGACCTGGTGATTAAATTCCTCTCTGGGTCTCATTGTCTTTGGGTGGCCTGTCAAATGTGTATTTACCAAACATTAGCTCTTCTTGTCTTTCTGTGAATTGACTTCCTTGCCTTTGAAGTGCCAGGCTCCTACCCCCTGCTCCTCAGCACAGGAGGACATAGAAGCCTCAGTTGCCTGACTGCTGTAGGTCTCATATTCTTATGGGGTCCCTGTACGTACTTAACTTGATTTGTTTTACTACTGTTCATCTGTCCTACGTTAACTTCATTATTGTATCAGCCAAAGAACCAAGAAGGGGAGAGGCAAAAATTTTCCTTCCCAGTAGTTGCTTGGTCAGCAGGATGCTATGCTGGCTGGATACTGCTTGCTCTGGGGCTGCTGCTTCTGACAGCCTGGGACTTCTGACAAGTGCTGGCAGAAGGTAAGAATTCATACCATGTCAGCTTCCTGATCTCTGCCTGCAGGGTCCGGTGGAAGCAAGAGTGTTTTGCTTTGCTTTTTCCTTTTCTAAATTTAAATTAGCAGGAAAAAATATTTGTGGAACTAGTCCCTTGGGTATAGGGACTCTGGTAAATATTCGTTACGAATATTCTTGACGTTATTGAAACTTTTCCTCCCAAAGACAGGTCCTGTCTTTCTTTGTCTCTCTCTGTTGTATCATTTGTCAAAAGAGAGAAAGTACAGGGCAGAGCACCGGAGTAGGTCCCGTCCGCCTGCTGTGCCAGGTGGCCTCACAGACTGGCGAGTTCACAGCTCTCACCAGACCAGTGTCTGTTCTGACAAACTTTGCTGAGGGTTAATGTGAGGTAAGGGCTGTTGCTAAGACGTTTTGGAAGCCAAAGCCACAAAATTGGTGGGTGTGGGTCAAGCACTCCAGAACAGTTAGAGCACTTGCCCTTGCACTCAGTGACCCACGTTAGGACAGGTGGGTCATGGAACTGGTTAGGTTGACACTAGGTCACTCATAGTCCTTCCGTGCAACGAGGGACTCTGTAGAACACTACACAGTCTCCAGCACAGTGGCACATCTCTCTTATGTATTAGTTTGGATCTGCGGGAACCAAGGCTTAGCTAAAGCTGTTACTGTGCCTAGAAGAAAAAGCCAATGAGATCTTCCTTTCCTTTTGTTCTATGTTCTAAAGTTTGGCTTTACGACCAGTGTGAATATTCTCTTTGGTCTCCACCAGCTGGAAGGTCCAAGTTCCAGTGTGCATCTTGGGAGCTGGTCAAAAAGACTGGTATTCCAAGACACAAAGACACAGGCAGCATTCTCTTTGCCCAACTATGCCAGCTCTCGGGGGACTTTGTCAGAAGGGGTCCCGGCCCATACGGGGCCTTGTCATCGTAACCTCTGTTGCTTTGTTAGTGCTCAAAATCCCATTCCAGGAGTACCTGCTGGAGTCACAGGTTAGTGGATCTGGAGACACCATTCTTACCACTTGTATCAATGAAACGCTTTTACTTTCTTAGATTATCTTTGGGAGTACTTTTGGACCATGGTGGCTGCATCTTTCGCAATCTCTTGTTGGTTGCCTATTACATCTTAAACCATAAAAAGACTTACTGGTATTAATTGCTACTGAGATTAATTTAAGATCCTACTCATCAATGGCCAGATGATGGATGTGTCGAATTGGAAAAATTTGGGTATTTGAGAAAATTTTAGAGAACTCTCATCCTAAACAATTGCCTTATTGTTACTGATGTAGAGACCAAATTAAAAAGTAGATACAACAAAACACACTGCTAGCCTTAGGGATTCCCTTAGCAAGGAGAAAAAACAGAAATTAAATTTAGAACAGAATTAATGTCCCCATCCAACATAAATTCCCCTTCTTAAAATCCAGCCCCATCCTCTCAGCAAAATTCCCTTAGTTCCCGAAACTCCTCCATCTTCCCCAGAAAAATCCCTTAAACACTCAACTGCTTGTTTTAACTTCCCTTTACAAACAAGATTTACACAGAGCCCTCCAGCCTAATCTCTAGGCCTACAATCTACAGGTTACTCATGTAAATGCCAAAAGCCAGGAAAAAAGCTGGCTTGTTTTGTTAGGCTCTGTAATCAGAGCCTGCAAGCTTCAGGCTTTCCTATGCAATGTCCTTTTTGGATACATTCTAGATCCCACACAAAGAATTCATGTTCTCTGGACAGCAGAACATAGAAATCTTTGGTTGGAAATTTTCTCCCTGATATAATAAGATAAACTAAAAATAGTGTGGTGGAGTGGGCCAATCAACCTCTAAGCATTGTAATGGAAAAAGCTACCAAATTCTTTAAAGATAGCTTACAGGAATGCAAAGGAAAAAGAAAAGAGTTAAAAATATAACAATTCTCAATTGACAACCTGACTGTTCAGAAAAACAGAAGCATAATTCTGAAAGCAGCTCAAAACCCACTCAGACCCTTTCTTACCTTTCCTATTTGCCTTCAAACATTTGCAAATATGGTAAGAAGTCAGGACATTGGAAGTACAACTATCCTGCACTTACGAAAAGGAGGGAAAACTTTATATAGTCATTACCCTAGACTTCTGATAATAGGGAAATATACCCAAAACTCCTAACAGAAATCTTGCATTTTTTCTCTGTCCCTTGAAGATGTACATCTTACCATGTCTTTGAAATATAAAAACCCCAGGAAGTAGCAAAAACTCACTTAAGACTAGAAAAAAAAAAAAAGAGCTGGTGGCAGGGTTGGGGAGACTTTTAAAAATACAAACTGATAGAAAGTCGTGCTTGCCCAAACTCTAGATGACAGATTCCTTCAGATTACTTGCCAAGAACAAATACAAGTCTTACAAGTCTTCTCCACAAGCAATAGAAAGCTTTGGCCATCTGAACAGATAAACTGAACTTATTCCAACTCTTATTTATAAACTAGCGAGTTTTATATTATTATACTTGTTTATGACTAAAATTTTTAAATGAAAGCTATATCTCTGTTGATGTCTGTCTACATATTTATGTACATCTATATATGTATATTATATAGAAATGGTATTTTTCTACATCCAGATGACAAAATCAATTTATAAAATAGTTCTATTTAATTGGCTTATAAATAAGCTATTTTTAGTTCAACCATTGTGGAAAGCAGTATGGAGGGTCCTCAAAAAACTCAAAATAGAAATACCATTTGACCCAGGAATTCCACCCCTAGGAATTTACCCTAAGAATGCAGGAGCCCAGTTTGAAAAAGACATATGCCACCCCTATGTTTACTGCAGCACTATTTACAGTAGCCAAGAAATGGAAACAACCTAAGTAGATGAATGGATAAGAAAGATGTGGTACATATACACAATGGAATATTACTCAGCCATAAGAAGCAAACAAATCCTACCATTTGCAACAACATGGATGGAGCTAGAGGGTATTATGCTCAGTGAAATAAGCCAGGTGGAGAAAGACAAGTACCAAATGATATCACTCATCTGTGGAGTATAAGAACAAAGAAAAAACTGAAGGAACAAAACAACAGCAGACTCACAGAACCCAAGAATGGACTAACAGTTACCAAAGGGAAAGGGACTGGGGAGGATGGGTGGGTAGGGAGGGATAAGGAGGAAAAGGTGCATTACGATTAGCACACACAATGTAGCAGGGGGTGACACGGGGAAGGCAGTGTAACATAGAGAAGACAAGTAGTAACTCTACAGCATCTTACTACACTAATAGACAATGCCAGCAATGGGGTATGTGGTGGGGACTTGATAATAGGGGGAGTCTAGTAACCATAACGTTGCTCATGTAATTGTACATTAATGACACCAAAATAAAATTAAAGAGAAAGAAATAAAAGCACCAAAAAAAAAACTCTTTTGAATTAAGTATTTCTAATATTTCTAAATGGAAACTTTAAAAAGTTACTTTAAATTCATGTGGTCAAGGATAATTTTTCAATAGATAAAAACTATTTTTTAATTTAATTAATACAGACATGTCTTTGAGGTGTGGACTGGATCCTGAATTCTCCTAGTTTCCTCATAGATGGCTACAACTATCCAAACTAATGTATCCAATTTTCTCCCATCCTTCTGACTCAGAATCATTCCGAACTAAAACTTCCCTTTTCCGGGAGCTGTGCAAGCTAAAGCTGAACAGTCGCTATAAACATCAGAGAAATCACCACAGCATCTTATACGAACAACCTCCATGCCTGTTGCTCTGTGGGCCACTCAGAAAGATCACCAGTGACATTCAAACAACAAAGCAGGAAAGTCCGACAGCTTGCCCCCTGCCTGCCCTCACTCTATCTGAAGGTGCTTTGAGCCTGACATCTAGAAATCTTGACTCACTGCCTTCAGGACTCAGAAACTAGAATTATATTCTGCTCCAATCATTAACCATTGCTTTTCTTTTTATTCTGTAGAAATGCCTATTAAATATTCTTATCTTGCTTGTACCACATTTGTGTACTTTGGTAGCCCACCTGCAAGAGTATATCCTGAAACCGGACACAACTGTTTAACTGAACTGACCTATTCCGAGGACTAAGAGACTGATTGACCAAGATGGAGAAATCTACCGACTCAGCTTGTGAGCTGGACCGAATGAGTTCAGATCAAGTCTCCTCAAAATGTGCCACTTTGACATGTGCATCACTTTGAGTTGAAGTCAAATAAGGGCCAAAAGACTCAGTTAGAGCTTTTATCTCCCCCTTCCGCATAGAAGAATTTAGATAAGGGCTTGGTCCAGGGAGAGAGCAATCACCAGAAATAACTGCAAAGAATATCAGCTAGGTGTGGTAAGCTGGGCGGAAGCTCAGCAGGACCTGGGGATCAAATTCCTCTCTGTGTCTCATTGTCTTCGTGTGGCCTGTCAAACATTCATTTACTGAACGTTTGCTCTTCCCACCCTCCTGTGAATTGTCTTCCTCCCCTCTGAAGTCCCAGGCCCCTACCCTCTTCTTCTTTGCCCAGACTGGCATAAGCCTCAGAGTTATCTTGACATTTTTATGAGGTCCCCATAAATACGTAATTACATTTGTTTTGCTCCTGTTCATCCAGCCTATGTTAATTTGATTATTAGATCAAAGAAAAAGGAGAGTAGAGGAAAAAATTTTCCTCCCCAACATTACTTTCCCTAGTTCACTGAGTCAGAACCCAAGCTCACTCAGGTGAGGCCAGGATTCCTTGTTCTCTTGATTCAGGGCTCAGTGTACTTTCCAAAATGCTGAGCTATTGCCTAGAACTCAAAAGCTAATGTCAGCAGCCAACACCCTCAGAATCTTCCCCCTGAATCTTCTGGGCCAGACAGAAACTAAACAAAATAATCACACAGGTACAAAACAGAGTCCATTTGACTTTATCAGAAACATTTTCTGACTGCATGCTCTGTATGCTAGGTGCTGGGGGAAAGTCAGAAATGAATAAAAACACAGTCATTGCTTTCATGCAAATTAACAGGTAATAGACAAAGACGCAAGAATGGAGGAAGTGTTGACAGTAATAAACGTCATGGGAAAGACCGTCTTTTTTTTTTTTTTAGGACTGGCCGCTGCAAACATCAAACCACAATGAAACAAAGGTTCCAGGCCCTCCCACCAAGCTTTCCTTCACCAAACCAACCCTCAAGGTTAAGACCCTTCGAGGAGGCTAACATTGCAAAAGGAAGAGGAAAGGAGTCCCCATTCGTTGATAATCTCATCAGCGCTTACAAGGATGCTAGAATGAAGCTACTATTAATTGTTTTGTAGAGATAATGTATCTGAGGCTCCAGGAGCTTCAGTAATATGTGTCTGAAGTTACCAACCTACTACTTGCAAATGCAGGATTTAAAACCCTCTTTGGCCCCAAAGCAGATTCGCTACCTGCTACGCGGTCCTCCCTCTCCCACCCCCTCCATTCCCTAGATGCATCTCCCAGCAAAGGCTTTGCCCATGGGTCTCATTTGGTGAGTGATTGATGAGGATTTCTGAGTGATGCCAGCCCCTCCTCCAGGCCTGGCCTGGCTGCTTTGTCATTCCAGAACAAACACACGTTTGATCTACGAGGCTACTTTCTTGCCATGAAAGGATGTGTTTCCCAAGTGACCTCTTCCTTGGTAGTTGGAGAGAAAGTGTGATAAAAAGCAAAAGCCGTATCCTTTGAAGATAATTCAAACATTGGCCAATAGATACAATAAAGTAGCTAGAAATGCAGTGCAGGCTACAAACAACTCCACATTAAAGGCATCTGTGTTTAATAAAACTAATAAATCAAATGCTCTTAGGAGGCACCTCCCAGCTATGTTTTAGGCTTATAATTGGTGCACATGGATAATATAAGAATAAAAGGCATTGAGTCAGCCGAGAGACTACTAACCTCTGATATGCTCCTCAAGTATTTCTAAGATTCTCTCCAGGATTTGTTGGGAGAAGTTTATCGAAAGTAGAGTCCCTTCCTTAGAAACATGCCAGGCTACCAATCTATGCCCATAATTGGGGAGTATACCCTCTCTGTGGGAATCTGCAAGGACATCGGAAAAGGCAGAGAGGAAGGTAAAGTAAAGGTAGGAGAAGGGAAAAATAAGTATACTAACTTGTGCATCTCATACACACACTTTCTATGTATTTTCTGATTTAATCTTCACCACAAGATGTGAGATATGGCTCTCTTATTAAAAGTGAGAAAACATATGTCAGTTAAATGACTTGTCCAATGACAGAACTGGTTGACCCCCAAGCCAGTGAAAGAAGAAGTGTGGCAAATTCAGCCTTGAGAAGATGGACTAAGAAAACAACTCTTACAAACTTTTAGGTCAGTGTAAGATTGCTCCTTAAAGAATGGAAACCCACTTGCCGTCAGACCAGAAGAGAACAAAGGATGTAGGGCTGGGTACAGGAGGAATCTGCCATAGGCATCTCTGAGGGCTGTTGGTTCTAAAAGGAAGTGGTAGAAATTCCGTGCTCGTGGGAAACCCAGACCTACAGCTAGCTTGGTGCAGTAATGTTGTCAAAAGGGCATTTGACAAGGTCCATGCCCAGGCACTGGCACGCACAAGGAGCATGACTTTCAGCAAGGAACCACCTCTCTGACCTTCAATTTGCTTTGTAAAATGGAAATAGTAATAACTAATTTGAAGTATTTGGGGAAAGCAGTAAGTGAAAAGATGTATGTAAAATACTTGGTGAACACTAAATGCTATCAGGCCTAAGGATTGTTATGACTCCACCTTTCTGAAACTATTAAAATATAATACAGCACAGAGACAGAAGGATGGACTAAATGACTTACTGGGGCTCCTTTTTACCAGCAGAAACAGATTATTCAAAGCTTGGGAGTGAAGTCAAGCTGCTTCCAGGGATCATTAGCTTTATAATTTTCAGAAAACCTCAGCCTAGAATAGAGGTTGCTTATTCCTCCCCCACCCCAGTGAAAGGTTTCAATGACATATTCAGCTCTGTCTCTGCTGCAGAGTGTGTGAGCTACAGAACAGGTCAAGGTCAGCTTGCTTCTGCCAGGAAGGAAGACAATTTGGATGAGGAGTTAGAAGGTTGTAACACTGATGGGAATTCATGATTTGGGGCTACAAGAAATTGTCTTTTTGCATCAGAGCCACTTAATGCCATGGGATTCCAAGCCCCCCTCTTAGAAGCCAACTTTATAAAAAAGGAAAGAAAAGAGAAAAATCTGTGGCCTTCATTAGTATAGCAGATTGATTAGTTAGGGACAGATTGCTTGAAGTCTACTCCCTACTCTTCCTAAAATTTACCAGATACACACTAAGTTCATCTGTTAGTCAATATTATAAATAGTTATCTCTTTTCATTAAATGAGAGATAGTATCAATCTTTAATGATCAGTAATATACAATATCAGTTTTTTCCCTTGTATAATGTCTACCCAATGGACTGTGCAAGCTGGTGGGAAGGGATAGGCTAAAAAAATTTAAGAACTAGGCAGATGTAGAAGAAAATAGAAACTGATACAGAAAAACTTAACATGATGAATTATAATGACAAAGCAATCAGAGATCTTACCTGCCATGTGTTCTAATGGCGAGAAGCCCTGAGTATGTCATAACTAAACCCCTAATCTCTCAATGCTCCCATCGAAGAGCCTTCTGATTTTTTATAGGACAATATTTTTGACATTTTTTCTGAAAGAATTTCAGTATCATTTTGATAAACTTTCCCATACAAATCACCAAAAATCCCTTATGTGACTAATTAAGTCACCAGAAGTGACTGCATTTATTAATAACCTTGCAGATTAAAGGGTAAATTAGCATCAATCTGGCAGAGGAAAGACAGTCCTGGATGGGAGACTTCAGCTCAGACCACACAAGGGGCTACCAAAAGGTTTTCTCACACAACTCCTAGCATCTTGCAAAGCCTGGAAAGCTGCGTGTGGTAGACTGACTCCACCATCATCTCTAGTACTGCAATTATTATTGGAGGCCTCGTACAGTCCTGTGTTCAGTAGTGGGTGACAGTTATCTACTTTACCCTATACTTTCCCTCGAGGAGCTTACCATCAAGATGAGAAGACAGGACTATGTCTCAAGTCACAAACTGAAACCCAAGTTTTGCCTGATTCAAGGCCCCATGAGCATTACAGGTAGTGAAAATTATACAAATTTAGAAGAGGAAAAATCACTGTGACAGAGGAGTGATCAAGGAAATTTCAAAAAGGTCTAGTGAGAATTCATTGACCCTCTAGCAATCTGTTCGGTATTTTGTTAGCTGTGGGCAAAATGGACTACTTGTAGAACGTTATTGTAAAGCCAACTATCTCAGTGTTCCAAGGAATTTCCTCTCCTCATCTTGGACATCTGGCCCCAGTTTTAGCAACAGGAATTTCAATGCCTACAAAAGCATATCATTTGGTATAGCACTGGATTTTGAACCTGAATTTAACTGTTCACATGTAATATTGTTATCCCCTTGCATTGTGACGCTATTTCTATTTTTTACAGTGTTCCATTTGGGGACTATTTTGTCTTTATAGGATTTCTGAGATAAAACAGAAATGATTAACCTCAACTTATACCTGAAATCACTGAGGTCCAGAAAAGTTGTTCAAGACCACCCAAAAGTCCTGAGCAGAGGCAGGCCTAAGACCCAGGTGCTTCTATTTCCCCATCCAGGTGGGGAGATGAGCGTGCCAACTACAGTTCTGTGGCATCAAGGCAGTGAGGTGTGATTGATGGCTGTTTGCCAAGTGTCCACAGATCCTTGTCTTATAGGCATTATAAAAGAGCAACATACTAAGCTAATCAATTAGTACAGAGGAATTTCCTTGAAGATGGCATTTCCATTAGAAGCTCTCTTTAGAGGATCCCCAAGCAGCAGGTGGCTCTGTAGAGCCAGCTTTTTCTGCAGTGCAGAAAGCATCACCACAGCTTGGCCACCCATCTCTACCTCAGAACAGAGACCTGAACACAATGAAACATTGCTTTCAACCCCCAGAGAGTTGGGTTGTGGAATGAATATCTGCCTCATACCTGCTCCACTGAAAATGAATCCAAGCTTTAATTCCAACTAGAGTTGGGCAAGGAATTTAATTCCAACTCTGGACAAAGAATGTGATGTGGGAGAAATCAATGCAGAATTCCAGGAGTGATGGGGACAAGAAGGCAAGCAATGTTTACTGACTGTATACAATGTTCCAGGAAGTTTTTGCAGGTATCCCAGCATTTAATATTCACCACACCCTATGAGGTAAGGACAGTTGTATTCTTCAAATAGCTGAGGAGGCCTTGCAGGGGTTAATGAATGTGCTTCAGGTCACCAGGATAAGAAGTGGCAGGTTCCCAGCCAGCATTCAAGTATGTCTGACCAAAAGCCCATCTTTTTGACCTTCTCAGTTCTAAGTCAAGCCAGTCAGTGAAATGAAGCTGAGAAAGAATGGAGTCAAGTCTTAGAGACAGAGCTGGCTCTGACCACACTTCTCCAGAGGAGGACAGCTACTTAACATATGGGACCCATTGCAAAGTGAAAATGCAGGAGCCCTCGTTCAAAAATGACCAAGAATTTTAAGACAGGGACAGAAGAGAATTAAACCAAAGACAGGAAACTTCTGAAGCCGTTCAATTGCTCAGGTCCTATGCCCATGAAGCGGGCCCCACTAAGTCCAGGACACAACAAAGGTGACAAGGAAAGAGTCTTGGAATTGGGGGTAAATCTGAAAATATAGTCCAGTGCTAAGAAAAATGGACCACGGGGTCCTCAGATGCCTTACAGCCATCGTGGGCTGCTCATCACATGTGTGCACACACACACACATACATACACACACATTCGCACACGCGCTGCCTGGGGGAACTCTCAGATCAAGACCGATAAAAATTACATGACAAGGCCCTGGGGGCAGTTGTAATCCCTTTTCTAATCTCAGGAAGATTCGAAATAGCATCCTGGTGACACAGCGAATGAGAGAACATCACCCCTATTGCAGCTGCCACTTGTATCTGCAGTCGGGTGAATTACAGAGATTAGCCACGTCCAAGAATTACTGCACTTGTTTGCATGGGTCTGTGCGTGGCCCTTCTTAAGGTGGAATTGCTCAGGTTTGCATTCAGGCTCTGGGAAGGCTTAGGAAGTTCTGTGCTGCCACCCAGTGTTCAGAGCACAGGCCCAGGAGAAGCTGCTGAAAGCTGGGCAAACATCCGAGATTTTGTGGGGCTGCAGCCCTCCCCAGGCTACAGAGAAGGAGGCTGTCAAGCTTTCACAGGCCCCAGGCCACCTTATTTTACAGCTCACATCCTACATCACACCAAAGATACTAAAATGGAACCACATCCCACTAAATAAATTGTCGTGTAACTATCTAAGCCTTGAGTTGTTTTTGAGTAGATTGACATGTTACGTTTTTTAGAGTTAAGTTAAACATTTATTTTGATTTTGCGATTTTCTTTTTGAATTATGGATTCAATGTGTGGGTTTTGGGGATGCAGAGGAGCTTTTAAACATTAGCCTACATCAGAAATATTTGAAAAGCCCCTAGGCCCTGGGCTCAATGCCTTTAGTACCTATTACATAGGCATGAAACAGAGGAATAGCCCAGAACAAGAGGAAACACACGGCATATTGGATTTGATCTTCTCTAACAGCCTATGCCCGCCAAGCACTAGTCCTTTTGTTATGTCCACGTAAAGTGGCAGCCTCAGTCTGCCGAATTTATCTAGAAGAGTCATAAGCAAGCCATGGCCCGGATCTACTCCAAGATTTCACTGTTAAATTAACAAAAATGGAAGAAAACAAAAACCCTGGTCAGCTGTCCTGCCCAGCACAATTGAAGGCCCCTACGCCCCACAGCGACGGTTTAGGAGCTGAAAGGCAAACAGGCAACAGGCCTTCAGGCTCCTGAGTCCGTGAATCCCCCTGGAGGTATGGCGAGTGACTTTAAAGCGTCCTGGCAGAGCTCCTGCAGCAGAGACCTAACGTGCAAATATGAAGCCCCCACTCCTCCCACCTGGCCGTGCCTCTGGTTAATAGGGTCAGCCAACTCTTCGGTATGGGAGCACAGGTGAGAAACCAGAGGAGGCAGAAATGACCAGCTTTTGTGTAACTGAAGATCAGAAAAAGAGGCAAGGAGTCCAGGCTGCTGAGCTCATACTCTACCCCCCTGCTCTCTGGCAGAACTGAAGTGAATTCATTTTGGCCACCGTATGGACTGCACTTCACAATGCTGCACATTTGTGGATTTAGGATTTCTATGGATTTAGGACATGTGGATTTTTATTCTGTGAAATAATCTTTTTTTTAACCCCTTTGCATTACTTATTCTTTCAGCCTTTAAATTTTATTTTCAACCACACTGCTCAAGACCCTATTTCTCCCATTAACTATATATGACTGCGTTTTACTGCAAGCCTCTATGACCCAGCCTGTACAGAATTATGGGATCATACAATTCAGCGTTGGCAGGACCTTTATGAGTAGAACCTAGCTCCATCCAGAGCTGGAGTCTTCTTTGCAACACTCCTGACCCAATAGGAGCTCTTTCAGACTTGCTTCAATACTTACCTGCTCAGGAGGGAACTGGTAATTCTCTGAAGCAGTCTGCTTCCTATAAGTCATGAAGAAATACACTTGCAAAGGAGTTTTCCTTCTACTATCCATTTAAGATTTAAACTAAGGTGAGTCAGTGATGCTGAGCCTGGGGTAGGCATTTAACTCTTCTCTGCTACAGGCCCCAGTGGGAGCCCTAGGTGGCCACTGGGGACTCCACAGTGAACTGGCAACATTCTACAGAGAGGTAACACAAGGAGCCAGCCCCACTCCTTCCTCTCCAAACACCTCCAAGGATTCCACAGTCTGGTACAAGAAGTTTGTCTAAGGGCTTAAGAGAAAATTGAGCCAAGAAGCCCACAGCAAGCCTCTTTCTTGCACTTGTGCTACAGTTCAGGCCTGTTCTGAGAACCTGGAACTCCTCTTTGTAGATATCATCAACAGCCTTCTTAAAACATCTGAAACCAGGATCCTACAGAGTCCTACGTGTTTACACCAGCACATGCCAAGTTCTAAACGACCATTCCATGGCACAACGAAAAATATTCTGAAAGCCAAGTGTAAAGAGTGGGATCCTTGTTTTGGAGGGGAACTCAGTTTACCCGTAATTCTGCACTTTCTGACTTTAACTGTGGCCTAAGAAGGATGGTCCCTAAACCAAAAGCTCCTCCTCACCCCCAACTACTACCCCTTCACCCAGCAGGGCCCAACTGCTAGCAGCACTTTACGGACTGTACTAATTTCCTCTGGCTACCGTAACAAACTACCACAAACCTAAGGGCTTCAAACAAGAATTTGTTCTCTTACAGTTCTGGAGACCAGAAGTCTCACTGGGCTTAAAATCAAAGTGTTGGCAGGGCAGCATTCCTTCTAGAAGCTTCGAGGGAGAATTTGTTTCCTAGCTTTTTCCAGCTTCTAGATGTCTCCTGCATCCCTTGAACCCTGGCCTCTTAGCCTCTTCCTCCATCTTCAAAATCATCCACATAGCATCCTTAGACCTTCAAGACTCTGATCATCCCACCTTCCTCATATAAGGACCTAGCGATTACAGTGGGCCCACCCAGGTAATCCAGGATAATTTTTCCACCTCAAGATCCTTAACCATATGTGCCAAGTCCCTTTTGCCATGTAACCTCATAGATTCATAGGTTTTGGGAATTAGGACATGGACATTTTGAGAAAGGGATCTTTATCTTGCCTACCACATGTGTGGTATCACTTGTTAATTTTTTAACACAAGTAATCCATGTTCATTTTTAAAAATATGGAAAGGTTTTTAAAATTAGAAAATGCAGAATATGACCACTTTTAAAATATCACCATTTTGTTTTTTTAAAAAAAGAAACCCAACTAAGTATTCTCTAACACACTTTTCTCACTTCACAATATAATGCAATCATCTTCCCACATCGACAGATGCAACTCTATATATCAGCATTTTAATGCCTGTACAATGTTCTATGATGATATCGCACTAGAATTTTTGAACATGTAGGTCGTTTCCAGTTTTCTGTACACCAATAATGATGACAGAATATTCCTGTTCATGCATATCTGTATATTTGCCTGATATTTTCTGAGAACAAGTTCCCAGAAATGTAATTACTGGGCCAATGGCTGTTGCTGCTTTTGAGGCTCAAAATACATATGTGGCCAAAGTGCCCGGAAGGAAGTGAGCGTCAGCTCATTGACTGTCCCACAGAGCAGACCATGACCCCACGTGCCCAGAACTCTGGCAAGGATCAGACCTTTAATCCCTTAGCAAACTGAAAGACTGACCGAAATCCCATAATTGTTTTAATTCATATTCCTTTGATCACCAGTAAGGTTGGACATTTTTCACGTATTAATATTGTTTTTTGTAACTTGCCCCATTACATACTTTTTCTATATTAAAGTGCCTGTGTTTTCCTTAGTGTTAATAAATCTGTATGTCAATCCTGTGTCATATTTGTCATAAATAATTTTCTAAGTTTGGTGTGTTTTTTTTATTGATCTTGATTGCACGGAGGTTTTCAAATTTTTTTTTTGTAGTTAAATCTGCCTTGTTATTTGTAGCATCTGCCTTTGGTTTCCTTCTTAGTATCATAGCTTTGTAGACTCACAAGCCTCACCCATACTAACATTATATGAATATTCTCTGGTGGCATTGTTTTGCCTAAAATATATGTTTGTGTCATTTGCTAAAAGGATTATGTCAAGGCAGCCACTCAAAGCAAGAAGATGTGGCCCCCTGTGGGGTGGACATCAGGCTCCAAGGAAGGGCAGGTTGCGCAGCTGTGCCCAGAGACTTGGCAGTGACGTCTCCAAGCGGGGTCGGACTTGGCGTCCTGATTCACTGTGATTTTTAAACCAAGAGCAGAGCCTTCAGAGAGGGAGTTCTCACCACCTCTTCCTACGTAGTCGAGATGAACGTGACTCAGCTCTAGCTTTCCATGGAGCAGCCTGACTTCATTTTCCTTATAGCTTCCTTCCCCTGGTCTTTGGGGCACTGAGGTGTGGGCAGAGATTTCGTGAGAAGGGGTCCAAGCCCGTGGAGTTCTCAGCTCTGGATGGGCCCCCTGAGACTACAGCCAAGGAAAATCAGGGAATGAAAGGTTTCCGAAAGTAGAAGTAAAAAGAAGTGACTGCAGAAGACCCCTGGACTACGACTGCCCGCTGCTCAGGGGGGAGACGGTTCTGTGTTCGTACCTCACCTGGAGGGGTAGCTGTGGACTCATCCAGCAAGTGTGTCCTGCTGAGCCTGGGCCCGGGGGGCCAGGTGGAAGTGGGGAACCCAAGCTGGCATGGAGGGGACTCTACTTACCAGACAGGCTTCACTCTGCGCATCTAAACATTTAGATGAAAGTACTATTTTCCTGAAAATCTACGTACCAGAACGTTCCATTGAATAGAGGAATTATACACTCAACAGCCTCCCCTCTCCCTGGGTCTGTAAAAGCATGTGGGAGTAGAGAATCCACTGTGGACAAAGCCCCATTGCCAGGCGATCCCTCATTAAAGCAGGAAAGCGGGCCACACCTGCTTTTTAGTCCATTTACTCAACAAGCAGGGCTTGAGGGCTTGATTCCACACCCTTGTTTATTCTGTTCCCTCTGCCTCTAGCCTGCCTTCCTCTGCACCCACCTAGTGAGATCGTGACTGTCCAAGGCCCCAGCTCACACCTGCCTCTGATTTAAAGCCTTCCTCTGCATCTTTCCAGTCCTCCTGTCCTTCCTTCTGCTTCCTCCCTTCAACTCCATCCACCCAGCAGGACGGGATAGTGGTTTTGGAATCAAATGGACTTGGATCTAAACTGGTTCTTCCACTCAGTCGCTTGTGCATTTGGAACCTTTGGAATGTTGCCATCCGTGCTGAGCCTCAGCCTCTTCATCAGGAAGATGAAAATATACTAACCTTCGTAAAGGTGTTGTTCTGCAGATTAAATGGGATCATGTGTGAGGTGAATAAGAGCAGGTCTCTGGCTTCCATGTGCTTATTTGGAAATAAGCCATAACACAAAACAGTGTTACTATCATAAAAAGGATACAGAATGCTTCAGTGATACAACACAAAGAGTTGTTGTTAACCTGGGATGAGCAGAAAAAGTAAATAGAAGGGAGGACATCAAGCCTCTGGAGGAAGGGTAAGAGTCCACCTGGTTAAGCTTGTGGGAAGGACACGTCTCACTGAGGGAACCCTGTGAGCCAAGGATAAAGAAGGGACAGGCAGACTATGTCCAGAGAACAGAAAATAGCAAGTTTCAGCAGAACTACCTAAAAAAATAGACATTGTTTTTGTTTTTGTTTTTAAGCTTCAAAAACCAAAAGTTTTTGAGCAACAGACTGAATTGATGACATTAGAATTATCTTTAGAAAGATCAGCTTGGTAATTGTGTACAGTACAGTTTTGAGGAGATTCCTTGGCCAGTTAAGAAGGCAATGCAATCATCCATATTGAACAAAAGAAAAACATCCTTAATTCTGAGCCAATAAAACTGATCCACATTTTTGGACCTTGATCGGATGTGAAAAAGAAGATGGACGTATCAAAGATGACTTTTCTCAGTGAATTACGCATGGTGAGGCCACTGTGAGGGAAAAGAAACCCTTAGAGGACCATTTTTGACATGCTGGAATGGAGATCTGATGAGGAATTAGAAGCAGGAGAATGGAGTTTTAAGAAAATGATTGGCACCCAAGACAAAACTTGGGGTGCGGGGGGTGGGAGGAGGTGGAGGAGGCCTATCCATATAAAAGAGATAGTGAAAATTGCGTGAATGGATGAGATACCAAAGATAGAGGATAGGAAAAACAGGGGACCAAGGACAGAATCTTAAATGATATCTACAATTTAGGGAGTAGAAGCAGGAAGCAAGACTAATATAGAGCAATACCACTTCTGCATGGCATATTTTCCCCTTTCCTACAATATTCTCTGAGGTCCCCCTCTTTTAAATCCCCATTATTCTTCAAGGGCTAACCCAATTCTTCCAGCAAACAATTATTAATAGCTTGAATTTATTGACCATATGTTGGGTGCCAGTCACTGTATTGAGAGCACTTTACATATATTATCTCTTTCCAATAACCATATGGTGAAACTATACCCATTACACAGATGAGGAGTTCCGATTCAGTGAGGTTTAATGATTTGCCAAGGTTTAGCAGATGATAAACCCAGGTTGTCTGGCTCCAAATATCAAACTTCAATTTCATTGTTGTACTGCTTTTAACTAGTCTCCAGTATATGCGGGGTACAATCCAAACATTTTTATTTTTCAACTCCTAGGAGCACCCACTGAGAACCTTGCTATATACTGTAGTTGTTAGAGCAAATCTGGCCTCTGTGTTGACAAGATGTGGTCTAATTGCTTAACCCTTGAGTCTTGGTTACCCCTTCTTCAGAAGATAACATTTGCCCTGCAGGGTCAGGATCAAGGTAAAATAAGGAAAGTGCAGGCAGAGTGCCTATGTGCTATGACCATCAGTTATCATTGCTGGTAGTGGTAGGTACTCTCCCATCTCCGAGTCTATCCCAAATTTCTCCCTGTAAGTCCGAGTTCTCAGGCATCACTCACCTGCGTTGCTCTTTATTTAAGGGGCAGCCCATCTCCAGGAAAGCAGCACTCCACAGGGGACTTACTGGTGGTGGAATGCCAAAGGGGGCTGACTACTCCGGGAGAGGCAGCCTGAGTAGATAAGCCACGTAGCAGATCCATGGGATGGTTCCTTTCTTCTCAGTCTGCCCTGCTAACAATGCCTTGATTTCTGTTCCCAGTGGGGGCTGAGTGAGGGACAGTATACTTACATCTCAGCTCCAAGAGCCTATGCCATCTTAGCAGATGTTGCCCCACACCAGCCAACTCTTCCCTTTCCCCAGCCAGAACTGATGCATCTGGTTTGCTTACAGTCAGGGCCTCGTCCCATTAAAGGAGTGCAATTCCCTCAAGCCTACCCCCTACCAAGACTGTCCCTTGGATTTTACAGCCATCAGCTCCTGCCAAACCCCCCGGCCAGGCTCCACTTCCAGAAGGAGAAGGCATATGGACCTTTTTTTTTGCCAAAACTGATCAGAGAACAGAACTCAGGTCTCATAAAAACTGCACAAGACCTGCTTCCCTTTCCTTGCTGACAATAAGAAATGAAGCTCGTGCTCGGGGAGCTATCTTTCTTGAAGAAAATATATTTCATTCGGTTCCAACTCCTAACTCTGTCATTGCTCACCTGCTCGAACACCCTGATCACAGAAGCGGAGGGCTATAAATAACTTATATTATAATTGTGTTAAGAATTATGTTTTATACACAATAACATCCAGATCTCTTCATTGAAATCAATTGATAATTTTCGAACTTTTCTTCCTGTGGTGGAAAAGAATCCACAGCATCTTTTTAAAATTTTAATTACTCACTGAATGAAATCTGAAAGTATTTAATTATTAGATTTATGCCCCAAGATAAGTTCAATGGTAATTACAGGATGTCTTCTTTTTATTCTAATTCCAAATAATTAAATCCCCAAAACACTGAATCATTATGATTATAATTAGAATAAAGGTGTCTTATATTTGAAACCAAAGTTTGGCTTTTTGTTTAACCTTTTTGCACCTCATTATCAAAGGGGAAGGCTTTGGAAAGGAATCTGCTTCAATCTCTCTAATGCTACTTTAAAACAAAATAAAAAAACATAATTATCTGTAGGAATGCTTTTCCACTGCAATGCTGGCAGAGGGAAGGCAAGCCCTGAGCTTTCGATTTGCTGGAAGTTCCAAGACATGCTGACTTTCCTAATGCCATTTTTCATCCTTGGACACAGGAAGAACTCAGAAACCAGGCAAAAAGATGAAGTAGATACAGTGAGAATAACAAGGCAATCAAAGGAGAGGATCTGTGAAATAATCCATTTCCGCCACCCCTCAATTTGTCAATCAGTTTTGGGGTAACTTTTTCTGAGCTTCCCCTCATCTTAAGAGGAATGGGTGAAAATGAGTTGGAACTGAGTAGAGGTCCTAGAAGGAGCCTCACACGGAGTAGAAAATCTAAAGCGAAATTCATAAAATATGATCTCTAGCTAAGGCTTAGAAGACATTTAATGCTTGGGGCCTGGCCACAATAATTAATTGGGGGGAAATGTGCCTGTCCTTTCCCTGTGTTGAGGAGCCTGTTGTACTTGCTAGGATGGCTCAAACAGCATAGGAATGGAGTTTAGCGTCCTGCAGGCATCTCTGCACTGAGAGGTGGGAAGGTGGTGGTTTGCTGTTTCTAGGAGGGGTTGCAGGGAGGGGGCTCAGGAAAAAGAGGAGACACACATCTTTAAAAAGTAAATAAGCCAGCCCCAGATGTCATCCCCTGGCTAGCAGGCTCAGAGGAGAACACTTGCTTATTGAAAAGCATCTGAAGGCTGGGGGGCGGGGGAGGGGGAGAGTCTGGGAGGAGGGAAGCAAAAAGCTATCAAGAGAAGGCCAGAAAGCAATCATGATACTTAGAAAAATGTCACATTAAAACCTCCAGCTGCCAGTGGCTGGAGGGAAAAGAGCTCCAGACAATAGCTGAGGGAACAAGTTGAATCTTGCGTTCATTCCTGTGGTTAAAACAAGTCTGTGCGACCACAAGGAAAATTCCATTCCCCACAGACCTTAACTCCCTGCTTACCTGGGCTGCAGGCACTGTTTGCTGAAAGGCTCCTGAGTCAGAACCAGCAATGCACAGAGGCCCAGCGTCCCTCCTGCACCAAACTCCGTCATGTTTATGTCCTCTCGTCTTGAAAACTCGCCTCTTTTCCTTTGAGGGTCTGGCTACCACTCTGACTAAAGCACAGGGCCTAGAGCAGGGTTCTGGGGAGGAGCTAAGCTAAGCCCCTTGCCAGCTTGCCAGCCTCCCCACCCTCAACCACCAGCTGCATTCATTTTCCAAATCTTGAGAACCATGGATGTCAAATAAAATCATTCACTAGTTGGCTGTCTTATTGGGGTTTCAGGCTTCAGACGAGGCATTTAAGGGGGAACAATCAAGGTCAAGTGATTGTTAAGAACCTCCAAGTCAGGAGGTGCAAAAATATCAGAGTCTGTGGGCTGCTCATGGTGGGGCAAAGTGAACATGGCATGCTGTGAACATTAAACATGGTCTTTCGCTTCCTCCTTTGGCGTTTTCACAAGTCTAGCTGACGAGTGGCCTGCCTTCTGGAGACAGTCCAGCCAAATATCCCTTTTCCTCATCAATAATCCCAACATCTGCTCCTTTTCATCCCTGCCAGACAAGCCTTAGGTCATTTTCATCTGGTAACTCTCCTATCGGAAGAGGGAGATTATCAAAAATTGCCCTGGGTCCAGGGGAAGATGGAAAAGAAGTGTCCTTCCTTAAACAACCCCTTTGATTCCTGATTCACCCAGGACAGGGAGAAGCCACCCTGAAAGGCATGGGTGTTGGGATCAAGCATGTCTCCCCAGTGAGAAAATGTAACACCGATAATCTAATACTATAGGAAGGAGGCAAGGTTGGTAAACTAGGGCACATCCCAGAGACCACAAATTATTTATGTTAAAACTGGGAAAGACCTGTGACTTAACATGTGCTTCTGTGCTCATCCTTAAAAAGCTTTCAGCAAACTCCAGTATGTGATTAGTAATATGTCAAGAGAGCTATGGGATTTGATCAGTGTCCTCAGGGAGTTTAGGGCAGCAGTGTGCTTACAAATTCTAACCCGGTCTCTTTGGGTAGAAAAAAAAAGCCCTGTTTTCTAACATTTGCCGATTTCCATGGTGTAAATACTCCCACAATCATTGATTTTGAAGTAACAACATGAAGAGTCAGGAGGAAATGTGCACCATCAGCTCCTGCTAGCTAAAATGAACTGACTGCAGAACACCGATGGCTTATAGTCTAATACACTGACACAGACAAACGCAGGATACATAGGCAGAATCTCCTGATCAATCGACTACCATCAGGTGGGAAATCTTTAACTAAGACCCAGAGGGAACCATGTTTTAGGGGTAGCAGGAAAATGACTAAGTAGAGACTGAAAACAGTATCTGTCTTTCCCCCGCTGGCCCCTCAGAAGCACAGTGAACTACCAGAGCCTGCAAAAATCTTGGAGGTCCTCCAGATCCATCCCCCCATCTGGCTCCTTACCGAAAGGGAACTGGGACACACGGGCATGGAATGACTTAGAGAGCCTCTGCTTCAAACCCACCACTTTCCTTAATAGTTTCAGTTTCCCTGCCATTAGGCTGGGGTGTTGAACAGAAACCCTGAAATAAATGAGATTGCTAAAAAAGAAGATCAATCAGAATTGTCTGGGGCCCTCCAAGCACCCACAGAGGACAAGTGACTGTCTACACAGCTGACAGAAAGTGGGTGCAAGTGTCACCAGCAGGAAGCCACAGACTCTGTCCGAATTTATTATTCGATAACTTGCCCCAGACACAAACTTTCTTGCAGAACAGAAACAAACTCACAGGTCTGTAAGGCTCTGTCTGGCTGCCTTAACCTTTGAATCATTGGTGAGGAATAAGCTCTAAGAAAAAAAGTATATTCCCATGTGAAGAAACCCGGCAGTAATTTTCTGGGCGGGAGAACCAGGGCTGCATCTCCTGGGCAGATGAAATGGGACGGCAAAGCCTTTGGGGCTGAGGGAGCTCCAGCTCCTTCCTGCCTATAATTCATGATCCCTGAGACAATTATGAGCAATGAAAAGGCATAAGTCAAAGCACACATCGAGTAAAGCTAGATTTAGGAAAATAACACTTTACATTTAAATATCCATATATATTTAATCTGTGTTTAATAATGCAAAGAATACGTTAGTCAAGGCTTAGGCAGATTCTGCACTGACGTTAGTTCCAGAACAGCCTGGTTCTCTCAAGTTTCCCAGCCTTTGTGCCACAGGGATGAAAACTTCTGGAGGAGTGGAGCGTGTCATTGCAAACCTGGGGCACTGCAGAAATGCAAATGGAGGGATTGCAGAGGTCACCCCAAAGTCGAGCTTGCTGCAGAGGACAGAACTTGGGGTGAGCAAGAATAATCCAAAGCTTCCCTCTCAGGACTGACATACTCCATTTACAACCCTCTCTGCAAGGCAGGGTAGGAAGCAGAAGGTACCACTGTGGAAGAGCAAGGGGACCAAGATCACTATGCCAGTTGTTATTTTATCTTAGATCTCCCCTCCTGTCCTTGGGCTTTAATTCTAGACCATCAGATGGGGAATGGCTGCCTGGACCCCAGAAGAGCATCAGAACACATCCTCAGGGGGCAATGTCTAGGCTCTGAGGCTCTTGCTGCCATCTGGAGGGGTCAACCAGGTGAGTGTACTTGAAGATGAAGGAGGAATTGCAGGAATGCCCAGCTATTAGTGCAATCATGCTCCTCCAAAAATCTGGAAAGGGAACCAGTGGGGACACATGCAGTATATGTTAAGGGGCATCTAGGACCTAGAGAGAAGGCATAAGAGGTTAGTCTGCCAACAAGTAGAAAAAATCCTCCTGCTTTGATTGACCATCACCCAATACAACAATCATAAAGCCCTAAATACTTTGAGCTAGTCATGACTCCCCCATTTGACTTTGGACAACTCATTCTCTGATTCTAGAGTCCTAGTCTATGTTCTAAGTCACTCATAGCCTCAACTAAGGAGGTCTCAGGAGCAAAGTTATAGAAGGAATGTATCTCAAAGACTATCTTTGAGATATCTGACCCAAAATTCTGATTTTACAAATGGGAAGACTAAGGCTCCAAGAAGCAATGCAGCTTGTCCAAGGTTACCCAATAAATAAGCAGGTAGCCAGGATGAAAGTCCAAGTCTCTCACTTCGGAGATCTGTCCACACACAATACTGCTCCTCCTGTTAAACCCTGTTATCAGTTCTGATGGTCTGTAGTAAAGGCAGGCAAACATGCATTAAATGCCAGGCACTGTGCTAACAGGTTGAATATGTATTATCTCCCAAAGATTAAATACTAATGTACCTCAAAGGTTTATAGTCAAAAAGAAAGCTTGGCTCTAATTCCAGCCCTGCCGTTTCTCCATGTATGATACTGGATTGGTAGCTGCACTTCTCCAGATGTCACTCTGCCCTGTCACCAGTAGAACCTCCCGAGGGCATCCACCAAATCACAGAATGAGTGCCAGTCTAGTCCAAAGCACAAGAAAGAGATAAGGAAAAGGAAACCTAGATCAGGGAAGTGTGTGCATGTGCCTCTCACAAATGCCTGGGGGAAGCAGAAGTCCAGACATGACCCAACCTATATTCTTGAGGAAGCCACAAAACACCTCGACATCCCCACCTATACTTGAGAACTACTCATCGTAACTTCATTCCTTATGAGAGTCATCCCAGGAGTCGTAACAGTCTAAGCTGCTCCCAGAAAAGAGAGCAGGTACCATTTCCCTGGTTTGTTTCAGCCTTCCTTCCAGGAACCAAGTGCCTAAAGATTTAAATGATCTGCTATTTCCTAATCCCACATAGGGCTCCTCCCTTGGAGGTAAAGCCAAATTAGCCCTTAGTGTCTCTTTAGGTCAAGCTCAATGTTGAGGAGCATGCTCATTCCAGCAGTTGGTACTTGAAAAAAACATGAGCTGTGATTCATCAGTCCTTTTGAGCCAAGTATTTTGAATTTTCTCAGGGCAGGAAAATAGCCAGGAGGGTGGGATAGGGAGGGGAGGGGAGCACCCACATAGATGATGGGTAGGAACGATCCAACTCGGTTCCAAAAAGGCAAGTACAGGGGAGAGTCTCAGAGCATATGCTCCTATTCTGTGGTTTCACAGCCAGGAGCCTCCTAAATCATTGTGAAATGGCTGCTTTCTGCCTGCCTCGATCATGTATTACAGGGCATTAATAAATAATGGGAGGTTGTGGACCAAAAGGCGGGAAAACCCAAAGGGAAGGTGATGGAGAGGCATAATTTAACAAGTAAATGAAAGAAGCTATTAAATCATAGTTAAATTATGCTGGCACTGACCAAAAAAAAAAAAAATAATAAGATTTCCTGCTGCAAAATGCTTTTACTAAAATATTGAAATTTCTCTCCTGGCTGATAGAGGCACCTCACAATCATAAGGATAGGAGTCTGTGGCCTGTGACTCCCATGAGATGCTGAGCTTAAGCAGGTGCCCGAAAATGGAAAGTTTCAAGGTGCTTCTCATCCTTTTCCTAAGATAGGTCCACATTCAACAGTTGATGCCCTATGATGGATCTATTGCTAGTGGCCTCAGTAGCCAATTCACTAATTCTATACCTGTTTCTCTATTGACTCCCACTGGCACACTTTGGGGTTCCCACCTTAGAGGAGGGGTAATTGAGGTTACCAAAGTTGAGGCTTAAAAAGAACTGTTTAGCTGAATATATAGGTTTCTATTTTCTCAAGTACCATCATATCCATCAACACTTTGACATTTACTGTAACGTTGTCAGGTAGAAAGTGAACTCTTTCAGTGGGACAGTTATATCTTGTTCATCTTTGTGTGCCCAGAACCCAAAAAACTGAACTTTTGATAAATACTGAGTTGACTGGATGGATAGTTACATCCATGCACAGTAAGACAGGTGAAGGAGAAAATTCCTGTCTCATGGTTGAGAGACTCGGAGAGGTTAAGTGACTTGCCCAAGACTGAACAATATAGTGTGGGGTTTGTTACCAATAGTCATGCTTTCAGAATCTGAAGCCTGTGTTTTCTCAATACAACATGCTGTGTCTCTTCAGGGTCACACAGTAAACTGGATCAGAACCAGCATGTAGGATCCCTGTAAATTCACACAAGCAAAAAGCAGACACATTTTTCTCTAATATTGGGATTGTATTTTTGACTGTGGCATAGACTCTTGTTGAGCATTTGGACCTTGAAGGTCCCTGTATCTGAAGGAAGTTTTTGGAATCCTCTGGCAAAAGATCCAGACAGAAGCCCAGGCCCTTAACAATAAGGCTCTCACTTTCCTTGTTTCCAGGGATGTTCACTATGGTCTTGCCAGGAGAACTTGCTGCTATACAATTTCTCAGACATGCTTGGGCCCCAGGCCCCAGAGGGAGAAGCATGTGTATCAACATGCCAGGGGAGGACAGTCACAGCAGGGTAGGCTTGTTTGGACAGGCGGGCTTAGTAGTCTGACAGGGTGTGCAAGACATCCACGCAACCCTGCATTTTAAGAAGGAGCTACTTGGCAAACAGATCGGGCAGCTAGAGGATAAGTCTGTCCATGGCTCTTGAATGGTCAGGGGGACAGATGTTTATTCTAAAACCTTTCAAGACAGTAGAGTGGTCTCTGAACCTCTCTCCAGACAGTGGTAGCTCAACAAAACCATGTCTGCTTAGAAGCATCTTCAGATTAGGAGAGAAGACAAGAAGTTGACTTCAGAGGCCTGTGCTCACTGGCAGGAAGCATGCTAGAGCAGCAAGAGACTGCAGCGGGCTTTTGGCTCAGGAAGAACCAGGCCCCAGCACTTTCAACCCACTACCTATGTAATTTTAAGCAAGTTATCTAACTTCTTTGAGCCTCAACTTCTTCTTCTTTTAAATGATAATATTTGAACCTACTATATCAATTAATATTAATTAGACTCAGCTACAAGTGACAGAAACTCTAAAATTCAATGGCTTAAGCAACATGTTAAAGGGAACAAAAATAATCTGGATGCAATTAGTTTTAGCTCCACAAATCTTCAGGGTTCCTTTTACTGGGTTTCTTTATCTTCCTGCAACACATACTTTCACCACATGGTTCAAGGTGGCTCTGCAAGCTTCAGGCACTTTGTTCAAAGCCCAATCATCAGCCAGAAAGTGAATACACCATCCCCTCTTTAAGAATATTTCTTAAATGGTACCTAATTTCTTAAGTGGTACCTAAACCTTCCTCTTAATAGTCCACTAGCCAGCTCCTCATCACATGGCCACATCTCTATGCAACAGGTCTAGGAGATTTTGTTTTTATGCCTAGTGTCCATGTACCCAGCTAAAACTCAGAGGTTCCATTTCTTATTAAAAGGAGAAAGGAATATTAGGGACACAGTCTCTAATGTCTCATTTATAGAATAAAATGAGGCGATAGTTGTAAATCACCTCCTTCAAGGCCTAAGCATGTAGGTAGCACTCAGTAGAGGCCAATGATGGCTATGGTAAAGGTTGGTGTACCCTCCACCCAGGAAGAGATTTCTGCAGGATATCTTAGCAATGCCCAACACTTACTTCATCCAGGAATACCATGTAATCCCATCAGATTTATCATGGATATCAGAGAGTAAATCCCAGTAAAGTCAAACAGTGGACTTGGAGAGGCTCAGAGGAGAGAAAGACTGCAAGCAAAGCACTGCTGAAGGACTTATGACAGACGGATTAAGGGAGCTGAGAAGACTTCAACTAGCAGGCCGGGTTCCTCCAAGTTGCAATATCTGTATTATCAGTGATGGCTCCCAAACTGTGCTTTCCTCCATGGACCACAAAGGCAAAGAAAAAGATCTGAAACAAGAGGAGAGTTGGGTGATACTCAGGGATCTCACGTATATAGGTTTTTATGCAGGAGAAAGACATGGAGGAGGTGAGGGGGATACAGTCACTTCACAGAAGAACTCTTTTACTGGTGCCTTGTGGAAATCCAGGAAGTATTGCTACATAGAATAAACAGCAGTCTTGCTGGAGGAATATGGGTGTGAAGAATATAGTAGTCAGGGCTCTCCAGAGAAATATAACCAATAGGATACACACATGCAAACACACACACACATAGACATTTATTTTAAGGAATTGGCTCACACAATTGTGCATGCTGACAAGTCCAAAATCTGCAGGGCAAACCTGTAAACTAGAGTTCATGTTGCAGTGTGAGTCCAAAGACTGTCTGCCATGGCCTGGAGAATTCTGTCTTCCTTGGCAGAGGGCAGCATTTTTCTTAAATCCTTTAACTGATTGGATGAAGCACACCCACACTATGGGGCGTCAGCTGCTTACTCAAAGACTACTGATTTAAATGTTAATCTCATCTAAAAAATGCCTTCAAAGCAACATCCAGACATGTTTGGTCAAATATCTAGGTACCAGAGTCTAGCCAAGTTGACACATAAAATTAACCATCAAGATCTTCAGCTTCTTATCCAGAAATAGAACCATGTTTGGATGGGGACCTCTTTTTGTTATAGGTTTCTTTGCTTAAAAAACCTTTAATAGACAAAACAAATTGATTATCTCAAACAAATACTTGGAACTATTTTAAATGCAAAAGAAATGCATCAATGAAGGAGTTAGGCTCCAGGAACAAGTAATGTGCTTTCATTTCAGAGTCAAAAGATTAAATACAAAAGCAGGAGGCAGAGAGTTGGGCCTTCCGACTAGGCAGCATGGAACAAACTGAAATGAAAGGAAATGATTAAAGCACAAGAGACGGCTGATGAAGAACCCTTTCAGATGAAAAGTCTGTTATTGACCAAAGCAGTAGATGGATAGTTCAAAGAAATTAATTGAGTTATTGCCCTCATTGCTCCCAGTGGAGCCATAATAGCAGGTGGTGGGGGTATGGTGGGTGAATGAATATGTTGAAGTGTGCTAATATCTCTATGTTTATTTGAGGCATACTTAAATGGAAGAACAGGGAGGAGAAGGGCAAGAATATAAATATTTTAAGAAAGATTTATTTTCATGAAGCAAAGAATAACTTACAAAACTGAGGAAATCTCAATGCCCATCTTGTTTTCTATGACCAGCAAAAGAGATGAGAACCTACAGGTGATTTGAGGGATGCTGTGAAGACACCTATCATCTCCCTTCTCTTCTGGTCATATTTCTTGGAAGACTCGGGGATCACTCCTTCGGACAGCAGTACTGAATGAGCCGGCACAACGGAGCAGAGACCAGCCCTTGACCTTTCGGAGCTCCGGGTCGTTTGGATCATGAAGGACTCCTTTGGTGCACAGCTAAGACCCAAGCAGGGTCCAAGATGAGATTCCTCTAAAGCCCAGCCATGATCATGCCTTGCTAAGCTCAGAAGACTCCAGGGCCTTCATAACCAAATGATGTCAGTCCTGTTATCTTTGACCCTCACAACATGGCCTCACTTTTCCTGAGGTTCTATCTGCTGCTCTGCCCTGGCGCAGACCCAGCACTCCAGCCAAACCTTCCCAGTTCTGGCTGCCTGAACCCCTTCAAGGTTCACCTACCTCTGTGCCTTTGCTTGTGCTGTGTTCTCGATCTGGAATTCTTCTTCTTCCACCCCTCAGCCCATCCACAGAGCTTTCCAAACTCAGTCCCAGGCCGTCTTCACCATGAAGCCCTTTCTTTTTCATTTTAACTGCAAGAGGAATGCATTTATTGTAAAAATATTCATTCATACCAGGGGAGCATAAAGCAAAAGGTTTCTCCACACTGATGGTCCCCACCACTACCAAGAGCAACCTGGCATCTCCCAGATGCCAGGTTTAAGGGTTGTGATCGATTTGGTGTTCAACTAAAGCCCTCTGATACCCCCATTTAGATGAGTAGATAAGATCTCCCCAATCTCTGAAGGGCCCTGGCACTTGTATCCGTCTTATGACACTTTATCTTGCTCTGCGTTGTGTTATATGTAGACTTATCTTAATTGATCTCCACACTCAAGCCTTTCTTCACTAGAACATAACTTAGTTGAGGGTCATCTGTATTTCCCCATCACAGAGCTCAGGACACTTGGCTCAATATTTTGTTTATCTCATCAAACCTCTCTGAGCACCTGTCCAGGGCCTTGTTCAGCTAGAGACCAAGGAGAAAACACACACACACACACACACCAAGTTTCAAGGGACCTGCAGCTTAATGACCTTTCTATCCCACTGAGAAGCAAACAAAAAAACTGTTGCAGATTTGTTAGATACTAACTACATAGAATAGATCCCAGCTCTTTGCTATTTGTGCTTAACAATTGCTTACCAAAAAATATATACAAGCACTTACAAAGCAATCATCAAATATGAATAAGACACTGAATTCAAAATGGAGGAGAAGACAACAAATGAAAAGGAATGTCAGTGAAGGAGTTAATTCTGAAGGCTTTTTCAGAGCTCTTTAAAGGAGTGTGACGGGAGCTGCTAGTTGGAGCACCTGGGATGTTATTTATGATTCACTGAAGGCTGTCAACAGCATTCTTCCAGAGAATACCACCTGCAAGGGGAAGTCATGAAAAGGGGAGGCACCGTGACACTGGAATGAATAAAGCCTTCCAGCTTCTAGTTTGATCCCTTTGACCCTGGAGATGCATTTTTTTTCTGTTGATCTATCTTGGTCCTTAGTCACCTACTATTTATTTCAACCAGTGCAGCATATATACAGTAACAGGTTAACCTATCAAGTTGACACGTCCTCACTGGTGGCCAGAGCAACTGAGAGCCCAAATTTCCTCATCTGTGAAATGGTAATAAGAGCACCTAACACATAGGTCTGGTATGAGGATGAAATTTAACTGCATTTACAATTTAGCTCAGTGGGTGGCACAAAGCAAGTGTTCAATGAACAGGAGGTATTTTTATTGTTAGGTCCATTATCTCTATCTAGAGTACAATCATTGTCAAGAGAGGGACAGCACATCTGCTCCTCTGTACTCCCAGAACTTAGCCAAGTACCTACATGCTAAGAGCATTCGCTAACTACTACCCAGTTTCCTCCCTCTGCTTGAAGAACTCTGCTCCCAAAGGAGAGGCAAACACACAGGCTCCTATGCCAGCTCACTCTGGAAGCAGCCAACAAATGGGAGGGGGTGGCAAAATGTATCCCCCACAGATCTTCAAGGTGGTTTAAAGCCAGGTAGGGGAAGGAAAGAGAGTATCAATGTAAACAGGAGCAAATAACCAAAATACCTTCCATTAGACCATGCAAAGGCTTGAAACACATTGTCCATAACTCAGCTTCTTTAGTCTACTCAAGATAGGGTTAAATAAGTAAAGAGAAATTTTACATTTTGGTCCATGGAAAGTTTTTGTGAAATACGACATCTTGTGCAAGAGGCCAAAACTGTAGCTCGTGAGAAAATATGTCTATGAGGCGATGATCTGACATCATGAGAGAACTGGGCTCAAAACTTTGCATTGATCCTAAGGAAAAGAATATTCCCACCAAAGTAGAGATGAACATGGATTTGTACCAGTTTCCTTGGGTTTTACAATGCTTATTTTCATACCAAATCTCACTCTATGTACTATACACAAGACCAAACTTAGGGGAGATGAGATGAATATTGAAGCTCGTCTGAGATTTCATCTATAATACCTTCCTCATTTCCTTTAGTGGTAGAAATAGAGCTAATCTCTGTCTTTCAAATTGTTGTTTTGCATTTTTTGATCTGGGAGAATTAAGCAGAATTAAATGGGTCTGGAGTGGTTATTAGAACCATTAAATTAGGCATAATGGACATATGTAGGAAAACATTTACATAAGGAAATCAAAGCTGGACTCATATTTTTATCCAGTGTTCTCATCTCTATTGGAGTTCTGACAAAGAGAATTTAGCTGAGTATTTCTTAAGATGGTACATATAACAATAAATGCACCCCCTTAGATACATATATAAATCAACATTTCCTTTTGCTGACATGAAAAAACCACCCTCCCCCCCCAAAAAAATGTATCCTTTCAAATATTTATAGGCATATTTTCCATTTGGGTCCTTATTTGAATTTTATTCTCATTTAGAATACAATCCTGACAACACCATCATTTATGCCAGCTCTGGCAATATTCCCTGAAAAAACAGAAATACAACACAAAATCTAGATGCAGAGATGATTTTGATGTCATATTAAAAGGGGGGAAAGGAGAATTAAAATAAGAAACCTATCTGAAATGATCAGAAATGAAATTCTCTTTGAGCTAAAATGGTCTCTTCCAGAAATGCAACATTTAAAGTAAGATTAAAGTGCTATTTTATAAGAACTAAGGCAGAATACAAACTCTTTCCCTGAATGAACTTAAATGAGCATATAATGAAGGGTAAATGAAAAAGGGGGCATTTTCAGGCTATTAGATGGAAGTTTCCCCACTTTGCTCAACAATTTGTCAACACACACTCCTGTCCCAACATCAGGGGTCCATGCTGATGATGCAAATTCCAGGGCTCCATCACATCACAATCAGAGTGTGTATGAGGAAGACGGGGAGATTCTGCATTTGAAACAAGCCCCCAGATAATTTTAAAACCCACTGATGCTTGAGAATTCCAGATTTGGAGGGTCTCCAGGAAGTATAGATGGATTTCAGAGCATTTCAGAATTCAGAGCCTGCTTCACATCCCAAGAACTACCAACTCTTCATAGTCCTGAGTTTGAGCCCTTCCTGTCTCTTACTACCAGAGAGACTTGGAAAAAAATCAATTTCCCTACATCTCAGTTTCCTCATTTGTAAAATGGGACAATTTGTTTTGCAGGTTGCCTTGAATATTGAATACAGAAGATATTTTACAGAGTATCTTCTATAAAAGCACTGCATGATAAAAGTTACTCCTTGTTCTCATTATTGTTACCTGTGGTCAAGAGTATGTGCTAATAGAAGATCACTTTGTTCGACTAGCAACATTGCCTCCATTATCAGAAGGAACCTAGGGATCACAAACTAAGTAGGGCAGAAAATAGAATTTTACCACTAGGGCTGGTAAAATTCTTGGTGAACACCAAATACTTGTCAAGAGTAAATATGAGTCACATGATGAGGAAAGGACTATAGATGGGAATGACAAGGTAGAATTCCAGTGGGACGAAGCCATGGTGACACGTGAATGATCAGACCAGAATGGCTTCTGGAAAGTATGTGGTTTTGTAACTCAGAGGTACCTGGATGATGAGGATTGGTGGGTGGGGATGCAGACAGGTGACTGTCTTTGCAGAAGATCGGGGGATTAAAATCAGAGAGGGAAAAGGAAGTTCCAAAGACTGTGTCTGAGGTGACGCATGTCTGGATGGAGGGAAGTGAGGCAGAAATTTACAGATCACAGCAAAAGAAAAGTGAAGAATCCTGAGACTAAAGTTGATCTCCATCTCTGAAGCAAATCATCAGAATGCCAGAACAGATGGAATTTTAGAGTATTTCGCTGCTCACTATGATGCTAGTTTAGTTAGTGGGAACCACAGCCTGACTTCCTTGTAGCTTCTCTGTGTCTGTGGTGGGGGAGGCGAAGCAGGGAGGAGAGGAGGGACGGAAGGCGCTATGCTTCTGGGACAGGAACTGCCAACACTTCCACCTAAAGCAGCGGCATTTGAAAGGGGCCGAACTCTGGCTTCCTTTATGTCAAGCTCTTGGAGTTTAATTTAAACTGGTGAGGGTCTCTCCTCTTGAAACCCAGACAAATTGATGTTCTTCCTAGAAGTTCTGTGCTGACTAGCTTTTGCTGATTCTGTTCCCTTGGCAGGGAATGCCCTTCCTTGCCCCACCTCTGACCTTTGAAGTCATTATTTTCCCTAAAGACCAATTCTAAGTGTCAATTCATCCACCCCACCATGCCCACCATTACATCCATCAGTCCCTCCTCTAAGACCTCTGCCAATGCTAGGTATCTGCATATGGGTATATGCTGAGGAGGTTTCCTGAGGTCAAGGAGTATGTCTGATTTACTATGTGTCTCTAGATGCCTTTTTCCAGACAGGATGAAGATACTCAAAATACATATATGAACAATGGTGCCTCATCTTCTACCTCTACTGGGCTTTGGGATGTTATTCACCCTGAATTGATAGAACACCATGCAACATATGCAACGAAGGAAGAAATATCCATGGGATTCTCTGTTCATTGTAGCAGGATTTAAAGAAGGCTGCTTCCATGCCAGTAAACCAGAGGATCACAATAAAAGGCCGTCTTTAATGAAAGTCCCTGGTTAGAAGGGATCATCTGTTATTGAAGGTTGAGTCCCTGGGACCCCTTTTTGGTCTTTTTCTTCCATTAGACCTGCCCTTTCTGACACTGTTGCATTATGGAAGGATGCCTCGTGTCAGTGTGCACTGGGCGATCTGGCTTATCCATAGAATTCTTTCTATTCATTGCCTGTTGTAGGAGCTCCTCCCAATTGACTAAAGTCATAACCTATCAAATCAAGGAGACTAAAAAAGGTCAAGTGTCTGGAAATGTTTCCTTTGGACCTGAGGAGGAGTTGGTCAGGTGTAACTCCAGTTCATATGCTTGTTTTTCCCCAGGGATTAGCTTTGAACATCCTAGTAAGTGAGTCTATATGAGCAGGATATTCTAAAGCAGGAAAATGCAACTCCAGTTTCTGTTCTTCAGAGGGCTCAGAGATTGTCTGTGCTGGAAGGTAATTTAAAATCATTCAATCCAACATCCTTATTTCAGGAAGGAACTGAGGTCAGAGGGCGGAAGAGATTTTTCTCAAAGGTACATAACCTGTTAACAGGCAAAAGTGGAACAAGGGCACTAGTGTTTCAACTTCTCCAGCAAGTGCTCCGTCTCTAAGGAAAGTAGCCCTTAATGAAGCATCTCAGATCCTCACAGTCATTCCTGTCCAAGAACAACTTGCCACTTGGTTTATGAGTGAGTCAGAAAACCCCTCTGTAAAAAGTAGTATAGGGGTGGCTCACTTGCACGAGCTGAACATGTCCTGCTGAGGTCTATGCCTTTCCCTCTTCTGCAGGCAACATTTCTCCCTGCAGGCCACTCACTGGCTGTCTTCAGGGATCGCCTTCTCAGAGAGCATTCTCTGCCATCCTGATCCAAATGGCACCCCACATGCACACATCTCTGGACTACCATCTCTCTCTGCTTTTTCAATCTCCAGGGTAATTTTCATGCCCTGAAATTATGGTATTTATTTATTTTGTATATTGGCTGTCCTTTCATGCCAGACTGTGAGCCCCATGAGGTTAGGGACCTCTCCTGTCATTCTCGGTAGCACCTCTAGTTCCTGGAAGATGGCCTGGTGTACGGAGTTGGTACCTGCCTATTCCCTATTGTATAAGTGAGTGAACGAATGAACAGAAAGTCAGCTAAACTCTGGTTGTCCCTTGCAGATGAGCAAAAGTAGTCTTCACACAGAGGGAGGGAAGAGAAGATCTTTGATATGGAACCTACTGGCCAGCGAAATCTAGAATGTTAACACCTAATGATCACATTCTCTTAGTTAACTACAAATGAAGGAGGGAAGGAAGATAATGTTGAGCCAATCATTTTGACCAAATTGTCTGATTCATTTGAAAACATGCTGTAGCATTTCAGTCCAGCATTCACACGCCAACACTGGCACTCCACACATGCACGTAGAGAGTGTACACACACATACACTCACTCAGAGCCTTCCATTGCCTCCTGCCTATTAGACACTCCAACAAAAGCTCTCAAACTAAAAACGACATGATGCTGTTAAGTTTCTCAGGGGAATCTACCTATCCATGGAAGTGAGAAGAGTGGAGAGGCTAGTCTGTTGGGAAAATTAAAAAAGAGTTTTCAGTGGAAATTTTTCTTTTATTCCAAGAACTAACAGAGAAGTGTCAAAAAAGGAACATTCTGATAGCCTTTATTTTTTTTCATACAGATATATTCCCTATGCATTAGAGGAACATCAATCATTAAGATGTGAACATCTTCCAACTTAAAATAAATTTTAAAAAAAGAAGGAAGGAAATTGTGGGGTTTTTTTAACAGCAAGATGCCTACAACACAATTTTTTCTCATTAGGCACTGTACTTGTCCAACTATGGTGGAGAATTTAGAAGGAAACAAATTCAAACTCCAGTTCAATTTCCCTTTTCCTATTTAGCTCCAAGCTCAGTAGGTGATCTTATAACTTGACAGGGGTAACATTGCACCTATTAGTGCTCGTCAACCAAAAGTAGATTGCTTGGGTTTCAATAAATGTTTTTTGAATTGGATTTAGGTTGGTGAGAAAATAAATTAAGTCAGAAGTTCTTTGAGGCAAATTACATATTGAAATGAACAGTCTGATGCACAAGCCCTCCATCCACCCCTCAATAAAAAATGAAATAAAAAAAGAAAGAAAGGGAGGAAGGAAGGGAAAAGAACAGAAACCTTGCTTTTCTAGCCTGTGAGAATTTCTTCTGCTGTTACATCTGTGAGTCCTTTACAAGGCAACATCTACAGTTGGATTTTTACAGCCCATGTTTGATTGCAGTTTGCATGACATCTGGGACTATATTTCTGGAAAAATTTCAAAGCTAGTGATTTCCAGTGTGTAATCACCAGAGTACTTATTTTCTACCACAGCATAATTGTCCATGGCTCCACATTTACTTTTTATGGGAGCAGTGCAAAACGAAAATCAGAGTGAATTAGTAACTTGATCCCGTATCTGTCAAGTCTCGGTGGCTCTTACCTGCTCTAAAGGCTAAAAGCCAACGTGCTGACCTCACTGTATTGGAAAAATTGAACACATGGCTATTGTCAAGGGCAAGATATGCTCAGTTATAAGAACAAAAGGAGTAGGAAAGGCTAACGAGGGAAGAGGCCACACACCCCAATAAGAACAGAACCCCAAGTCCCCTCCACTCACAACCTGGGGTCAGATGCAGAAATGATTTTCACCCCTGTCTTGTGAGACAGGGAAGCATCACAAGTAAGCAGCCTGCTCCTCAGGAAGAGGATGAATAAGCACTTGCTTTTCACTGTGGTTTAGTCAAATATCCTGGTGAACATGCAGGTAAGAGCTAGAGCGGAGGCTGCTCACCCACACAGTCGCCAGGCTTCTGCCCAGCGCTAGGGCCTCTTAAAGGACTTTTTGTTTGGTTGTTTGTTATTATTAACGTCTTCTCTTATGCTTTGGGTTAAGCTATTTAAAACTCAAGAGAACCATTAGACCTGATTCTAAGCAAGCATGCGATTTGCCCAAGATCACGCACGTAGCGGCGGAGCCTGCCTTTATAAGAGTCCTTTACATAAACCAAACCAGGAAAGGGGGGTAAACAGAGGGACGAAAATGTATAAGAGCTGCCTGAAATGGAGGGGCTTAGAGAGAAAATTGATAGATGGTGCTTTAAGTGGCCCAGCCCCCTCCACCCCACTTCTGGCTTCACCTCCCTCCAAGCCCTCCTTCACTCTGAGTTCCGCCTGGGCAAGTCCGGAGCTCCTGGAATGCATCTTGGCCTTCCTTATCTGATCTGGGAGGTAGTCACTAAATAGCAGGTGGCGGGAGATTCTGTTTTTCTTCTCTCTTGTTCTCTCCCCTCCTCTCTTTTACTCATTTCCTCAGGGCTCTGAATTTCTGAATCCTAAGCAGGAAACCTCCCCAATTTGTTAACACCTGGAATATTACTGGCTCTTTGTTTAGAGAGCATAGAAACGAGTAGAAAATCGAGAGAAGCTGCTGTCCAAAAAGGGAAGAGAGACGTCAGCGTTTAAGTAATTACTACACTATGCGGCGTGTACACAGACACACATTTTAAGGCAAGCATTCTTTCCTTCAATTCCTGTATTTCCCCACTTTTCTCCACCCCAGCCTATGTCTTACAAGACAGAGTATTTACTCTGTGTCACTTCACTTATCAACACTCCACGCAAATAGGTTGACAGAGGAAATTGGCAAAGCACCTTTGCGAGCCTCTTTGGGGTTAAAATAACAGCTAGACCGCCTAGAGGCTCCCAGAGGTTAGCTTGCTTTTTGCTCCTGCAAATGTTAGAAACTGGCTCTTGAGGGAAGCTGTCGTCAACCTCCCTTGTCCCTCTGGGTGTTGGGAAGTTCCTGCCATCTTTAAGCTGTGTATTTTGTCCTCTTCACAGACTTCTCATTTGGGAGAGGACGTCAGGAGGTCAACGGATGCAGGCTCCTGCCTTTAGTTATTGCGTGTGCCTAAACCCAGAGACCAGCATTTGTGGTCTACTGAACATTAAGCACCCACAGGGTAAATGGACTAAAATACTGAACACAAGGATGAAGATCTAAATCCACGGTTTCCAATCTGTGGACCCTAGGGCCTCATGGGCACACGTGCACTGTATTTGTATGTATCAATACCTACAGATTGACTAAATAGTATGACTCATGCACATATATTCTGATAATTCTAATCCATTTGATTTGTTCTTTCATTCTGGAAATATACATAAGATGCCTACTTTGAGCCAGGAACTATACTGACTGCTGGGTACACAATAGATAAAAAACAAATCAACCCAACTCTGGCTTTGTGGAGTTTCCAGTCCAGTGGTGTAGACAGGCACAGAGAGTTAGAATTAGAGTGAAAGCAGTAACTCAGATGGGGACAGTGCATAGATAAGGTTGTGATTAGTAGCATTCAAATCCCTTTAAAGGTGATAGCTTCTTCTATTAAGCATTTGCTCTACCAGTGCTACATTCCTAAAGTGTAAGTATCTTCATCTGCAGGTTTATAAATTTTTTGAGATTAAAATGTGTTCTCCACACTAAAAAGGTTGGACATCACTGACCTAAATCATCCCCAAGAGATGTCCAATCTGTCCCAGATGAATGAATTAAATAGCAAGAAGCATAATTTCACCAATATTCCAGCAACCCTCAGGTGGATAATTCTTCTCTAAATCTGAGTTCGTGGTGCTTCACTGAAAGTTGATCTCAGAGCTCTCTTTACCCTGTCATCTAGGAATGCTACCTCTCTGGGGAACCCTGGAAAAATCAAGAAAGGGCATACCCATTTGGTCATACATTCCACCTCCTCACAGGACAGAGAGCAGCCCCACCTCTGTCCTTGACTTAGGTGAGGTTGGAGGCGAAGTCTTGCGGTTGATTTTGGTATGCTATGGAACAGCAGACCTGGAGCCACGGGACGTGACTTGTTGCTCTATTAGACACACTAGATAATCTCCTGAAACAAAGAAATAAAGCAAAGATTAGATGGGAGGATTTTCCTGTCAAGAACTGTGAATGCAAAAATAACCCAGAAAAGATAGCTGTTTTTGAATAGAAGCCAGACACGATAATGGACAGGAAGACCTGTTAAATATAAGGTCCCATTTAAATCAAAATGATTCACCAAACCTTAGCTTCGAGGGGGGTCTCTGTTTGCACATTCAAGAGTAGAAATATTACAGATCATTTTTAGTGTCAATTCTTGTAAGGCAATGTGATGGACTCTGACCCTACAAGTACCCATAAGTTTAAGTAAGAAAACTTTAGGCTTCTTGTAGTAAAGAAAAGGTAAACAGCAGTGCTCATTTAAAAGATAACTAAACAGTATTTTAGGCTTTGTGACAATGTACAGAATAGTAACAAGGGCTGGGTTCAGGCAAATATGTGCAAGGAACACTAGGTGTAGAGTCAAGAGACTAGACTTTCTCCTGGTTCTATGTCTAATTCAAGTCCTACCTTTAGCAAATCACTTCCCTCTTAGTTTCAACTGTTTCCTGATCAATAAAATGACAAAGGTTACTTCAGGCTCCTAGACCTATGATTTCAGTTCCCAATCCAGAAAGGACTTCTATATAAAGATTCCCTTATCTGGCCACAATTATCCCTATAGAACTTCTCACAGCAGGGCAGAACTCCATCTATTTGCATCAGGCCTGGGTTGTGGGGTAAGATATTTCCTAATGATCCCAAGAATCTCTCTCCACAGGTCCTCTCCAAATGCCCCCATCAGAAGCCCTATCAAAAGGAGGAGATGGAAAAGCAAAGTGGTGAGCCAAGGTCTGGGAGCAGCCTTCAGGGAAAGGATTAGTTTACTGCAGGCCTGGAAACCTAATGCCGGGACAGTAGGTCTCGCCTGCCCCCTCCCACCACCCGACCCCCACCATGACCACTGAGAAAAGCAAGAACGCAGCAGATCTTCAGCACAGTGAGGCCTCACCCATTTCAGCCCTGGTCTGGCGCTGAGGTAATATCTTTATCTGCTGCCAACCAGACCTGTTGGAGTGTGTAACTATTGCTTCATCCTGACTCATCAGGCTTGCTTTGTAGCAGCGAACCCAGGAACCATTGTCTCCTGGTGATCTCTGGCCTACTCCTTCCAAAATGCTGTGGGGCAGTCATGAAGCGCTGGGGGATGGACTGACTTTCCCTCTCTTAGTCAGTGGCTTCTGGCACACCTGCCTCCTGATCCTCTTTAAGCCTTTCTGAGAAGTTACAAAGTAGAGGTTCCAGTAAAATCTTGCCACATGCTAATTCCACAAGGACTATTAAAGAGTAAAAACTGAGCTTCCAAAACCCACATAAAGTATCAAATATACCATACCTTCCAAAACCAGCCAGCTGACTAGTTGAGGAAACCAAGTGCAGTGGAAAGAGCATTTGCATTTTGAAATGAGATAGACCCCTGTTGGACCCACACCACTGCAACGCAAAATGGCTAGTACTTCCATAGATCTTGCTGTTCTCTCATTCCACTCCTTGACTGTGCTTTCTACTCTCCCTGTAACACCTTGGCCCGCCCCACAACCTCTCTTCACTGAGCTAAGTCCTGCTTATCCTGCACACTCAGCTCAAACATCAACTCCTCCAGAAAGTCTTCCCTGACCCTCCCTAGCTGTATTAGATGCCCCTTTTGGTGCTGAGCCTAAAGCCTTACGTATCATTGCATTTCCCATATTGTAGAAGTGTTGTCTTCCTCTCCTAAACTATGAATTTCTAATCAACCAAACCAGAACTAACATAACTTACTCAGCTTTTTTCCTCTCTATAGCTTAATGCATAATCTAGTGTAATTTAGTGAATGAATTTATTTATCTCTTGTTTATTATGTATCAAAGTTATCATAATGCATTGAATGAATAAATGATTTGGTTCATCCACCTATTAGCAGTGTGTTTTGGGCAATTCACTTCTTTGGACCTCAACTTTCTCATCTTTAGATTGGTGATAACAATCCATCTCTCATCCAGAGGCTGTACAGACTGAGGTAACATACATAAAGGCTACTACAGGCATGGAGAATGAATGCACAGGAACTGGGGGTCTGCATGGGGCACAATGAAAAAAGAGAAAGCAGCAAACTTGTTTTAGTGCATGGAATTGACACCTGGATGTATTGTCCCAACCAGCAGTTTCCTCACTGAAAGGAGGCTTGGAAGTGTTTTGTGGGACCCTCTAAGCCTGCACAGCCCCCCAATTCTTTTGTAAATATGTCCTTTCAAGTGAGGTCAGCCTTACCCAGAGAGCTTCTGGTGAATTATCCATATGTTTGGGGGAGAAAAAGAGGAAGCAGCAGTTGTCTGAGCCTCCTGGAAACTTGAGAAGTGGCCTACCACCTGGCAGGATTTGCTCAACGTTCCCAGAAAAGTAAGTAGTCAAGTAATGGACAATGCTAAGCAAAGGCAGCTTAGCAGAAGCCAGGCAATCACCATTACAGCAAGTGCCCCTGACCACAGTCCAAAACACCATGCCACAGGACCATAGCCACACACACAGTCCCCGCAAAACACACCTGTACACACACATGCATGCACACTGCCTCCTCTCTCAGATCCACTGGTCAAAACGTCCCAAATCCTCTGGTGAATCAGGCTGAATCAGAGCTTGTGAGTCATCTAGAACACATACAATCCAGGATTCATTTATTCAGGAGACATTAATTAATCAAGTTCCTAGTGCCAGGCTCTGTGTTAGGCACTCCTGGGTGATGCCTTCTAGAACATGCTTGAGAACCTTTCTCCTCAAGCCACCTCGCAAAGGAGAAACCATTCCAGTCAGAAGGTGTGGTGAGGTGGCAAGGGCTTGGCATGGAGTTACTGCCAAGGAAGAGATCTGTGCCGAGCCAGGCACGGATCATTAACATTCAATTCATTCTGCAAGGACATGCAAGGAGTTGCCAAACCATTCCCAGGGACCCACAAAACAGCTATCAAAGCAGAGCCTGGGTGCAGTGGCAAGAGAGCCGGGGAGGGTCATGGACTGGAGGAAAAACAAAGGGAGGGAAGGTCTCCCACAGAAGGTCTGGCACTTTTGAACCTAACCATGACCAAAGAGCCACATTAGCAACTTCCCCATGGTTACCTCCAAAGTATCCCAGGATCCAAGCAGACAGGAAAGGGCTCCATATGAGGAAAGGGATGGAGATTGATGGCAGGGCCTAGTTTGCATTTGGCAACACGGGCCCCTGTGGAGGATTTAAAACATATCTGAAAACACTACACAATCTTCCCAGGGAGTGGCAGGTCTGTATCTCCTCCTCTTGAATTTGGGCAGGCTACTAATTTGCTTGTAGTCAATTGAATGTGCCAAAAGTAATATTCTGTGACTTCCAAAACTAGGTGAAAAAGGCTTTGCAGCTCCCATCTCTGTCCCTGGGAGACTCGTACGCAGAGCCCTGAGCCATGTGCGAGTGCCCTGAGGTCGCCATGCCAGAGGAAGTTCAAGCGTGTGCAGCAGTCACGTGTGGGTGCTCTGGCTGACAGTCGCACCAAGGTCCCAGTCTGCAGCCAGCACCCCAGCCAGACTTGTGAATGGATGAGCCCTCCTGATGAACCCAGCCCCATGGCCCTGTATTCCCCCTGCCTCTCAATCTTTCCAGCTGAAGCCCCAGACATTGTGGAGCAGAGATAAGCGGTCCGTGCTGTGCCCTGTTCAAACCCCTGGCCCACAGAATCAAACGGTTGCTCCACACCAAGTTTGGGTGGTCTTTAGTGAGTGGCAGGACTTTAGCGATCCAATGATCTGAGAGGCAGGAGTGATCAGTGTTAGAAAAAGAAGAGAGGAACACACACAGTGACTGTCTATAGGAAAGGGCAATGCCCTGCTTTGCTTTTTGAGGTGAGAAAGGAACTAATGTAATCACATCTCTCTTGGGCTCCCCAGGCCTGGCTTCTATAGGGCCAGCCCTGCAGGGGCTGTTGGGACTCATGCCAGGGTCCGCAGCCTCCTGGGGCATGGCCCCTCCCTTACCAACACTCTATTCCTGGACAGCAGGACCCTCCTCCCCCTCCGAGGAGGGCCTCCTGCAGCGGAAACCGAAAGACTTCACAGCGGCACAGGGGCACAGCTGGACCTGACTGAAAGCTTGCTCAGGGACTCAGTGTGCTTCACAGCAGGACAGAGGGGTCACTTCCTGGTAACTCAGACCAGGCAGGGACTTCTGAACTCCTTCCCGTAACACCTCCCAGGGCTGCTTCAGGAGATGACAAGGACTGCTGCTCCCCAAAGGCATCCCAGAAATCACCCAGTGATCCCTGAAATGGTTACAGTCATCAGCCTGAAAGAGCCCCACAGAAAGGGCTGATTTCACCCCAACACAGGGAATGGCTTGTGGCACAGAGCTCTACCTTAATGCTTTGAGCCTCTTTTCTTTCCACTATGAAAAAAGACCACCCCTGCTCCTCCCTCAAGACTGCCAGGAATATTTATCCTTTTTAAAGTGCCTTTTAAGATCCCCTTTGAGCTCAAGTGCCTTTTAAGATCCCCTTTGACACCATTGCTGTGAAGGTAAGGGAAGAGGCTCTCAACAGGCCCAGGCCAGCAGCCTGCAAGCTCACCCAGCAATCAGTTACAGGTCGGGGGGTATCCAGGATCTCTGGAATCCTTGAGGATAGGCATGTCAGAACCCTATACAGTCAGTGGGGACCTGGGGAGGGGTCCTAGATTCCCCACTGGCTCACTCACTGACCTCTGTTTTGGCTTCTGAAGGGTTCATATGTGTTCTCAAGAAGGCCTTTCCATCTGCCTCGGTTTGTTCTGATTTCAATTTCCTCCTTCAACTTAGTGGGTGAATTAGACCTGAACTTACAGACTCTTGAAACCAGAAGGAACTTTAGAAATCACCTAGGTCAATCCCCAGGAAGGGAAAGCGACTTTTCTATGGTTGCCTAGCAAGGGTCGTTTAGTGTCAGAGCCAGGACCAGAACTAAGGCCCCTGGAGCCCACGCCGGAGCTCTCGGCACTGTGCCGTCCGACGGCCCCACGGCCTCCTGCCCCTGGAGGACATGACTTCAGAGCACGGCCTGAGCTCGACCGGCTTAGGAATCCCGGGTACCAAAGCTTCCGTCTACAAAACCCCACTCCTTCCTCCTCTCCTCCTGAGCCCAATCCCAGCCTCCCAAACCTCTAGAATATTTTGGAAATGAGCAAAAACAATCTGCCACAGCAGTGCTCTACTCCTTAGGCATCCTTAGAAGTAAAGCTCTCGGTCATTTTAGAAATTAAGACTTTCCCACTCACCTCTCTCCCCCCTTTTCATTTTCCTTCCTACCCTGGCTCTAATTTCCTGCCTGCCTTTCTGTTTCCTTGCCTGCATGAGGCATTTCACATGGCCAAGCTTATGCTAAGACTATTTCCTATCAATGCAAATACTGTACTTGGACATCCCAATAAAACTTGATTTTGATCAATGTGCTGTTTGGGGTTTTCAATAAAACATATACTGTATACACATTTTTGAAGAAAGTAAAATACCAAGAAAAGAAGAACACAGTTATGTGCATGCAATGGAGGAGCTACTAGACATAAACATTATAATAGAGGGACAGACACAGACTGCCCTATGTTATAACTGTTATGTAAGTAGCTGTTTTTCCCACTGGGACTGACTCCCGAAGGATTTGCATCATATCTTGTTCAATTCTGCATCCCTCACAACCTCAAACATAGTGCTTTTCACATGTGAGGGCCTCTACAAATGTTAGAATTTGTTTTTAATTTAGTGATAGCTCACTATGTGATCGGCAGAGTCTAGATGTTCTCAGAGCTTCTTAAAAATTGATTCTCATGACTACCCTGTATTAGTTATTTATTGCCATAGTAACAAATCACCCTAAAGCTTCGTAGCTTAAAACAGTAACCTTCTATTATTTCTTGTGGGCCTCCAGATTGGTTTATCAATTCTGCTGGTCTAGGCTGGACTCAGCCAGTCTTAGGAGAGCATGTTCATGCACCTGTGGTCAGCTGGATGGCAGCTGGGGGAGGGGGCTCTACGATGGCCTAAGCTGGGGTGGCAAGAATGACTGAGGCCTCTCCCCACATGATTTTTCACTTTCCTGCAGGCTAGCCCCACCGAACGCTCACGATGGAGCTAGCAGGGTTCCAGAAGCAAAGAGAAGCATACAAGGCTTTTAGAAACGAGGCTCAGTACTGGTACATTGTCATTTTAGCCACACTATTGGTCCAAGCATGTCACAAGGCCAGCCCCGGATTCAAGGTCTGGGAAATCAATTCCACCTTTGGATGGAAGGAGCAACAAAGTCACATTGCAATGTATTGAAGAATTGTGGTCATTTTTGCAATCAATCCACCGCTAACGTCCAATTTTAAGATGAAGAAAGAAACTGGAGAGAGGTTAAATGATTTATTGAAAATGTTATAAAATTGCATTGTGGTGATGGTTGTACAACCTTATAAATTTACTAAAAATCACTGAACCGTACACTTGCAATGGCTGACTTTTATGGTATGTAAATTATTCCTCAGTAAAGCTGTTTAAGAAAATGAAAACAATTTATTAAAGATCATTCAACTCATAATTGTCCAAATCTGCTTTTAAACTCAGTTTATTCTAGTCCAAAAGTGAGTAATCTTACCAATGCACTACACTTATCACACTTGAAGAATTAGATTCACAGGATCTGGGGTCCTAAAAACTAGAAAGGTTTTCCACAGACTATTTTGTCCCTCTTTATTTTTTTCTTCTTCATGCAGTCGAATGTGTAAGCCTTTTGACACAGGTACAGGAATCCTCATTGGGTTGAAAAATAGAAATAGCACTACAGGAAATCTGAGCCAGATGAAAAATATGCCTCAACTTTTCATATGCTTTTGGGATTCAGGATGATTAGTACCGGAAAGGACTTGACCCACTGTTCTCTCTGGAACCAGGGACCACAGACAAGTCTTTCGATTTTAGCTCCTCTCATTTCAAAAGGCTGACCATCTCCTAAGTGGCCAGGGTACCTAATGTGTTTGGATTCTGGTATTAACAGCAACAGCATTTTCTTCTATTTTATTACCCAAAGCAAAGTGTCCTCCCTGGGGCTGAAAGTGGTTGTAATCAAATGAAAAGTTGCCCAAGGCATTTCTTTTGTCGGTAAAAATCTCTGACATGAGGACCCTAGGAATAACAACAGTTTTAAAAAAAGGTGGATTTGTACAATGTGGTCTTTCTCTTGTGAGCATTTAGGGGGCGTGAGGATGAGCAACAAAGGCGGAATGGCTTTGTCCTATCATCTGGACTTGTTTCTGGAGACAAAGAGTAACATCCCAAGATGCACCCAAGCTCTCCGTAAACAGAGCTTTGAAGAGCAAATTGAGCAGCTTTCATCATCACGCACAGACCACATCAAAAGCTGCCTGAGGAGAATCACTCACCGATGTCAGGCAGGGTCATTTGATAAAAATCCTCTTTCAGGATATTATGAAACAGAATCAGTGCATGAAAAGGAGGTAAAGAGGAATGTCAAAAATAAGACCGTGAGAGGAAGGGAGGCAAATGAGACAGAATGAGATGCAGGGGCAAATAGGATGAGGAGGGAAGAGGAAGAGAGGGAGGGAAACAGGCAGTTATATAAAGCGCGAGAGGCAGGGAGTAAAAGACGGGAGCAGAAAGGATGCGTAGCAAAACAGAAGGAAAGGAAACCAGCAGCTAAAGAGAGGCCGAGAAAGGAAAGCTCAGAAGCAAAGTGGAGAGCGAACAGCCTCCACGCAGAGCGGAGGCCGTGCTTGCAGCCTGTGTCCCCAGGATACAGTCTGCACAGGCTTTTGTTGAGAATTAGCCAGAACAGTTTCATTTTCCACACCTTGAGGAGCACCAGCAAGTCTCAGGAAAAAGGAGGTGGAACGTCAAGCAAAGAGAAAGCAAACATCCCAAACTTCTTCCTCTCCAGCTCCCAGATTATCTTCATCTACTCTGAAGGGATATCGGATCTCCTGGCTGGCTTCGTTCAGACTCGGAAAATCAGAGGAAACAGTCGTTACAAATCCAGCCTGGTGTCTACCTTAGCCCCCACCGGGGTGACTTCATCTTTTCTTACCACAAAGCGGGGGCGGTCATGCATTAGCTCAGGCTGTAAATCTGCCTTCTTCATAGATCAAGTTCGATTTTCCAACTAATTGGAAGGAAACAAATCCACTCCTGGTTCAAGCAAAGCAAACTTCCCCTTCTCTGTAAAGGGCCTGGCTCTGTCTTAATCCAGAGTGAAGGGTTCAGGTGCCTGGGTGTTCCAGGGTGGACTTTGGGGAGCCCTGGGTCCTTGAGAGGATACCAGATGCAAAAGAGGGGAGTCCATGCACAAGGGGAAGATTTGAGAAATGGGAGATGGAGGGGCTTTCTCCAAAGCAAACTTTACTCATCCTATTCTCACCCACTCATATTGGAAATAGCAAAGCATGAAGAAACAGGGTCCTAGAGACAGGCTTGCTCCTGGAACTCCACGGGCATTTGCTGGAATAAGGTGGGATACTAGGATAAACACTTGGTAGCAGTTCCCAATACTTACCTGCAGGGTCTAGATAGCGGCTGAGAGAATGAAAGGGCTAAAATTCTTTGAACCCATCATTTTACATCATTTCATTTAACCCTCACGACCCTATGAGGCAGACATTCTTCTTAGTATTATTCCTGTTTCCATGATGAGGAAAACAGAAGCAGAGAGAGGTTAAATGACTGGTCCAAATTTAAGGAGTGAGAAAGCAGTGGGGCAGCGATCTGAGCTGCAGCCAGCCCCAGAGCAAGTCCTACGAGGCCACCACTACTCAAGCAGCAGATGGAGGTGACAGAAGGTCACTTTGTCCTTGTTCACTTGGAGCAGCACGCAGGGTGGACAGAAAGGGGACGCACAACAGCCTCAGTCCAGTTGGGCAGGATCAGGGTTTTTGAATAAGCTGGTAACAGTCCATGTCGGAAAAAAGAGTCCAAATTTTTTGAGCTTTGGGATAAATGGCACAGCCATACGCTGAGACAGAGGTAGAATTATTATGGGCAGCAACAAGTTTAGGGAGCTCTCTAAACTCTTCTATTTTCCTTCATGAGAACAAAAGACCAGAAAATTATCCATAATTAGAGAGCCATCGGTGCTGAACTGCAACATCTCTTGCATGGGAAAATAAGGCAAATGACTCCTCAGCATCAGCAGTGTCCTCAGCTCCTCTCCCACCCCAGCTCCACCCGGGAGCACACTGGCCCAAGAAGCCCATTCCAGAGAGCAGCGGGGTCCTGAGCACAGGCTGTGTGGCCAGACGGACCTGTGATGGGATCTTGTCTCTACCACTCACTGCCAGAGTGACTTTGGACACTTTAACATCTCTGAACTACAGTTTCTTCATCTGCAAAATGGAGACTATAAATATACCTTAGAGCCAAGTAATATTAGGATAAAATAAAAAGATGAATGTATCACATTTAGAACAATACCTAGCATATCATAAGCACTCTTTCCAGAAAGCTGTTATTATCTTTTTCCACCCCTTCATCTTCCTTACATGAAGCTAAAAGGCAAAGCAGGTGAAATTGCCTACCTAAATGCCAGACGGAGCCTGGTTATCCCACCGGAGGCAATAATTATAAAGCTGCTGCAGAGCACAGAGAGTTCCAAGAATGGAACACATTTGGAACAAGTTCATTACAAAATTGCTTACTCATAAAAGCTGCTATCATTATAGCCTGACGAATGGAAGACATGGTACCAATAAATAAGAAGCCAGTGGTAAACATGCCAACTACACCAAGAGGTTGCTTGATTTCTCTCTTCCATCTGTTGACTTTTTCTTAACCTTTTTGGGGGTTATCATAACAAGTTCAGGTAGGTTTTATGTACCTGTTTACTCTAAGTTTCCCCCGAACTCCAAATGGAGGGAAGAAGCCTCCAGACTTCTCTGCCAGGTACCCCCTGCAAGGGAAGGAAGGTGAGGCGGCCCCAGTGCCCGGCTGGCCTGCTCTCCCCTCTCTGCCTGGCCGAGTCAGCTCCAGGCTTTTCCCACCTCCTCACCCTGTCTGGAGACCTCAGCTCCCAAGGCTTCCCCTCATTGGTCCACTCCATGAAGAATGGCTTCCTGGCCAGCCTGTGCCCTGCTGCCTTGCCCCAGCCAAGTAGGTCACTTCCGTGGGAGTGCAGTGAGTCCTAGAGGGAATGTCAAGAGGTGATAGCACAGCACAGGCACTTAGAGGCTGAACACTTTCCCCAGACTTCCCTGAGCCTCAGTTTTGTTCTCTGTAAAAAGGGGATAACAATACCTCTGTCATCGTGCTCCTGTGAAGCTGAAATAAGCCTATGGTTATGACCTTCCCCTATAGAGTGTCTGGCACATGGGGCAGGGGCTGCAGTTTATCAATAACAATGACTAAACTCCTGATTTCTGAGTTCTGTCCTATGAACATGGGGGTGGAGGCAACAGGAAGTGGAGGGAAGGCCCCCAAGTATCTGCCCTCAGAGTTTTGAGTCACAATGCAGTAGAGATCACTGAAACTTCAAATTGCTTTCAAACGGTTTTCAAGTGCAGTTAGGACCTGAGGAAACAGGGCAAAGAGAGCCGGGTGCTCTTACCCCTCCCCTGCACCCACCCTGCTCCTGCCTGACTCTGTCTTGTTCCCTTGCCCAAGAAAGGCCACAGCAACATCAGAAAGGAATCAGCTTCATGCATTTACAGAGCCTGAGGCCAAACAAACTTCCGCTAGCATCTACCAGAAACTGTGGCAAATCTTATAAATTCTTATATAATGAGAGCCAGTAGTTTCCATGTACTCCTTCCTCACCAAGCCCCACCTATTTGACTGCTGTTTTCCTGGAGGTTAAAACAAAAACTTTGTGTCACTTAGTTATAGAAGTCAACAGCCAAGTTAAGCATGGAAATCTTTATTTATCTGTAAAAAGGGGACACTGAGTAATGCATTGTAAGAGCCAAATCCTTCCAAAGCAAAATTTCACCAAGAATGTGCTTTCTGTGTGTGGGTGCTTGGAGATAGGAAGTGACTGACTTGAATTTGAATATGCAAAAGCTAGGCTTGTAGTCATTTACTCTATTATGATAGAAATCTTTATTGACTACCCACTATGTGCAAGCATTGTGCTAGGCGGTCAGAAACAAAGGTATGTCCTACAGGCAATTATTTTCTGTTCACCAGAATGCCCTGGAGAATTTTTAAATAATGCAGCTGCCAGGTCCCACCACCAGATAATCTAATTCAGTTGAAACGGGGTAGGTTCAGGCTTGTCATTTCTTTTTTCCATTCTAATGTGTAGTGAAGGTGGACAGTCACGTGTACGGTGAATAATGCAGGTGGAAGAGGAATGGGAGGCAGGCTGGAAAGGGGCAGGGACCAGCCATGCAAGCTTGATTCACCCATTCTACAGAGTTACATATGAAGGTTTGTGTTGGGTGCTGAAGACATGAAGGAGCCTAAGACCTGGCCACTGCCATCAAGGAGTACACACGATAATGAGGTAAGTGCAGTTATTCCGTGTGTAGATTCTACAGTGAACTCGAGCACAGAAGCAGCTCCTGGTCCCCTCTGATGAGTCAGAAAACACCTCTCAGAGGAGATAACGCCCAGGCCACATCCCAACAGATGAGAAAGAGCTAAGCAAACACAAGGGCAGGTGCAGAGGACGTTCCTAGCTGACGGAGCTGTCCTGCAAGAACTTAGAGGCAAGAGAGAGCTCACTGAGTTCTGGGCACTGTAGCGGTTGTGCAGAGCGGAGGAGGGGCAGTGGGGCTGCTGGCCGGTCAGCAGGGAGGGACCAGAACATGATGGGCTCCCACACTGCAGAACACTAAGTCACTGCTCGCTTGTCTGTGATCCCGGGTGCCTAGCACAGGACCTGACACCTGATAAGCATCTGATAACTATTGGTGGGATAAATCAATACAAGTAGAAGGCTGAGAACAGAACTCTGGGGGAACACAGACACTTAAAAGTCTAAAGAAGAGAACCTTCAATGAGAGGGTTCAAAGAGATAGGAGAAAATAACATTAGCGGCCGGAAACCAAGGGAGCACAGAGTTTTCAGAAACAGGAGATTAGTGTCCAAGGCTGGAAACAAGCTAAAGGAACACATACAGAAAGCCAGCTGTTGGACAGCAACGACGTGATCATTAGCAGTTTAGCAAGAGCCATTTCCCATGGCAGCTGAGGGAGAAATAGGATGGTGGGAAACTCATATGGGGAAGGAGGGAACTGCCCAAGTGGATTCATCTGTCAAGAGGCTTGCCTGTGAAAGGGCAAGGACAGTGGTAGTGAGAAAGGTGTATGGGGCTAAGAGAGGGTTCGATTTCTTTTTTTTTTTTCTGTGTGAGATGAGTTAGACTTGAACATGTTTTTCTTTAACATGTTCAACTGAAAGGTCCTATAGAAAAGGTTAGCTGTATGGGACAATGCTGGAATGAAAAGAGCAGACCTGCCACTGACTGTGTCTCTGGGACCATTACATAACCTCTCTGAGCCCCAGGGCTCATCTGTGAACAGATGCTCACTCTCAAGTTGAATGGTTGTTGTAATAAGTAAATCAAAAATGCCTAAAGCAATGATTGGCTCCTGGTTTTCATATTATTTTTGTTTTTATTTTTTCTCATTTTTATTGAAAGAAGGGGGTCCTCTTAAAAGTTGGTGGGGTAGAAAGTCTTGTGGTCTCACTCCATCGCTCCCCCTTGGAGGTTAGTGGCCTCTTGCAAGTCACTAAACATTGTACATACACGTCCCTCAATCAAATGACAACACCGGTCCCTGCCTCATAAACCTGGGACTTCAGATCTACTGAGAACATAAGGGTAGGAGACATTTGCAAAAGTTAAAAGTGCCATTGACATAGGACTACTATCCATGCAATAGAGAAAGGAGAAACTTGGGTGACCAATATTTCCACAGAGTCGGGTTGAACCATGGATTCATTCTTTAAAACTGTAGGATCTTAGGGAGACTGAACACAGAGCTTCTGCATCTTGATCTCTGAAAGGATGAAAAATTTCTTAAGTGTATGAAGTTCTCTGAAAATAGTAAATGTTGATAAATGTTACTTGCCTGTCTCCAGATCTGTCAATTTTTGAAACAATATTATCTTCCCTCTACAGGGAGTAATATGAGTGAGCATTGTCTTCGTTACAAAGGGAAGACAAGAAGGTTCAAAGTCCAGCGTATGCACTAATTGTTGATGGCTGCAGAAGTAGAAACAAGCTGTTCCAAACTAAACGGCTGCTGGGAACTCTCCTTGGTGATTTTTTTAGCCTTAACAACAGGCCATGTATTTAACTACAGTTTTCATTCCACCAATTCTTGCCCCAAACCAGCACCTTGATCAGAAGATAATGGTCAGTCTCTCTGATTTGGCAGCAAGCGCCTTGGAGGGATAAGAACAGAGCTGAAATTATATTTCTCCAGCTCCAGGTTCAGTGCCTGCTCTGCCCTTATGAGGCACTAGTTTATACAGAGTTGGGTAGAGCTGGGCTTCCAATCACTGTCTAAGTAGGTGCCATTGACAAAATGATCCAACCTGTTTAAATTGCAGATACCTCATTTGTAAAAGAGAGACACATCTGATTTTCAAAGGTTGGAGAGAGAAACAGAGTGAGATTCAATAACAAGCTGGCCTGGTGACCAATCACATAGTAGGAGATTAGCACACCAAGGCAGGTCATATTATTATTAAGAATAGAGCCACCCAGTCTGATATTTGGGAGCCCAGTGAGATCAGGATGCAGACAAGGGTACCAGAATATGGACAATCAGATTTTACACCTAAAAAAATGGGAGTTCAAGTGAATTTTCTCCCTTTTTCACTAAAATAATATGCTCCAAGCCTGAGACCTTTTTCCTTCTATCTACTGCCCGAAACTCATTTCTGTAACAGAGATCTAAGCCACCATAAATCCCATCAGGGGTCAAATGGCTGACAAAATTTTAACTACAAGAGAACACAGCATAAATGGTGTCATTATTATCCCCAAGGGCTGCTCTCTGCCTTTTCTAGGGTACAAAAGAAAAAGTTATATTTTTAACCTGAAATATATAGTAGTCTAGAGTTTTTGAGGTACAGATTCAAGTACTCAGAAGCACAAAGGAAGTATGACCGGACTTAATGTGAAAAATATTTCTGCCTTTTAAAAAATCTCCTTACTGCTATCCAACCCAAAACCCAGAGACACTGTTTCTAAATAAAGTCAGTTCTGCCTCCAAACCCTTGTGACCATGTCATCCTCTATATTCCTCTATATTCCTCTATACTCTATCACCAGACCTCCCTCACTGGGCCCACACGTTGTCTCTCCTAGGGAGGTGCAATTTTGTAATTCGATTCTGACACTAACTACCCAGAGTTAGTTGAGTCCTCAAGAGGTAAGAGCACAGTCTCTGATAAGACTACCCTCACTTCAGACAATAGCCACAAGTTTAGGGGTCCCCAGGCAATCTGCATTTCTGGCCAACTGACTACAAATTCAGGGGTTCCCACAGCTCCCTGAGGCTCAGTAATTCAGAAAGACTCACAGAACTCAGGAAATTGCTTTCCTTATGATTAAAGTTTTATCATAAAGGATACAAATCCCCAAGCCAGCCAAATGAAATGAAAAGATACATAAGGCAAGGCCTGGGGGTGGGGGGTTTCTGAATGTGAAGCTTTGTGTCCTCTCCAGTGGAATGAAGAGGCGCCACCCCCCAGGACATCGATGTCTTCACCAGCCTGGAAGCTCAGCCAAGCCTTGGTAGCCAGGGTTCTCGTTTGGATTTCATTACGTAGGCATCATTAATTAAATCTTGGCCATGTGGTAAAACTTCATCTGCAGCTCCCCTTAACTCCTGAAGGTTGCACCAGTATTATGTGGTTCAAAGCCCCAGTACTCAAACGGTTGGTCTTTCCAACCCATCTCCATCCTGAAACTATGAGCCACTTCATTAGCATAAATTCAAGTGTGGTCCCAAGGGCCACTATATATATAATAACACAGACTCTCCCATTCTTGTGGAAATTGCAAGGGTTTAGAAGCTCCATCCCAGGAAACCAGGACAAAGACCAGACAAACACTTCATTATACAACAGGAGGAAAGGTTTTAACCTCTAACACTCTTACTATTGACACTCTAGACCCAACGCTTGTTCACCTGTTGTCAACTTCAGCAAGTCAAACACTTCTTTGCTCACATCTCAGACTCTATCTTCAGGCACCACCGTGCCTGGCCAACTTTATTTTCACTCTTCCCCGTCACAAAATCTACACCCTACACCTCTTGCTCTATATCTCAGTCACCTCAGATAAGTCATACAATGCTGAGATAACCTCAGGAGCATGGACCAATAAGACTAGAAGGGGACCTAGGACGGAACCCAGGCTAATATCTAAGGGTAAGCCAAGGAAGGGCAGCCTACAAAAGGTCAGGAAAAGGTAGGGGAATTCAGTTGCTGCATGGGGTCATGGAAGCCCAGGAAATGAGCTTTCCACGTGCAGGGAAGAACCAAAAGTGTCAACTACTACAGGGAAGTCAAAGAAGATTATGGCTTATAAGTTTCCATTGGATTCCACAGTGAAATAGTCATCAATGATCTTGCTGAGAGTAGTGTCAGTTGAGTGATAAGGGCAGAAGCCAGATTGCAGTGGGTAGAATAAAGAATGGGAAGCAAAGAAGCAGCAGAGCAGATATATTTGTCTCTTTAAAGAGAAAGCTGTGGCTGAAAGGTCCCGTGGGACCTGACAGGAATTGGATATTAAAAAAGGAAGATTTGACGATGTTCAAGTGCCTACAGGAAGAAGCCAAAGGAAAGGGACAGGGTGACTGTACAGGTAAGAGAGAGGGAACATTGATCAAGCCAGGCTTCCAAGGACTGGGAGAGAAGATCCTCAGAGGACAGGTGGAGGGATGAGCCCAGATGGGGATGCACAACAGAACTGAAGGTGGGAGGCACAGAGATAGTTGTAGCTAATTTGTAGGTTTGGGGGCAGTAACTTCAGGGGTTAGCGGAGTGTGCCCGTTTTTGGCTTCTACTTTCCCTGTGAAGTAGAAAGCAATGCCATATGCTTTACTTGTGAACATCAAACATTTGAGGAGAGGAAGACAGTAAAGAAGGCACGAGAAATACTAGTCTAGAGAACTAGAAAGACAACTGTCTAAGGAACCAAGGAACACTACAAGGCCGCAGCCAGTAGAGTCTGAGAACCATGCAATGAAACTGTGTGCATTTCTCAACAGAACTTAGCAATACTGGTGGAGAAGGCAGAGAGTTGATTCCATCCAGGGTTGAGGTCTTGCCAGCTAAGTATGAAAGAAAGCCAGCAAGCAATGCTTTCAGCTAGACAGAGGTAAGTAACATGAAGCTGGGGAGGGAATGGGGCAGGGGCTTATAGATGTGAAGAAGAGATAGAGAGAGCAACGGTCTGGGAGTGTCTAGTCTGAAAGAGATAGTGTGAATTGTTGAGTAAAAGAAGTAGAAAGGTAAGAAGTTATGGTTAGAAACTAGGATGTGACCTGGGAGATGGCGAGATCTGCAGCAGGCCCATGCCTGTCGGTGGCTCGAGTACAGCAGAAATGGAGGTCACTGTATGTGAGAGGATCAAGGAATAGGCCAGTCAGAGTGGTGCTGAGACATCCCCATGACACTGCCCTAACCCATGATGAGACATCCTCAGTGAAAGGGGAAAGACGACTAAGAGTTTTCTCTACGATGATCAAGAAATAGAGTGGAAATCACAAATTAGAGGCTTATGGGCCAAGCCAGGCCCATATATATCTGGCTGGTGCAGGGGTTTTTTGCTTATTTGTTTTATGATGAATTACTTTCCATCATTTAAAGGCCAGAAGAGTTCATATAAAAATCTGGATTATTTGTAAGCCCATTCTTAACAACTAGGAAGACCTACCAACAGGGCGCTCATCTCCCTCCACTCTGCGGTGTGCAGCCAAGGAGTCATTGTGCCCTCTTGGAGTCTCCTGCCATCTCCTATTCACCACTGACTTGCTGTACCCACTTAAGATCCTGGCCTGGCCTGGTGGGCATTTCAGTGGTGATGTCTAGGAGAGGGGAGGGAATGCCAAAGAGTATGATCCTTCAAGGGGCAGAAATGTTTACTTGAGTCAATTTGTGGAGTCATAGTGGGGGGTATAGATGGGACCACCAGCTGAGCCCGCAGTATGGAAGAGAGAACAGCTCCCCTTGAGAGAGGAGAGGTAGGTATAGGTAAGAAGGTGGAGGGAGTGGTCAGTGAGAAATCTGAGGTCATGAATGGATTTCCCGATTGTGGAAATTCCAGAGGACAAACATAAAAGTTTGGCAGGAGCAGGGCTAGGTGAGAAGAAACACTGAGGAATAGTAAAGGACAGGTAAGAGCAGGTGACTTGAAGTCACCTGGGAAAACAGATATTCGGGATGTAAAGCATCTCATGTGAAACCTCAAAAATTCGAATTATTCTTGGGAGGAATGTGGTGGTCGGGGTGGAGTCACTGACGTGGACCGTTGGCCTTCAAGTCACCTTGGCAGAGATCGCACCAGGACAGTTCAGGAACACCTAAGAGTAACACTGATGCTGAGTTGCTGGGAAGCTAATCAGACTGAATTTCTAATCCTCTCTTTCCTCCACTCTGTCCACAGATCACAGAATCTCAGTGCGAGGAGCTTCCACTGGCTTCCACACCCATTATGCAAAGCAGGAACCCTCCTTGTAATATCCTCCCAACATTGCATTTAGTTAGGTTGGGGGAAACACGGGGCCCTGACAACGGGGGGCAAAGAAGCAGAGAGGGCAGATGCCAAAAACATGCCAGGTCTACCTCAAAACTTCACCAGAGCTCGGCTCAAGGCCCAGAACACAGGAACGGCAACTCTTCTTCCTCCTCTTCCTCTCCACATGGATTCCTGCCCCCACCCCAGGAAACTCTCAGCAATACATTTCAGCCAGAACTATATGTCTTAAATGGACTTTTGTGAGCAGGCCGAGAAAACCAAACCACCCTATTAAAGCACCATTTTCAAGTAAATTGTGTTCTGGTTTCAAAACAACCAGCTTGTAAACTTCAGGCACAAAGCTCATAAGCATGGTGAAGACAGCCTATGTATTAAAGAAGATTTGTGAAAACACGTACTTTTCAACTCCTTTTGTTCAAGAATCCTATCAATAAAGACATTGAGGGTTATACCTTCTAACTATAACTATGGTTTCACCAAAAACTCCCTTCTTTTTTTTAAACTATAGAGCCTCTTTCCCTGATGTTTATTCATTTACAAAGAACTCCTTGTCCATCCCTTTCTGGACTCCGTACAGACTCCTGAGATGGCCTGGGACGTGTCAAGACCCCGTGGACACACTGGCTGTACGGGATTCACTGCAGACCTTAGCCCCTAGTTGTGGTGCACCAGGGCAAATGGTGTGAACTCAGGAATCCGCATGGAGATAATACTGGTCAGCTTGTCCCTCGTTCCACATTATAAAGCAGTCCACAATCTCTTTACGGCCTTCCTCTCGCAATACCTTGCAATCGAATCTTAAACTCAAACTGACCTGGGATCATGCCGTGGTCTAACCACTCAGATTTCTGATGGTGGATATTTCTTCCTCTTTTAACTTTTTTGCCATTCTCTCCTTGTCAAAAAAAGGACAACAGAAGGAATCAAAGAAGAGCTCACAGGTTTTCACCTTGTCTCGCTTCAGTCTAAACAAGAAAATGTCTTATTAAAAAAAGGGGGGGTGGGCTGGGGGAAGAAAGGTGATATTTAATTTTATTGGGGAGAACGAATCATTGCTGGAGAATGCCTGCGGCTGAATGAGACTACCAAGCCGAGAGCAGAGCGGCGAACCGCGTGCACAAATATGCACTAATATCTTTCTTCTCTGAGGGAAGCTGACACTCAATTTCAGAAGCTTCAGGCAGGCATCTCTGAGTTTGGAGAAATCACAGCCACTTTCTTGGAACCATTTACAACTGCTTCTACTCTCTGCAGTGAAAGCTTAAAAATGCAAATGAAATGGAGCCATTTAAAGAAAAATATCCCTGCTAACTGTGCTCTAGGAAAGAAAAAAAAAATGCCTTTAGCTCAGAGGGCAATCTTAAAGTCGATGAAACTCAGCAACGCTGGGTGATGCTTCATTCTGATGGATAATGTGCGCTGTGCATCTCCCTCAGGAGTTCAGAAGTATTTAAGGAAAAGGGTAAAAATCATCCTGTTTAGGAGATTAATTTCTTCCATGAAAAAAAAAATGTGTTCTTGCTGTCACTTCTGGTTTGATGAAGAGTAAAACCAGAGATTATTCTAAATGTTTGCTGCTGAAAATTACCAAGGTGGGGGCTTGGGAAAAACCCTGAGAGCTCACATCCTTCCCCATCTTCCTAGGCAAAGTCATACTTATATTACACAAGAAGCTACTGTATAAGTATGTCTTTGAGCATGAAGATTCTAATAATATGTGCAACATTTACTGAACACTAAATGACAGGAACCGAGCTTAGCACTTTAGCACTTTACATGAATTTATCTTCACAAACCGGTCTCCCCACACATACATACACAGTAGGTCCTATTACTCTACCCATTTTACAGGTGAGGCAACTGAGGTTAGGAGATCAAACTTGCTCAAGGCTACAGAGCTGGAAAGTGGCTAGAGTGTAAGTTCAGGCTGTCATTCCAGAGCCCACAGCTCTGCAGCACTGGGTGGCCCACAACATCCTCTCAAGACCAGGTCATTGCTATTCCACACAGCAAGCCTCACCAAACTGTAATATTGATATAATTCAGTGAGTTATGTCTTGCTTTTAAATGTTTCTTTGAAGACTGCATTTCCATTACGAGGTCATCACTGCTTGATGAACAGGCTGTATAAACCTAGGGCTGAGGGGCAACGTGGGGACAGCCAGCTAACCAAAGGATATCTGGCACTTTCTGCCCTTCGTGTGTTTAGGATGTAATTGGAAGCCCATCTCTGCTAAGACATTTAATTCAAAAGAAGAACCTACATTAATTTGAAAACTAAATTCTTCTTGGTGCAACTCAAGTGCATTTTTTCACTTCATAAGCCAGGCTGACAACCTCACCAACTTCTCTAATTCTTAGGTAAAGAGTGCAGTCTAAATCTGACAAGTATGCAGAGCAGTGAGAACCCTCATACACTGCTGGTAACAGTTTAAATTAACACAATCATTAGGAAAACAGTCTGGCCTTATCGTGGGTATTTGGAGGTACTGACATTGTACAACCCAGGATTTCCACTCCCAGGTACTTGCCCTAGAGAAATTCTTGCTCCTGAGGCCTGGAAGTCATGTACACGAATGTTCCCAGCAGCAGTGTCTACAGGAACTAAAAGCTGGAAACTTCCCAAATGCCCAACAGTAGAAACAATAAGTGGTGGCATTACACACAAGGGAACACGGCAATCTATTGAAAATGAATTAATTAGTGCTGCATGCATGTATCAACTTGGAAGAATCTTGAAAGCATGATGAGCTAAAAAAAGAAGTAACAAATAAAAACATATATGATACACATACCATTCCAAGTAGGCAAAACCAAACTATGTTATTTTAAGGGTGCATAATAGGTAGTACAGCTATTTTTTTAAAAAGGCAAGGACCAGGTCATCACAAAAATCTGGATGGGCTGGAAGGCTTCTAAGATGCTGTTTTAATATTGGACCCAGATGGGGGCCAAATAAATGGGTATGCATTTTTAAAATATGCATTAAACAGTATATACTGTTCAGAACAGATGAACATTTGTTATAAAATGTGGTCTTATTATGCTATATGTGAATATATACTTGTGTACATAATACAATATCAAGATAGTACATTGTCTGGCCCAATCTGTGGCATGGGGTAAGCCTCTGTTTTCACGGAGAGTTACAGAAGTTCAGAAATCACTGGCACCGATTCCTTCTAATCCTGAAGTTCCCTCTGGAGCCGTGCCACCAGGAGGCTGCCCAGCCCCTGCCTGTGCAGCTACAGTTATACAGGAAACTCATTGCCTCTCAGGGCAGCCCATTTCTTCTTTGTTTTTTAGGTTTGATTCGATGGGCAGTGGATCCCCTGATTTTTTTTTGAACCATGGTAAGATATTCCTACATAAAAATTTACCATATTAGCCATTCTTAAGTGTGCAGTCCTGTGGCACTGAGTACATTCACATTGTTCCGCAGTCATCACCACCATCCATCTTTCCAAACTGAAACTCTGTACCCACTAAACAACTCCCCATGCCCCCCTTCTCCCGGCCCTCAGAAACCACCATAACACTGTCTGTCTCCGGATTTGACATCTCTAGATACCTCATAAGTGGAATCATAAGAATATTTGCCTTTTGGGACTGGTTTATCACCTAGCATAATGTGAAGATTCATCCATGCTGTAGCATGTGTCCACACTGCCTTTTTTTTTAAGCCTGAGTAATATTCCATGGTATGCAGATACCTGATTTTGTTTCCCCATTCATCCACGGATGGAGACTTGGCTTGCCTCTACCTTTTGGCTATTGTGAATTATGTTGCTATGAACATAGGTGGAAGCCCATTTCCTCTTGACTAAATACTAAGTTTTTCCTTATACTCAACTATAATTTGTCTCCTTGTAACTTCTGCCTGTTGGTCTTCATTCTACTACCTTAAGTTCTTGTAAGGCAAACCCTCCCCTTTTCCTCGCAAGGAAACCTCAAACATTGGAAGTCAACTTCGACATTTTAGTTTCCTCTTCCATCACTCAGATATCACAAGGTCTTTTGTTATTTCAGTCACTCCTTACATGATGCATTTTCCAAGCCTCGGCTCATCCTCACATGCTCCTCCGGGTACACCTCCAATTACACTAACGTTTATGGAAACCACATCCGACTACTGTTTTACCTTCTGTTTATTGTCCAATAAAAGGCCCTTCACCTAGAAAGCCCTCTCTCTTTCAGTGTTAACATTTGCAAAACCAGGTGTCCTGATTCCATGGCTGTGCAACTGATTTTCTGAGTTTCAGTGTAGCACATTAACATTTTGTATGTTAACCCTCATCTTCTTGAATTCGGTCCAGACTTTTGAGGTCACTTTTAATGTGATCCCACGTGACTCTATGTCATACAAAGTAATTGGAAATTATATTTGTTACTGCTTTCCCTCAAAGTATTGATATATTTATTGAACACAACATGGTTAAGGCAAAGGTAAATTTCACTGACCTCTCCTTCCAGATTATCATTTATTAACACTTTTTAAATACATTAATTCAACCAACTGGAAATCCACTTAGCTGCAGTATCACTTAATACACCTACCACAGCTCTTATCCACTAGGGTATCAGAGAAGATCTTGTTGGACATGTTGTGGGAATCAAGATATGTGAGGCTTATGGACCTTCACAGGTGTAACAATGCAGTTACTCCATAATGGATCAGGTTATGATAGCAGCATTTATACTGACAGCTAGAGATCACCTCATTCTTATCTAAGAGTACATAAAGCATAAGTTTAGTATTCTGCTAAAGAGTTTCATTATATCCAATGTTAAGTTCTCTTGGAGCTGGCTTCCAAATCTACCTTTTCTCTCTTTTTGAAAATTAGAAGAATATTTTCTAATTTTCCATTTTGCATGATTGCTGAAAGAGTTTTGAGATTTCATCTGCAAGTGTCTTTAATACATGAGGATATAACTGTTTGAACATGGAGATTACAATCTGATTCAAAGTGTCTACATATTAATATCTCTGCAGCCACCTATAACTCCTGTATTCTAATCTCTCTAATTTGACTCCCCTCTTCTTCACAAAGACTGAACTTGAGCTTGCTTCAATTAGACTTCCATCTTCTTTCAGTCATCTATTAACACTACAACTTCCTCAAGCAACCTGCCCCCCACCATTCTTGCTCATTTTCATTGTTTTCTTGCATACGTAAGCCTTTTTGTTGGTTGAGAAAATAAGGTGTGTGGTCCCTGCAAACAGATAAGGAGTGAAAAACAGATAACCAGCTACCAAGACTTACATCAGGCTTTGACTGGTTCTCCTGCTATGTAATGGAGGTCTCTTCACACCTGCCATGCAGCTATTCTTAAAATTGGCATGGCATCAGGGATAGACAGGTAAAGCATCCCTACCCATTACCATTTTATTGGTCTGGGGAGTATCAGGCCTCAGTAGCTTCATAACTCAAATGATGAGCTAGACTCAATCTTCTAAACAGGGTTACTACTGCGACTTTGGACAGGGGGATTCTCAGCAAGTGGAACCATGTCACACCAGAGAGCACATAAGCACGCAGAATACTTAAATCTGAGATTTCAGAACCCTAAATTCAGTTGTGTCCCTCAGTCACTGTATTGTGACATTCCAAAACAACCAAATATATTTCCAAGTGTCCCTGGTTGAGACCTGCTGACAGATGATCTTTAAAGTCTCTTTCAGCTCTGACTTTCTGGGTCTGTAATTCTTGGCAGATAGAAGCTTTGAAGTTCTCAATCATTAATAACTTTAAGTTTTAGTCAATAACATTACATTATTGAAAGCTCATTTTCTGGATGAAATAGAAGTAGTCCATTCAATTTCAGCAGACATGCAACATTTTTATCCATTTTTGTTGAATTAGCAGGAGAAACTAATTACAGATCTAAACTCTCAGAAAAATGAGTACACAATTCATCATTTACGTCAATGAGATGACAAGCCTAGGTGGATAAAAAAGATTGACAAATTCTTATCATAGTATCACAATAAAGAAAAGCAAGCTACTGAATCTGTATGTCTTTTTCCTTTGTTTTAAAGCAGTGAAACCCTAGCAAGTTTTGTATTCTCTACTGTACCTGAAAATTCTCCTGCAGATCAAAAGAATTTCCCCCAAGTCGAGAAGAATTATCTTCCTGCTTAGAACTGTTTATTTGCCTTGTCTTAGAGCAGAAAATGTAGTCCATCAATACAGTGCCTTCCAAGGAGGCTTATTTTTTTTTTCTTTTCCCTTTACAGTACCTTCCTGCCACCACCCCATCGCACAGGTGGCTTCCCCCAAGCAGAAATCGGCATAACAACCCTAGTGCCAAGCAGGGGTCTCTGTAACCGACATGTGCAGAAAGGGTTTTCCTGTCAAAGCAGAAGGCCACCCTCCTGCAAAAATCCCTGGCCCTCTCCAAGGCTTCTGAGCTAGTCCAGACACAGAGAGGGTTGTGAAACTGAAGACACACTTTTTTTCTCTTGGTAGGGAAGTAAAAAGGGGGAAAGAGTAGTTTTTTAACAATGCATTCTGTCAGGCTTCCTTTCTCTTACCAACAGATCTAGGATCTAGCACAGCAAAACATGTTATGTCACGTTCTGGTATGGAAACAAAGAGAGGAGGGAATTCAAACACTTTGCAATAGATGGGGCTTTAAGACTTGGCATCTCTTATTGCTACTGCCTTTCGTCCTAGTTTCGGGGAAGGGGAAAAGACTGCAAAGGATTTGGGGACTGCACAGAAAAGAGTGAAGGACAAAGTGTATGAGAAGCTGAGATGTTCATAGTTACCTTGAAGACATTGGAAGCTGATCTCAAACCTCATATTCACTTCTGTTTTTCTGCTAAGTTTCTGGCATAGAGAGTCAGCCCTGGGGCAGCTGTTCTCCCAGCAAATGGATTCAGGTCTCCAGCCTGCATTGGAATCAGGCTTTGGACAAAGGCTGTATAATCTCCGTAGCTTCTTCTGCCTCATAAAGAAGAAATGGGACTAGCTATTCTTATGCTTCTCCATTAGGACAAAGCCAGTGACAATGAGTTTACCCCGTAGCTGTTGGGAGCTGGGTGAGATTCTGAAGTTCCTGACAATGGGTCCTGCAACAAAGGCATGTTAGGAAATGTCTCATTCAGAGGTCTTAATATCTGAAGTTTCTTGTCTCTCTCTTGTGTCTAGTCTCCTGTGTCTAGTCTGGCCAGGAGGCAATAATTGGGCATAGCTTCATTTGTCTCTCCTTCCTTTCTCCATTTCTTAATTTAGCAAGCATTTCTTCAACGTCTACTGTGTCATTGTGCTTGGAACTGGCAGGGGAAAAGGGAAAGCTCCTTCTGACTCGAATCTAGGTGATTTGTATCTGTGATTTGCACCAGTGGAGAGGCGACAGGAATGGACAAAAAAATGGTTGGGTTCAAGACATATGGAGGCGGTAGAACTTACAGGTTTTGATGACTGATAGGATGTGGAGAGTAGGGGGGAAGAAAAGAACCAGATGTCCTAAATTCCTGGCATGCACAACTGGCTGAAGGTCAATGCCTTTTCGGGGGAAAGGAACACAGGAGTGCTTGAGAGAGGAAGTTTGGAGAAAAGTTTGATTAATTCAATTTAAGACAGGTTGAGTTTGACTTTGGGAGGCACAGCACTCTGGCAATTTGTGAAGTGGGAAGAAAGGAAGCATTGCAGAAGGTTTATGTATCTTTCTAACCCCCAGAGAGAGAAGAAGATACAAATAAAAATCCCATGGTGCTTTGGGAACGGATCATTAGCCTCGATCTCAAAGAAAGATGATGAATTCATGAGGAAAATCCTGTGAAGTCACAAAAGGCAGGTTTGGTTGACCAAGAGGGCCAGCAACTTTCAGGAACAGGCAAGCAGCCTGGGACAGATCCGGCTGCACAAAGCTCCCTTCACATTCTGCCAGGCCTGGCCGATGATGGCATCACTTTTCGAATGTCAGAACAGTGTGGCTAAGAAGGCTTTACAAGCAAAGCCCCCTGGGATCAGCTGAATAGCACTGCCCAAAACAGCTTCCCCAGAATGACTTCTAACACGGTCTCTTTCTCCACCACGTGGGTCCCCTAACATCTCGCATCTGGGGTGCGACAGCTGGGCTTCGACTTAGAGGACCTGTATTTCAGTCCTAGCTTTGGCCCTAGGGTGGGGATTTAGCAGCAGATTCAATACTTTTAAAAATGATCTTTTCAAGGGAAGTGAACCTGGCCCCATCCCAAGAGTTCTCAATCTTTCCAACCTGCCTCGGACTCACCCTCTGCTGCGTGGGAACACCGCAAGAAGCAGAGTCTGTCCCCAAGGCCAGCACAGAGCTCCTCAAAGGAGAATTTTTTTCTAAAAGTGTCCTGCGGATGCCCTTTGAAAGGCCATTAGTAGGTGGGGTGGGATGAACCAGCAGGGGCAGAGCTGAGCAAAAGGAAGGGAGAAGGGTGGAGTGCCCGGTGGGGCCGAGGCTGCCCGCCAAGATACAAACCTACTTCAATTCCAGATACTTACATGGCAAACCAAGCCCACCCCTGTGGGCTAAAATTTGTTTATTCTTGGCTGAGGAAGATTTCAGATTTCCAAAAAGAGAGAGGAAATGAGAAATCAGAAGAAAATCCTCAGGTTTTATTACTACATGACACTTCAATTCTTCTGGCCATTTAAAAGCATCAGAAATACACAAATTTTCCCGAAACATCCCCACCCACAGCAACAACATGCTTTTAGGTTACCAGGAAGAATTATATGCAGAAATAGTCATTCAAACATTAACTAAGGAAAGAGAAAAAAGCAAGTTCAAGTTCAAGGTTGATGCAAAGCCATCTCATCCCAGCTTCTGGCCAAATTAAAAAACACCCACACCATGGAGAGGCCCTTGGCCTTTTCTAAGAGCATAAAAGGGGCATAATGAAAGCAAAATCATTTTCTTCTCTTTCCTTTTCCTTTTATTTTTGGGTTTTTAGCAAACTTTTTATTTTTCAGTTTAGAATAATTTTAACTTTACTTTTCCTTTCTTTTCAATTTCCCACAATACTATATAAAAAAAAATCAAGCACTTAATTAATAAAGTCACAGTGAAGACTTTTTAAGAACCCCCAGCAAGTCCACCCGACTTTGAAAAAGCCTGGACTCCAAGGAGAAGCTTGGGTTGACACAAGGAAGCAGCCGCTAGCCACACACGGGGCTCGTGGCCTCTGTGTCAGCACGGGTGCTAAGCCCGGCTGAAACCGAACCCTGGGTATTTCTACAGATCAGAATTGATATAAAAATGTCTTTTAGTTTTTAGTACTTTACTACTGACAAAAAGAGCTTCCATATATTACAGTTCACCCGCACAACTGAGACTCACCACGCTGCATTACAGAGGAGCCCAGAGAGGTGGAGAAACCTAAGGCTGCAACCCTGGGAGAGGACAAAGCTAGGCCTAAAACACAGGTCTTCTAAGGTGAAGCCCAGCTGTCGCACCCCAGATGCAAGATGTGAGGGGACCCACGTGGTGGAGGAAGAGACCATGTTAGGAAGGACCAATGCCTAACAGAGTCACACTAATAAGGCCTCTGCAAGTGAGCCCTTTCATACTGGAGACAAGAATCCCACCTTGAAATGCTGTGTCTCCAGAATTTCCTCACCTGTACTTTGCAGGGCCAAGTGGTGTCCCCTCTCATCCCTCAGCTAATCCCAAGAACAAGCCTCGCTGTTTCCCATGACTGGTCCCCCATTCAGCGGACACATGCACTGAAGCCTCAGAAGTTGCAAGAATGAGATGTGGCCCCACACTCCCAACTGCACTGACCAGGCCCACCTACTACAACAGGATGCCCTGTTGTTCCACACGTCACCTAGCTCTCTGGGTCACAGGACTGTATAGACCATTGCATCTCAAAATTGAATAATCACCTGGGGATCTTGTTAATCTGGGGATGCAGATTCCGATTCAGTAGGTCTCAAGAGGCGCCTGAAATGCTGCGTTCCTAACAAGTTCCCAGGTGCTTGCTGCAGGCCCGAGGACCACACTTTGAGTAGCAAGAGTGTGGAGATTGTCAGAGCTAGAAAAGGCCATTGAGATCATCTTTCTCAGTGCTTTTCAATAAGTTATTCAGCAGTTCTAATAAGTCATTTCAGGGGATCATTTGAAAAACGAGGGTGAAACCAAGAGCCCCTCACTACCTCTGCTTCAGCCAGAATGGCTCCACTTTTCTGCTGGGGGAAAGGGAAATTTTTCATAAGATTTCATTTGATGAAAGGATTCCTTTGTTTTATACGTGTGAAAGCCACTGCTTTAATCTAGCTACCTCACTTTACAGAAGAGAAGTTTGAGAGTCAGAGAGGATGAGTGAGTCACATGAGATGACACAGCTAATCGGTGGCCACGCCAGCCCAGCACCCAGATCCCATCTTCCCTGTCCTACTTTTGCTCTCTCTGGGGGGAGACTTCAAAAATGCCGTGATTCAGTGGTTTCTCCATTTTCTCTCAGCCTTACCGAGGTAAACCCACCAGAATCCAACTCTCTGAGGACAGACGTCCTGCGTCTCCCCCCACCAAGGGCTGGCTCCTCAGAGCAGCCCAGCCTCCCAGACCCGACAAGTCAGGGCAGCCCGCGCAGGAGGGAGGAAGCTTACTGGAGCAAGGTAAAAGCAAGGAACGTTCCCAGAGGCAAGATGGGGGGTGGCTGTGGAATCGGCCCACAGATGGGCAGGCATACGCTTGCAAGACCTCAGAATTCCTTGTCTCCAAGGTGGGGCCCTGCTGACTCACCAGGGCACTTACAGACAGCTTACTTCAAGCTGATTTGCAGCCGACATGCTAGGGCAGCTGTGGGGCCCAGCTGAAAGGGAGAGTTTATCACTGGGGGAGCAAAGCAGGAACAGGGAGAGGTGCGAGGAGGCAGGGGGAAAGTCTCCGGGGAAGAGCATGGTTTGTACAAAGCGTGTGACCATGAAAGACTAGACCCTCTGAGGCCAGCAAGCTTGGGCCTGGGGGCTGATTGGAGAAAGGCAGAAGCCATGGTCCCATTCCCCAAGAACCCTACAATCTGAAGAGTTTGTAAAGAGGTAAACATATATAAATATATACGAAATACTTAGAGACAATACAAAATAGCATGTAATTAAAAGATAGACTAAAGGCTTCAGAATATAACAGCCACAGCAAGTCAGTGCAAAGGATATCACCGTGAGCTGGATGGCAACACAGAGGAGGGGTGGGGCAAGGCAGGGGGAGAGAAGTGTGCAGCAGATGGTGATCCTGTGGTCAGAGAAACCGGTGGATGCTATAAACAGCATCTCGAAGGGTACCACATGAATTACATCCTCAAGAAAGCAAGGGAGGGTGTGGCTGGCGTGGACCAGATGCCTCGTAGCAGAACCATAACTGACCCAATACAGGCAGGTCCAATTCCATTCTGCCCTGTGCATTTCCACAGGGCTTTTCTAGTTTCCAAGCTACGGATAACTCCAAGTGCTCTGCTAAGGTATTTACAGCTGTGGAAAAGCTGAGTTGCATTTCGCAGTGGTCCTGAGCCAAAGTCAAGGTCACACGTCAAAAAACCAACATCCATTCATTGTTTCTGGCTCTGGCTATAAGTCTCCCTATCCAAAGACTTGGATACACCCAGAGAGTAGAATCAGGTTTGCCCCAGGAAGGACATCAACTCCAGAAATTCAGAGACACCAGATGTTTTGCTGGAAATCACTCAGTCAAGTATAAAGACAAATCCATCACTTCTACCTTACACTCCTCTGGTCGGACCGTCTAAAGAGCAAGAGTAAATTTTGTTAAAAATCTCATTCCTGAATCTCATACAATCTTCCCACATCAACATTTCTGAGGAGGGTAAGTATGAGTGAAACCCACTTCGCAAGGATGCACCACTCAGTCTATATCCCTGAGACTGGGACTGCAAAGCATCCTACCGCCTGCCTCACCACCTCATCACCACCTCCATGGCACCATCTTCTGACCCTGCACCACGCAAAACCACTCAGCAGCCTGGCATTCCTCAGGCTCGTCGGGATTACCAAGGACTGTAAATAATAAAGCATGGAATCAGGTCCCTTGAACCCAGCCTCTCTCTGACCCATCCTAGTGCTGTAACTTTCCTACTGTCCTTCAGCAACCCGATTTGGGTCTTTCCTAGGGTTTCTCTATAATCTTTTGAGGCGTAACATTGTATATTAATAGTTATCTAAGTCTCTTGGACCTGGAAGGAAGGAGCCTTAGAGCCCATCTTCTCCAGCCCCATCACTTGACAAACGAGAAAACTAAGATGCACAAGATGTGAAGTGACTTGTCCAGCATCACACAGATCCTTCCTAGGGGGTGTGGGCTGAAATCCTGGTCTTCTAACTCCCAGACCACAGGGAGCTGAATCATCTCATGAGAAGATGGCATTATAGCCCAAGACTCTTCCTGGCCTCCACATAACCCTTGAGCCACTTGCAAGTAAAGACACATGTCTGATGACCGCGTGATATATAAGGGATCCTGGTGCTGGGAAGCAGATGAGCCTAGAGAGGAGCTATTTAATTTGATTTTGCTTCACCTTGAAGTGTCAGCCAAACGGTGAAGGTGCTGGCCTAGATGGTTCACCTTTTCTGCATAGTCACCTGAAAAAGAAGGAAAGGCAAAGTGCAGGGAAATCTGCACAGATTGTCTCATTAAAGAGTGAAATGGCAAGGCAGAGCTCACTAAACCCTGGGTACATCTTGCAACAGTGGTGTGAGTAATTCAGGTCACTCCCTGATGCTTCTTTCCAGACATTCAAAACCACTCACTGTCTGCAACTGTTTTGTCAAGCCCCAAGCAACAGAAATCCCACGCTCGCTCCATCTTCAGTTCTGCTGAAATGAATCTGTGTAGGTCCGGCAGGCTGTCCCCAGGGAAAAGAGGACTGGAATGATAGCCCAGGACGCCTGGGTTTGTTTGTTACTCACGGAGTAACTTCAAGCAAGTGGGCTCACCTCTCTGATCTCACTGGTGTGGGAGGCTTAAGAGGCAGGCAGGGAAGTAACCAGAACTCCACAGGTACCTGTCCATGTAAGGAGTCTATGACATTGACTGACAACCGATATCCTTCCTCTGCTTCCATTGGGCAGAACTGAGCATCCACTGTGGGTCAAGGACTGTGCTGGGGCTCCCACACCCGCCTATGATGTGGTACCAGGTAAGTCTCAGCTGTGGAAACAGCAACCAGAAATGTCAACTTGCCCATCCAAAGTAACACAGTGAGTGAACTAGGGAGGCAGGATTTAAATGAGTGTCTCTGATGCAAAAGACCTTAAGCTTTGCACTGCCTCACACGGCCTTCAATAAAAAGATGAGTTCATATTACAGAGAGATGGGTGGCAGGGAGTGGGACTGAGAATGAGAGACACCCAAAGATATAAATAATTCAAATGCCAATAGTCAAGAAGGTTAAGCAAATGAGTGATAAAGGCTGGAAGGTAAATGGTAAACTGGTTGTCTACTTTAAAGGACCTGAGATTAAAGGATCCAGCAAAGTGTGGTGATGAAGGACCTCACGCCCTGGATTGATAGTTTTTTTTTGTTTTCTCTTTTGAGAGAAAGCTGAAGTCCAGAATTTTATGTGAAACCATCTAATTTATATCTGCAGCACCCAAAACACAAAAACTCAAAACATCACGCAAGCTGGATAGCATAAGTCCATGCCCAGTTTCAACCCACGGGCCCCTGTTTGCAGACGCTGGACATTTAGAATAACCTCCTAACCACAAGAGTGGAAGACTGACACATTTTGCTTTGGGACTCTGGAGAGGTCTCTTCTCTGGATTTCCTTTTTAGAGAAAGTGAACTTTCTGGAATGTTCAACGCAGGATACAAGGGTGCCATGATTTAGCCAACTCCATTAAACTGCTGGGCCTCACACCAGCAATTCTTTTCTCTCTTGGGGAGCTGGGGGGAGCCATACACAGATGCTACTAAATCCAGTCAGAGTACCCTTTTTTGCTAATAAGCAACAAATTATTTGAGGGGACTTCATTGAAAACTAGGTCTACACCCATAGTTAAATACAATTACACCATAATTACAGGGAATCTGCACACATCAGAGCTTAGTTGGAAAAGAACGGGAACACCACAGTTCATCAAAACGTTGAGCAGAGGTAAACCTGTAATTTCACCTACTGTCATCCTGGCGGAAACTTTGTGGGAAAGAAAGTATACTTAACTCTTGGTTCCCCATCAGAGGACAACGCAAGAATGCCTCTTCCCCACTGCATAGCACTGGCCCCCTTATGGTTCAGAAAGGACAGGAGTGGGGACATGTTTTATTTCTTTCCAAAGTGGCTGGAAAATGAGGGTAAGCTCATATGTCCAAGCCCAAAAGAATTAAGCATTAGGTCTATGGAGAAATAGGGAATTCTTATTGTTAAATCCTTAGCATTCCCTACTTTTATTACATGTTTCTCTTGAGGTGTGGGAGAAGCGGACACCAAAAAAGGTAAACCAGAAACTAGGAGGAAAGCCTTTAGAAGGGTCTCTCATTCACTGCAAAAGAGACTGTTGTCTGTTCCCATTCTCACATGGACCTTTGCTCCTCAACTTTGAGGGCAATGCTAAATTATTGTTTCTGCCTACAACGCAAACAAGAGGCAGAGGAGATTTACTGAAGCTGCAAGGTTTGATGTGTGCAATATTACAGCCACACATTTTATTAAATACAGCCCCACTTTCCAAAAGTTCAAATTATGCCAGTTTGCTTTTGCAAATGATCTCCATTAGTACAATAATGGTTTTTTCCATAAAAGAAAAAAATCCTCTTGGGTTTCTTTCAGTTAGTAAAAACAGGTACTAATGTTGGTCTTTCATAAAAGGAAACTGGCATTACGGGAGTTTGGGAAAAGCAGGGAATACTCTTCCTTTCCGCCTTTCGGCTTACAAAAGGTTTCATAGGAATGCTCGACTTCTGCAGAGACCTGTAATATTCTTCTGCTGAAAGTGTCTGGACTATTCTTCTGTTGAAATCTCTTCAACTGCCTTTGCACAGACTGGAGGCTTCACTCTAAAGGGACCGTCTGGTGCTTGGACGTAGCCTCATGCCTACTACCTGGTGCCTCCTCGGCTTTCCTGAGGACAGGGTTGACTTTGCAGAAGTAATGTCACACTATAATTCTTCCCTAATCCCTGTCTCATTTTTGTTACACAATACGTGACTGACAGGAAGGCAAGTTTTAGTCAATTCATCAAGCAGGCATTAAACCCTGCCATTGAGCAGGGCATCGTGCTAATTTCTATGGGGAGGAGAGAAATGGCTGAGAATATGAAAGTGTAATAAGGACAGGAATGGGAAAAGCCCTGGCCCCAGGAGTCAGAAAAACCTTTCCTCAAATCTAAATTCTAACATTTCTGGTTACATTACCTCATATGAGTTACTTAACCTCCATTTCCATCTCCGTAAAATGTTTGTGCCATGACTACAGGAGCAAAATATGAGGAAACACTGAGATGATCACTGTAGGAGAGGCACTGAGGGCACATTGGCGGAATCGGGCCCTGCCTCTGCAGGGGGACACAGCCCCATGGCGGCGAGACAGCCAGCACCCACCTGCCCACCACGCTGCGAGGAGGCACCCTGGAGGCCCGTGTGGAGGGGTGGGGGCCAAGGTCAGGGGAAGGAGGAGGGAGATGGTGCTTCAGGATTGTGTATGTTCAGAATATTCAGGATATTCTGGATGGAGTGAAGAGTGTAATAAAAAAAAAAAAGCATGTGGACTGCACCTTCTGGAAATAGAAAGCAGAAGTTTGGACTTGGCAGGACCAGAACCAGGCCCCCTCCAGGGCCCTCAGCACACCTGCCCCATCCTGCAATCACCCAGGAGCAAAGCCAGCAGGGGAGCAGCCCTAGGAAGCAACATGGAGAGCCAGTGACCAGGAAGGCAGGGACAGGGGTGTGCTGGCAAATGCTTAACAACCAGCTCTCAGGAAGACCTGATCAGGACCCCGATTTGAGCATGACATAAGGACTCCCACCCTGGCTGATTTCAAGCTGCCAACATGCTTAAGAACCAGATGGTAAACTGTTTCCTGAAATCTTAACAATTGGCTCTCACAAGCAGGTGTTGACCAGCTGCAGTACCTCTCTGGAGTGGGCTGAGAAAAATGGGGGAATGCCAGCCAGGTCCTCAGTACCAAGCACTGAACAGAGACTGGGTATGGCCAGCAACCCCTGAGTCCATAAAACACTACATTTTGGAATCTCAGTTGTGATAATCATTCATAATGACTGTGAAGCTCTTCATAGTTCAGGGGGAAATAGTCCCATACATTGTCTAGGCATGACTAGTATGCCCATTTTACAGATGAGGAAACAGTATCAGAGTCCACATGATGTGACTAAACTGCACAGTTAGCAGTTAATGGTGTCTGGGTTCAAACCTAATTCTGCTCTTCGCCCCACCCATGACCCAGAGGGGTCTCACTGCCTGACACGTTGTTCATTTCAGGTCAGTAAAAATGAGAGTCTGCCCTGGCTTCTCGGCATCCTGAGTTTCAAATGATGCTAAACAGACTTAGGCCATCGGTCCTCCCAGCCTTTAAAGAGGAATCCTAGGTTAAGGCTGAAGGTGGGGCCTCTTCTTCCCCAGCTCCACCTCACCCCATCCCCCACTCCTGTAATGCAAACCCCAAACTCCTTCCCACGTGCTTCCCTCCCTGCCCAGGAGGGGCCGGCAATCTCATCACCTACAAACAATTTCCTTCAGTCCTGCTGCATGTTCCTGCTTATTAAATTGTAGGCTTGCCCCATTCCGCGGCAGTGACAGGGCTCCTCCACTATTTTATTGCTCTGTTGCTCAGAACTGCTGAACTCAGCACCAGCGCTCGCTTCTCCAGAACTCGGGCAAAATGGATGAGCGGGCACCCGCTGGCATGTTCCGAGAGCACAGACCTGTGCTCTCAGCCCCGAAACAATTCCCCAACGGAAGTTTTGGTTTCGAATTGTTTTTAAGAGTTGCAGGGATGAAAAGAGAGACAGACCCCAGCAGGGCTTTTTCCCCCATGTAACAGCTCAATAAGTGTGGAGACCTTCGCAGAAATGTTTTGTAACTATGCAACCCAGCCCCTCTTTTTCTACCTCGTCCGTCTTGTCCACCTCATCTCCTTTCTGTGACCGTCAGGCAAACCAGGCTCAAGTCCTCCTACTGTGATCACCTGCAGGGGCCCAGGAGCGCGTGCGCGTGCGCGTGCGCGTGCGCGCGCGCACACACTCGCACATGCGCAGCCCAGTCCTCCCGGCTGCCGACCTCAGCAGCCTGCTGCAACCTGGAGCCTGCTTGTCTACCTTTACTAGCTCACTGGTCCGTTTCTCCTTACAACTTGCTCCTCTCCTGCCAACCTTCCCTCTTTATTTAGCAAATTCTAACTCACATCTCATGAAACATACCAAAAAACGGGGAGGCAGCCAACAGTGATTACCCAACTCAGTTACTGACCTAGACCCATCTTGCAAAGATGCTGATGAGGAAGAATTTGGCTTAGATTTCTCCTCCTAGACTCAATGGGATCTTTCGATCCCCTCCCATCCTTTACTCCAGACCCTCCAGGCAGTATATCTATATCTACCCAGCAACCCAGGGTGGAGTTTGCACTTTTTTATCTTTAATTTATTAAAGAAGACAACCTGCCCTACTGCCCCCAGGAGTCCCCACACCGAATTCTCTTTTCCCCAGTGGGCACATTTCCACTGACATTTCCAAGTTCAGCTGGGTGGTACCTCCTCCATGAAACCTTCCTGATCTACAAGGCAGGGATAAAAGTTCCTCTCTCTTGGATCTTGCAGTGCTAGTACAGGGGCCACTATACTTGACCCTCTCTTGTAGCACATGTTGCCATTCTGGTCCCCTCACTGCACTGTAAAGTCCTTGCTTTTAAGGGCTGGGTCTTAGTCAGCCATTTATCTCCTGCACCTGGTAGAGTATCTGGCACAAAGTAAGGACACAGTAAAGGCTGAGTGAATATACAGGTTAACAAATGACACCTGTCTCTCCTCAGCATTCTCTGTACTCTCAAATTATCCAAATAGTGAGAACTGTGAATCAAACACTGAAGGCGCAAGCTATAGCTAACTCAGTTTGGGGCTCACCGTCTTGGTGTTTAATGACATGAACTGCTTCCATTTATCAAAGCCACTTCTATTCAAATGCTTCCCTATCCTTCTGCTTTCCTAAGGTAATATCAAATGTTAATGTAAAAACTAAAATCTCAAACAACCATTCTCAGCCAGGCATGTTTGAAGGATTGTTTGGAGCAGATGCTGGTAGGACATGTCCACAGCGGCTGAGCTAAAGATAAAACAGCCTCACTCTCGTGTACTCTAATGTCCTGTGGGCTCCCTCCTCTGCTGTCAGCAGGAGGAGGACAGGGCATGGTCTGGGGTTTGTCCTTAACCTGAAGGACTGGGTTAGGCCTTGGGAGGGAAGAACCTGGGAAGGAGACTTCAGCCCACCTCATGCCCTCTACCACCCCGAGAATAGCCCACCTCAAGAATGAGGGACCTCCAGCCCCAGCCCAGAAGCAGAGGGTAGCTAAGGAGCAGGAAAACACCTGGTCACAGCTCCTGTAACTCTGGGGTGGAGAGGGCCCTGGAGAGTGAAGGGAGTGGGGGGTGTTAGACCCAGGCCCCAAGTCTCCTCAGTAATAGAGGGTCAAACCTCCCCATCCAGGCCTTTCTTCACCTTCACCCACTCAACAAGTGTCTATTGAACATCTACCATGTTCCAGGAACTTCTAGGTGTGCCAGGACTAAGGCTTTCTTTTCTTTTAAAAGGTTCATAGTCTAGTGAGAGAGAAAGACAGGAAAATCAATGACTGTAAGATGATGCATTATAGAGGCATGCACAGATCACAGGATGTTATTTGCTGAGTGGAAATGTGGCCTCAGAAAATGGTCACCATACAGAGGCCTGGCTAGGAAAGAACGACCCAAAACTGAACTTCTGTCTGCACAACATGCACCAGGTGGGTCAGCTGAAAACACGCAACAAAGTGGGAGGGGAGGCCTACTCAGGATGGGAGGAAGGGGCCTCAGTTTGATTTACTGACTTGGGTTTCAGGCGTTGGCTCTGCCTGTTCAGACAGGTGTTCTGTACCACCTGGTGGGCGTATGAACGCCTGGTCCTTACTCCTTGGGGAGGCGCTTTGCCCTTTCCCAAGGGCTGTACTGACTCCGGAATCACCAGGTTTCCTTTGCTGCCCGTCTGTGTCCTCTGTTTCTAAGAAGGTACCTCTGTGGGAACTGGTGATAGGAGAAGAAATTGCCCCTAATTCTACCCCATGGAGCCACTGAGAATAACTATAAACCTCTTCTATATGCCACATCTTCATAGAGTTGAAAACAGGTATCAAAACCCCTGCACTCCCCAGTTACCGTTTCTTTAGGCCAGGCATCCCCCGTTTCTTAATCCTTCCTCTGAGTAACCATTTTCAAATACACTGACCACTTTTTTCTCACTTTCAGATTTGTGTTGACCTTCTTAAAACATGAAGCCCATAGTAAACTAGGTAAAATCTGATCAGCACAGAGAAGAGGAGGGATATCACCTCCTTTGTTTTCTCTCTCAAATTTCTAATAACAAAACCAGAGATGGAATTTGCTCTTTTGTCAGCCACATCACAACCTGAGTCTCATAAAGCTTACCATGAGCTCAACCCTAATTATTTTTCTCTATTTCTGCTGCTACTAACCCACATCTTTCCCACCCCACCCCCCACCCTATATTTGTGCAGTTGTTTTCTGGGCCAAAGAGCAGAATCCAGGTAGTGGGAGAAGAGTTAGCATACATGTCTCCTGACTTTGCATCCTGACTGAGAAACCTCCCAGGGAGTCCTCCCCACTCTTCAACAGAGCAGAGCTAGAGGCCCAGTTAAATGAGTTCATGACCAGAAGTTAGTCAGGAGGGACTGGTATATAACTCTAACGCTAATCAGCTGTTGGAATACTTGAAAGAGTTGGCAATCTTTTACCTTGTTCCTCAAAAGCCAAAGATATGACAATAAGGTATGGGGTTGGAAGTTAGAGGGAATGGTGACACATTTCCAGGACCCAGAGATGCCTGTGGGAGCCAAAGATCTCACAGCAACAAGCCCCCGACTCAGGCATGTTAAAGGGAAAGGATGAGGATGGAAGGATATGCAATACACCAAACAAAAACATGAAGCCTGAATCAGAGAAAGTGAGTGAACACCACTGTAATGGCAAGCTCCTGAGTGGAGACGGGAGGTTGGCTGTGCCCCCCAACCCAACCACCTTACCCTCCCAGCACATTCAAACACAACTGGGCAAGCATAGCAATTTATGGAAGAGTGTGGGAATGCCTGTTAGAGACTCAGAACTAGAAAAGGGAGGGAAGGAAGGACATCTAGAGCTTTTACTGACTTTGGAACAGAGAGCCAGACTGAAAGGTCGGGGAACAGGAGGTTTCCAGCAAAGCCATCCAGATGTGCTTCCCGACGCCCTCAAGACCCACAGTACAAACCAGCGTCCAATCAGTCCATAGTGCGTCCTCCTGGCCCATGGTGAATCAAGCCGAGGGGAAGCTAAATAATAATAATTGCAATGATGATGATGATGATGGGGATTTAGGGTGGGTGAGTCTTTCCTGGATGCGTTGGCTGGGCTGTAGTTTGTTTAGATTTTTCAGAACAAATTTAGAGGTCAAAGATGACCACTGGAGGGGAAAGACTATGACCAGCAGGCCTTGTGTTTCTCCCTTTACTCCATAGTTTGGGACAGTCATGTTCACCAGCAGTCAGTCACCTGGACCCAAGTGAGCTTCCACACCAGAGTGTGAGGGCTCCTTCCTCAGGGCTTTTATTCAAGCCAGGCCCTCAACAACGCCCTGCCCTCCTTCATCTTTGCAGTCAGCTGAAACGTCACCTTCTCTGTGGAACCTCCCCTGAATCACTTAGACAAAAGCTGACCGTTCCCTTTTGGAGAGGTGTGCATAACGTTTTTCTCACTGGCCTGTTTTTTGTAAGGCTGTTCGTGAAGATGTATATTGAAGTTGGAAGCTCGCAAAGAGAAAACCATGTCTCCCTCACCTGGTACAGAGTTGATGCTCTGGTGGAGTGAGGCAGTAAGGGAGAGAGTGAATGAATGAATGAGAGAGTGATGAATGAGTGACAGAGTGAATGAATGCATGGATGAGAGAATGAGTGAATGAATGAATGAAATACAGGAAGGGAGGGACAAGGGCACAGGTTCTCCAACCCACAGGTACGTGTGCATCACCTTGCCCAGGGATGGTGCTTCGCTCTCCATAGTACTAATTGGAAAATGGAAAATCTGCCTCTACGCTAAGGCAAATTGGGTCCTGCTGGCAGGAATCATGTGCCCTGCAGTTGGGGGAGGATTCCCTTAACTAGGAATGCTGTCACCTCCCCTCATCCCCGGTGGAGCCCTTTCTTCTTCCAGAAAGAGTACAGAATACTCTAGACAAATGTGAGACCCTCCAGAACCAGGGAAGGCAGCAGGAAGTGTGTTATAAAGAGCCCTTAAATGGAGGTCCGTCGGTCCAGGTAGGTTAATCAGTATCCTGACCCTACACTGGCTTTGTAAACCTGAGATATAAATTCTCTCTCAGAGCCTCAGTTTTCCCTTCTGCCTGGGAAGACGATTGGATTAGTTGATTTTTAAGGAGATTTTGAGCACCATGCACCCTAGGGACTAGGCTCTGTGATCTCCCTCCTTGACCCAGAGGAGGAACCTACCTGCGCAGCCCACCAGGAGATTTGCCTTGAGGACAAATGGAAGTCAGGCAAGGATTCTAGAAAAATATACCTCATTTGAGGACAATTCAGCTTCCTGTGCCCTCCTGGTATGCTAAGTGGAGAAGTGGGGAGAGCGGAGCGGGAAAGGGGAAAGGTGTGGGAAGGGGGGGCCGCAGCTGAGCAGGGGAGGGAGATTTAGAATAATCAGTAGTTGATAGACCAACCTCTTTAATGTTTCCTAATGGGTTTGCTGATTCTTTCTCCAACGTTTTTGTCACTTCCTAATATCTCCTCACACAGGGTCTTCTCCCCAACTCCCAGAAATGGAAGGGGAGCACGTTGCAAAGACTCTTGTATTATAAAAACCGCTTGCTTTGCAGGGGAGCGCAGCAAACTCACTCTGTACTAAATGCCGGAAGTATCCACTGGCTGGACCTCTGTCCCTGCACTTGGGCCTCTTTTTACAGCTGTCCCCTGATGGGCTGGTGCATGTCTGCTGGATTCCTGAAGTGCATTGCATAGAGCTAGGAACCAGGGTCATGGCTAAAAGCTCAAAAGGCCACTGATCTCCATTGCCTCCACACACACATACAGCCTCTTCTAGCTGAGATAAGATCTTTCATCCTTCCTGGGCCTTTGGGAGACCAAAGCTTTCAGAAACAGCACTCTGATCACCTGCAGTCTCTCGATGATAGAGACCTCACCTCCCTTTTTCTCCCTTTTCTGGTGTTTACAGAACAATACAAAAGCAAGGTTAGCTTGCAGAAGTGCCTCATCACTAGTGACCCCCTGGGTGTGGGTTCTGAGAGGTGGAGCCGGCACCGCAGGCCCTCTCCCCATTGGCTGGCCTCAGTAGGTAACCTGAAGCTTTGCTGAGAGGTGCATAAATAGAGAGTGAAACCAGTACCACCTCCTTGAAAGGGGCTCAGTCCTTCTTCACCTTTGCTTGGAAAAACCAGTTTCTCTCTTTTATTGTCTGTTACCAACTTCTTTTCTAAAAGTTCAATGGAACCCCACCATACGCCAAACTCTTTCTCTCCCGGCTACTTTTATTCCCCTCTGCTCCAATTCTACTTTCCTCTGCTTTCTTGTTCTTTTGTATTAAAGGGAAAACAGGTATTCAGGACTGGCCCCACCTTCCGCAGGGACCATTTCTGTTCTGCATAGGTCTGCTGAACTGGACACTTTATACAGTAAGTGTTTCTTGTTTCTTACACACTGTCATTAAACCTGAGGAGTGAAAGAACATTCCAAGACTTGGAATTCCTCTTCTCCTCTCATAAACATGATTCTCTAGCCTTCTCTCTTTGTTCTGAATTCTCTTATGGAAAAAAAAAATGTATTTGTTATTTTGAATCAAGCTCAAAGTACACCGTGTCTACGAAGGTACAGACACTCATACTTACAGGTGAGTCTGAAATCTCTGGATTTGGGGGCCTTTGGAAAACCATAGCTGAGTGGCTACGTCTTATTGGGCAGGAAGAGATGGGGATGAGCTGTGGAAAAGCCACATTCACCGGAAGTTGATCATCAACTTCTTCCAAGGCTAAAACAGCTGAACCTGCCACATTTTAACTAAATCCCCAGTTCTGTGCTTTCTTAGGGGACTTCCAGTGATCCTAGGCAAGAAATATCACTGACAATATAAATTGGTGTGATAAGGTGCGTACTGAGCAGTTAAGTACCAAGACTGCATTTCCGTCAGGTTTCCTGAAGATTCACCTACCAGAGGACCAGGGGCTTGGCTGGTTTTTCAGTCCTAGGCTGGAGGGTGTAGATATAACAGGAAATTCAGGACCTTCCATTCTTTGGTTCTCATGTCCACATTGGTGTTATTAGGAAACCGTGTGGCACACAGATCTGAGGGCAGTTGTGGGGAGGAGGGCAATCACAGGATGGCCTTAACTCTAGGCATGCATGGTTTGTTTCTCTGACCAGCCCCCACCCTGCAAGTGGCCAAGGAGAGAGTCACTGGGGCCTCACGTTGGCAAAGGCGTGGCTGGCACCTGTTGGGTGTGGGGTCCCGAGTGGGTCAAGTATCCTGATCCAGGTCCCAGGTCATCTTTTCCTATCTATGCCTTACAGCCACTGTAGCTCAGTAAGGCCGGGGGTGGGTGATAAGGAAGGGCCTGCCCTTTCCGGGCTCTCAAATGTCAATGACACCTCCCATTTGCATGGCCTTTCACGGTTAAAGTACTTTTACAGACACTGCCATCTCTGGAGTATCCACCCTGGAGGCTAAGGACCCCATGTGAGGGTGAGACTCAGCACACCCCGATTGAGGACATGAAGAATCTGGTGGACCGCACATGTTGGGAGGGTAAGAATGGGCTAAGGAGGGTCTGGAGGGAGATAAACTGAACCCTTTGCCCTCTGAGCTGGGCTGAAATCTAAAGAGAAAGCAAAGAATCCTTCCGTCCCAGAACTACTGCCTCCCACAAACTCCTGCCATCATTTATTAGAGCCAAATCAGTTGGTCTCTTTCTTCCTTTGACTGTGAAATGGGTCAGAGGCAGCGCAGGAGGATTTTATAGTCAGATGATTCACAAGCAGGGTGCATTTCTCTCTTGTAACTGAGTTCTAAGTATTCATAAAAAAAGGCTGAGTGGTGAGGAAGGGCCAGCCTTCTTCCCCTCGGTGCCAAGATTCTGTCCCCAGCACACTGTGTTCCCCCTGACCGAGGAAAGTGAGGCTGGAACCGCAAGCCCTTGTCTAAGAGCCCTTTGCAGAGGCCCAATACCCAGGGGGCTGGATGAAGCAGGGGGTGGGGAGGGGCCACTTTATAAGGTGCTGCCTCCTGCGTCAGGTCAGAACAAGCCCCAGGAAGAAGGCGTTCCAAACAGCAGGGCAGATTTGCCCTAACTCACTCCAATTGCATGTTGGTGCTGAGAACAGCCTTTTACGGGGCTGATGCACCGGCATGTCCGAACACAGCCAGGAAGATGCAGCAGCAACAGCTGTGGGGCACCTGGGGGCTGGGCATTTCCTTTTGGAGGATGGAAAGCTCCCAGATAGTGTCCGTCTTTCCTGTTTGGTGCGATGTCTGCAAGCCAGGTTATCTCCTCCCCTCCCACATCTCCCAACCCCTTTCCCAAGGAACATGTAGTCATGCCATTTCCAGGCAGATTTGGGAAAGGATGTGGGCTCACCAGAAGTGGGCCGCCTTGTACGTCTTCCGGAGTGAGTCTGAGGAGTCTCCCCCTCTTCCGCCACCCCTGCCCTCACGGATGGGCCTGGCTCTGGCCAGGGGTTCCGGTGCCCTCGGATCTCCTCACCCAGCTGCTCGTGATCTCACACCGGCAAGTGGGCCTGCAAAGTGCTGTTCATGTCCTCCACATAGTACATTCTGGAGAAGGGTGCCCCAACCCCGCATTCCATCCCCTTGGTAAGCAAGTTCATAGGAGGTGGATTTTTCTAAAGCAACTTCGGACTACCTGCCTTCTCCAGCCAGGACCGACATACGGAGCTCAGTTACACACGCAGGCGGATACAGGCAAAGGGAGAGGATGACCAGCATCCCAAGCAGATAAATGCAGAGAAGGTTCCACATGGCCTTGTCTGGAGCAGCGGCTTCAAGGGTGAGAAACAGGGAGAGTTCCCAGCCCTGCAGCCCCGTCCCCTCCACTCAGGACAGCCTGTGCCGCACACACGTTGGTGTCTTGGGGAGCAGGCTCTCTGCACCTCCCAGAAGGAAGGCTGATATCCTAGGGGTGCTGTGGGCATTCAGGTCCTCCACTTACCCCTAGTCTGTGATTCCAAGACCCTAAAGGCCTTTGGCCAGGCAATAGCCCTGCGTGCAGAGGCCGGGCTTGTCATGCAGCCCACCCTCTGAGAAAGGCCCCCAGACAATCCATGTGTTTCTCTTGTCCTTCATTCCACCGGAGTCTGTCTCATACCCATCCAGATTTCAGTGGAGTGAAGCTCAGGAGGCGTGGAGCTGGCACCGGGGCCACAGCCACAACCACAGCAGCAGCGAGAGTAGCTCTGACTTAGAAAAAGAAGGGCCCGGTGAGGGACGCGGTAGATGAAGGACACATCTGGAGCACGCAGCCTGCTGCAGAGGGGCTGGGGCACTGGGGATGTGCAGGCTGGACAAAGCACCACACATGGAAGCCACGTGTTCTTCCTTTACTAAAACTGGTGCTATGGAAATGTGCGTGTTCTGTAACATACAAAAATTAAAAGTTGTCTGTCTGCTGGAAAGCCTGCCTCTGTGATTCTTGCTCTCTGATGCAGACCCCCTGGCCCTCAAAGTCACCTTCTCTGTGGGCTAAAACAGAGACATGAGCTGGAACAATCAACACAGGCCCCCTCTGTCCTTGGGTTCTGCAGGCAGGTGGCTGGATTTCTATTTGCAGTCATCAAGGAAGCCTGCTGTCCTCAGTGTCCCCACAGTGCCCGCAGGGCCTGCAGAATAGGGTTAAAAAAAACTCTAAAAAGATTCTTTAAGACCTATTTATATTGTAATAAAATAAATGTAAATAAGATGTAAGTGAAAGTAGATTTCAGGTACATCTGATGCTCTACAAGATATATCTCACATACTGTGGGTGTAAATTCTACAAAGGTTAGTGCACTTAAACATATTTGACACATAAAAATGTCAGCTCCATCATTAATCATTTACCGATTGTAATTGCCTTTGTATGGGTCTCTTCTCCCTAAGACATATGTTTAAAGCACCAGGCTGGGTAGAAATTTGGGAGGGAAAAAACAAATAATACTTCTCAGCTGTCAGGGCCTATGATTTGCTTTGATAGGTTTAGCACTGATTTCATTGGCTTTACAAGCCTGTGTGACTTTTATTTTTTTAACTCACATCTCTTCTTTAGGTAAGGAGGAGGTTGTGGGAAGGAGGAATGGCCCCTAAGTCCACGAGAAGTCCCACCGAGTCATCCGGCCATCTGCCCCTCCCTCAGGCAAATGGGGTCTCCTTCAGGGAGCCCATCAGGCTAAAAAGGCAAACTCCCAACAAAACTTGGCTCTGATAAGTCTTCAGAAAAACCGGTTTTCACTTCCAGAATGTGCCCCAGGCAGAAAAACTCAACAGATACCCCTGGCCTGGCTGAGCCGTGTTTTGCTTAGAAGCCTGCTGTAAAGGAAATTTCAGCTTTTCAGAGAGACGGGTCCGAGGTATCCAAGCCCTCTCCCCCAGCCAGTGACCTCTGCAGGAAGGGGCCTCTCCACCCACCCTAGCCCTTCCCTGGGACTCTGCCTCTGAAGAATAAAGGCCCCCCCTACTGAAGTCCGGAACCAAGAGGAATAAGCATTTCTCCAAAATACCTTCCTGCCTCAAGTTAATAAAGATTCAAAACTTTGCCCTCTCACCCTTGCCCCATCATTCTGAGGCCCAGGGACAACAGAAGGGTGAGGAAACCAAGCCACAGGCATTTTTTAAAAGACATGCTTACCCATAAAAATTACATAGTGAATAGGGTTGGGGAGAGGGTCGCCGGCTTATTAACCAGCAAATACTCTCCATTCACAGTTTTGAAAGAACAAAAAGGCCACAGAGTAGAAGGGATGTGGTATTTCCATTTACAGATTGGTTTGAGTCCTATGACCTGGAATCTTTTTAAAGGAAGATTTAAAATATTTGCGTGCATGCGTGTGTGTGTGTGTGTGTGTGTGTGTGTGTGTGTGTGTGTGTGTGTGTGTGACCAACCATCACCTGCCTCAAGTGGGAGCTGGAGCTGAATATGGTGACCACAGAGCCATCTGGCCACCACCAGCCAGGGCATAATGCTGGAACTACCAAAGATTCTACCTGATGCTTTACTGGGTCCCCACGCCCCAAATCCCAAACACTGTCTTTGCAGCAGAGACACTGGGCTTTGTGTTTCCAGTGCCGAGGTCTGAACTGTACACCTCCAGCCTGACTGTTAACTCCCTGTTACAGAAGAAGAAACCCCTGGGCCTGGCCCAGAGCGGCTTGCCGGGGAAGCCGGTGTGTGCCGTGAGCTGGAGAGAACTGCCCCATCCATCTTCCCGAGCCAACCCCTATTTCATGTCCAATATCTTCATTGCAAAGCATGGCTCACCAAAACACAACACAGAAAATGATTTACTCAAAAGACCCTTTCAACAACAAAAAGTAATACTGCCCTGCTTTCTTTATTCATGATCATTTATTGAGGCAAAAGGCAAATATTATTGACCAAACCTGAATAGACAAATATATACACCCACTGGTAATTTAATATGTTGTGCTAATGGTAAACACTATAGATACAACCCGAGAGCAGTAAATTACAATCCTATCAATAATGCATCCCATCTGGGCTCCGGTTTCCCAGTTCAGGAGAAAATGTATATTGGCAAAAGGCTCTCTGAATATTAAAAGCCATGCATATAATGAGGCAGTGGATACAGAAGCTGGACGATCCCGTAGGACTACACTCTGGTTTTTGTTAAAAGGTCTTTTATAGGGAAAGCATCCCACACTGAAGCTCCTGCAGCCAGCATGTAATGAAGACCTCCCGTCCACATTCTCAGCAGATCCCTGCATGAAGCTGCAATCACAGAATAACCCACAGTCAGGGCACCTGTTTGCCAGACTACTCAGAACGCTGCATGCGTTTGGACACCTCAGGTCTCTGGCAAATGTCTAGGATCTGTTAGGGTGACCTCCAGTAATGGACAAGGGACTGCAGAGACCCCCGGTGCAGACAGCAGTGCCCGAGAGAAAAACCATGTGGCCTCAGAGCTCCCAGTCTTCGGATCCTGCCCCCAGCTTCCCCAGTTGTGTGTGGTTCTCAAAAGAAAGGAAGAAGGGAGGGGGACCCATGACAGGCAAGGAGCCAACCACTGGCAAAGGATAAGAGATTGACTCTGGAATTTTAAATGTCCCCAGTTCTCAAACGTCAGTGGATCCACATTCCCTTACCCCTCCCACCAGTAGAAGCAAATGACCACCATATTTGAGAGTGACGAAGAAGCAGTTCTGTCATGGTGATATCAGTACCATGGACGGGTTAGGTTCCTGTTTGCAAGGGGGCTAGTTAGTGCCACAGCCGCACACGGGTTCCTGTCTTTGACCTCCCCTGATTAAGGAAGTATTGAGGACTCAGACCCGCCAGCAGCTTCTCTCTTTTCTGATCAGACCCTGGAAAAGAAGAGCCCATGGAGGCTGTCAGGGGCTTTCATGCAAAAGAAAGGGGATGCAGAAGGCAGCCCCATCCCCAGGCTCAGAGATAAAAGGCCCTAGCCAGACACCAGTTTGCTAGAAATAAAGCTTCCTAAATTGTAGGGAACTGATCCGGCTTTCTGGAGAAAGACACCTATGCATCAAAGAAAATGCGAAAAATTGTCTTTGTCTGGAAGCAGCAAGCAGCAAGCAGCAAGCAGCATGGGGAAGTCTTGTCACTACCTCCCTTCCTCCTCCCCACAACCATTCCACCCCCTTCAATGCCTTTTTCACCCTTTGGAGGAGTGAAGAAGCCTGTTTTTCCCTTGCTCTTAAGTCAGATAGCAAGGCCCGGTGGGACACCTTGTGGGGAATAATGGAATTACATCCACATTTGATCTCAAGCGTCACTACCCAGGTCTGGGGAGACAGGCACCCTCTGAGGTCATGGGAAAGAACAAGGTAGGCAGCTCCCCAGGTTTCATGGTATTGAAGTGGACTTTACATGTAGCAACAGTTGGGTAGACACTGACCTACATTTCTGGTATGTTCAACTGTATTTGGGAAGAACTGGTGGCTAGAAATAAATATAAATAGAATGAATAGATTTTTTAAAAAACACCGTGATTTGCAATACAACTCCCTCATTACTTAAACTTTACTTAAAGTCATGTTGAAAGTAGATACCATCCCAGAGGACTCGTCAAGCAGAATAGCTGAGAGAAGTTCCTGGAAGATAATCTATAGATGAGAAACTCACCGAAGGTAATCAAACATTGACTGCTCAAGGCCAATACGAATTTCTTATTTGCACTCAAGTGCACGGCTAGCATCCGGCTGCAGTTTCTGAATCAGTGTGTGAAGTGGTTAAGAGGGGTCAAATCAGATATGGTGCCAATCTGATCTGGCCAGGGGACTTTGGGCCAGCCATTTAACCTCTCTAAGATCCAATTTCCTTATCTGTCAAGTAGAAATAATGATAATAATGGCAAGTACTTACTACGGGTCAGACACTGTGTGCTTTGTGTATATTAAATCATTTAATGTTCCCATTCACCTTATATGATACGATTGATATTCCAGTTTTACAGATGATAAAACTGAACCACAAAGTGGGTAAAGGACTTGCCCAAGGTTACACAATTTGTGAGCAGCAGAGATGAGACCCAAACTCGGGTTCTCTGGCTCTAGAGTTCACACATGGGACTAGTCCTCTATCTGATCTCTTAGTGTTGGTTGAGGATTAGATAAAAATAATGCATGCAAAAGGTTTAGCAAGTTCCTAATAGAATCTAAGGACTCAAAAATATTATTGTAACCTTATTATCAAGAAGTATCTTTAAGAAGCTTTGTCTAGTGTACACTGACCAGAAATAAGTAACTACACACAGGTCTTTGGCTGCTGGGAACCCAGCATTAAATTTGTTGTGCAATTTAGTCACAACTGCAATCAACCTTAGCTTCTAGAATAATTATCTCCTCTTTCCAGCCCCTTCCTGTTAGGTGAGTTTCATTTTAGCTTCACATTCAGCACATGTATCATACTGTAGGAAACTTGAAGATTTCTTCTTTTTTTCTTAAATAGGTGTGACACACATCAGAAACAAATTAGCATTTTTCTAGGATACATGCCATTTCAAATTTTTACACTATTTTCCTGGGGGCAGGTGGAAAGTACCTGTGCAAAAGAAATGGGTGAAGAGCTAATGAAAGAAAAGTTTTGAGCCCCCAAGAAAGTGGAACAATCAAGAGAAGTAAATCAAGAAACAGCAAACACATGGACAGCGAGGAGGCTGTGATGGTTCTGGGCTCAGCACTCCACAGCCTATGCCTGAGGTTTGCAGAGCAGCGTTGTGCCAAAGCCATGCCTTGTCGGTCTCATTAAAGAGATTTCCAGAGTTGCAGCAGTTCTGACACCAGACATGCTATCCCCAGGCTGGAGCTCACTCCCCACAGGTTTTCAGAAACAGGAATGGGGGTGGTTATGCCACTCAGATCCCTTGGACACCTGGCTTCCATGTCACCGTTCCCTCCTAGAGTGTCCAGCTGACTTAAGTACAAGGGTTGTGTCTGGAGACTGCTCACCTGGAACTGTCCAGCCCCAGGGAGGTTCTACACCTGAAGCTGGACAAACAGAGGCCAAAGGGGGAAACCAAAATGTTTACAGAACGAGTTCTTTTTGTCTCATTACCTTACCCTATGACCATCTGCCTCCTGTGAAGGAAGAGAGCCCAGAACAAAAGGAAGTGTCCCTTTTTATGACATAACCGTATCAATTTATCAAGTACATTCATCACTGCACCATTACGGCACACTGGTTATGAGCCAAACCGTTGATGGCCTCTCCTCAGAAGCCCATATCACTCTCCTTTGCCCTCCTAAAGTCCTGGCTTTTAGCTATGCCACTTTATCTACTACACACTCCCCTTCTCAGGCTAGCCCATGTCAATAATGGCAGCAACTTCTCTCCTCCCCACCCAGGGGGCTCCACTTAACATTCCTTGATGCTTGGAGGTTAATTTTAAATGTTTCTGTGGATTCATAAGCTAGCAGTGCTTCTTGAACTTTATTGTGCATACAAGTCACCTGGGAATCTTGTACAATTGATTCAGCAGATGCAGGGTGGGACCCGAGATTCTGCCTCTTTAACAAGCTCCCATGTGCTGCCGCCATGATGCTGGGACCACGCTCTGAAGAGCACAGAACTAGAGCGCTCAAGATTCAAAGCCCACCTTCCCTACGCCACTCCTCGCAGTTCAGCCGAAAGCCAGGACCCCCTTCTCAGCTGGGCTCTGCTTCCCTTCCTGGCTTTTCCTTCAAGTCCTTGGTGTCTCGGCCACTCCGGGGAGGCAGAAGCTCGGGGAAGAGGGCGGTTTGGGCTAGTTACGGCCACCCAGGCTCTGAGTGTGACGAAGAAGTTAGGGTCTTTTCTGCACATGCAGATGGCCCAGGTGATCCCTACTCAGAAAATCCATAGCAGTTTCAAATAGTAATGGCACCCCAAATGCCTAAGATATGAGATAGATTATTTAGAAGTAAAATCTTTGCAATCCAGGAACGAAGATGTAGCAACTCTGTCTTGGCCAGTGACACCCATTTGGAACAAAGAAACAAGAGTGTGTTTGAGTTGCTAGGAAACTCAGAGCTAACCTTAGTGAGCAATTTTCAAGAGGAAGGAAAAGTCAAGTAATTTATCAAAAATCAAGTCTCCGGGCCAGACGTAGGTCTTCTGCCTCTTCGTCTAGTGTTATTTTCAACAAGCTACTGTTTGCTGTCCTAAGAACCTCCTGTTGTCTTGCTGACTTACCATGTGGACTTGGCAGTGCCCAAAACCCAATGCCTCCATTTGAGTTTTTGTAAAAGGAACTGTAGAGCTGATAAATCCAGAAATTAAATATTGAGCACAAATAGCTATTTCTAAAAGGATACTCATAATGCTCAGTTACTTTTTCAGTATTTGCTGAAGAAATGAGCACCACAGACAAATTATTCTGAGCAGTAAGATATTGCTCACAACATCAGCGGCTGGGTAGAGAAAACTCAAGCTGAGGCAGGTCAGATTTCAGTCCAAGTCTAGTCTACAGCCGTAGGTAAAACAGTAGATCGATTTGCCCTTCACTTTACAAAAAGCTACAAAGGAAGTCATAGCCCCTGCCTCTCAAGGTGATTGGAGGTACAAAACATACTTTGTGAATGATAATGATAAATAGGAAAATGAGTGTTTTTATGCATCTCAGTGGTGGTAGGATGCAGAGAAAATGAGAGACAGTGGGACCAGGAGAAGTGAGGCAAAACTGTGAGGTTTCAAGACACACTAGGATCAGAAGACTCAACAAAGTAGGTTCCAAAACCAAATGGACAGACAGGCATCTATGGATTCAGAACCAAAGAGCAGAATGAGCGAATCAGCCATGGGTCCAAATAGATGTTGGAGGTATACATGGGCAAAGGGAAGACACATTTTTATGACCAGTAATAAGAATAAAGTAGTGGTTCAGCAGAGCAGGTGCATACAATGTAGGAATCCAGGAAGATGCATTCCCAGAATCAGGGTGCAGCAATGAGGTGAAAAGCCAGGCTGGTAGATGGGCAAGGAAGGCACCTGCTACAAGAAACAAGCAACAGGACGTTAGTAGGTGACCTTGCTAGAGACAAGGATCGGTCCCAGTCAAAAGTTCTCCAGTTTTTCCTATCAGGGTATGGACAGCTCAAAGTCCACAGACATGGACAGGAAAGTAACAGTGTCTGACTGGATTGTGCAAAGAGTAACAGAGCAGCTACTGACAGCAGAGTCTGACACAGCGCCATTAACATTCCTGACCCGCATTTATTTTGTCAAAAGATGCTTTTCAAAATTGAGTCTTTACTGAGAAGACATGCACCGAACTCTGATTTGAACAGGAAACATAGTTGCATGCAAAATAAGAAGCTAGAAAGTACCTGTTTTATACCATCACTCTGTATCTAGAAGCAAAGCGCCCTAGTTTGTATTCTAATTCTGTGTTCTGGATAAACCTTCAGGTCCCTCTGCCAGATTTTTATGGATAATTAGAAGATTACAAGAAGCAGATGTTATGAAACTCTCTGTGACTAGTTCTTAATGGTGGATGACAAGAACTCAGCACTATTTCTTAATTATACAAGACACAGTGAGAGGTGTAAAAAGAAAATAGGAGAACTTGTCAAAGTCTGACAAAGTATTAAACGGTTAATCCCCCACATTGAACCTGAGCATTTCCTTATTACGTAATTCAGAACACAGATCCCATCTCCCTTTAGCTGAATAATTTTAAAAGTTGTCCATTCTCCTATGTTGTTTCATTTCAGGTTTAATAACTAAAATATGAACGCCTGCATAAAACAGGTGGCTTTTCTGGTTAAAACTGTCCCGACAGGAAAATTTGCATTTCATTAAATATAGGCACAATTTTGCTACACCAGATCTTCTTCCACAGGATAAAAGGAAGATACAGTGCTTGGGAAAACTGGGCTGTTGTCCCATAAAGATGATGGCCACAATTAACTTTTGAGGTCTTGTCCTGTGGCAGGCAATGTATTAGCTTTTGGCTATGCATCATCTTATGCAATCCTCAGAACAACTCTAAGTAGGTGTGAGTAAAATTGCAATATTTCCAAAATCGCTCACTTGGCCTTAGTCCATCCCCATATCAGTGGGTGTTCACAAGGGGTGGAGAGAAGTAGGCATCTTCATATCAATACAAGGGGCAGGGAAAGAAGCGAGCCTCTGTTGGGACTGGAGAGATTTTTTTTTTTGCTTCTTCTCAGCCAGGACTGGGAGAGACATGGGCGAGCAGGAGTAGATGACTTCTTGTAAGCAATAAACAGGTTTCTCCCACTTTATTTTTCCCTCTGACTGATTTTTGGCTTCAAAGGTTTATTTGCCCCAGACTGGGAACACATTTTACCCCCAGAGTTACAGTAGATGAGCATTTTTATTTGTCCCATTTTACAGAAAAGGAAACTATTAAAAATAAGTTACAGCAACAAAAACAAGAGCCACTACTACTTGTAGTAATTGAGTACTTACTATGTCCTCGCATTCTATTGTGCACATATCGTCTTATGTAATAGGTCTAGTGCCGTAATTATTTTTATTTCCACTTAACAGAAGAGGAAATTAAGATTTCAAGAGATTGAACAACTTGTCCAAGAGGTTTTAAGTGTAAAGTTAGAATTCCAATCCTAGTATTCCTAAATAGAGTACGTTTAACCTGTGAGTTATCCTGCCTCTGTTTGGCTGGGTGACTGTTATGGGCTGAATTGCATACCCCAAAAATTTATCTTTTGAAGTACCTCAGACTGTGACTATTATTTGAAGACAGTGTCTCTATGGAGGTAATTAATGTAAAATGAGGTTATATGGATGGGCCCCAATCCAACGTGACTACAAGAGGAGACTGAGGCACAGGCACAGAGAGAAAATCATGTGAAGACACAGAGGGAACGTAGCCATCCACCAGCCAAGGAGAGAGGCCTCAGAAGAAACCAGCCCTGCCAACGCCTTGATCGTGGACTTGCAGCTTCCAGGACTGTGGAAAAATTAATTTCTGTTGTTTCAACCACTCAGTGCGTAGTGCTTTGCTATGGAACCCATAGGAAGCTCATATAGTGTCCTGTTTAGATTCCTAACTTCTAAATGTGTCCATTTCTTGAGTTAGAAGACACCGCCTACACTTCCAGAGTGTGGCGGGTATGCAGCCTCTGCCATTCTTCACCCCACTGGGCTATTCCAGCAGGTGCTTTCTTCCCACAGCCTCAAGGGCAAACAATGCTCCCCCTTCTTCAGCCTCTCTCACTCTACCTGCCCTTTCTTTTTCCCTTCCCTGAGCTACTTGGCAAAGTGAAAATCCCAGATCATAGGTAATGTGAAGTGGCCCTGAAACAGATGGGGGAGTGAGAACCAGAGACATAAGTTCAGTGGGAAGCTTCCCCTTGAAGGTGCCTGTCCTTGTAGGGGAGGAAAACTTTTCCCTTTTTCCCTTCTGGGTTCCTTAGCTGATCTAATAACTAAATTGACAGAAGACAGATTAACAAGAAAGAAATAAGTTTAATTCCATATGGGAGCCACATAATGACATCACAGGCTCCCCAAAACAGCCAGACACTGAGGTTTCTATGCCATCCTAAGCTCAAGAGAAAGGGGCTGGGGTCTAGGACTTGGAAAGGGGAGGAAGACAATTCGCAGGAAGATGGGAAGAGCAAATGTTTCATAAACAAATGTTTTCCATGCCATGCAAAAGAAATTTTCATGTAAAACAAAGTTATCTTTGGTGGTCACTCTCCTCCTGGTCCACACACCCTGTCTAAATTCTTGCAGGTATTTATAAAGGGGTATTTAAAAGTTCTTCCTAAGTATGTTGGGCTTTGGCTGTTTGCAACTCTAAATAATCTGCATGCCGAAGTAGCAATTTCTGTGGCGGCCTGCCTCCCTGGAAGCTTCATGTACTATGAGCTGAGTTGGTAGGTCACTCCATTATTCCATTGCATTAATCTCTAGCATTAAAAATAGGTCAGTTCCAGTTAAAAAGCCATGTTTCATTTTCAGGAAGTGGCAATGCAGCTGGGTACCCAACATTAGGCCTGTATTGTTTGAGAAACCAGGTATTTAAAAAGACATTTTTATGGAAACAAAAGAAAAACAATGGTTAATGATTTGAGCCAACTATGAACAAGTTTCTGAGGTCTGAGGGAGCCAGTCAAGAAGATTTTTAGATGTCAGGCTCAAAGCACCTTTAGATAGAGTGAGGGTAGGCAGTGACAATCTGATGGATTTTCCTGGTTTGCAGTTTGAACATCTCTGGTGATCTTTCTGAGTGGCCCACACAGCAACAAGCATGGAGATGGCTTATATATCAGCTGTTGTGGTGCTTTCTCTGAAGTTTATATCAAGTTTTCCAACTTTAGCTTGCATGGCATTGGAAAAAGAGCAGTTTTAGTTCTCCATGATTATAAATCAGAATGGTAGGGGGAAAAAAATGGAAATATTAATTTGGAGAGCTGTAGCCAAATGTTGGAGGAAGCTAGAAGAATTCAGGAACCAGTCCAGGTTACAGGTAGAAAACAAAACCTCAATTTTGTCAAAAAAGACAATTAACAGAACTAGAACATAATCTCCACAAGTATGTATTATTGTTTCTCCTAAAACTGCTTGTTTATAATCTCCCCTATTTCTATCAAAGATAACCATAATAAGACTAATTTGTTTACAAATTAAGTCTAGTTTAATAAATTTAGCTTGATTATGTATTTAAGTACAACAAGAATAGCAACTGACCATGTAGAATCTTTTAATCTGCTTTACTGAAAATTTAATTATAAGGAATTTCAGATTGGACTTTTAAAAGCCTCTCAAGGCCAAGAAGCCACACTGAGGACCTGCCATCAGACTTTATCTACACGACCCACACAATTAGGTAAATTCCTCTCTTTTTGAGGTCCCTAAAAAATCCTTAAGTTTCTGCGCCCACCAAGAAGTGACCTTTGTTAGTTATCTGGCAGGGCTGCTGGGATCCCTGTAAGTAAGGTACCAGGCTGATTTTCCAAAGAGACTTATTGTTCCTTAAAGTCAACCTTAGTTCCTTAAAACTGTCTAGTCATATCTGAGTCTTTGTATGTATATCTTAAATATGACATTCCAGTCAAACCCTTGGTGATATAATCAATGTTTCCAACTATGTCCTGTTAGGAGAACAGATTCTGAGTGAAGTTATACAAATAACTACATTGCCATGAAAATAAAAATACTCACTGAGAGCTTCTGAATTCTGGAAGGATCAATTAGGTAGAAAAAGATAAGTGGTTTATCTTTGTTTACAAAGGCATTACCAATTTGTTCTAAGTCATAGTTAGCTTAAAAGAGAAAAAGATTTCCTTAAATCTAGAAACAAAATATTTTTTAAAATCATCAGCATTCCAAATAAAAAAGTCATAAAATCATAATCATCTTTCTCAGTTCATTCAGTCCTATGTAATTACTATTTGTTCTATTTGAATCTAGTTTTCTCATTAGCTCTAGAAATTCTCATCCAGTTCACTTTTTTTATCTTAAATTTACCAAAAATCTGTATTCTAGAGTGCTTTATGAGTCTTCTTGAAGATGAACCACTTTTGCAAAAACATCAGAGTGAAACAATAACAATAAATGAAAAAAGACCTAAAAATGATCATCATTAAAGATCTGATGAGAGTTGTTTGCAATGAAATTAAAAAAGAAATTAGCTTATTTTTGTGACCTATAACATTATAAGATAACTGCCATTATAACTGATAATATGCCCCAGGACATACTAGATTTCTAGGAATGTCATACAACTTATAGAACAATTACAACACATACCTATGCAATAAAATATGAAGAAGGCTTAGTATTACTTCTTATTTGGCAATGCGTCACATGTACTTTCTACTTAGTTTAACATCTTCCTTTGTGTAAGAAGAGAGAATAAATATTTTGAGATGTTCCTTTTGAGATGAACAAATATTTTGAGATGAGAGACCCTTAGGAAATTTCAATTTTAGTTAGAGGTCAAAAAGCCTTTATTCAGAATTTGATTTTTGAGAAGTTTGTCAAAAATATCAAAGAGGCTTTAAAATATGTGGTCAAATAGGATCATAAATCACTGTGAAACAATACTTAGTTGTCCATTTAACCAGAGGGACAATTAAAGGTTTTGCTGGCCAATATGGAAAGGTAAACAATTGTTGAAAAAGCATAGCTTTAAAAGGGAGGACTCAGCTTTCTTAGGTAATCAAAGACCTGATAAAGACACAGGAAATTATTTTGACAAGACACAAAATCTCTGTTTTCTGGGTAGATTATGTTAAAGGTTAAAGAAAAACCTTTGACAATTTATCAAGAGCAGACTGATAGTTCAAGAAAACTATATCCTTTTAACAGAAAGAAAATCAAATTCAAATTTTACACCAGCTTATTTTTTATATTAAAATTCATAAACTTTTATAAATTTATTTTACCCTTAGCCAGGTTGACTGCACATTAAAATTCCTTTCCATTCCTTTTGTATGTCCCTTATCCAACTTTCTTTTTTACATTCATATTTTATCCTATGATCGTCCTCTTTCCCACTTTGAAATAATTAGCTCGTCTTTAGGAAAACATTTTCTTTTCCCTCAACAAAAATGCTTTCTATTTCTTACACTTTCTGTAACTGAAAACATGCATCTTATTTTCCTTATTTGGAAATGTTTCCCTGATTACTTTTGGTGGCTTTAATTACATATATTAGAATTTTTAACCCTGAAAAATCTTAATTTTTAGTGAAAATCTTTAGAAGTAAACAATTATGGAGTCTTTTATATTAGCATTCTGTGGCTTGGCAAATTTATAAACATTTTTATAATTTCTAGATACATATATTTTCTCATGGCAAATTTTTCAGTATGGTACAGTATATGTTTACTGATGAACCCAAATATCTTAAGTTCCATTATAAAAGGTAGCCTATGTTTAGTAATTAATGTTTTAATATTTTATCTTAGTTGGAAATGGTCTAGATATTTAACGCCTTCCCATAATTTAACTTAGCAAAATTCTAAGGGTAGAGTTTTTCAAAGAGATTTGGGAAACTATTTTTAATTAGACACATTATAAAACAATCATTAGTGAAAAGTTCACCTAAAAATTTTTATCCCACTTACATCTATTTAACTCACTTGTTTTTAACAGTCATACTTAGATTAGTCATGAAAAGGTCATGAGACACTAAAGTAGTTAGTTATCATCTTAAGTTATTTTTCTTGCTGACAAAATTTTGTAACAGATATAACAAGCTTATTTGACTTTCAGTAAACCTATGTAAAAGTATTATACTTAATGCTGATAACTCTAAAGATGTCTGTATTAATTAAACCAACAAACTTGAACTAGCTATGTTTACCCTAGATCATGTGAACTTGAAAAACATTTGAGCTAGTTTTTATTATATTTCTGAGATTTAGAAATACTTTATTCATAAGTGATTTTTAAAAGACTTAAATAAAACTTTAATTTTATGGATTAATTTTGGCAATACAATCTGGAGGTAGAAAATTGTATGTGTATAGACATATATAAACATACAGACCTACATAAATAGTTTCCATCCCAAAATGTTGGCCATGAATCAGGTACAATACAAAACTCCCTAGTTTACAAATAATTATGTCTCCAGCAGATGGAACAGTAAAGGTTACATGCTTAAAAGCTTCTTGCTAATATTTTTGGAAAACACTTTTAAAATTTGTATTTGTCCTTGACAAGTAATCTTAAGGATTCTGTGGCCTAGAATTAGGGCAAGAGAGACTTCTTAGCAGCTTGTATGTAAGTTTAAAAGGTCTCTTTCACTGATTTTTAAAAAATAGACTCAGGCCATTGTTTTTGTTATCTCCTGGGGAGTTTACATTTTAAAGACAAGGTAAGAGTCACATCTTTAATCTTAAAAAGGGACAGAGAAAGAATGCATGATTTCTCCTAGGAATTTGGGTATATTTCTCTAGTATCAGAAGTCTGGAGTAATTATTATTTAAATGTTTTCTTCTTTTTATTAAGGGCAGGACAATTGTATTTCCAACAGCCTGATTTTTTTACAACATTTGTAAATGTCTAGAGTCAAATAGGAAAGGTTCTGAAGGAACTTTGAGATGATCTTAGAGTTATACTTTTTGGTTCTCTAGAAGTTTAAGTTGTAAATCAAGAGTTGATTTTTTTTTTGTCTGCATTCTTGCAAGTTATCTCCAAGGAATTTGGTAGCCATTTTCATTATAATGTTTAGAGGTTGAATTTGCCCACTCAACCACACTATTTTGAATTTGCCTTTTTATAACAGGAAGAAAATTTCCAATTAAGATGGAAATCAAAGGATTTCTATGTTTTGAATCTTCTGAATTTCGTGCAGAGTTTTGAAAAGTCTGCAAAAAAAAAACTTTCAACAAATGCCTTTGCATGTTCTCCTTTCTGAATGTTTGATTTAACCTTAGACCAATTCACTTTTGTGGGGAAAGCCTTCAATATTGTTCCTTTCACGCCTTGACTATCAGCCTCTGGCTATTTCCTGGTCATTTGTAGGAGGCCCTGGGAGAAATTCTGGCCATCTGTTTCCTCTCTGAGGAGGCTTGTGAATGGTCATTATTTTTCAAATTTTTTCTTTAAGTTTGGTAGGATCCTCTGAAAGGGAGGTAAAAGGGCTTTATAACTTAAAAGATCTGCTATTCTCCAGTTAACATGAATTCTTCGGGTGGGGTCTAGAATATATCTGCAGAGGATACTGCGTAGGAAGTCCTGAAGCTCACAGAACCTGATGGTAGAGCCCAGGAAAATGAGCTGCATGTCCAAGACTTGTCCATCCCAGGTGCATTCTGGACTTTAGAATGTACTTGAGTGACCTGTATATCCTGTGCTTACAGGTCAAGCCAGAGGGCTCTTTATAAATCTTCTGGAAAAAGTAAAGCTAAAATAAGCAATTGGGTGTTTAAGGGATTTTGGTGGTGGGGGGTGGGGAGGAGGAGTTTTAGCACCTGAGAAATTTTGCTGAGGAACTGGGACCAGATTTTAAGAAGGAGAATTTATGTTGGATGGAGATTTGAATTTTTGTTCTCAAATTTCTGTTCTTTTGCATTGTTAAGGGAGTCCCTAAGGCTAGCCATTATACTTCTTTGTATATACCTTTCAATTTGGTCTTTCCATGAGTACCAGTAAGACTATTGTTTAGGATGAAAGTTCTCTAAACATTTTTTTCAAATGTAGACATTTTTCCAATTGAAAAGTTCCACTGTGTGACCATTGACAAGTAGGACCTATTCAGTAGTGGCTCAAACCAATAAGCCTTCCTATGGCTTAACAAAGGGAGCAAGAAGTGTCCCACAAGAGAGTGCAAAACATGGAGCCCCCAAAAGATCCAGAAAGTTCACTCCCAGAGTTAGCTTCAGAAAACTGTCATACGCAATAATAATCATGTAGTGAAAACAGTGTCTCCAGTCTCTCAATGTAAATATGAGATGCCTCCAGGCATATTCCTGATAATCCGTGACTCTGGGTAGGTGGTACGGGAATGGGACTTCTCTAACACTAACAAAGCAACAAAGGTTGAGACAAGAAAGGCACGTTATGGGCTGGAACCCCTAATGACAAACTCCCCTAAATGCTGGCACAGTTGGACTAGAACTAAGGAAGCAGGAAGTTGCTGGGTGTGAGTTGGTGTCTCAGAACCCCAGTGAATGGTGAGTTGGTGTCCCAGAATCCCAGTCTATTTAACTGGCTACCAGATGAATGCTAGTACATGCACCTTCCAGTGGACAGAGACCAGAGAGAACACCTCACTGGACACAAAGCCAAGTTCTCAGGACAGAACAAGACAAAAGGAAAACATCAGACCTACAGCTTTCCAAAGCAAGCTACAAAATAGATAAAGACAAAAGAAAACAATGAGCATCTCTGGGAGGAACCAGATCAATAGAAATCGAGAGTACTCATAACAAATCTGTACCAGAGTCACTATACCCAAGCTTCTAGTTCACACAAATCATTTTTTCCTGCTAATCTAAATTTAGAAAAAGAAAATTACTCTCTCCATGCTTTCTTCCAATAAACTCTAGAGGTAGAGGTCCATTAAGACTGGTAATGATAAGAATTCTCACCTTTGCTGGCACCTGTCAGACGTCCCAAGATCTCTCAGCTGTAGCAGCTCAAGAGTAAGTAATGTCCAGCCAATGAAAAGCCCCATACTGGGCCTCAAAACAGTAGGGTAAGAAAAATTTTCCCATTTTTCCTTTTAAGTTCCTTGGCTTGTCTAATAATTAAATTGACATAAGACAGATTGACAGGATAAAACCACATTTAATTTTGCATATGCGGGAGCCCCCCAAAGACATGAGATGCACCTCAACAGTCAGGCAATTGAGGTTTATATGTCATCCTGAGCTAAGAAAATGTGGGTGAGGATCTGGGACTTCAAAAAGAAGACAGTTCACAGGAAGACGGGAAGAGCAGATGTTTGGTAAACAAATGTTTGTCATGTCTTTTGGAGAAATCTTTATTATGTCAAAAAAAAGCATTATCTTTGGTGGTAACTCTCTTATCAGTAGAGACACCCTTTCTAAATTCTTTTAGGCAGTTAAGGTCTTAAGTCTGTTGGGCCTTGATTATCTTCAACTTGAAATAATGTGCATTCCCAAAGTAGTATTTTCTGGGGCAGCCTGCCCTGAACCCTACCATTCTTTTGCCCCTAAGACACTTTCTCAACTATTCAACAAGTATTTATAAATTTATATTAAACATTACATATAAATTACAGCCTACTAGAAATTATGCTGGGTGCTAAGAAATAATGCTAAATAAGAAAACATGTCCCTACTCTTATTGAATACATGGTACAAGGGAAAAATAATATTAATCAAATAATTACATAATTTATTGAATATAAATTTGTACTTTTATATTGTCATCTGTCAAATGACAAAATTGAAACAATTTTAGAATGAGTTTAATGTCCTCTATTCAAGAGAAACAATCCCTGGCCTGGAGGAGCGTGGTGCCCCATGAGCAGTGGAATGCTCTGCCTGAGAGATTTGGGACAAGAATGAGCTCTGTAAAGCATTAGAAGAGGCCACAGGGCCACAGTGCATGGTTGGTGAGGAGGTGGGAGATCACCGTGTAAGCCTAGCAGGTCCTGTTTTCTAGGGTAAGAGAAGCCGGCTGAAACTGAGTGGATTGTGTTGGTGTGAGATTTCCTTGACAGAGAGGTGTTTCCTTAAGTGAAGGCTGACTCAAGTCGACGTTTGTGACCTGGGCCTGGACACCAGCACAGCCTCCATGGAGTGGATCCCAATATACAAATTAAATATACTTTATTTGGTTATATACTTTACCAAATTTAAAATAAACATAGATGCTCTGAAGGGAAAGAACAGAATTCATTAGACTTTCTATACAGCCTTTTGTTCCCCAAGCAAAAATGAGGTAAAAATAAATGCAAATACTCGAGGAAGAGACAACACACTGCATTAAAGCCACACCAAGCTATGAATGATTAAATCAATCCTTTTCCTAGAGCTAAGTTTTATGAAGAGAATGAAATAGGAGAGGTAACATCGTGCTGGGACTGGGGAAAGAACACAGGAAAGAGATGCTAGAAAACCAAAGACAAATGTTGGCCACTTTTGCGATTTTGCCTGAGGCCAAGCCGGGCTGTTTCCCGACACTGTGTTTCAGGGAGTCTGTTAGCATTTACCAGGTTCCTACTGAGAAAAAAAGAGAACTTTAGAAGACCAGGATCTACAGAAAGAGATAAAAGTAACTTTTAAGTGGAAAAAGTCCCTTCTCTGTGGTACTGGGAAACTTTTTCTTAAATTGAATAAGCAGATAAGAATAATTAGGCAACGATGACCTCGTTTAATTGTACTTTGCTTCATTGTGTTCACAGATGTGCATTTTTTTACAAATTGAAATTTTGTGATAATCCTGGTTGGAGTTTGTCTACTGGTGCCATTTTTGCAAAAGCATTTGTTCACTTAGTGTCTTTGTGTCCCATTTTGGCATTTCTTGCTTTTCAAATTTTTTCATTATTTTTATATTTTTTATGGTGATCTGTGATCACTGATCTTTGTTGTTATTATTGGAACTGGTTTGGGTGTCACAAACTGCACCCATATAAGACAGTGAACTTAATTAGATATATGTTGCATGTATTCTGACTGCTCCACCTGGTCAGTCCCCTGTGTTTCTCCATCTCCTCAGATATCCCTATTCCCTGAGACACAACAATACTGAAATCAGGCCAGTCAATAATCCTACAATGGCCTCCACATGATCAAGTGGGAGGAAGAGTCATGGACCTCTCACTTTAAATCAAAAACTACAAATGATTAGGCTTAGTGAGGAAGACATATCAAAAGCTGAAATAGGCTGAAAGCTCTGTTTCTTGCACCAGTTAATCTAGTTGTGAATGCAAAGGAAAAGTTCTTGAAGGAAATTAAAAGTGCTACTCCAGTGAACACATGAATAAGAAAATGAAATAGCCTTATTATTGATAGAGAGAAATTTTGAGTGGCCTGGATAAATCAAATCTGCCACAGAATCCCCTTAAACCAAAGCCTAATCCAGAGCAGGCTCTAACTCTCTTCAATTCTATGAAGGCTGAGAGAGGTAAGAAAGCTGCAGAAGAAAATTTGGAAGCTAGCAGAGGTGGGTTCATGAGGTTTAAGGATATAAACCATCCCCAAAATGTGAAGGTGCAAGGTAAAGCAGTAAGTGCTGATGGAGAAGCTGCAGCAAACTATCCAGAAGATCTAGTTAAAATCACTGATAAATGTGGCTGCACCAAACAACATGTTTTCAGTGTAGATGAATAACTTTCCATTAGAAAAGGATACCATCTGAGATTTTCATAGCTAGAGAGGAGAAGTCAATATCTGGTTTCAAACCTTCAAAAGACAGGCTGACTTTGTTAGGGTGCAGCTGGTGAATTTAAATTGAAGCCAATGCTCATTTACCATTCCACAAAACCTAGGACCCTTAAGAATTATGCTAAATCTACTTTGCCTGTGACCTAAAAATGAAATATCAAAGCCTGGATGACAGTACACCTTTTTACAACATGGTTTCCTGAATATTTTAAGCCCAACATTGAGTCCTACTGCTCAGAAAGAAAGATTCCTTTCAAAATATTACTGCTCATTGGCCATGTGCCTGGTCACCCAGGAGCTCTGATGGAGATATACAATGAGATTATTGTTTCCATACCTGCTAACACAGCATCCATTCTGCAGCCCGTGGATCAAGGAGCCATTCTGACTTTGAACACATTATTTAAGAAACACATTTTGTAAGGCTATAACTGCTGTAGATAGCAATTCCTCTGCTGGATCTGGGCAAAGTAAATCGAAAACCTTGTGGAAAGGATTCACCATTCTAGATGCCATTAAGAACATTCCCGATTCATAGGAAGAGGTCAAAAAATCAACATTGACAGGAATCTAGAATAAATTGATTCCAACCCTCATGGATGACTTGAGGGGTTTGAAACTTCAGTGGAGGAACTAACTGCAGATATGGTGGAAATAGCACGAGAACTATCGTAAGAGGTGGAGCCTGATTATGTTACTAAATTACTGCAATCTCATGAGGAGCTGCATGAGCAAAGAAACTGGTTTCTTGAGAAGGAATCTACTTCTGGGGGAAGATGCTGCATGACAAAAAAAGTGTTTAGAATATTATAGAAACTTTGTTGATAAATCAACAGTAGAGTTTGAGAGGATTGACTCCAATTTTGAAAGAAGTTCTACTGTGGATAAAATGCCATCAAGCAACACCATATGCAACAGAGAAATTGTTATAAAAGGAACAGTTAATCAATGCAGCAAACTTCATTGTTGTCTTATTTTAAGAAATTGCCACAGCCACTCCAGCCTTCAGCAACCTGGTCAGCAGCCATCAACGTCAAAGCAAGACCCTCCACAAGTCAAATGATTACAATTCGCTGAAAGCTCAGATGATGGCTAGCATTTTTTAGCAATTAAGTATTTTTAAATTACAGCATGTACATTGTTTTTTTAGACATAATGCTATTGCCCATGTAATAGATGATAGTATTGTGTAAACATAAATTCTATATGTACCAGGAAACCAAAAAATTCATTTGATTCCCTATATTTTGATGTTCACTTCATTGTAGTGGTCTGGAATCAAACCTATAATACCTCCTAGGTATGCCTGTACCTGTCCTTGTTTTCTCAGCAGTAAAAACCAAATGCATTTCATTCTGCAACAAACACAAATTGAGAGCCTGTGATGAGCCAGGCATCGTGTTAGGTACAGGGCTGGAAAATCACCCCAGAGGGGGAAATTCACACTCATAAGCAAATCACTGGATTACAACACAACAAAGGTAATAATAGAGGGTACAGAGAAATAAAAGAAGGTGGCTTAAAGCTCACAGATCAGAATGGAGAAAAATTAATCAGGGAAACTTCTAGGGTGAGGGTGTGATGAACAAGACCTGAAAACACAGGGTTCGCCACATAAGAAATTATAACACTGAAGCAAAGTATTTGCCCGTCAGCTGTACAGGCAGCAAAGAATGTGGAGTGGTGAAGAGACAGGATCATTCCATTTATGATAATAGTGGAGAACATGGTAAGAGCCAAAATAGTGACTCTTCTTCTTGCCTGCAGGTCTCTAGGTATGAGGATCCTGAGGTGCCAATGCAATAAAGGTTCAGAGTTCAGTGGGATTTCAGCAGGGATTTCCCCTTTGAAAAAAAGCACCTCTACACATGCAGGTATTTGCAAGATAGGTATTTCAGTAGGGTTTCCCAACAAGCAGACTACAAAATACAGATGTCACTTAAGGATTGCTCATGGAATCAGTACCTGCAGAAGAGAGAGGACAAAAACAAGATTGGGCAGACAGAAGGAGAAGCTAAGTTGTATAGAAGCCCAGTGAAAGTCTCAGGGACCTGGTCTGAAGCTGGAATGGCTCTTCAGTTATCCTGACTTCGGGTGAATGCACTGAGCCTTATTCACTTATGATGATAAGTGACTGCATGTAAGTTGCCCCCAGAAGAAGGCATGATCTGGATGAAGCAATTTTTCTCAAGTGAAACAACCCCCCAAAACAACTGAGCTGAAGGCTGCCTTCAGCACCTGGGGGAATAAATTCCCTGTTCCTGAAAGGGGATCTGGGCAGTATGTCATAGCGTGTTACCCAGTCTGCCTCCTGTGCCACTAGGATCCACCTCTTCACATAAGGTCTTGGAGAAGTTCCTCCAGGATTCCAGTGAGTCCCCCTCTTGGGGGAAACCTGGAAGACTAGTGAGATGAACTGCACAATTCACATTACTGCAGCAGGCTTTGGAACTACAAGTGATACCATTCTCTCTCTCCTCCTCTGCTATCCACTAGGGATCTCCTCAACTTATCTCTGCTGTACCTCATGGCCTATGCGGTGCTATGACCCTCACCCTTTCACTCTTATTCTTTGGGGTCTGAGCTCTTGATCACCATGCCCTCCTCATTCAAGAATTGCTATACTTACCCATTTCCAACTCTCCAACTACTACATGATAGCGGTGCTTCAGCACCCATGTTTTTTGGCCAAGAGGCCTGCAGGGACCTTAAACTGAGGCTAGACCCTCTCATAAGTGCATGCTCTAGATAGTAGCCCGCAGAATCATAAGGAAATGTACGTTTCTGATGTTGTTATGTCAATATTACTTCCTTAAAAGCCCTTGAAATTAACAGTATTCCCAGCCTTCCAGCACCTGTGTGCCTTATGCACTCCTTGGACAAGACTCCACTAGGCTAACCAAAACCCCACTCCCTTGGTTTCAGTTGGCCAACATGGCTCTAGCCTGGCAACACCAAAGCACTCCACCCATGAACCTTTATTATAAAAGCACGTACCCTATATCCTGCCTCTCCTTCCATCTGCTCCGTGACTTGGCCTCCTCATGTGGCCTCACAAGGCATGCTGTGTACTTCTCCCAGGATCTATGAGTCATAAACTTCTCTATCTCAGTCTCTCTTGTGAGCTGTTACTGAATCATGATTCACCATCTGACACCCTGTGCTCCACTTAACAAATATTAATTTAACAAAGTCATAACACCTTCTAAAACTGGTCAAGAAAGGACCAAGAGACGCCACAGTGGATCACCTGCACGTCAAACATCTCCCTCTGCCTCCAGCGAGTGACAGCAGCCCTGCTTCCTCCTGCTGACAGAGGTACATTACCCCAGCCAGAACAGTGACTCTTCTTTTTTGCCTGTAGGTCTCTAGGTATGAGGGATCCTGAAGCGCCGAGGTAATAAGGGTTCATAGCTCAATGGGATTTCAGCAGGGATTTCCCCTTTGAAAAATAGCACCTCTACACATGCAGAACCCAGCCGTGGGAATGAGAAGCACATATTCCCTAAGAGGTCACTGGAATATAAGTCTCTTCCTGCCCAAATGCAGTCAACTTGCCACAACATGGTCAGTTGGTTTCCTGGAGGGATATGGTTGAGTTGTGAGCCCAGCATTATTTTCCGTTGCTGAAAGGTTGGTTATTCAACAGTGACAATACATAAATCAGCCTTGAACTTCATGCTGTCCATGCCCATGTATACCCCGTAGCCTTGCCATCACAGCTTTTGTATTCACTGGTCTGTTGTGCCAACACAGGAGTGGTCGATGACAGATGCTGGCCTACTCTTTCTGTGCTCCTGGTTCTATAGCAGCGACTCCAGGGTAGAATTCTCTCTGACAGACATAAATATATGATATGAAGATCTTTGCACTTTAGGCTCACTTCCATTTGTCCATCTTCATGCCTCTAACTCATACCTCCTCGTCCCCAGTCTTCTAATCTTTCTCTATCCAGGCTCTTCATTAGCCAGCAAACCCATTTCCCACAGCCCATGAGTCCGTAACTATTCTAACCTTGGGCCACTCACTTTTCACACAGAATGGATGAGTGGTAGATTCAGCTCTTCCCACCAGAAAGATTTACCCTCATCACTGTCTTTCAAGTCCACCCCTGAGTAGAACTGTAGTTCAACAATAAAACACACCCACATACCAAGCCAGTGCACCCATGAACCAAAATCAGGACTTCTTTTCTCCTTTACCAGCAGGTCATACGGGATCCCCCGTGTAGCCATAGTCGTGAGCTGAGGAGAAGGCTCTGGTGCAATGGCGGCAGAGGTCACGGGGTCTTACTACATACGATTCTTGCCCTCCCTCCCCCACCCTTCAAAAATGTTGATTCTGTAAATCGTGGAGTGGAGCCTCAGCATCTTTATTTTCTAGTTCTTCAGGTGAACTTGAGAGGTCACCACTTTTGAACGATTGGACAAGGTAACCACTCAGTTTCATATCTACCTCTAACAAAACTACTGTTTTAAACTGAAAACAAACAAACAAAAACTCATGGTACCAACATTTGGAAGTAACTTTGCACACTACCTGCTTTTAGTTGTTTTGTGGCTACTGACTCCGGGCTAACTTCCACAACACTGGGTCTCCACACAAAGCAGAGCTGGAGTGTAAAGTCCTAAAGGCGACTTTAATAAGATGTCAGGGACCCCGTGAGTAGGGACAGCTCTACACTGTTTGCCTCAAAGGTGTGAAAAGTAGGAGGCAGAGTGATACCAGGAGGGGAGGAAATACCCAGCCCAGCCCATTGGTTCCAATCCCATATGAAGTGACCTCCCCATGTGCACACCTTTTAAAAGGCCTGTGGTCTAATACCAGTGTCGCTCCTGATCTTTCTCCATCAGGAACAGGAGTCCACAATCCAACTCTCCCTTCTTCATAGATGACATTCAGTTTTGAACTCCTAGCTCTGACCTCATGCGCAATGTGGTCTCCAAAGTGTCCGGCGAGCCTCCACACAGTCCTGCCACCACCACAAACACAAATTCCCAACCAAATGTTCCCCTTCCCCCAAAGCCACTCCCTCTTCCAACTTGCTTATTTTTGTTTATTCCTTAAATATTTACTGTTCTTAATATGTGTCAGGCACTATGCTAGATGTTGGAGGTACAACAAAATAGCACCAGGCCCCTAACCATCAAAGATCTTACACTCTAGTTGAAAATGTGTGTACTTTACCTTTAGGAAATAGTAGAAGATGAAAGCTGGGGTCACAGGATCCCACTTTATCCTTCTGTATGTCCCACTGCACGCAATAGAGTGGAAATGCTTATAAAAGGAATAAATGAATAAATGTGAAATCAAATGGAGGAATGCCAACCTACTGAGACAACAGAGCCACGTCCATAAGGCAACTCCCTCCTTGTCAGTCCTGCTCTCTGGAGTTTCGTCGTGGGCATCGGGATTCTTTGCAGATATTGTTCCCTTTTTCTGGGTCATTCAAGGGTAACGGTTGACTTTTCATTTTTACATTGCCAACAGTCTCTGCTCAGAACATCACTATCAAGCTTTTAGAGACAGAACAGCTAAAAATTGCTCACAGCAAATGACCATTGATGAGTCAGAAACCCTTAAAAGCTGTAATCAGAGGCCAGGGCCATGCACGCAGTTCTGTGGGTAGGCAAGCAGGAGTCACCTTCAAGAAGGATAAAGATTATTCCCATCAGTATGAATGCTGTGCACCACTGTCTTCCGAGCACCTGGCTTTTCGTTAATTTACCTGTGACATGTTGCTACACTTAATTGCATTTGACAATTAGAAACATTTCAACACCTCTTTTTAATGGAACAATTAAGAGTGCTTGTCTTGGTTGCAAGAAAATATATGAGCTGACTTTTCAGAGGAAAAGAGAAAAGACCAAACATAAACCCCCAGTGGTAATTCAGTTAGAGACAGCTTTGAAGTAAGACCTTTCCCTTTTGCATTTTGCAAGAATTATGTGCCAGCACGCCTTTCTGTGTTTGTTTGTTTGTTGCTTGGTTTCCCTGAATGAGCATTTCTCCACCAGACAGCTCCAGGCTGTTCATGCAGCCACGTGATATTAATTACAAGGAAGAATGGATGCTAAGCAGTTGCTGTTACTCATTTCTCACTCCTGTTGTTGCATTGATTGCTTGGGAAAGCAGATGCCCCGAAGGCAGTACTTCGCACACTCAATGAGGGTCCCAGGGAAGGCTGAGGTGCTCTTTGAGCCTTTGTCCTGGCTCCCAGTTCCCTCCAGTAACAGACTAGTGGGGAAGTGTGGCCCCTAGGGGTCTCTGGAAAAACTTAAATAATTGCTACTTTTATTATCCACCTCCCACCCCCACCCTAGTACCAGAGAAAATTATGCTGTTATTACAACACTTGCCTTACAACAATAGTTTACACATTTTGGACTCATGAGTAATACAGTATTGTCACTAGACAAGCCTGCAAGGAGTGTGTGCTTCAAGACTTATCTAGTAAGAGCTGTGAGGGGGGGGGCACAGAATTAATATGTCTTTTGCAAAGGTTGATGCATTTTATTTCCCAAAACAATCATTTAGCTGCCAAGCAGATGGGATGGATCATTAAACTGGTTTCTGTTAGAAAACATCCCAAGAATATGATCGACACCCTGGTTGTGGCTTCCGTGGCTGCCCAGTGCCCACCAAATTCAGGGCAGATTCTGCCTTCACAGCCAACTGCTGTCCTGGTTCTAGACGAACCGGACACCCCCTCCCCCTGAAAGTGACTGCTCCTCCTCGCCACCATTCGCAGAATGGTGTTTCTCCTGCCTGCGATGCCCTCCTTGTCTGCTTGCCTAAATCTTGCCCTTCCTTAAGACACAGCTCACCTATTATGTACTTCATGAAGCTTCCTCTGACTCCCTCAGCCATTCTCTCTGACCCCTCACCACATTTGGATGCTTTTTATCACCTACTGCCCATCGCTTTACTCTACAGGCAGTTGGACTATGTCATCAAGTCTGATTAGTTTGTAAACTCCTCAGAGACCAGGAATCATGTTATTACTCTTCTTTAATCCACAAACTCCAGTGCAGTATATGCTCACTTATATTATCAATAATAATTACAACTGTCAAGCATCCTCCAACAAGTATTTGTCAAATTAAATTTCACTCAGTTTTCAGATATTGAGTCTGATTTATAAAAAGTTACATTGGTTTGATTGATCGCTGCCTCTTTTACCCCACCCCACTCCCCCAAAACAGTGCTCCCACAGGTGAAGGGCTGGGAAGGGCAAGGAAAGCATTTCTGCTCCTGCAGCTCCAATTTTAATGTCCCTCAATCCGCATAGCTCCGCGCACCAGCCACCCCACAGCCGTTGGGCATTTGTAACCCGAGCACTGTCACAATGTCCCCCGAGGGAGAGATGCAATCAGAAGAGCAGTAATGACTTTCTGTGAGCTGGGATGAATGACCTCATCTCCCCGGTCACTAGGGCAACCATCTTCCAAGATCCACCACAGATTCGTCACAACCCTTTCTCTTCCTTTCCACGGCGACAATATTCCCTCTTCCCTTGCCCCACACCCTGAAGCTTGTACCCCTGGGGCCCTGATTGGACTATCTGAGGATCCAAACAGAACTTACACAGCCCCATCCCTCTCCTGGGTCAGGAGGAAGGAAAGGTCGCTGGTCCCAAAAGATGGACTTAATGCCTTCTTGCACTGGCCATTCTCAACCCTCACACATGCCCAATGCACACACACTCTCACGCATGCACACACACACGCACGCACATGCATGACTAACCGCACACCACAATGCCACATCTTGTTAATTGCATTACCCTTGCTGGTTATTATTAAGGTCTTGGTTTCAGGACACGGAAAACCAACCGCATAACAATCCAGGAGACAAATGGAGCATATCACTGCAGTGACTGTGCAATGATAATGAGTTACATAAATCAAAAGTTCTGTAATTTACCTATCAGATTGAGCAGTGAAGAGGGATTTCCAGTTACTGTGATTGTTTCGTAATAGCTTTTTTTTAAATAACTCTTGTACATAAATGTTCTGGAAACTAAAGATTTGTTTCTGAAAGGGAGGCAGCAGAATGCTCTGCAAGAACATAGCATAACAAGTCAGAAGACCCTTGAGCTAATGCGGCTCTGCCTCCTTGGGGAAGGAAGGCGGCTCCCTTCTCTGGGTTTCAGATTCCTCTATCGAATAGCAGGGTCTTTGCATTTTTTCAGTGATTCTATGTTTCTGCTACTCCCTCAGATGTGCAAAGTGGCTCCTCCCTCCTTCTACCCTACAAAGAGAATTGAGCAGCAGTTTTATAAAAATCAACCAGCCCTTCATCAACTAGAGAAACTTGAGTCTTTCCTCATTTTGTGTCCACCTCTTTGCTCCCCAGACCCTCCACTAGACTGAGGGATGGTGCAGCCCTCTTCTTCTTTTACACTTGGTGGTGTGGTTTGTCTACACAGGTATCTGGGTGGTGTCATCCATGGTAATTTCCCTCGGGTTAGAGCACAAACTGTTTGCATTGTTAAACCATTTTGTTTTCTTGGTGATTTGCAAGTTAATGCTTAGAAACTTTCAGGGATAGATTATCTCTTGGACCCATGAGATTAATAATTCATCTTATTCCGATTTCCCAATAGAATAAACCTCAGGAAGTGGAGATACCCCCTGGAGTTACATCCAGATTGAGGGAGCAGAAGCCCCAGTAAGACTGTTAGATTCAGAGAGAAGCCTGGGTACAGGGGCAGTGACTAGGAGTATGTGTGCTTGTATGTGTTTGTGTGTACATATGTCATGTGTGTGTATGTACATGTGTATGTATCTGTGTGTATATATGGGTGTGTTTCTGCATGTGTATGTATGTGTGTATACATGTATACATGTTTATCAGCATGTGTGTGTGCATCTGTGAGTATGTGTATGTTTTGATGTGTATGTGTATGCATGTGTGTATGTGTGCTTGTGTGTACGTAAAATGCAGGATTGATGTCTCCTGCTTTAAGTCCTAGATCAAATGATGATTACATTTACAATAAAGAAGGTGAATACGACAAAACCTCACCCCCTCCCCAAACCACTGGCCAGGGCCTCCCTTCCCAAATGAGGATTCCTTCACTTCAGTCACAGAAAGAAAATAATCGTTTCTTCTCCATGTGGAAAGAGACGGAGCACGAAGGAAAATGGCGCTGGCTCCTTTAGAGATGAACAGATAAACAAACAAATGGGAGCTTGGAAGGAGGAGATGGTTTATGAATAAAACAATGTTTTATTAAGTTGCTATTAAATTTCAATTGAAGAGTGCTTGGGATACATAGCCACAGACATATTCCTGAAACTAATTAGTTTTCCACATCTGCCTTGCTTCCTAATTGGGCTAATTACTGCACTGTAGGATCACGCTCATCGTACTACAGAAAGCAAGAAACCTTGATTTACAGTGAGAGGAGCAGCAATTAGAGGGAATTAATTCATAAAGCAACATCTAAATAAATCAAATTATGAGAAGACAGCAATGTAATTATTGTGACTGGTGGGTCCCTGGTGGGGGAACATGAAACTTCAACCTCAAACCAAGCCTCTGAATTCTCCCCGGATCAGTGTAGCATCTCCTATTTCATCAAGCGTGTACCACCTATTCTTTAAGGCCTAATTGAGGCGCTGTGTCAAAAACAATATGGCCCAACACTTCTCTCCAGTGGCAGAGGGAAAACCTTCAGGTTCTCACTGCCTTTTATTTGTTCTTTGTCAGAATTAAATATGAGCTCAGTGTGACATGGATAATGTGTTATGGCTGCAGTTCCAAAATGGGAGGCTTTGCAAACTTAAGCATCATTATGAATCTTCTCTTGACATTTGGGGCCGTAGCTAAGAAAGCTTATTCATAAGAATAGCACATTAGGTTCCACTGTTTTACGAATTCATCTCTCCTCGCCGGGAAGCCACACGCTCAGGTCCTGCTTGGTTGTAAGGTGTCCAAAGGCCCCACTATATTCACTGAGGCTGCTTCCCGTTTGGCAGTGGAGACGTTCATTTCCTTTTGTTGTTTTTGCTTTTTGTTGTTTTCATTCTTCTTCTTACAGTTGCTCAGATTGAACCTGAGAAGAACTTGTGAGCAAGCTTTCAGAATAAGTCCTTTGAGCCTCAGTTTCCCCATCCATAAAACCTAATATTTCTTCCTTACTAAGGTAACACCCTGGAAGATGCTCTAAATATGGTATCCCTACTTTTTCACATTGAAACACATGTAGAAGATGATGCTTTTATATGACACTGCGGTAATCAGAAGGGACTTTGTGGCCAAAGACCATTCAGGTTTCTGGATCCAGGCTGTGGCCATCCCAGGGCCTACTTTGCTGCCTTGTTGACTGAGGGAATCAATATCTTGGCATCCCTTTAGCCCACTGGTGCCGTGGACACCTGTTGGGAAACTCTTCTGCAATAGAGCTACACTCTCTACTTCAAAGGAGCTTCTTATACACCCAGTCACCTGGAGGAACCCAGTCCTGCAATCCTCCCCTTCACAATACAGCAAGCCATTACTCTCAGCAGGTAGCCAAGCTCACTGCCCATGAGGATGCCTGCCTCTTCTCATCTCTCTCTGCCGGTAGTGAGGTGGGGACCAGTCAGAGGAAAATACTGTGGGAAAATAACCTCCACATTAACCACACACATGGCATGCGAGGGCTCTGAACTTCTCAGAAGGGTGCCTTATTTCATGCATACTGAATCAAGAAGTCAAGTTTAACAAGGGTCAGAGCATGGCTTTAGAAGAACGTCATCAGCTCCCAGGACTAGATGAGACTAACTTAAGAACAAGTGCTTTCAGAATCAAAAAGACCTGGATTTAAATCTACTGCTGTGATGTATAAGCTTGAACACACCATTTAACCTCTGTACCTCTGTTTTCATCCTCACAACACAGTAGTAACTGCTCCATGACATTGTTATGAAGATTACTACAGTGTGTGTAAAGTATTTAGCACCTTCGTACATCCAGACTAAGTCTCAAAACATAAAAATTACTATCAGTAGTAGTAATGCACCATTTAATTCTTCTGGTCATTCTAATATAATCTTACCAAATGGTTGTCCATCTGAATTCCTCTGAGAAAGGGAATTTACTTCCTTCCGAAGCAGCCCGTTCGATTTTCAAGCAGTGCCGTGTCTCCTGATGTCAACCTCTAGATCTATCCTATGTCAGTTTGTCTCTGTTATTTGATTCATTTTGCCCAAATTTATAGGTACAGCAACATCATTCCCAGGTAGCCAAGTGGGCTATTCTTCCTGTTCAGGCTCTGTCTTAGAGGAGCTTTTCAACTGGGGGTTATCTACAGAGACTAAATATTTTGGACATATTGATTCAAACATCACTCCAAGCAGATTCACCAAATTCAAAGTAAGATCTAGCCTGATGATGAGCATAATTTACCTAGATTTATAAAAAACAATTTCCAATAAAGAACAGCTTTGTTAAAAAAAATTAAGTTGATTTCATTTCTATTTATCTCCAGACACTTCCTTAGGATGTAGATCTGTAAGAACACATTTACCTGTGATGTATAATAATATTTATGCCGTATCACAAGATCCATTCAAATTCAATGAGATTGTGTAGATCGTTAGCAAATATAAATTGAAGTTGGATAAATGTGTCTACATGAAATTCAATGGTCTCAAATAATACAAGAAGCTGAGGATTTCAAGCAGAAGATTTGGATTTGTTAAACAGTGGGTTCCAGCAACAGCCACAAACCTCACTAGGGTCAAGCACCCTTGGGCAGGGGTTCAGTAGGTGCACACACCTGGCTTCTCATGTAGATAAGTGGCCAAAATGCAGCTGGATGCACCATGGGGCTGGGCCCCAGCAGGTGCACCCACACCTCTATTTGCTCTTTGTTTTGGTGGGATGAGAATGGAAACAGCTTTGTTTCAAGGGGATACACATGTGGGGCTCAAGCTTCTAACAGTCTAAGCTTAAGCGTCGGTTCTTAAGGGGATACTAACAAACACAGTTGCCTGGAGAACCTGGGACCCTCAGGACGTGTGGGAAGCAAAGTTCTGACAGAGCTCCTCTCCCTGTGGAAGGGGGAGCCCTTGATCCCAGCTGGTTCAGTATCAGGCAAGCCAGGCTTACAGATTCATTTACGGGACAACCTTCCTTGTTTCTCCAGACTTCCAGCTCTACATCCTAACAGCCATGTGATTTTAGGAAAGTAACAGACTCTTTGAGTCCTCACTGTCTTGTGAGTAACATGTAAGTGATAGTCATGCTTATCCCACAGGATATGACGTGAAGAGTCAATGAGATGTTGGGCACAAAGGCACTTAGGCAACAGCAAAGGGGGCTTGGGCTCTCAGGCTGTCGGGGCGATCCATCGGAATTCCCTGAATCCACCTGCGCTTCCAGAAGCGGGAACCCTGGGCAGTGACTCCCAGCCCCTGCAGCATATTTCCCTTTGCTGTTCTACAGTCACATCCCACGCCAGACACCTCCACATGGTGGAAAGGAATTAACATAATATGATGTTGGAGGGTATGTTTGCTGCTCAGTACACCATAAATGCCTCCATTCAAAAGCAAAGATTCACAGTCAGTTACCTGCTTTTAGTAAAATTTACATCCAATAGGAACCAGTGAGATGAGGTATCATTTTAGGCAAGCAGGCAGGGATCCAGTCCAATCTGGAATGCTTATGCCGTGGCAAGGAGACCCTGCAATCTGTCGCCCAGCTAGTGTGAAGAGTGGTGGAGAGGCTATGTCACTCCAGAAAGATGCCACCCAGGAGGCGCACAGATTTGATCGACATCTTTTGCTTGAGTGCTCAATTTCTCTCCCTCCCCACCCAGGAGAGAAGTTACTGTCTTCTTCATGAGATGTTTCTCTTTGAGAGAATTTCTTATTCACACCTCCTAGACACACCTACTTGCACAATTAGTCTAGTCATACTTCTCACACCATAAAATCCAACGAAACTCCCATCCAGCAATCATCAAGCACTTTGACAACTTACCACTTTGAGCTCTGGTTGCCAACAGCTTTCTTCTCTACACCACAAGGATGTGATTAGTGACGGTAATGAAGGAAACCAGAAAAACAAGGAGTTAAAGGATTGAGAAAGAGCAGGAATGAGAAAAATTCAATGGAAGACTGTATTCTGAAGGGCAAGAAACAAATTTTACTTAAAAATGTCCTGAACACCACAGTAGATTTGATTCTCAATTTCCATAAATTATATGCAAAACAAGTCCAAAACATACAAATATTTTGCAAATAAATCAATGGACTCTACAAGTACTCAAGTTTCATAGCTCTAGATATTACAAGAATTTGTCATAACACAAAACTTATAGAAACTATAAGACCACATCCTCATGAGATAAATAGAACCAGCGAACTTAAGACATTTCATTCAAACAACCAGCTGCTTGAAGAAGAGAGATATAAACTTTTTAAATGGTGAGCCAGGTCCATTCAGTAGCCATGTGCAGAAAACACCTTCACATGAGCAGGAACAAGAATACTTAAACCTTTGAAATATTTGGATTTGGAACTGCCAGGCTTAATTTTGGCTCTGCCTGTTCCTGGAAAATCTGTTCAATAAGAGCAAAGTCCTGTGAATGGGTGAGTACAGAGAAGTTTGAATAATGAAGTATTTATTGAGTTCCTGCTAGTGTGAGATGCTGTTTCAAGCTGGAAATGGGAAGGGGAAGGAACATGAGTGAGGGTGGAGTGGAATGAGGAGAAATAAACCCAGAAAGCTCACTGTGTATTGAAAGGACACAATTATTGGCACAACTGACCATCTGCAGGCATGTAAGTAAAAACTGCAATGATAGTGTTTTTACTTTTTAAACCGACAGTGGAATCAAATATTTGAAATCTGGTCTGTCCCCAGGTTGCTCTACAGCCTACAGTGCTCTAAGTCTAGAGAGAAAGATTTCACCAAAGGATGTGTAGGAGCATTCCAGTAGAGAGAACAATATGTGCATCCAAAAGAAGGCATGGAAATTCCTGGCTGAGACATGATGGCCCAGCAAAGCGGGCCACAGGATATGAACAAAGAACTGGAAATGGTTAACAGGAGGCTGCATCACAGGTTGCCTTAGTTGCTGTTTTAAGGCATTTGGAGCTAGTCTCCATATTGATGATGATAAAGCTCATGCTCATCTGTAGCAGATTGTATTTTCCAAAACTACTTCAACAGTATTTTCCAATCCCACATGTTTTTCCAGAACCTTACCACTCACTATTAAGAGATAGAATCTACTTCTGTCCTTTAATCTGGGCAGGCTGTCCTTCATCTAACCAGTGAGAACAGCAGAAGTGATGCTGTATGACTTCTGACAGTAGGCCACAAAAACCGTACAGTTTCTCTCTCTCCCCCTCTATCTGTCCGTCTCCTCTCCTCCCCTCCCCTCACCAACATAATCCAACGCCCGTGAGTTGAGGAGACCCAGGCACATGTAGAGGCCTCACATGTGTCTTCCAGCCCTCAGCCCCAGAAGAGATCTTAGCTGACAGCCAGCATCAACAATGGATACTTCAGAGGATTCCAGCTCCCAGCCTTCCTGCCGAGACCCTAGATACTGTGGAGCAGAGGATGTGACCTGCTGAAAATCCTGACCCATGGACTCTAGGGGCATGACGAATGGTTCTTTTATATCGCTAAGTTTTAGGGTATTTTATTTTGTATCCATAGTAACAGAAAAATCATCTTGACAGTAGCAGGCTTAATAATAAAAGAGCTTTGCAACTTTACATATTCACTACTCATTTAATCCCCAGTAGGGGACATATTATTACTCTCCTAATTTTATAGGAAGGTTAAGTTCCTTGATTAAGAGACAGAGCTAGCAGATGGTAGAGCTAGCACTGAAATGAAAATCTTCTGGCTCCAAATCTTGTTTTCTTTCCACTATATCACCTTTACTGGGTCACACTACATTTGGTGAACAGGAGACAGGCTCCATTAGATCTGTGATTTACAAGGTGATTCTAGCAGCTGTGTAGCATCATATGTGCAGTGGTGCTGGATCAAATTGTCCAAGTTCAGTTCCTGGCTCTGCCTCCTATCCGCTGTATGACTTGGGAAAATTAGGAGAAGTATCTGGGTTTCTTCATCAGTAAAGAATTCAGAGCAATGCCTGGCACACCAGACATGCTCAGGAAATGTTCCTTAGGATTATGGATTATAGAATTGCTCACAGCCTTGGGAAAAGGGGTCCCTGCCTTGGGCCTCCCATTTTAGCAAGATCCGCTTGGACCCACATCCAGTTATACCCCTTCCCTTAGGGTAAAACACACGGAATCAAGAGGCATGAGCATTCAAGTCTGTGTCCTTCTCTCTGGAGAGTGCAATCCGGGTGTCCAGGATCCTGGACTTCCCTGTCCACATGGCTACAGGCCCAATTCTGTGGCACAAATGCTTACCTCCCTTTTTCCTTCATCTTTAGGGCAGACTCTGCCTTTGTCATATTCCCCTAGGCTGAGGGGTGGCCAAAGCCGGCTGCTTGCCTGGCGTGTGGATGAATCTTACACATGCAAGCTCAGAATTCTCCCATGTGTGTGCAAGGCCTCTTCTGTTAGGGGTGGAACCAGGGATGGGAAGGGAAGCGGGTGTGGATGACAGCTGGGTCCCGGAGCCAGTTCTCCCTGTTGTATAATATTCCATCATCGAACTCTGGAGCCCAGAATATATTCTGGTTAGTATGATTTTTATCTTGATTTATAAGTTGAAATAGACATTTAGTGTTTGGGTCTCTCTTCATATTCTTAACCCAGGCCTTGCAAATGTTAGGATTGACAGAAAGAAGAAGAAGAAGAAAAAGGCAGGGATACCAGGTGCAGAGCTCCTACAGGCATTCAAGTGACATGTGGGAAGTCAGGTTACTGCTCAGGAAGTTTCGAAAGAGAAAACAGAAACAAGAGACATTTCAGCAGGAGAAGTGATCGGCCTCAGACCTCAGTGGGATGAGGGATTTCAAAACGGCCTCAGTGATGTCTCAGACTTCTCTAGCAAGTTCTGTGGACATAGAAAGGGATGACTGGAGAAGCAGAAGATTTAAAAAGAAGGATATGGTGATTTGGGTTCCATGCATGCTGAGTGTGAGGTGCCGGCAGGCCCTCTGCATGGTGAGGACTGTGGCCTGAATTATATAGACTGTATGAATTGTAAGGCATGGAGTTGATACAATCAAGAGTGCAAGCACGGATCTGTGCAGCAGCTCAGGGGAAGAAGAAACAGCAAATATGCTGTCAAAGAGAAAACCACAGACCCAAAATGGAGTCACTGATGCTAGTCACCAAACTGGGGCTTCATACCTGACTTAATTATAGTTTCAACCTCTCCCAGAGATGTAGTCAGTCAGGAATTTTCCAGTCAATGTCAATGAGGTAATCTGTCACATGAGCCTTCTCCATCCACCACAACAGAAGATGAGGTAATCTGCATGATATGGCCCCCTGTGCTTTGCCCTAAGGGAGTTCGGCCTTGCCTGAAACAATCCCTTCCTTTCTCTTGCTAATAACTTCTTGCCCCACCCTCCTTCCTATAAAAACCTTGCAGTTTGTACACCACCTCGGAGAAGCTCCCTACTTGCTAGAGGGAATGCTTCCTGATTCATGAATTACTTAACAAAGCCAATTAGATCTTCAAATGTACTTTGTTGAATTTTGTTTCTTAGCTGCTGCTTCAGTTGGGATGAACTGAAGTATCATTTATTCCTCATCCATGCATGTGTACCATGCGCCAGTTACGGTCCTGCCCTACGTTCTTCAACCAGAACCCATGCAAGCGGAAGAGTGGAGCTGGTGAGGGTTGCAGAGGGAAAAGATCATGGGAATTCACATACTGGCTCTTAAAACTCCTTGGAAATGACGTGTGGCCCCATTGCTTACATTTCACTGGGCAAAGAATGACGGATGGTCAAGCCTGCCATCCGTAGGATGGGGTTGTACAACCTCTCCCAGGGAGAGGCAGCAATTAGTTTTGAGCAACAACAGAGACAATGACATGCCATTCCAGAAAAACAAGTCTTCTCATCCTGCTCATATAACTGGAGCTGTCTGACCCGGGAGTCAGGTACAGGGCTGCTTTTCAAATAATCAATGGTAGTTAGCCAAGTTATTTGTGGGGGAGAGAGGGATTAAGGGGCTGATGGTCCACATGGAAGCAGGAGCGTGTACAGATACGCAGAGATGAGCCAGAGAATCAGTTCACTCAGTCGGCACTTAATTATTTACTAAATACCAAGTACTGGAAAAAGGTCTTTCTACAAACCTGGGAAATGACTTAATATGCTCAACACAATTATGATTTACAGCCATAAGAGAAGACAAACATCTTTATGGAGCAGGTTCTGATTGCTTTATATCCATTAACCATCCCTCCCCAACAACTCAGTAAAATGTTAGCCATTACTGTCATTTTACAGATGGGGATGTAAGAATGAGAATAAGTTAGCATAAGAGTAGCCATCTTAAGGGCCTAGAAGCAATTTTCTGAAGTTGTGACTTAAAAGAAAAAAAACTGGAACTGGGTAAGGCCTTGGAAAACAAGTTAATCATGAACACCGGGATGGGGGCAGCTGTGGCCTTCGGTCAGCTAACCTTGGTCAGTTAATCCTACATACCAAGCTTATCGTGCAGAACCTCCCTAACAATTGAGGAGTGTTCTTACCTTGCTCTCGCTTAACCCCAGGATGTATGTCTTGCAAAGATAATGTGCAGCTGTGGAAAATTACTAAGAGTTAAGTGTTTTGAAAATGCTATATAAACCCTTGGTTTTGAGTGCTCGGGGTCCTTGTTGAAACCCGCTGTGTGGGGCAGACACTTGGACTCCAGCTAGCTGGAATAACAATAAACCTCTTGCTTGTTGCATTGATCTGCCATGGCCTTTGTCTCCTCACTGGGGGGGAAGCGCAGACCGGAATAAGGCCGTTGGGTCTTACAGGGAGTATGCGGTCAGGGGTTTAATAACCTTCCCAAGATACACAGATGACTAGGGTCAGACCCCAGATTTCAATCCTCTCCGAGTTCCAAACCTCCTTTGCACCATCTATTTCAGCATTCAGGGGTCCCCCCAAAGTGTGGCAGAACTCAGGCACAGAGCAAAGTCAAGAGAAGAGGCGGGGAGCTAGTTGCTAGGACACACCAATTCATTTTGGATGGCACCGCTGCTTCCCAATGGACTCCTGGAAGGAGCAATGCTCTAACACTGAAGACAGCCTGTCAAGTGTGGAAGGCGAGCTTTGAGCAGAGCAGCTGGACCGAGGCTGTGAGGGCAGCACGGGGCGTGGATGGCAATGAGAATTGTCTTGGTGGAGAAATCATATCGGCCTTTGAAAGTTCAACTGAGTAACCACCTTCTCTCCACATCTTTGCTTATCAGCCAAACAGGTTCAGACTCACTTCATGAAGCACTTCGCAGCCTTAAGTTGTCCTATTCTGCCTTCTATCACGTCTGTTGAAATCTTACCTCCCTTTGGAGATTATAAACTTCCTAAGGGCTGTGAAGGTATCATATTCATCTTGGTTTCCCAAGGCTTGGTGCTTAACAGCACCTCAATATGTCTGCCTGGTTGAGAATTGTTCCTCAGAAAAGTCCCCCTGTGGGCAAGGAGAGCAGCCCTTGATTGGAGAAAATGTAACGGCTGTATTTTGAAGAGGGTTAAGGGTGGCTTCCTGGGATGGGTGTAATTGGAGAGGAGGAAAGATTATTTCCAGAACATTAGGGGTTGCAGTTATTTGAAGAATCAAAGAGTGTCTTTTCTGTCAACTCACTGATGCTCTTTTGCATTTAAAAGCAATGCCATTTACTTACAAATTACAGTGGTTTCAATGCAAATGAACCACTTCAGGACAGTTTCCTCTCCCCCAGATTAGCTAAGAAACATGGGGAAATTGACCAAGGACGTAGAAAGCTGAGCCTGACCTGAAGCCTATTAAAATAGGTCCTGTTTAATTATTTCTATTTCTGAAGTGAGAGGCAATTAGAACCCAGTGAAGTGCAGGAGGAGGCTGGCCCCGGGTTTTCTTTTGTTTGTATGGATTCTAGGTCTGGATGTGGCTAGCAGGGCAGACCTGACCAGACGGTACGGGGACATGGCAGAGAGTAGGGGCACGTCCCAGGCCTGACCTGACCCGGACCTGCAGGAGAACTGTGGTTAATTATTGAACCCCTTTGGCCCTCAGCTTGTCAGTTAAATAAGGAGACCCATCCCTGCCCCTTTTAAGGGAGGACTGGTGAGAGAACATTAAGCTAGTGGCTGGTATTTGACAATTTATAATTTATAAAGTATTTTTGCATCCATTATCTCATTTGATCCCCACAGGACCTTGTAAGGTGGGAATTATGGTCATTAGCATCTCCCACAGGAAAACTAGGGCTGGTAGAGGTTAAACTGCCCAAGTCATACAGTCAGTGATGGAGGCGTGCTGCTTCTGTGTCCAAATTCCTTTCAGCGTAGGGAGCACGCTGAGGAGAAGTGAAGGGGAATTTTTTTTCCTTCACCCACCGGGGAGCTGATATTGCCACCCCCAAATACGTCTCTTTGGCATGAGAATTGTTTGGCACTAAAGGCAATCAAAACCCAGCAGACTCAGGGAAAAGCTCTTCACTTCCTCCTCAGTTACCTAAATTTACATTAGAAAGGGGAGTCTGTAGCCAAAAGAGAGCTGTTAGCAGAGATACCTTTTTACCTCCAAGAAACTTACCTGCATAACAAGGCAACCTTTGTTTTCTTAACATCTCCTCCATCCTCCTATAAACGGTCTTCCTCCTCTGGAATCCTCAGAACCCGACCCCTTGGCTCGGCTCAGGATGGTATATAAACCTTAATTGCCTGGCTGCCCTTTTGGTCTCATATTTTTATGGGGCTTTCATATATACAAAATTTGTTCATTTTCCTCCTGTTAATCTGTATGTTTTCTATTTAATTGTTAGACCAGTCAAAGAACTTAGAAGGAAAAAAGAGGAAAATTGTTCTGTCCCTAATCCACCTTCGGTTCTCCAGCAAGGGCCCTGTAAATGTGACTGGCCAGGGACAGACTAAAAGAGAAAAATCAACATTAGTTTATTAACATGTGCAATGCTCACGGACACATGGAGTATCCATCAATGAGCGACCAAAGAGGGTGGTCTGAATTTGGGTGTCTGTATCATCTTTGGCTAAACAAAGGAAAAGGAGTTGAGGGTCCTGGGCAGAAGTGGGGAAGGTGGGGAGGCAATTTATAAGAAGGTGGCTAGGAAAAGTATGGTAAGCAAGTGTTATTTAATAAGGTTTATTATGCATATTTAAATTAGTGCATTCTCCACTGATAAGGGTTGAGTCCTCCTAGCCCTGCTATGGGCAAGACAGACATCTCTACAAATGGAAATGTCCTTTAGAAATGAAAGTTTTCCTTTTTAAAGGAAAATTTGTACCTTCTTTTTAGTGCTTTTCTTGCATCTGCTGGTTGTCAATAGTCTTTCAGTCCAAAATAATCCATATGTCAAAAAAAAACATATTTTGGAGTGGCATATTCTGGTATGCTCCAGAAGATAAGAAATACCTAATAATAGTAACACGTGTTACTATTTACCATACTTCCTAAGTACCAGGCATGGCTCAAAGATGTATGCATATGCTAATTAACTTAATTTTACCAAGAACCCAATAAGACATGTATTACTATTATTATCATTTTACAGGTGAGGAAACTGAGGTACAGAGAGGCCAAGAGGACATAGCTAATAGGTAGTGGAACCGCGATTAGACTTGAAGAAGACTAGTTCTAGCACACACGTCCTGAAGCCTTGGGCAATTACTTTAGTCATTTCTGGTGGCAGAGCAAAAGGACAAACATGAGCCAGCATTATCCATGAGGGTTCTTTGTGACACATTTCTATCCTTCTTGTCCAAGAGGGCCTATTGTTTCTCCTCTGTGGGAGGAAATAAAGAGTGGTTACATTTCTAGTCAGGTTTAGGAAAATCCATTTCCAAGAGGTTTGGATTTTAGAGGATTTTGTTAAAGTTAAGTCATGGAGCAAATTTGGCTCATGACCGAAGGATTCTGTCCTCATCTAACAATCTGCAGTTGGGTTTTTCAAAATTGCAAGCTCCCCTCATGACTTTACAATTGCATTTGATCTCACCAAAAAATGATCCTATCACCTTAGAGGAGGTTGTCGATTTCAGAAATCAGGCTCACATGTCTAGGCTCCCTAGATCTTCACTTGCTCAGCTTAACCCCTTCACACAGGTACAACAGTTCCTCACCATCTCCATACTGCCTGCTCAAGATCCCTTGCCACCATTTCAGCTGACCTGGGACCTCTGCAGAGATGGCCTCATGGGGCATCTAGATGGTTGGTAGAGGAAAAACCTGTCGCCTGGGAAAGTCACTGGACTTTGGCTGACAAGGACTTTAGGGACAGATAAGGTAGCCCACTCATGTGAATTAAATATCAAGCACTTTGTCTTCTGCACAGATCCTGATGCAGCCTATCTCCTAGAAAATCCAACGGTACCCCCATTGTGGTTCTCTGTGCCCAACTGCCTGCATCCCAGCTGGCTGGTCCAGTCAAACTGTGCTACTTGTGCCAGATGCCGCTCCTTTTCCCTTTTTTCCCAGTCTCTCATCAATTGTAGAAGATACCTGCTTTGCCCTTCACCCAAAAGTTTTATTTTAGTCTTCTCTTTTCATAAGACCCCTGAGTGCAATTTTAATGTCATCCTAAATAATTAGCATACAAGCACATGTACATGTAAGTTCACACACGTGGACACACATGCACAGTAGTGGCTTTTCCTTTTGTTTTAGGGCAGAGAAGGCTTGGTCTTCAGAAGTACAGTTGCTAACAGGAAAAATATTTGCACCCTATTCAAGAGCAGGTCACCTTCCTGTCCATAAGAGAAACTGACTTCTTCTAATACAGCAAAGAAAAAGCCAAGAAGTAAGTTAAGTTGTTGACATTAAAAAAAAAGAAGAAGAAGAAAAGGCAAGTTGGTCATAAATATCCTACTACATGTTCATGGAACACCTAGCCAAAGTAGCTTAATGAACTACTATTCCCAGAAAACTGCTGGGAATGCTCCCAGGTTGTCTGGGAAGGCAGCATGTGGCACCAGGAAGATGGTAGAATACACCAGCGGAGGTGGTACCTGGAGTCAACTCCACTGAACACATTACCCCCAGACTATTTGTGTCTGTTTCTGCCAGGACTGAATGGCCTGGTGAGATTCTATCAAAAGTCCTCTATAGGCAGCTGGCAAGCTATCTGGGTGTTTTTAGCAGATACTTCCTTGAAGGGGCTGCTTAAAAGAGCAGAGGGAATTGGGCATAGAAGCCACAGGGCATAAATCTGCAAAGAAGTAAAAAACTAACCATTTCAAACAATAAGGCTTCCCTCTCACTTACCAACTTCACATTTCCCTGTATGGCCCCGGAAGATGACTGGTTAGCCAGAGACGGGTAAGATTCCTCAAGGGAGGAACAACCTAAGACAGGCACAGTCGCAGGGGGGCCATCAGGTGAGAAATTGGGGATCAACAGAGGTGAGGCTTAGAACCTCACCCCCCCTGTTCTGAGAGAAATCTTCTGCATCCGTGGATGTTTTGTTGCCCTTGTCTAGCTTGGATTAACACATAGTCTACAGGCACACACCTGATCATCTACATTTGCTCTCTTACAACACTAAACTATGTTTTCTACCTTTATCTTGTATCTACCTACCACTTCAGCATTTTATTAAAAATAATAATAATAAAGAGAGAAATGTAGTATCCACACATAAATCAAGTATAAAAACCAAATGAGTATTCATATTTGAACTGACTGTTTAGAGTTCATAATGCATGAGCAAAACCAAAAGTTTCTGTGATGGCTGCCCTTGCACTGTTCACTATGTAACTTATTCAATATGTAAGAACTTGTTCACCATGTAAGAACTTGTTTGTTATGCATCAGAAGATTGGAGACTGTTGAGAACTAGGCTTGGGGTGGATTAATGATTGTGCATTGAGTCCCCTATACAGAATTTTATCGTTGTTAACAACCATCTGATCAATCAATATGAGAGATGCCCTCACAAAAAAATAAATAAATAAATGTGGAGGCAGAAGCATTGAAAAAAAATGGCTTTATGTTTTTTGTAAAGATCATTCCTGTTCATTGTAAAAAAGAAAAAAAAAATGGATCCCCCAAATAAAGAAACCCAAGCAGTATGGGAGAAAAAAAAAAAAAAAAGAGCAGAGGGAAGAGGAGAGAAGTAAACAGCAGGGCTTTGTGACTGAGAGCCGCCTTCTGAAGCTGAGAACTTCTGAACTCCCCCCCAGCGAGGCAGCCGTGCACGTATGCGCACATTATTTCCTGCAGAAGCAGATGCAACCCACGGGGCAAATGGAGGCTGAAATCCAGGCTGGGGACAGGGCTACTTCTACCCAGAGTGGGCATCTCTGCCAAGTCCTATAAAGGCACTGAATGGCTCAACAACTCCTGATCGTGTGGGATTAAAGGCAGCCTTGAAGTGCGAATGCATGGGGATGGGGGTGTCCAAAGGATTTGTTCCTCGTTCGGCCGCTGCCACCCCCAAACCGTGTGACTACGAGCAAACCACCTCCTCTCCTTGGATCTGGATTTCTTCATTCCTAAAATGAAATCACAGTCCTACCTACTTTGAAGTTTACTGTGACAATGAAATAAAACGCATTCCCTGCCTTTCAATTTAGTCCTTGGAGTTCTTAGGAAAGTGTGCTACAGAGAGCCTTCAGAGACAGTCAGCTCAACCTGCAGCCCGCCCTCCGTCCCTCCCCCATCCATCTGCAAGCAAGTGAGGACTCAGTCGTTGCATTATACCCACACCCTGCTTCTAAAGCCTGGAGGGTATTTTCCCAAAGAAAATATCCCTTGGGGCTCACAGGCCCTGGAATATTTTTCATCTCTGTGAAGCATTCATCTGTGATGGGGAGGAAGAGGAAGTGCTTACCAGACTTGTTCAAATAATTCCAGGAGGCTGAACCATAATTCCAGGTGGCTAAGCCACCTGTGGCGCTCTTTCCATCCCTTCATCTTCTGCCCTCCACTCAGGCCATACCCTGAAATGACTGGGGAAAGGCTGATGTGCTCTTAACCAGTGTGCAGGGGTTGGATCAGACCTCACTGTCACCATGCAAATAAGGTCCCTTTGCTGTTCAACCCAGCTTGCTCTGCAGGGCAAAGTGAGATCATTATTTGCTCCAACCTTCAGCTGCCATCTGAGTGCTTCTAGAGCGCTCCATCTAGAAGCCCTCGGGACTAGAGATTTAGTAGCCCATCAGGCACCAAAGCTTCCAATCTACAGTTCGGAGAAAAGAAACCCTATTAATCTGGCACTTTTTATTCCACTGTAAATCCCAGCCATATTTAACTCAGCCACCATCAAGGTCTTCCCCCTATCTGTCTACAGCCAACCCATAATATAAAGCTTGCCAATTCAAGTCGAAATCAATATCCTGCTTAGTATTCAAAGAGTGGTCCTTTACCCTGGCTTCCTCTGTGAAAGTCGCCACCATGCCCACTTAAGGGAGGAACATCTCTGCTATAACTTAGGGAAGCCCTTTTGCTTGTGGGTCTGGGGGAGAAAAGACTTAGTTGCCTTCTACCACATAAAAAGTGCACCTCAACTGTCTGTGCTGGTGACTCAGTGACGTTCCCTTTCCCTCATCAAGCTCAGAGAACAAAAATGACTTGCCTAGGCAATGGGATTCCTATGTGGCAGAGCCAGGTCCAGAGAAAAGAAGAGAGGGAAGGGATTTACTATCATTAATTAATTAATTTAGCGACCATCTCCTATGTTCAAGGCACTTTGCACATATTCTTTGCTATTAAATTCTTACAGCTCTGCAAAGTCAGTATTCCTATCTTCATTTACCAAAGGAAAAAATGGAGGCTCTAACCAGCTGATAAGGAGTAGGCCTAGGGTTAAAGTCTCCAGCTTTAAAGGCAATTCCTTCAGAGCCATTAAGTATTTCCTAGGGGCTTGCTCTGTGCCAGGCAGTCTACTAGGCACAGGGAATATAGACATGAACATGAGATCTGTGTCTTCTGTTTTGGTGGAAAGAGACAGAAATTTAAGAAAATTTCAGAGTGATGAGTCTCTGCAGACAGTGAACATTGGACCATGTAAAAGGAAGAAGCAACAGCAGACTGCATGGCCACGGAAGGCCCCTCTGAGGAGGTGACACTTAAGGAGGGATCTGAGGGCAAGAAAAAGCCAGCTCGTGCAAAGGGAGAGGAAGGGGGAATCTAAGCAGAAGTCATGGTCACTGCAAAGGGCGCAAGGTGGGAATGATCATGGCTGGTTGATGTCTGCAAATCAGGAAGACCCATGTGGGAGAGAGTGAAAGTATGTATGAAGAGAGGCCGGGGCTACAGACAAAGGCCAGGCTAAGGAGTTTAGATTTTATTCTGAGTATAATGAGAAACCACTGGAAGATTTTAAGTGGGAGACTGACATCATCTTTACAATCTCAAAAGAACCCTTGGCCCCTATAGTTTGGGTACGAATGATGAGATGTAATTGTTTTCTTGTTTAAGAATTTCTCAAAAAGCCAAGTGAGCCAGCTCCTCTATGGTGTTATCTGAGGGAATAGCCATGGCTCCTGAAATTCTTGCCAGCAAAGACTCATTTTCAGGCAAAGAAAATAATGAACCTCTTGAAAATAAAACCATGGAGGGGTCAGATTCCACTAAACATGTGTCAGTTCTGGTACTGCAGAAGCAGCCGACCAGATGTCGTGCCCAGCTCACAGAGCAGGACCCAGGATGGCGATGTGCTGATGAGGCAGGGCACAGATTTGGGCTAGCCAGGAGTCCCTCAAATCCAGCTGAACAGCCAGCCTGCCTGACTCCCACAAACCTCAATCCAGCATGTTTGAAAACTCTTGGGAAGTTGAATAAGTCACTTCCCATCTCTTGATACAAACTTGGCAGCTGTAAAGTCTCCTTCCCCGGAAAGTGATGGAAGGCCGAGTTCTCCTACCTCATGAGGCAGCCAGCCTTCTTCACCTCCTCGTGGGGCTGCTTGGATGCGATGCTGGACCACCGGTTCATCGGCACTAGAACAATGTGGATGACACTGACTCTCCGGCAGAGCCAGGGGATGTGACTATGCAAGCACACAGCATTCTGATGCTCGCCGATATTTATGGGCTGCCAGAAGCCCAGCAGGTCACTGCCTGTCAACTGCAGGAGGCAACCCTGGTGAGGGTGCTTTAGGACCTTGCTTATGTTGATTCCTGCTCATAATAGTTCATAGCTCTACCTTTCTCAAAACAAGAATCATCTCATGTGTCCTCAAAAACCCTATGAGAAATAAGGAAGAACAGAATTGTTGACTTTTTAGAAAGAAGGAAATAGAGACAGAGGTTTAGCGACTTGCCCAAGGCCATGTAGCAGGTAAGGGGTAGAGTTGGATTTGAATCAGGTCCTCTTGTTGTCTGGTAGCTGCATCTGGGAGGTCTCTCCTTGAGCACTAGGTGAAACCTTAACCCAGACAGAGGAGGATTCATGACTCTGACTGGGAAAGAATTCTTGTCCAGGTTGGATGAGTGGAGGTAAGGAAGGAATTCGTGAAAGCGAGAGTAGTCAGTGAATGGCAACAGCAGTGCAGAGAGTAGAAAGGAAGGAAGGAAGGATCAGAGGTAAGAAAGGGAAGCTCATGGAAGTCCTGGTCAGCATAGGGCAAATCCCTTGTCAACTGCTAAAGCCAGGGTCACCTGGTGTCTGTTGTCTACTTGAATCTGCACTGAATAAGAAGTAAGCCCCTGCCACCCCAGGATTTGGGGGAGTCACAGAGCACTGGATGGAGTGAGATTATGTTCTGAGAACTTCCCAGAGACAAAGAAAGGAGATTTTCAGGCAGGCTACTGAAGAGCATTATCTACAGCTACAGTCCTGTGCAGGTCACCCAGGCAACAGGAACTTGCAAGCCCAAATCAGAGATCTCAGTAGCCCCTTCCTACTTGTCTGAAGGAGGACAGAGAGAGTGAAGGTTTGTGCTTAAACCTAGAAAATTGAACAAACTAGCAAAGTAACAAAGACACTTACCACTGGAAGAGCTCAGAGACAAAATGCAGTAAGTTGATCAGTGAGAAGTCTTTATTTAAGACAAAAGTACACACTTGAAGAAAGGGGATTACAGGCAACCTCAGAGAGGAGGCGCACCTAAGGGTTTAGTGTTTGGGGCTTCATAGAGCCTTTTGGGTAGGGGTCAGCATAAGGCATGATGTATTCAGGTGATTCATAATTCCTTTAAAGTTTTGTCTTAAGAATAGGACAATTTAGGTGACAGTGTTGACCTGAATCTCAGCATCCTTTATCCACATAGGTTCATTTACACTTCTGAGGTCTATCTTTTCTCCTGATTACAAAGTTTTTTAATTGATTAAACGGCTGGAAGAAGAAGAATAGTTAAAGAATAAGCTGGGCCTTTTTCCACAGGCTAAGTTTTACAATTGCATGAGCCTTGTCCTATTTCCTGCTCTATCTCACTCTAAGTTCAAACCCTGTAATATTTCAAATTACAGAATCACCTGTCCCAGAACTGAGGAGCAACACCCCATCTTTGCAGCACTGGGAGGAGGCTGCAGAGACCCTAGCGGCAGAGTAGTTGTGTGGAGTGGAAAAAGCAACACTGTGTTCGGAGGGGAACTTAAGTGATCTGATTAGCTCCATGCAGGTAAGGAACTACCAAGGTCTTCAGAGTACAGGGAGTCCTTGTCTATTGTCCTCTCCCTGATGCAGGTTTTAACACGTTATAAAAGACTAGATTTCTATCTCTTCGTACCTACCCCAGTAGCCTGATCAGTTTCCTGATCACGGGGCTCTCCCCTCCACCAGCACACAGAAGAGAGGGGCCGAAGCTGTTTCTTCATGTGGGGAGGAGGCAAGAGGTGTAAGATAGGGATTTGGGGTGGAATTTCTGTTTGTTCCCAAGCCAGATATGCTTGTCCCACTCTAAGCCCTGCAGGGAAAGCAGTGGAGTTAGTTCTAAGGGGCTTCAAAGAAAAACATGACTGACTGGCAAGTCTGAATCCTGTCCAGGTTGGACTGAGTCACAGGGGTGGAAGTAGGAGGTGACAGAGCTTTTTAACTCCTTCTAGGGGAGATGTGTCTGACCAGCCTAAATCAAAGATCTCCAAATGCTAAAGTAGATAAGGATCAGTTGGATCTTAAAATGTAGATTCCTCACCTGTCCCCACATAAGCGGGTGCAGGAGGCCTGGGAGGATGCGTTGAAATTTGTCCTTTGTCTCCACCCAGATCATTCTGGTAAGGTGGTCCGCAGATCACACGTGGAGAAGACCTTGGCTGCCTAGGCCTGATCCAGGGCTGGGATTCCCACTGGCCCCTAGTAACACTTACCTAGAGAAGGTGGTAGAGCAGAGAAAGCTCATTTCAAGTAGGAGCCTGGCAATTGCTATGATTCGCTGCTCTGTTCTCAGAGAGCAGCTGCTCCTCGGGAACAGGACGAGGAGAATTCCTTTTCTCTGCTTCTGACTTCCTTTTCCATTTTCTCTTCTACCCTATGACTATCCAACCCTTTGACTATCCAACCTTGCTCCTTCAGTGTCTTTGGGAAATAGCTGCCATGGACTGCAGACTATACAGGAAGTGAAATGAGGCCAGGAGAGAGCAGTAGCCTAGACAGGTGGAGAAATGCTCAGCAAGGTCAATGATGAGATTGACGTGAGAAGGAGAAGCCGCGCTGTTCCTGGGACAGAGGGATCCACTGAGAGGGGCTAACATGAATTTGTTTGTAGGAAGCAGAGAGTCGAAGGTTTTTGAGTTGCACATATTGTCCACGTGGCTGTTGAAGCTGCCTAGACAATGATAGGAAATGCCTCGCAGAGGAAGACCACAAGCCTGTACTGAATGCTTCACTGAAGAGATGGCCACGGCCACCAGCTCAGCAGGTGACAGCAAGCTGTGGGTATCAGTGGAGGAGGACCCGGGGAAGGAATAAATTTGAGCAATAATGGTTAACAGGAGTAAATACCTAGAGGATGTCAACCTAGTCTCCATGCTGGAGCTGCAGGAAGAATAGTGATAGAGAAATGAGGAAAATGAGTAACTTCCAAGCAGAGGGCTGCAAAGGAGGTGGTCCTATGGGGAGGAAGCCAAGTGTCAGTTAACACAGCATCAGGTACATGTTTAGGAATCAGACAGACCTGGGTTCTAGCCTGGCTCTGCCAATTTCTACCTGGGTTGTCTTTGGCAAATTATTTCATCTTCCTTTGTCTCATTGGCCTTATCTGTGCAATGGAGATACAAGCAGTGCCTAGGGTATAAATTGCTTGTAAGGATTTCAGAAATAATGTATGTTGGGCAATTAGCACCGTGTCTGTAACATACAAAGTTGCAATAAATGTCAGTTATTACTACAAACATTCATTTTAAAGATGAGTGCTTGGATGGAATAATCTAGAAAAGGTTTGGGAGTGAGAAGAACTGATTTCACAGAGACTAGATAGATGCTCATCCATCCCCTTTTTTCTTCCTGGGTGCACACGAAGACAATATTTTTCAGCCTCCTTTGCAGTTAGCTTGGATCTTAGATGAATTAAGATTTTTCTTTGAAGTACTTTTTAATGTTTTCTGAGGAACATATATCAGGCACAAGAAAGTGACAAAAGGGAGGTTTTAGGGTTGAGAAAATGCAAATAGAGGATCCATCCAGTTCTTGCCTTTGAATTGGTTAAGTAGCCTTCCTTCCCTCCTTCGCCTTTCCTGTGGGCAAGGCTCTGTGTCAGCAGATCATTGCACCGTTCAGTGATGGCTCTTCTTTCCTAGGTGGTATAGAATGGGATGGACCTAGAGCATCAACTGACCAGGGGTGGTACAGCAGAATGCCTGTGATATGCATTATCGTCTTCATAGAAGATGTCATGGCCATTCCCAGCACACACTTGGTTTTATCTGGCAGCAACATGTTCTCACCAAGGTCCTGAATCACTGAGTGGTCCCATTTTAATGAAGATTATTATGCACTGAGACACATGGGTGGGGTACAGGGCAAAGTTGTACCACTTATTCAGGGCAACCAAACCTACAGCCTTGATCCCATTAATGCTATATTGTAATCAAATGGTACAACCCCGTAATCTTGACGGAGTGTACAAATAGAGCCCTCTCATGGTGAAACTCCGTATTCACTTATTTAACCCATATTCATGGAGTAACTTCTAGGTGGGAGTCACCACGTTAGATACTAAGGGATGGATAACAAACAACTCAGATAATGTCCCAATTTGCTAAAGATACATGTTAAAATACCCTATAGCAGTCAAGCACTAAGGACGTTAGGATAGGGGGTTGCTTTAGGAATCAATGTGATAAAGATCGATATGCAGTATCACTTTCATCAATGCCCTGAGGCCTTACTTACCTCAGATAAGCCTTTTATGTGCGTGGGTCTCAGTTTTGTCATCTGTACAAGGGAATATCATCCCTCTCCCTTAAAACTCTATTGATATAGTGTGTGTAGCATTTTGAAAAAACGTATATTCTTGCCCAAATGTGAGAAAGTATTGCTAAGAGATTCCCAGTCTATCTTCTCTTCTGAATCATGCTGAATGGTGAGCGAACTTCCTGATGACTTTGAGTTTTAGCAAAGCCAACAGTACAAAAGTCCATTTGTGGCTGAGCCCCAGGCAGATGAGAATTGCTAGACGGAGGCACTTCACCAAGGCTCATTCTGGGTCTCAGCTTCACCCCTTCTGGATGTGCTGTCAACTCCTTGGCAGTCCTTGTTCCGCGCCTACTTTCCTTCATTACTCAAAAGTATGGTCTGAGTACCAGCAGCATCAGTATCTACTGGGTGCTTGTTAAAGGCAGAATCACGGGCCCTACCCTGAATCACAATCAAAATTTTAACCCAATTTCAGCCCAATGCACAATGTGCATTCAAGTTTGGGGCACATCGGCTTAGAACATAAGTTGATTTTTACCCAGCTGCATAAGTCTTTCATTCTAAAATAATGACTATGCACCTACTATGCACTGGCACTGTGCTAGGTACTGGAGTTGCACTGTTGAACACCCCAAAGAGCAGGGAAACATCTGTTTGAAATCACTTTCGGAATGAGGCAGGTTATAGCCTACTCAGAAGTGGCAGTGACTAACCCACAGGTAAACTGACATGGCAGAATGTGAGAACTGCTCTGATACGGATGACAAAGGGCTGTGGGAATATGGGGAGAGTTACGCCGGCACCGGCGGCTGGGAAAGACGCCACAGAGGAAGCGATGCTTGGACTTAACACTGAAGGATGAGTCAGAGCTGGATGGGTGGAGCAATGAGAGGATAAAATTCCCGGCCAAGGAACAGGGATGATGGATGCCAAGGCAAGAGGAAGCCTGTTCTGCCCTTGGCTGGACGCCCAAGCTCTGCTCTCACCCTGGGAACGTTCTCCCCCACTTGGTGCTCTGCCAACAATCACTGCAGGGCCTTGGGCAAACCCTGCTCCTATCTGGGCCCCATCATCACCTGAAACCTGTGTGTAGGATTATGATTTGGCAGTTTTCAGAATGTGAAGAGTTCCTTCAAACTTTAGCCGCATCCAGAGGGAAGAGAAGATGCAGGAATCTGGGTTGGCCCTTAGAACATCTGCCAGGTGTATGTGTTTCCTATCACAGGCTTCTACTTAGCTTCTACTTAGCTTTAGGGATTAAAAAGTGTGAAGACTACTGAAGGGGGCAACCCCTGAGGTTTCAGGCTAGAAATAACACCGAGTGCCCATCATTCTTCAGCAACAACTCTCCACGTCACCACCCAGCTCAGTCAGCCTATGGCCAGAGACATCTCACTAGAGACCTAATATTTGTATTTTTTTTAGAATTCCTTTTCTAAATAAAATCATATAGGAAAGACACAACATGAAGAAGAAGTCAAAGGACTAAAGAGATGTCTGGGCAGATTACAGCTCCCTTATTCAGTGGTGCATTTTTATGTGGAGTCTCCTTGTCTGTATCACCAACCCCTCCAGCCCTTCCACGGACCCCCAGGATTGTGAAAAGGAGTAACTCCTAGGAAGGGGTTGAAGTTGGGATGAAGGTTGCAACAAGTCCTGGAACTATGCAAGCAAGGAGCTTCCCTAGAAGTAGGTATATGGGGAGCTGTGAGCACTGGCTTAGGGTGGTTGGGAAGTGGGAAAAGGGAAAAGAAGAGGAACAGATAAAAGAAGTCAAAAAAAAAAGAGAGAGAGAGAGACAAGGACTGAAAAAAAGCTCCCCAAAATGCCAACTAAGTGGCCAAAGGAAGAGTGCATGAAGCCCTAGTGCTGCTGCAAACACAGCCACCCTTTAGAGGAAGTGGTCCTGATCCATCCTTTCCCCACTTGTTCCTCTTACGGGTTGAATTGTGTCCTGACAGAAGATATATTGAAGTCCTAACCCCAGCACCTCAGCACATAATCTTATTCAGAAGTAGGGTCTTTGCAGATGTAATTAGTTAAGATAAGGTCATCCAGGACTAGGGTGGGTCCTAATCCGACGTGACTGATGTCCTTACATTTCTCTATTCACCAAGTATGCCCACTATAGCACTTTTCAGAAAATAACACAGTCATTGGTTTTATTTTCAACCTCCTCTGCTTGAGAACAATTTCCTTCACAGCAGAGCCCACACCTTGCTCGTCTTTGTAACACTAATGCCCAGGAAAAGCCTGGCATGAAGGAGTTGCTCGTGCAATGTCTGGCAAGTAAGCTAATTAATTAATTAGTGTTCATCAGCATGATTTTTCACTTTGAGTCAAATATCTATAACCTGGCATTTTCTGGATTTGGACTGTATCAGTCATGAAGCCACCCACATGCAGTTAAGAAAGAGAGAGAAGGAAACGCATCAGGGCCCTGCAGCCTCCCTGGGCTCACCTGAGTGAGCAGTCACTGTGGCCAGCTCTGAGGGCAAGGCCAGGTTTTATGCTGAGCAGACCCCTATGCACATTACAACAGGCTCCTCCCTGATGAGCCTACTTCCTGCAGACTATGGTTCTACAAGAAGAAAAAAAGAAACGGGGCTTGAGGAAAGAAGATAATCAGGATGGTATAAATTGCCTAAAAGGACACTCTATGACATTAATCATATCTTGTTAAGAAGGCCCTTGATGGTGAAGTGGTAGACCTGGGGTCTGATCGCCATTCCACTACTGTGCATCTCCACTCAGGTGGTCTAGCCTCTCTGAGCCTCGTTATCCCATCTCTAAGCTGATAAGAAGCTAATAAGCCTTCTGCCACAGGTCCACTGGGAAGACACATAAAACAACATATGCCAGACATTTTGAACTCTTATAAAGAGGCGCCCTAGAAAAATTCAAAGCAGAGAATTTTCGCTGCCTCAAAATGACTCCCAGGGCTTCAAGGACAGTTATTTTAGAAAACCTACTGATGGATTAAAGTTTATGAACCTGAAAGCTAATATACCTTCCTCTATAAAGTGTAGGGCTTTGCTAGATTTGGAGCTGCATAAAAACTCAAACACTCACCAGAGAAGCTTATTAGTAAATAAGACTTATCTTTTCTAATTTAAGCATTTTACTCCTAGATCAGCACTGTTCAAAATTCTTTTGTTCTGAAAATTTTTTTAAAGATAGGCCTAATGTTTCACTGACCTCCTGTGGGCATAAGAAAGAAGTACATTCATTCCATAAATCTGATTTTTTCTGGTATGGGCTAAGGAAGAACTTCTTAAATCTACGTACCTGGTGGAAAACTTACGCTCTGAAGGATCATTCAGGCCTTTGTGGTAAGTTCCTCGTGATACCTTAACAGGTACTTAAGCCCAGTTTATAGGTTCATGCGATGGCAGAGCAGGCCAAGAAGAGGGTAAACTGAGTCCCTGTCTCCTGGAATAGCCTCTCCATTCATTCATTCCCTCCAAAATATGTTGTTAAGGCCCACGGAAGCCTTACCTCCTCTCTAATTCCTCACCCACTCCAGCTCTCCTCTTTCTCCCCTTGTCAATCGTATGCCACCAGTCCCAGTGCTTTGCAACAAGCCAGTTAAGTATCACACTGTACTATTTCATGAATTTATATTTTTTCTTTCTCCATAGTATAAACTCTCTGAGGGAAGGAACCATAACTAATTATATCCTTATGCACCTATTAAAATGCATGACATATAATAGACATTCAATATGCTTGAGTAAATTATCACAAAACCCATGGTAAAAAAGCAGGATTGGATACCGATCTGCATACTTGTACATACACATGATTGCACTCTTTCAAATGCACACATAGACACATGCACACACATCTATCTATAGAGCAGGCTCTAAAAGCAGGGTAGTAAAAAGGACAATTGAAACCTGGTAAGACTAGACCATCCTGGGTGATTTTAATCCACTCAAAGGAAGGAAGCAAAAACTTCTAAACAATGACAGATTAAATACATATTTGTTCCCTCCAAAGCTGCACTAATGTTATTGCAAAGGATTTAAAGCATAAACTCTCAAAGACAGAACAGAAAGCGTGACAACATTCTAGAAGCTGGAAAACACATTAAAAAAACCAGTAACTTAGTGGCTTTAGCATACTTGAAAAGTTAAGCCCTAAGCTAGTAGTAGAGAAATCAAGTAAAGCAATTTATACTGAGGAAACTCCAAAAGCTCGGGGGTTGGCAGCACAAGGCAGTTCTGGAGGTGGGGATGAAGACGGAATTCAAAACAGGAGGATTTAGCCTCAAGTTTGCTTAAGAGTACTTACTCTTAGAGACATACCTTGAATGAAGAAGGCAAATCATAGAACTGCATACAGTGCAGTGCCATTCTTATAAGGCTCCAAACGAAATCAAAACATTGTTTATGGATATACACATATATGATATATACATGAAGCTATAATTTTAAAGCAGAGAAACTATAAATACAAAATTTCTGATAGTTCTTACCTCTGGGTTAGGATGGTAAAGGAAGCAAGAAGATGGGAAAGAGATTGAACACAGGTGTAGGTACAAAAATATTCAGTATATTCTAGTTTTTATGTTTATTTTATTAATATACTTCATAATTTACCTGTGTAACTTCACATAATTTACTTATTTATGTATTACTGGTATACTTGCTTTTGTACATATTTGTGCATTGTATTTTGTATAAATATTACATGATTTTTTAAATAAAATAAACAGAAAATCAGGTCTCTTCCCTCATTCCAAGGAACTGGGTGACTTACTACCTCTTCCACACCCAGGACTGGAAATTTAAATCTCTAAAGAGTAAGACAGAGGGTCTTTAGAATCGTAGGTACCAACCAGAATTGAAGATGGGAATACTGTAAATAAGAACAAAATGAATATTTATATTCAGTATTTTGTGACCTTTAGCCTTCTCTTTCCAATCAGTTTCCAGAGTACATGAAGCTAGGTCTATAAGAGATGTTTGGGAGGCATTTCTTGGAGAATTTAGACAGCCACCCAAAGAATTGAAGTTATCACAGTGGTTTGCCAAAAATGACCCACACTGACTACCTTATAGCAAAGCTCAACAATCAACAAAGCCCGACAATACATTCAGAGATTTCAGTTTGTTTTGTGCTTATTCATATACATAAAGCAGATGACCAAGAATTCCTAAACATCTGAGGGAATCCTCTAATGAGAAAGGTAGATTCAAAAATCAAAGAGAAAATAATAACTTGCATGAGACAGAGATAATTCAAGGAAAAAATTTTGAATTTTACATCATCAATGTTCTCAGAAAAATAACAGGAGAGATACAGTAACCATAAAACAGAAATGACACACTATAGTAAAGGAAAACTAAGAAAACAAAAAAATTCCTCTTGAAAATTAAAAAGATGATGCAGAAATAAAATATTCAATATGAATTCAAAGGTTAAATTGAGAAAATTTCCTAGAAAGCAAACCAAAGGGAGAAAGGAAAGAGAAATGAATGTAAAACAGAAGAGAAAGGACAAGAAAATTAGAAGACCAATCTAAAAGTTCCAATAACCAAATAGGAAGAATTCTAGAAAAACAGGACATGAAAGCAAGCCTGGAACAATTCAAGAGAATTTCCCAGAACTGAAAGATGTAAGTTTCCAGATTGAAGGGTCTACCAAATATCTGTCAAAATGGAGATGAATAAGAACAAATTCATAGTTATATAAACATGAAATTTCAGAGCACTCAAGAAAAAGAAGATACCTACAATCTTCTTTGGGGGTTGGGGGAGGACCAGATTAATACAAAGGATCAGTAATAAGAATTTTAAAAAATAGAAGTCCAATGTCTTTAGACTTAACAGTAACACTGGGAGCTAAAAAATTATAGGAAAGCCATCAAAAGTCTGAGGACACTATTTCCAACCTAGAATTCTATACCCAATCAAACAATCAATTAAGGGTAAGAGTAAAATAATGTTAATTTAAGACAGCCAAGTTCTCAAGAAATTTACATCCTCGGCATCTTTTCTTGAGATACTATTAGAGAATATAAGATTGACTTCTTGTAGTGATTCTTGTGGAATATTTTTGCTCTAAAATTCTGGGGTCTGCAAGAGAATTAAACCTAAGTCTCTAAGGCAGTGGTTCTTTAACATTTTTTTAAACTTTAGGACCTCTTTGTACTCTTAAAAAAATATCACTGAGGACCCCAAAGAGTTTTGGTTTATATGGAATATATGATGATATTTACCATATCATACATATATAAAACAGAATATTTTTAATTTTGAATATTTTAAATGACAGTAAAAAACTTACATGTTAATAAAATATAATTGTATAAAAATATTTACATAAAAATAGTTTTCAAAAAAGAATGAGAATAGTGCACTATTTTATTTTTTTTGCAAATTTCTTTATTGTCTGATTTAACAAAAATCATTTGGATTTACATATCTGCTTCTTTATTCAACCTTTTGTGATATGCTCTTGTGGTGAAGTAAATGAAGACAATACAGTCACACAAAGGTTAATTTTATAGCAATTTCCAGTAACTGGGGATATTCTTTGTTTCTGCACCAAAATGCAACAAATAATAGTTCTTTAAAGGTTTACTATTAATGTGGAATCTGAAATCATATCAATGAACTTTATGTACTGTTAACTAAAATCTTTGTCTTGCACTTCGAATGGTTCTTTTTTATAATGCATGATTTTACAACAGTATGTATTGGTCATTTGGAAAATATTAATTCACTGAGTTATGCAAATCTTCCAAATATTGACATATTTCATTATATAATATCTACAAAAGTAACCATCATTAATATTACCATCAATCTCATCAGAAAAAGTATCTTTAAGAATTGAGGAGCTATCGAGCTTAGTGGTAAATAAAGTTTTCCAAAACGGTTATTTTCCCTTGAAAGTCAATTTTATCTTAAGTAAAAATGTCAGTTGTTTTCCCTGAACTGACTGACCCACTTCATGTGTTTTCTAGAAAATATCTGCTAAATGCCAGATATGAATAATGACAGTTTGTCCATCATTATTTCAAGTAAAAATGGTGTTCTTGGAAAAAGTTACTGGTCCAGCCCACAGCTCAATCATACAACTACTTTTCCTCAAGATGTTCATGGTGCTTTGGTGTGCAGCAGAAACGCTTTATGAATACACAAAGTATTTTCAAGAACCCAATGAAGGAATTCTTAAACCATTTTTTTTTTCTTCAGCAAATGTGTGGTGGTGAAAAGTACAGTTCCTACTACTGTTTGGAGCCACTTCTTGATTCCTGCCAGAAGTTTACACACGGCGACTCTTCCACAATCAGTGCAAATGTCAATACAGTGAAAAAGGAAAATAATGTTTTAGTATTAGTATAAGAAGTGTTTTGACTTCACAGATCTCCTGAAAGACGCTTGGGGGTACCTAGGGGTTCAAGCACTGAACTTCGATAACCACAGTCCTAAGGCATCCATTGAATGTAATGAATTAATTTCTTTCCCATGCATCAAAAATGGTGCCAGTTACATACATCATCCTTGGGAGAATTGAGAAAAGTTTCATTCAAACCACATTCTTGATTTTGAGGTTCAAATGAGGTATCCCTTTTGAAAGAGACCGTGTGTGTGCATACATCTTTGAAACAAAACAAAATCAAAATAAATTGAGTGAAGTAAATCAGGACGATCAAACTGCAAGCCCAGACTCCTGCATACAGAGACTCGGCCACACCTACCGACTCACTTGGCATATTCTCTCCTCTCCTTTTTCCCAGGATGAGGACTGACCAGGAAGTTAGGAGCAAGAACGTGTGACACGGACTCACTTTAATAATCGTATAGCCTAGAGGCCTAGACTGGAAGTCAGCAGACCTGGATCTTATGCTGTTTGACATGATGTGGGAGAAATCACACAGGCTTTGCCAAACCCCATTCAAATCCTGATTCTGCCCCTGCTTAGCTGTGGGACCCTGGCCAATGCATTCCAACCTTTCTCTTTCCTCATCTCTAAAATGGTGATCCTGATGCCTGTCCTCACAGGGTTTTGAAACTCTATAATAAGACAACTATCAAAATAATGACTATCTCTGACTTTGAACAGACTTCCAATTCGCATGATTATGCACAAAGCCTAAGAATACATCTCTGACTTCAAGGGGGTTACGACTTAGTTGGGGATTCAATAGAACACACACAGAAGAAGAGGTGCCAATACTGGTAACCAAGTGCCAGTCCCAAGGTCTGGACTACAGGAAACCGAGAAGCGAGGAGCCACTTCTCTCTAGCCACGTCAGAACAACCCTGGGACATTTGCCATTCCCTGTTATCCCTGTGATGACTCTCAGGAAAGCCAGAAAAAAAATCTAGACAGAAGCATTAAGATGGAGGCAGCTATTCACACAGTAAACGCAGCTCAAGAGCTGCAGAGGCCTGTCCACCCAAACAGGTTCTCCTCCGCATGGCAACATTCTAGGTGGAGGGTTCGAGTGGTTTTACCACTAGGCTTGCATGAGAAAGCAGATTTCCCATCTCCTGCGGCCTAGATGCAGACATCTACCTCTACATGGTCAAGGGGAATCAGGAAAGGCCTTGGTCTCATGGGGGACCTGGCTGGGCTGTGAGGCCCTGGGTCTCCATGCCACACCTGAGGCTCTGGAAGATTCAGGACAAGTCAGAGGGCTGATCCCAGAAGCCTTCACCTCCTTTACACATGCACCAAGGAGGTTAATTCCTAAGGAGAGAGAGAGGAGAAAGTATACCAAGGGCAGCGCCCAGATCACCTGCTCCATCAGTATAGCCCTGACTCTTGGTGGGGAAGTTGGACAGCCCTTCAAACACTCCCAGAAGCAGCAGAGGAAAGAAGCTTCCTGCCACCGAAGGTGGATTTTCTGCAGGCTGAGGGAGCACAGATGCCATGCAGGCTCAGCATAGTTGCCACACAATGTGACTTTCACTCACAGAGGTCACCAGGAAAGATGAAACAGTCACTCCCAAAGGGGAGAAGCGATTTAGAAATCAGCTGCACCCATGTTCCACCATCTGCTGCTGAGCAACAGTCATTAAAATGGCGCGGAAACCTGTTGACAAGTTAATAATGGTGCTAAAATCTCAAAGGGGTAAGTGGAAAACAGTCCATCATTAATGCAGAACAGAAAGGCAGCCTTCAGGAAATGCCCCAACATACAACACAGATGAAAGAGAAACAGGAAGAACGGTAAGGGATCTCAAAGTCCCTGACTCACCGGCCCGCAGGGGAAGTTTTGATCACGTCTGCTTTTTTATTTTCCTGCCGCAGGGAGACTGGTTGGTAGGATCACCCGTATCAAACTCTAGGCATCAACCACAGGGTTATTGCCGTGGCATTGAAGTCTGTGGACCCGAACGCTTCAGAAACTGAGCTCTGTCAAGTGGTCAAAGAGCCTGGCTCTGAATTGTTCTTCCTTCTGATTTTGGAGGTGAATTCAGATGCTCAGTGGAGCTCCCAGCAAGACAGGGCCATGAAGAGGGCATGGAGAGCACAGACTCCATCCCAGGCCGAGCACCCTCACAGCAGGGACAGGAGGGCACCTGTTTCAGTGCTGTTGGCTGGGAATTTAGCTGGGCACGTGAGGTGGGCTGGAAGGAGGGGCCAGAAATTGCAGCCTGCTGCAGGTAATCAAGGCCTGATCTCTGTCTCCAGTCCCAAAATTTGCCCATGTAAGTTAGCAGTGGCTCCCAATTTCTACAAGACACACTCCTTAGGATCTTAAAGGGCCTTTTACAACCGTGCCCCTTCTTTCTGCCCTTACTCATTGCATCCTCCCCAGTTCCCCTTCCCCTCCAACCATACAGAACTTGTCCCCTCTCCCTGAAATTCCAGCCTGTGCAAGTTCTGTTTCCTCTGTGTGGCAGCCTCTCTCTTTCTTTTCTTCCAGAGCAATTTCAACATATCTGTCAAGGACCAGCTCCATGAACTCACCCCTTCATGATGCCTTTGCTTTTTATTCCCTCTACTATATTCACATGGCATTAAAGGTATCTGTTTATCTGTTTAATAATAATGTAATAGTAATGATAATATAATGATGATAGCATCATTAGTTGAATGTTGTGTTCGAGGCACTGGACTACACATTTACATGTGCAATCTTGACACCTCACATAATCCTCTAAATTATGCCAGTTGCAGAGGCAGGATTCAAAACCAGGATGACCTGGGCCATAAGTCAGAGCTCCTCAATGACAGGAACTATGCTTTATTCATTCCTGAACTATGTCAGGCTCTCAAATATTTGTAAAAAAATAAGGACATACAGGGGAACTTTACTCACGTCAATTGCAACACCAGCTGAACATTTATCACTGGCCAGGCACTTGGCTTAGCACTTCATTTGCCTTCATCTCATTTAACTTCGGCCAAAACACCTGTGAGGTAGGCACTATTATTATCAGCATCTAGCATGATCCCTGGCAATTAATAGATGCTCAGCTAATACACTTTAAATGAGTTCATCCCCATTTTATAAATGTGGTAACCAAGGCTTAGAAATAGTATTTTGAATACATAGGATAAAAAGCAGCATAGCTGAGACTAGAAAACAGCTGTGTCTTTCTCTAAGCCCATAGTATAAAGGCTGACAAGCAATTGTCTCTTTCTTTAACTCTAGTCTGGATGAAATGCAACATTTGAGATTTCTAAATGGAGTATTGGGAGTTTTATGAGGTGGGCTTTCTCTGCAGTATGCTTCAAAAGTGACATATGGTAGAAAACTCTCTAAGAAGAGAGGAGAAACTCTACCAAGGGCAGGGCCTGGATTCTCTGCTCCGTAAATATGCCTCTAGGGAGAGTTGACTATTTAGGAAGCTTGAATTCTGGACTTAGTTCTTGTGCCAGACAGCAGAATAGCCTCAATGTGTCACATGACCTCTTTGAATCCAGTTTCTGCATCAGCAAAGCAGGTTTGTTTATAGGTTTAAATGCCAGTATAGAGAGAAGTAGGAAGTACGGTGTAAGGGTAAAGCTAGGACATCTGTGATTAAGGTAATTCCATTGGTGATTACACTAACCAGCATGACTAAGGCCTGATAAAGGGCTCTTGTACCCTCACTGACTCACAGGCAAGACAGATGATTCAGGGAGTCAGCAGTTACCCTGAAACTCCCTCCAGCCGGCAGCTTCCAGAAAGTCCAATTAGCAGCCTTGTATCCTGCCTGGTCCTCAGCAACTCTGGATCCCTGGACAGGCTGCTGTCCTCTCTCTTCCTCTGATTTTATTAGGACCATAATTGTACATTTCTCCACTTCCCTGTGGTAGGGAAAGAGTATCATTGCTTTCATAATGTATGGCTCAGGGAGTGAGACTAAGGCTCCACGCATCACTTATTATTGCAATGATGTGGCACCAAAAAGCCATCCTTCATCACGTAAAAACACTCCATACTGCAGGTCTCAATTTGCAACAGCCTCTGAGATACTCATGTGATGGATCCTGTATTTGCCTGAATCAATATTTCCTTGACACTGGGAAGCCTGCCACCCATCCATCCCATTTTGTTTGATAAAGCCCCTCTGTGTCACCTCTCCTCAGGCCGATGGGAACCCAAGCCCTCCTTCCCCACCTGATGGATGATGTCCAGATGAATGACTGCTCTGTAAATTACTGTCTTGGGAACAGAGCCCCCAGAACTCAGTCACATCTTCCCAGCAGTTGAGCAAGAGAGAGGATCTGTGGCACAAAGGGCAAAGGCTTGTAGAACTCAGGCTGGAAAAGCTCTTAATCCAACATTCTGGCTTAACAGATGAGGAAACTGAGGCTTCACAAGGTTAAGTGACTTGCCCAAGGTCAGATGATTGGTTATTAGTAGACATTTGACTCCTACCACTCATACTATCCCAGATACCTTGATTGTGCTGAACTTTTTAAAACTGTCCAGGAAGATGGAGAGTACTGGTTCCAGCCTGACTCTCAGAAAGAAACGGATTCATTCAGATCCTCCTTAGCACCTAGCAGATCCCCTGAAGCCAGCATTCAGACACAGATAAAACTTTTCCTGCCCTGAAAAGTCTCACCCGTCAGTCCTGTGGCTAAAGAAATCAGATGACCAAGCAAAATACCCATAAACTTAACAGAGGTGTCCCTGGTGTCACCGTCCCTGTACCTACTTCTTTTCTCCTAAACCCTGAAACCTGCCTCCCCAAGGAAAGTGTCCCTGGTGCCACCATCCCTGTACCTACTTCTCCTTTTCTCCTAAACCCTGAAACCTGCCTCCCCGAGGAAGCATTCCCGGTCAGCCTGTCTTTCCCATTGCTTCACACCGCACGTGTCTCACATGCATCAAGCCACCCAGACCTCTAGGCATGTGTCACAGGCCAAAAGCCCTCACACCACATTTTCCCTGTCCCTTTGTACTACAGCTGTGGACCTGCCCGATTCCACATATTCTTCTCCCCAGGGGTGTGCTGGTAAATGTTTAACAACCAGCAACCCCCAAAAGAGAACCCTTGATTTAAGGAATTTGTTGATTTCCATGCTGTGCATAGCCCATCGTGGCCAATTTCAAGGCGCCAACGTGGTGTCAGTGGACCTTGGGAATGACAGTACTGCACCATGACACAGCATTTCCACCGCACCGAGAAGAGACGGAAGTAACCTCAAACATAGGCAATAGTAAAATGTGGGCAATTAATTAAGGAGCAATGACTTTTGAGTAGCTATTACCTTTGTTTAAATTAAAATTTTAAATTGTAAGTTTATGTAATTTAATTTAGAGTAAAGGCAGTGTTTCATAATCGGATGGAAAATTAATAACTGGCTCTCAAGGGCTGGGGTATAAGCCGGCTCCAGCCCCCCACTGCATGTCTCTCTTCCTTCCTGGGTTCCCTGGGACCTCTTCGGTGTTGTCCTCCGTATCCTTCACCTGCACCATTTTAATAGTCTCTTAACCTGTCTCCCAGCATCTGGTCTCCCCTATTCCAAACCATCTGGTTTCATTTTCTCAAACTGTATCTCCTAGTCTCCCTTGGTAATAAATGGAAACTATCTGATGCTTCCAAATTAAGCATAAACTCTTTCTGAATAGCCAAGCTTGCCTAATAAGATCCCCAAGCTTTCTAGGTTTGTCTCCCACGTAGTGCACTTCACTCCATCTCCCTTGGCACTTTAGAGGCTGACGGGCCTCAGTTTGAAGTCCACCTTTGCCATTTATTTGCTAGGTGACCTGAGGCAAGTTACTTAACTTCTCTGACCATAGTTTCTCCATCTGAAAAATGGGAAAACTCACTGAGTGGTTGGGAGAGGACACATAATACTCCTAAGTCGGTGACCAGCCCATTTTAGGCAGCCAATAACAAATAGTATCAGCTTCTATTTATGAGTTCATCCTATGTGTAAACACTGGTTCTTTATCACATTTTATCTCATTGCTATTCCTGCTTGATAGATAAGAGATGTTGGGCAGCCATCTCTGCTGACTGCAGAGTCACATCTCCTACACAAACGCTATGCTCCAGCCACCCGGTTTTATTTCCCTTTCTTCACCAGAGTTCACTCTTCTCCTTATCTAAGCTTTTGCTCCTGTATCCTGCCTCTCAAAAACTCATCCATCAACTCAGTAATAAAGGGACACAATTAGAAAGTAACCAAAGGATTTGAATAGACACTTATCAACAAACAAACATACATACAAATAGCCAAAAAGTACATGAAGAGATGCTCAACCTCATTAGTAATTAGGGAAATGCAAATCAAAACCAAAATGAGATACCACTTCACACCCACTAGGATGTGTATCATCAAAAAGTCAGACAATAACAAGGATTTGAAGAAACTGGAGGCCTCATTCATTGCTTGTGGGAATGTAATAAGGTGCAACCACTGTGGAAAACAGTTTGGTAGTTCCTCAAAAAATTAAATATACAGAGAACATATGTCCCAGTAATTCTACTCTTATGTATAATCCCAAGAGAAATTTTAAACTATGTCCACACAAAAATTTGTACATGAATGTTCATTGCACCCATTACTCATAATAACCAAAAAGTGGAAACAACCCAAATGTCCATCAACTGATGAATGGATAAACAAAATGTGGTATATTCATACAATGGATTTATTCTGCCATAAAAAGAAATGAATTATTGATACATGCTACAACATGGATGAACCCTGAAGCCATGCTAAGTAAAGGAAACCAGTCACAAAAGACCACATATTGTATAATTTTATTAATATGAAGTGTCCAGAAAAGGGAATTCTATAGACACAGAGTGTCAATCAGTAATTGCTTAGGGCTATGGAGGGGGAAAAAATGGGGGTGATTTCTCATTAGTGCCAAGTTGCTTTTGGGGGTGAGGGTGTTCTAAACTTAGATTATGATGATGGTTGCACGTCTCTGTGAATATATTTAAAACCATTGCATTATATACTTTAAATGGGTGAATTTTATAGAATTTGAAGTACACATCAATTAAAGTATTTTGTAAAAAATGAATACCTTGAATAAAACAATTCCATTTACCACTGCATCAAAAGAATAAAATATGTATGAATGAATTTAACTGAGGGGAAATATCTGTACACTGAAAACTATAAGATATTGATGAAAAATACTGAAGGAAACACAAATAAATGGAGATATTCTGTACTCATTAATTCTTCTAATTAGAAGAATTAATATTGTTAAAATTCCATACTACCCAAAGTGATGTACAGCTTCAATGTGATACGTACCCAAATTCCAATGCATTTATCACAGAAATAGAACTAACAATCCTAAAACTTGCATAGAACCACAAAAGATTCCAAATAACCAAAGCGACCTTGAGGGGAAAAAAAGCTATAGGCAGCACACACTTGATTTCAAGCTATATTATGAATTTTTGGTAATCAAAAGTGTGGTAATGACATAAAAACAGACCTATAGACCAAAGGAATATCTTAGAAAGCCCAGAAGTAAACCCATGTATGTATGGTCAGTTAATTAATGACAAAAGAACCTAGAATATACAATGGGGAAAGGACAGTCACTTCAATAAATGGTGTTAGGAAAACTGGACAGCCATAGGCAAAAGAATAAAACCGGGCCCCTCTCCTACACCGTACACAAAAATCCATCAAAATGGATTGAAGACTTCAATGTAAGACCTAAAACCACAAATCTTCTGAAAGAAAACATAGATTTTAAGCTACTTGACATCGGCCTTGGTATGATTGTTTGGGTTTGACAGCAAAATTAAAGGCAATAAAAGCAAAAATAGATAAGGGGGACTACATAAAAATAAAAGACTAAAATATATGCTTCTGCATGGCAAAGGAAACCATCACCAAAATTAAACCACAACCTGTGGAATGGGAGATGTTTGCAAATCGTGTATCTGATAAGAGGTTAACATCCAAAATTTATTAAGAGCTCATAAAACTCAATAGCAAAAAAAAACCAATGTAATAAAAAAATGGGCAGAAGAACTGAGTAGACATTTTTCCAAAGAAGATATGCAAATGGCCAACAGCACATGAAAAGATGGTCAACATCATTAATCATCAGGGAAATCAAAACCACAATGAGATACAACCTCACACCTGTCCGAGTGGCTATTATCAGAAAGATAAGAAATAATAAGTGTTGGCGAGGATGTGAAGAAAAGGGAACCCTTGTGCCCTGTTGGTGGGAATGTAAACTGGTGCAGCCACTGTGGAAAACAGTATCGTTTCCTCAGATAATTAAATATATAATCCAGCATATGATCCAGCAATTCCACTGCTGGGTATATATCTGAAAGAAATGAAATCACTATTTTGAAAAGATATCTTCACCTCTATGTTCATTATACCATTATTTATAATAACCACATGGAAACAACCTCATCAAGATGGATGAATTTATCAAGAAAATGTGGTCTATCTAAAATATGGAATCTTGTATGATTACACTATATGATATCATATGATTGTATAATATGGAATATTATCCAGCCATAAAAAGAAAGAAATTCTGCTATTTGTGACAGCAAGGGTGTATCTTGAGGGCATTGTGAGAAGTGAAATAAGTCAGACAGAGAAAATAAAATTTAAAAAGGTTACACTAATAGAGAGTAGAAAGTGGTTGCCAGGGCCTGGACAGGTGGAGGAAATAGGGAGAAGTTGGTAAAGGGTACAAACTTTCACTATAAAATGAATAAAGTCCAAGGATCTATTGTAAAACCTGGTTATAATAGTTGATAACACTGTATTATATAATTGAAATCTGCTAACAGAGTAGAACTTAAATGTCCTCATCAAAAAATAAAAGTTTAAAGATAGATATGTGAGGGGATGGATGTATTGATTAACTAGATAGTGGGAATCCTTTCACAATCTATACATGTATCAAATGACCACTTTAAATATCTTACAATTGTACTTGGACATTATATCTCAATAAAACTAAAAAAAACTTTGGCAAAAACTTGACCCATCCACAGACTATCACAGAGAGGGGCCATTTCTGAGTGTCCACCTTTGTATTCCTGAAGCCTAGTATTCACTGGATATTGTTTTTACTCTCTTTTCCCAGATTTTGCTCCTTTACTAGTCACCTGTGAACCAATTTTATCTATTTGACTAAATAGCCTCAAGTTTTGTGAATGTGTGAAATGGAGCAGATTCAATAATATTCCTCCAAGATCACTCGTGCTTATATTCTGTTAGGTTTCTTCACACAGGGAAGAGAAGAAAGGTACGTTGCCCACATAGGAAATAGTTGTGTCTGACCTGGGCTTGCTCACGAGAGTGTGTCGCACACATGGACATCATCCAGGGCAGTATGCGTGTTTGTGGGAGCGGGTAGCTAGTATATCTCTCACTGGGTAAAATCCACTGCAGAGCAATGTCTGGGTGCCCCCGGCCCTGGGCCTTACCTTAGGTAGAAATTCAAAGACATGTGTGAAATTCTCCCATTGGCACTCAGTTCAAGACTATAACCAACAGATCAAGCAAAGCGGCTGACAGCGCAACCACCAAGGACAGAAAGGAACTTTCTCTTCAGCAGTTTAAGTGCTTCTTTCATGAGCAGGCATTTTCCTTTGGAACAATGCCTTGTCTCTGTTTCGAATTATTAATAAAAGTGTGTACCTCCTGCCACTCACCACTAGGGTGAGCTCTAATGCACGTGGACGAACAGAGCAAAGGGCTGGTTTTGTTCCTTCGGCGCTTGGGTGCTCAGTGGATTACAGGAAGCTGCTCAAATCCTGTATTAGGCATGAAACTGGTGCACAGTGTAGCCAAGACTTGAAAAAAGAAGAGTAGGATGGGGAGAAGGCTCCACTGGCCATAGAACTACAGCACCGAGGCAAGCAAACAGAGGTGGGAAGGAGTCCAGTCCATCTAGGGCAAAGGCACCAGGAAGCCTTTGCAAACCGGGAGACTCAGCATCTCCTATGGAAATGTGAGCTTGTTCTGAAGAGGGCTGCCATGCAGCACTCCCTGAAATCTAATTTAATTCTTTTCCCCCAGCGAAGATCAAGCAGAGAGTGACAATCGCATTTTCAGAGCGTGGCTCCAAGTGGTCAGTTGCTACCATGTGTCCCTGCTGCCTCATTTGCTGGTCACTGACACTGAAGTAAAAATAACATCAACGGGCGCACACACAAACCCCCACACGCACAAGCGCACACCACCCTCCCATGCGGCTGGCTCTCGGGTGCCAAGGCTGTTTTGTGGATGCCGCAAGCGTGGATGAGTTCATTGCTTCTAAGCCTGAGTTTGAGACAGACCCACAGTGCTATGCTTAGGACCAGAAAGCAAAAAAAAAAAAGCATGCGTGCATCGCCACCTAATGGTACTTATACCTCATGACAGTCTTGGGTCCAAAGGGTAAAACTCATAGTAAAGAAGTAAACTTGGACTTCACCCTCCAAATGTATACCCCAACTTTCCAGCTACAGCTCATGGAGCTCTGGGCAGTGCTGCCTTGATGCCCTGTTCCAATTCCTGTACTTTTGGTGACTGCCAGCTATTTCTCCTCTACTTCCCAGCTATTCCTTTAGCACAGAGCTTTGGACCCTTTTAATATTACTTCCAGCTGTTATCACTCACTTCCCCAGATGTTGGGTCAGGCTCTGAGGATAGGTTTCATCTTGCCGAGGACTGACCTGCCACTTCCACCTCTATCTTATGCTCCAGGGCCCAGCCTGCCTGTGTGGATAAGCCTTGGGTCAGTGGGCTTTGGAAACCAAAGTGCATTTCATCCCTAGTTGGGCTCCCAGGAGCTGAGCTTTGACCGTCTTGGAAGCAGGGGCAACCTTTGTGACCTCTCACTATACATTAGTGGTATCAAACCACAACTTCTAAACATTAGCTGAGTGGTTCCCATTGACTCTTGAGAGCCCAGGGACATTGGAAATCCTGAGCCACCACTAAGGAAGGAAGGGCCTTTGTGAGAGGCTAGACTGTGCTGTGTCTGTGAACATGCCACCAGGCTGGGCCAGCACCTGCCCTCTTCTCCCTAGGCTGAATACTTCTCTTCTTAGCTTCTCCCAACAAAAAGAGAGTGGGCCATCCTTCTTTCAAGGGCTGGAAGGACAAAATCCACGGAAGTTAAGCCACTTGCCCATGATCACACATGGAGCCCAGAGGAGAAAAGCAGGGACGTAGGTTTCTCGCCTTCTAGGCTTTGGTGCTTCCTCTGGAGTCGGGCTCGCCTGGGCTTCACAGACACCCCTGCTGAACTTCCTTCCCTGTGAAATGACCCTTACATGGCAAAATGTATCTTGTTGTTTGGAAGACAAAGCATTGTAAAGTAACAGGTCCCAAATCTGCTGCACCTTCCTGGAGAGTCCTGTACAGGAAGCTGGAACCATTGTGTTAAAGCAAACAAATGAACTATTCACATGCCTCACCCTTTTGCTGAAATAGTAGAACGTGCTACACTAGGAGGGGCTGGGAAGCCCGGCTGTGACGATTCTCTCTCTACCCACTCCCCTGTTTCTCTCCCTTTCTCTCTTTTTTCTTCTCTTCCTTCTCCATCTGTCTCTTGAATCCTTTCCTCAATAAATTCCCTATAGAATTTGATCAGGTTTTTCTTTTTAAAAGAATATCCAGGAATTATTTTAGCTCAAATGAAAATCTTTCCCCCAGTTTTATAAATATTCCTCCACCTAAACCTTAAGGATCCCTTAAAGTCAGCCTGTCCAAAGTTGGCCTCATGACCTTTCCTCTGTACTGGGTGGACTGAGGTGGGAATCCATGGGGCCTTAATTCCATCAAATGAATGTGATGGTCATTGTCTGATCGAAGTGGTCCCATTTGCTCTTTCCCCCGTGCACTCAGCATGCTCTACTAAGAGGTGGAACTAAATGTGACTGACTGGAGCTGACCAGAGAATGTTGGACAAGCTCAAGATGCCCCCTCACGTGCTGGGCACAAGAGAGATCAGCCACCTGTTAATGGGACTAACTGGAACTCTTTCCAGAAAAAAAAATTTCTAGCAACAAATTGTCCTTCATTATGAGTCCAGGTCTCCATCCTAGGCTGGAAAAACTAGGATCCTAAGAAGTAATTGCCTCTTTTTGCCCAGGACTTGCCCAGTTTTGAACTGAAACTTGAGTCCTGAGTAAAGGACCTCTTAGTAAAGGATAAATCAAACCCTAACGTTGTGTTGCTGTGGAGCTGATGACCTCATCTCCTTCACCTTTTCTTATATCGTTGCTATAAATGTTCAAATCTGTGAGTAATCAAGATGCATCTCTTCACTGAAATCCACCAGGCATCCAGCCTCCAGACACACTCCCCCTCCGTCAGCCCTGCTCCATGTCCCCAAACCTGGCTCCACTTTTCATTTCCAATCAATACTCTTCTGGCTTATTCTATCCACATTCAAGGTTGAAATATTTATCATCTTTGCTCTGATTCTTTTCTTCATTCCGTGCAATTAATCACCAAGTTCTATTGATTTATATTTTGAAATATCTGTGGGATCCATCTTTCCCCATGTTGACTACCATCATAATAATGATCATAAGAACAAACACCAACTCAAAGGAGCAAGTGGAGAGGCTCCAAGAAAGAACAGAAGGAGAGGAATAGGAATCAGTAAGTCCTTAGAATTTAGAATTTCTCAAAATTATTTGATCGTGAAACTTATTTTTCACAGCGCAGGTCATGGGACCATCGTTCCATGAAATACAATTTAACAAAGCTCATCGAGTCCACAGATGCACTGTTTTCCAGAATTAGAATGTTTAAGGACATCAAGTCAAGCTCTATTATTTTATACATGGAAAACCCTGAGACCATGGGGCTACAGCAGCCCGATCCACATGGCTCACCTCAGGAAGCCCTGGCTTTGAGGCAGGCCTCCTGACTGTTCAGAGCTCTTCACCGTAGGTTACCCACTCCAGTACAGGCGCCCTGTATTCTGCGGCTCCTCCCTGGAATAGCCTTCCCTGCTCCTCACTGAAACCCCACCATAATTTAGGATCACACTCAACTTTTAGCTCCTCTATGTTACTGCAAACCACACCAATCCACACTGATGCCAACTTTTGGTAAATTACTCTTGCAGTTTGTTACTTCTATCCCCATTCAGTTTGCTAACCTGATATCTGGCATTATAAATACCCAGCGCATGTATCACCACAGGCTTCGCTTGTGACCGCAGCATTCATTTCTAACCTGCCACACCATGCTTGTAAAATGAACCTAGAGAGAGCTCCAGGATCTTTTTCAGCATTATACTCCAGAGGGCCAGAGCCAACCAGCCATGCTGAGCATGAGAGACGAAATTCCTTCAAGGTCCTGACTTTGTCATTAAGCTTTTTCACATGTGCGTCTGTTGGACCTTCCTGAACAGCAAAGCCAAGGTCTTCAAATTCTTTCACATGACCATGCTCTCCAAGTATAGTCCTCTGCTCGATAATTGTTTGAGTGTCTGAATATCAAATGTTAGAATGATAACTAACATTTACATAATGCTTAGTTACAAAGTACTTTCACACACGGTACCACATTTAATTAATTCTCCTAACAACCCTGGGAAGTAGGCATGATTACACTCCCCAGTTCCTACTAGACAGTGAGTTTCTGAGGCATAGGACCTCTTCTTATGGCCCTGCAGGTTTCAGCTCAGAATACGCTTTCCATTTTGGGGAACTGAAGTGTGAATTCTGAGGATGAGGTATGAGGGCTGTGAGGGTTTGTAACTTGCACCAGGGAACCCCCTTGCCTCTGTGCCGTGCGGCCTGGCTAAGCCTTGGAGGTGTTCTAAGGCACTCGAGCCCTGAATCCTTTGCATTCTTCATGTTTGAACTCCACTGTCACTGCCTTTTCTTTCTTCCTGGTAATGAAGCAAAACCTGGTAGGTTAATTAATCCTTCTCAATGCTGGGCAGCAGTAATAGGATAAAGAAGAAAGCCTTTTTCCCCTGTGCTCCCAACGGTGGCTGGTGGGAGCCCATAAAGAGATGGAACACAGCCTTCAGTCTGTTAATTGTTCAATAGCAAATCACCTGTCAGACAGAAACAGAAAAAAAGACACCACTGAATTCAGTCAGAACAATAAATAATATTCAGTGCTATACACTTGAGAAAAATCAAGCTGCCGACATTCTGCTTTGCAGGAAAAACAAAAACACTCAGCATTTCCGCAGACCTGTGGAATACAGGGTGATGTGGTAGGAAATACTGCAACCTGTTCAGACTGCTTGTTTTTTATCAATGCAGAGCCCACCAACCCCTATCCCACATGCAGCACCCCTGCCCCTGCGTCTCTGAGACAGAGACGGATAGCAGGGCACAAAAATGATCGTGCAAATAGGATAATTGATTTCTGAATTAATTTAAATCTCTCTGGGGGAAAGGGGATGAGGGGCATATAGCAATCGCCTCACGCTACTTTCCCTGCTTCCGCTCCTGTACTCCCAAATCTGCCTTAATCGGCTCCCCAGAGACTTAAAGATAAAGCCTGACTCCACGATCTGGCCCCTCTCTGGCTCTGCGGCCATACACCCCTGGCTTCAGCAGCACCAAACTGCTCATGGCAACACTCAGGACGCCGCTCCACTCTGAGCCTCTGTCTCTTCTTTTTCTCCATCAGGAGCGCCTCTTCTTCCACCTGACTAAATCCTCCTCAGACCTTAAGGACCATCTCCTCTCCTGTCACCAGTTCCTCCCCTCCAGCCGGTGCTATCAGAACCTCTACCGGAGGCTCTACACTCTACAGTCACGCCCAGCGCAGCAGCCCAGGGCTGCGGTCAAGCAAACAGATCCGTGAGCCACAAAACCCGGGTTTGAGTCTCCTCTCTGCTGTGTATTGCCTGAGCTTCTTGACTGCTGGGTGCCTCTGTTCCTTTAGAGGGGTGGAGATAATAACAGTTCCTACTTCTTTGAGTTGGGTGAGGACCAAATTATTTAACACGTGTAAATTACTTAGAAGAGCGCTTATTGTGAACTATGATAGCCATAAATTATATTTCACTGTAACAGTTGTCAGGTCTTCCTCTCTAAGCTGTGAGTTCTCCGAGGGAACAGTCCATTATCTCATCCATTCCTTTAAGCCCAGCACTTCTCGTCGTGTTCCCAAATACCCGCCTCCCCCTTCCCTATGTGGATGAACCATCCCTCCCCATTGACTGTGACTTGCTAATGTTTTCCTAAAGGAAGGGTAGTTTCCCTGGCCATTGCATCACACATGATTATTGACTTGTTTTAGCCAATGAGATGTGAGTGGAAATGACAAGTCAGCCAGTTCCAAAAAGAAACTTGAAGAGGCATTGCATGATTTCACCAGCTCCCTTCCGCCTCCACCAGGAGGCCAGCCCATCCCAGATCGCCCCTTCCAGAGGCTGTTCCTTCATCCTGGACCCCAGAAGCCAGAACACAGCTTTGGAACAGGATCACAACCACAGCTGACCTGCAACCAGTGCATAATATGAACAAGAAACAGGTATTTGGTGGTAAGCCACTGGGGTTTGTTTCTTACCACATCATAACCTAGTGAATACAGCAGCTAGTAAAGGTTTGTTGAATGAATGGAGGCACTGATAAAAGAATGAATTAGTGAGTGAGCTATGATCAGTACAATTCCCAATTAGGACAATGGCTGTGTATGTAGATCACCAAACTGAATTTAAGCCCATGCTTTTTAAGTAGTGAATGTGTTTTCTGACATGTATTTTGAATACAACACTTGTAAACAAAATGTGGGACAGTGATTGTATAGTCATCCAGACACACGGAGAATATCCATCCCCAGGCCCAAATGAAAGTAAAGGTGGCAGTCAGGTGAGCATTTCTTGGGCAGCTACTAAGTTTCAGCACTTTACATCTGCCAGCTCAGCAGGACCTTTCAACAATCCTAGGAGCAAACTATGTTTTGAAATGTGACAACTGAGGCTTAGAAGCCACGGGAAGGTCACCAGACATAAGTGACAATTCACATGTAAGCCAAGATCAATCTGAGTACAAAGCCCATTCTCTCTCCACTGAAGGATGCTGTCACCATGGAAGTGTTTGAAGACAACCTAGGAACACCTGGCTGTCCAAGGAACATCCTCCTATACTACATACTATTCTTCACTATCCTTTGGCACATGGTTCAAAATTTTAACAGTTAGAGATCCAAACAAAATGATTTGAAAATGCAATAGTCCTGCTGGGATGAAGCAGACCCTCAGGCATTTATTCTCAGTAAATGGATTTTTTTAACCAGATTGTTATCTTACCACAAAATTAAAATCTGAGAAAAGAGAAAATGCTAGTTTGGATACAATGGAAGCATTCCAAATAGAAAGAGTACATTCCATCTGGAGTTTCAAACTTCAGTGCCTCCTGGGCCAAGTAAGTAAGATAATAAATGAAAAAGGCTGGGTGTGGTGTAGGCAAGGCAGAGCCCACATACCTGGTCTAAAGGGGACAGTGACTGGTCAGTCCCAGTTAAATTGCTACCATGCAGGAATGCCATCTATGTGAAGTCTCCAAATGTTGAAATGTTGGCAACAAATTCAGATTGTTTTTTCAGTACTGTATATTCCAAGCCCTCTTCAAAGGCTCTCATGTGGTTCTGACCTACCTGCCGCATAATTGTGATGCATAGGGCACCTGGGGTAACTGCAGGCTTGGAGAGACCCATGCTTGGAGGAGAAAGAAGGGGGGAAGGCAGAGTATAAAAGCCTTATGCTTCCGAGCGAGAGGGGAAAGGGCAGGAATGGTGCAGGGCAAGCACAGAAGGTAAGTGCCAGAAAACAAACTTCTTTTAATATCATCGACTTGGACTGACTCGGTTCATCCTCATTTCAACACTGCCTCAAATAAAAGCAAATTCTGATAAGAAAAAGCCATTTGTTCCCAAATAAACTTCATTACTCTGCTAAATATCTTTACTGGATTTCATTTGATCCCAGTCATTCTCAATTCAATATTGCACTTGGCCAACTTAACCTTTTAAAAGGAGTTTTATTGATGGTGTGCTATGCAGGCATTAACATTTCTCAAAAAAAAAATAGAAATAGAAAGTATTAAATTGCTTTGCTTAGCGATCTTAATTATCTGGAATAATTAGCTCCAGTCAATTCTCCAACAAAAGCTCTCTAGAGAAATCAGTGTTTGGGGAAAGGGAAAGAAAAGGAGGGCCAAGCTTGAGACAAAAGCAAGCATTTGGCAAGTTATTTGGAAATAATCTAATTAACCCCGAGAGTGAGGCTGGCAATCAAAAGCCACTTCCTTTGTGTTTAATTATTAAAAGCAAATAAAGAAAGTAAATATTCAGGGAACTGGTCTACTGGGTACTGGAAAATAGGAGCCACTCAGAGCCAAATAATTCAATGATGCCCAAACATACAGGCTTGTCAGCTCCTATGCTTTTGTTCCTGCAGATCCCTGCTTAGGAGAGCCTTGCATCACGTCTCGCCTCAGAGACTCTGGTCAGTCCTTCAGGAAGTCTCCTCTGAACCCCTCCTCTCTCCCCAGCCAGAGAAAATTGTTCTCTCCCCTGTGCTTCCATAGCCTTTTGGACATAAGACTCATTCCACTGTGTACTCATTAGATGCTTGTCTGCACCTCTACACTGTAAGCTTTGCACAGCTTGGGTAAATGCTTATTCATTTCTGTATCTGCAGTGCCTGGTATAATTGGAACAGAGTAGGCTCTTGATAAATGGAAGTTGAATAGTGGATCAATAGCTTTTTGTGCAAAGACACAGTAGAAACTCAATAAATTCTTCCTTGTTTTCCCCCTTCCTTCCTCCCGTCTCCCCTTCTCCTTCCTTCCTTTCTATTTTTACTTCCCTTCAGGTGACACAATTGAAAGTATTGACTCAGAGCTGCTGGCCCAAACAACACTGTGCCTCTGTGTGAGTTTGTCCATTTGACTTGTGCTTAACTTTCACTAGGTCAGTGCAGATCACCGTAAAGTGGCTGAGAGATCCCAGGGCGAGGGTGGTAAGGGGGCACGCCCCGGAAGGACCCCACTGGGAGGGAAGTCTCTCGATTCACAGTCACTGCACTCGGGCTGCAGCGTGTGAAGCTGTAGGCCCTGAAAGACTGGAAAGCAGTCCAGGAGAGGAGGGAAGGCAGGAAAGGGAGGAAAGCCCAGCGATACTCAAGACACCTGCTAGCGTGACTCAAGGTGATTTGGCAAAATCAGCCTATATCTCTGCCTTGAGGACTGTGGGAATCCTGGGGCTATTTGTAAATTTGATTGCTATATTTGCCCCTGAGCCCAGAGCTAAGTCTTAGAGACTGAGTAAGAATTAATTGGGTGAAGAAAGTGGAAAGGTCTTCTGCAAGGAGGGAATAGCATAAACAAAGGCACAGGGTCAAACATCACGGTGGGAATGGGAAGCCAAACCAGGCAATTAGGTATTTTGCATGAGAGTGTTCCTCTTTTAAAAAATGCAAAGAGCAAGTAAGGAAGGTGCAAGACTGGTGAAGTCAGGAAGAGACATTTATAGTCACTGCTAATTTCTGGGCTTAGATGTACCTGCGGAGTAACAGCTCCCCACCAGGCCTCCTCTGCAGTTTCAGTATCAGGGTATACTGCCTGCTGGACATTGATCCTCACTAGGGTGTCCCATAAGCACCCCAAATTCAACATGCACAAAAATCAATATTTTATGTTTTCCCATAAGCCTCCTGTTCTTCTTAATAATCTGTTAACTGCACCATCCTTTTCCTAGTTGTCTACGGCAAAATCTTGGAAATCATCCTTGATCCTCTTCCCCTTCCTCCAACACCCAGTCAACCAGCATGTCATGAAGACTCGACCTTCTGACATTTCTTGAGTCTCTGCCTGCTTCCCTTTTCCTACCATCACTGCCCTCCTCATCTTTTGCCCCGGACAGTAGCCACCCAATAGGCCCCCCCATCTCCAGCCTTGCTTACCTTAACTTCGACCCTCCTACTATCACTCCTCTGCTGAAACACTTTCATTAGCACCCCAGCATGTACAGGATCAAGTCCAAAATCCGAGACATGCCTGCAGAGACATCTGAGACTGGGCCCTGCCTGTCCCTCCTGCTTGATATCTGCCCACTTCCGTATTGTCTCTTCCACTCTGGGAAATCTACACGGCCTGGAATCTCCCAAACACTCCCTTGTGTCGCCCACTCCTGAGGCTTTGCTCCTGCTCTCCCTGCCTCCTGAACACTCTTCCCAGCTGACTTCATCTGCCTCTGACTCACCTTTCAACACTCAGTTCTGGCATCCTTTCTTCTAGTAAATCTTCCCCCAAAGCCCAGGCTCCCCCAAACCCCCACCTCAGGGCTCCTGCAGCTCCCTAGGCACACCTCTGCCCTCTATCTTCATCATGGCATTATCTGATCACAGTGGATCTGCCTCTCTAGGTTCTGACGCCTTCAAGGACAGCTGTCACCATGTCCTATCCATCTTGATAGGTCCAGATCTTTACGTGATGCTTGGCACTCAGTTACACATATGCTTGTTGAACTGCCCCTCCAGGCCATGGCCCCTGAGATGTCTCTTTTGGCAAATAGAAAAGCTCGGGCTGAGTCAAGCTGTGCCTGCTTCCATGCACAGCAAAGGAAGGTCGGAACAGCTTAAAACTCCAGAGAGCTCTGGGAAATATTATTCTTTTTTAAGGTAGATTCAGAAAGTGAAAAGAGCACAGATTATGGAATCCAAATAGACCAGGTTGAAACCGTAGCTCTACCACTATCAGCTAGTGCAGTCTTGGAGCTATTCAGTCTCTCTGGGCCTTTGGTGACTTGCCTGTAAAACTATGAATACTTACTAGTTTAACTGGGGGAACAATGTTTGTAAAGCCCCTTGCACAGTAGCTGGCACAACGTAAATAATAACTGTTAATTCTCCCTTGTAGCTTTCTTATTTCTGGATAAATGGAAAATCTCAGTAGCCTGGAATATATGGACTCTGGTTTTCATAAACACAAGATCTTTTTGGTTTTTGCATAACTTAAAAATTTGTCATTTATCATTTCTAACTATAATTATTAATTATAATTAATTATAAGTATTATTAATACTAGTTGGCTTCCCTCTATTAAGTGCCTATTATATGCCAGGTACTTTGCAAGGTCCTCAAGGTAGGGCTCTTCATAGTGCTGGTGATGATGGTGATGAAGATGAGAATTAGCACTTTACTGAGTCCTTATGTGTGCTAAGCACTCACGGTCCTCCCAATAACCTTATGAGATAGGTAGTATATTCCCATTTTACAGATGAGGAAACTGAGTCTTGGAGTCATTAAATAATTCATCCAAAGTACACATGATGAAGTAATAATGGGACCAGAATTCAAGTGTGTCTGACACCAAGGACTTTGATCTTTTTTCACCTTGCTATACAATCTCTCTGGTATTATAAGTAGTTCTATTAAAACAAAAAGTGATTGTTTTATTTTATTTCTAACACCCTTCCTGGTAACTCCCCCTGCACTTTTGGTCACTTTATAGTGCTCAGCAAATACTGTGATTGACAAGAGAAATATTGAATAATTTTTAGCCTCAAGCTAAAAATTACTCACTGAGTAAGTGAGATTATAGAAGAATATTTTGTTGACTGTCTTTACAAAGAACACCTACCCATATTACTGACAGATCCTTGTCTGGAAATTCTGGCAATGTGTAATAGTCAATAAGGGACTTATATTTACTATACTATATTGTACATGAATGTGCATAGACTGAATTTTGAATTGTGGATTTGCTTTAATTAAGGCTGACTCTTTGGTCCTGAGAAACTTAAAGAACTAGAGTTAATTACTCAGTCAGCATAAATGCAGTGGGTCCCTGATAAATCCCAGGCTCTATGCTAATCCGAATATCCAGAGCTGATTGAGTCACAGTTTCTGTTCCTAAGGTGCCCACCGTCTTGCGGGTGAGGCTCATGGAGGAATTGATCTCATGCAAGATGACAAGGGGAGTTCCCATCTGTGGACCCAAAGGGGGGGTTCCAGTATTTGGGGAGAGTTCTCAGCACACTGTAGGGAACTCCCTTCTCGTCTTATCCTCAGAAATGAATTGGCCTGAAAAACCTCAGCCGGGTGTGCACAGCGGACTCTTTGCTCCCGTGTGGACTCGCTCATGGACAATCTTCTTGGGCCTGGGCAGAAGGTGGACGAGGCTTCTGTTAATGCTGAGTCTGAGTCTCCTCCCCTGCTGGCTAGGAACACATTCTGCCTCCCAACACGGTCATGTGCCACCCACCTTCTCCAGCTCCAGCTCTCTGCTCCGTCTTCCCCACAAATTCTCAAGCACGGTGCTGATCCTCGGGATGGACTGGAAGGCGCTGAGCAAACATTGGCCCTTGGAAGGTTAATAACTTACAAATGAACTGCAGCTGCCAAGAAAATCAGATGTATACAAATAGGCAATCACCGCGATAGATACCTGAAACTAACAGGATATTGTATGTCAATTATATTTCAATCAAAATGAAACAAAATAAATCAGGGCCTGTGTTGCTGAGATACAGCCATGATGTGCAAGCATCCAGCTTTCTCCAGGGGGAATGAAACAGCAGAGGCAGCCAGGTATCTCCTTTGTAAAAGGTTAGGTGGACGGGACACCTGTTCTCTCCCATTATAACAGTTGGAGTTGTGAGAAGTGTTTGATCAAGCCACAAATATTTCCTACATAAACAAAAATCCAGTGAGGTAAATATGCAGCACTCTCTCCCTGCTGCCAGCTTGGGATGGTCTATTCTTCATGCCAGGAAGGACATCCTCTTTTTTTTCAGTTACTCACGCTTGCTATCCCATTTGCCAATGACTTCTCTACTGAGACATAGACGTCCCTCCCACTCTGCAAAAAAGCAGTCATCTTTACTTGATCCTCAGGGGAGAGAAGGAAACAGAATCCACTTTCTGAAGCTCTACAGTGAAGCAAGGGGCTTCAGTGGGTATACAGGGCAAGTAAGAAAAAGTGGAAAAGCAGAACAGGTCTACAGTGGAACAGCCCCCACACTTAGGAGCCAGGAGCCCATGGGAGTGGGCAGAACCAGAATTCTTTTGTCTGGAAACGAGGTGGCTGGGAAGAGAGGAAGATGGCTTTATTTAACCGAGGGATTATCTTAAAAGGAGCATACAAAGTTCAAGAGGATGAAATGAATTCATGCTGCAGGAAAGCAATGCCTTGTTTTGGACAGGAAGAAATTGCTGTTGTGTTACACAATAGGTATTTTTCTCCCCTGCTCTACTTCACTGTGTGGATTGGCACCTACAGAAGACAGGTCAACAAAAGCATTTAGTAATTTTCTTAGGTGGAGGACAAGAGATTCATTTTACGTAATAGCCTGTAAAAGCTATGCTAAGAAGAATCCCATTTGACTTGAGAAGGTTCAGACTGGCTGCTGATTGTGATGCACAACCCCCACCCACCCACCCACTGCCCTGCCCAAAGTAGAATTTAGGAGCCCACACATAATCACTCATACATTCCCCACACTCACACACACCTACTCACAGTGGACACACACACACTCAGACACATTCAACACCCGCTCAAACATGCAACATACTCACACTCATACATTATCACAGTCATGAATGCTTACACTTGCACTCACACACATGTTCACAGGTGCACACACACCCTCACACACAGTCATATACAAGCAGAGGTGATGAATGACCATAGCTGAGGCTGGGAGGACAGATAGGAACCAAGTCCAAGAGTCCTGGTGGAGAGGATTTTAGCCCTTTGCTTCTCCTACCAGAAATGTCCTTCGTGATCATGTCTGTGTACTTCCAAATCTTACCTACCATAGCTGCCCTCTGCCAGAGGGTCTTGCCCAGCCCCTGTTTTCTGGGAACTGCTCACAATGTCCAGATGGCATTTCAGCAGCCATGTTTCTAGGGATAGCTGCTCTGGCCATAGTCAGTTAGTTTCAGAGCTGAACTCCTGACACTCAGCTTGGTTAATCATATTATATCTCATTATATTATACCTAAAATATATAATCACATTATATTGGACCAGACCACAGAGAAGCATTGGCCCTGAATCATACGGACAGTGGAACTCTCCAGGGAAGGACCACACATTGAGGACTACTATTGAGGCCCATGGAAATCTCTGCTTCCCACCCTGCCTGAGACTTACTGGTTCAGCATTTTCTGAGATCCTGTGAGATTCCACAGCCTGCTCCCTATGAACCTCTGAAGATGGATTAGTTTTGGTTTCTTTTACTTGCCAACAAGAAACAAAAATGCCATCCAGCCTACTTCTAGTCCATCCCCACTCCTTCCAACGCCTCCTGCTAGCAGCGATCTGTTCATCCACAGAGCACCCACAATATTTTCATGACTTACTGTCTTCTCAGTCCCACTTATTTCTCTCTTCCCTTCAGTACTCGACCATAAGCTCCTTGAAGGTAGAAACCATGTCTTATGCATTGTTTCAGTCCACACCACACCCAGTACAGCACCTTCCTCACAATAATTTGTTTCACATATGCTGGTGCTCCTGTGTTGGGTGCATATATATTTAGAATGGTTATATCCTCTTGCTGGACTGAGCCCTTTATCATTATGTAGTGTCCTTCTTTATCTCTTGTTACTTTCTTTGTTTTGAAGTCTATTTTGTCTGATATTAGTACTGCAACCCCTGCTTTCTTCTCGCTGTTGTTTGCTTGAAATATGTTTTTCCATCCCTTGACTTTTAGTCTGTACATGTCTTTGGGTTTGAGGTGAGTTTCTTGTAAGCAGCATATAGATGGGTCTTGCTTTTTTATTCATTCTATTACTCTATGTCTTTTGATTGGTGCATTCACCCATTAACATTTAGGGTGACTATTGAAAGATATGTACTTATTGCCATTGCAGGCTTTAAATTTGTGGTTACCAAAGGTTCAAAGTTAGCCTCTTTAGTATCTTACTGCCTAACTTAGCTTGCTTATTGAGCTGTTATATACACTGTCTGGAGATTCTTTTCTTCTCTCCCTTCTTATTCCTCCTCCTCGATTCTTCATATGTTGGGTGTTTTGTGCTGTGCTCTTTCTAGGAGTGCTCCCATCTAGAGCAGTCCCTGTAAGATGTTCTGTAGAGGTGGTTTGTGGAAAGCAAATTCCCTCAGCTTTTGTTTGTCTGGGAATTGTTTAATCCCATCGTCATATTTGAATGATAGTCGTGCTGGATACAGTATCCTTGGTTCAAGGCCCTTCTGTTTCATTGTATTAAATATATCATGCCATTCTCTTCTGGCCTGTAGGGTTTCTGTCGAGAAGTCTGATGTTAGCCTGATGGGTTTTCCTTTATAGGTGACCTTTTTCTCTCTAGCTGCCTTTAAAACTCTTTCTTTGTCCTTGATCTTTGCCATTTTAATTATTATGTGTCTTGGTGTTGCCCTTCTTGGATCCTTTCTGTTGGGGGTTCTGTGTATTTCCGTGGTCTGTTCAATTACTTCCTCCCCCAGTGTGGGGAAGTTTTCAGCAATTATTTCTTCTAAGATACTTTCCATCTCTTTTCCTCTCTCTTCTTCTTCTGGTCCCCCTATAATACGGATATTGTTCCTTTTGGATTGGTCACACAGTTCTCTTAATATTGTTTCATTCCTGGAGATCCTTTTGTCTCTCTCTATGTCAGCTTCTATGCGTTCCTGTTCTCTGATTTCAATTCCATCAATGGCCTCTTGCATTCTATCCATTCTGCTTATAAACCCTTCCAGAGTTTGTTTCATTTCTGCGATCTCCTTTCTGGCATCTGTGATCTCTTTCCGGACTTCATCCCATTTTTCTTGCGTATTTCTCTGCATCTCTGTCAGCATGTTTATGATTCTTATTTTGAATTCTTTGTCAGGAAGACTGGTTAGGTCTGTCTCCTTCTCTGGTGTTGTCTCTGTGATCTTTGTCTGCCTGTAGCTTTGCCTTTTCATGGTGATAGGAATAGTCTGCAGAACTGGGACGAGTGACGGCTGGAAGGACTTCCTTTCTTGTTGGTTTGTGGCCCTCCTCTCCTGGGAGAACAGCGGCCTCTAGTGGCTTGTGCTGCGCAGCTGCGCGCAGACAGGGCTTCTGCTTCCTGCCCGGCTGCTGTGGAGTTAATCTCCGCTGTTGCTGTGGGCGTGGCCTGGCTCGGGCCTCCCCTTCGCGAGGCGCTGGATTCTCTCAGGTCCGGATGTGGTCTGGATATTGTCCTGTGTCCTCTGGTCTTTATTCTAGGAATAGTTGTCCTTGTTATATTTTCATAGATATATGTGGTTTTGGGAGGAGATTTCCGCTGCTCTACTCATGCCGCCATCTTGGCTCCGCCTCCTCTCACAATAATTTGTGAGGAGCATTTGTTGAATGAATGCGCAAATGTATTATTGAACAAATGAATAAATAAATGACCTTAAGTGGTGCTGCATATTTCTTCCATTTTTCCCGGAATTCATGAGGTCATGATCCTAGAATTGAAACATCCTTGGTTCATTTTACTCCATTTTATTGATTTGTTGACCATCAATCATGCACCAGACACAGGGAATGTACAGATGAGTAAGATATGGAGCCTGTCCTTAAGAACCTGTGATCTCACCAGACTGAGGAGGGGATGGGGTATAAATGAGGCAAAGGAACATGCCTCCCCGCCCTGGGAGCAGTGGGGATGGGAAAGCCACAGAGTGCACATCCATCCCAATCTTGCAACAAGATGCATGAAAAGCCGTTTTTCAAGCTTGAGTAAGAGGCATATGACCTGATAGACGATGGCTGGCAAACTCATTTCATCATAAATATCACAGCAGATAATATACTTCAGTATAAATGATGCATCTGCCTATGCCAGGATCCCCAGGGTGAGTAATGCTCCTCCAATATGAGCTTCTTAAAGATAAACAAATTATGGGCCATAAAATTATCCGATGTTTTAATTTTCTTTTTTATGAGCTTTTCTTCGCCGTAATCACACCAAGGGTGGGGAGATGGAAGCTAATTCTGGGACTTAAAGAAGGGAATCAAGGGGCCTGCTCCCTTGGCAGTGAGGCAGATGTCAGATAAACGCCTCAAGAAGGAGCCAGCGGTCCATTGCTCTGGAAGGAAAGGACTCACCAGATACAGAAAGTGGAGAAATCAGTGGGAGAGAAGGTGACCATTTCTCAGACATGTATGTTTTTAGAGGATGCCTAAGACATGAAAGAAATTAGGTGTCTTTCCCTAACATGTACACATGCGTATCACACACCTACACACTATGCAGATAAAATGCTACGTCTGCAAATAGCCGCCTCGGCAGAGCATGGCCCAGGCTTGCACACTCGCCAGCCCCCTGGGACTCCTGATATTGATGCCTCCTCTTTTCTGGATGTAGTCTTTCCGGTGTCCCCTCCAAAGGTTTATATAAACTTCAGTTTTACAAACCCCCAAATCCTTTACTTCCTGATAGACTCCTGTCTGCTCTTATCAATTATTCCACCAAAATGTTACTTCTGTGGTTGCTGAGCATGTTGTTACAATTCATATTTGAAAATTACATCTTGCCTTACAGAAGAGAACATTCTCTATTGGGTTAGTATTTTTCTCCTGAGATATCAAGGTGGAGAGGAAGTATGTCATTAAAAAAATAAACCAATCATTAAACCAGACTGAATAAAGTGTAGTACAGTGAATAACCTCTGGACTGGACAGCAGGAGATCTCAGTTTAATTAGGAACTTGACCATTTCTTATGGAAGTGACATTTCTTCACTTCTATTCAAGTCAGCTTTCTCCTCACTTAAAAACGGGAATCACCCATCTGGCAGGGTGAGTTGAGGATTCAATGTAATAATATTTTTTAAAGTCCCTGTCACCTTCTGGGTGTTCAGTAAATATTTATTTCATCCCAGCTTCCTAAATCTGGATAAGAAAGGGCTATGAAATGTACACAGCATTCTACTCTGTGCTTCTGAAGGTTCTTTCCCATTAGCAACATTCTCAGGAGGGCAGATGAGGCAGAAGCAGTTTCTGTATTTTATTGATGAGGACACTGGGGCAAAGGGAGGTTAACAGACTTGCCCCAGGCCCCATGGAGATTAAAAACCCAGATTCTTGACTCTTCCTATGGTTTCTGAAGAAGGCATACTGGCTTGGGAGGACGAGGTTAAAAGGCGGTTCCCTTCATGAAATATTTACAAACCCTGACACTTCTGAACAGAGAACGTCCACATGGTTGTTGAACTGTGAGTCCAGCAGATGTGCACTTTGCCCCCAAGAGAAAGAGTCAGCCAAGATTTGATGCCAGGAATGCAACGGATGAGGTCAGTGATTTGGATCTGTGAATCCGAAAGCTGTGGCTAGGGAAGAGAAGGGCACAGAAACCTGATGATGGGTGTCTTCATTTCCTGGGGCTGATGTTACAAACTGGGGGGGCTTAAACAACATATTTGTCATGCAATTTTAGAGACTAGAAATCTAAAATCAAGAGGTTGGCATAGCCTTGTTCTCTTTGATGGCGCTAAGGAAGAATCCTTCCTTTGCCTCTTCCTGGCCTCTGGTTATTGCCAGCAACACTTGGCATTCCTGGCTTGGAGATGCATCGCCGCCTCCTGAACCATCACGTGGTTCTCCCTGTATCAGGACACCACCATAGGGAGGGCTCAGGGCCCGCCCTACTGTAGAATGGAGTCCTTTTAATTTGATTAATTTCATCTATAACAACCCTACTTCTAAATAAGCTCAAGTTCTGAGATCCCAAGAAGGACATGACTTTGGGGAGTGGGGGTTCACTATTTAATCCAGTACAGTAAGGAAACAAGAGCCAGGTATAGGAGGAAGACTGAGAAACCTGAGCAGAGAAAACAAGAGAGAGAGGCAGAGAGAGTGTGTGGGAGAAAGAGAGAGAGAGAGAGAGAGAGAGAGAGAGAGAGAGAGATGACAAAGGCAGAGAATGAGAAAGAGAGGCAGAGAGATGAGGTGGAAAAGAATGAGAAAGAAATGGAAAGGTGCTCGTGAAGGACAGGACACACAAACCCCTGCACATAAAGTGTAAGGAAAGGGGCGTTTCTGTTTGAAGAATCCTCCACCCCAAATAGGCACCTTCTCTCCGCCTAGATGTCCAGTGGGCGGCCCTAGAGTGTTAATGGGGCCTAACTGCACTATGACCCAGGTATTCCCTTTGGAGTTCATAGAGGGCCCTAGTAAGAAAGACCAGCTAGCTGGGCCCCTGGGAATCCCTAGGGGCGCTCACAGCCCTGCCTGCTGAGAGGACTCAGGCTCCAGCAGCTTCCGACTCTAAAGTTGAGAACCTGGGCAGTGGTCAAGAAAATCTTTTCTTTTTTCAAAAATCCAATTCCAGGGTGGTCACATGTTCATTCACTTTCTATCAAGCAGAAAATGGGCCACGCAGGGAATATGACGCCATTTCCACCTAAGGAGCACATGCTCTTGGCCTCTGGCAAGCTGCTAAGCCTCCCTTTATGCCCGATATTCAACCAGATATTACCCACTATTATTTTTCAGACTCCATATCCTGCTCTTGTCCAACTTCCTGGAGCTTCTCCAGGATCTCCAAAGGGAGGCTTGTCACTTTAGTATCGGCCAGACAAGAGGAATCATAAATTAACAGCAGGAAGAAGGTCTCAGGGCTAACCGGACACTGGTGTGTGTGTATATGTGTAGAGTTTCATGGCGAAACAGGTCAAGAGAGAGGAAGTCCATCAATAGAGACCTAACCACTCCCCACCTACAGGGCCCTAGAACCCTCCTGTCGTTGGAACAATCACTCAAAACAGAGAGTGATACAGAACAGGCAGAATTTATGAACTAGGGTTCCAGCTTGCTTTTATTTTCTTCTGCTATAATGGAAATTAATTCTGGCTTTCAGGTAACAGCTCCCGTCCCCTCCCCATCATATCAATCCCCACTGGAAAAAAGGGAGCCAGAAGCTTGCCTGTCTCCCTGGGAAACTTTTCTACATCAGCCTGACTTGGCCAGCAGTATGGCTGGGAGGTTTAGGTCAAAGGCCGAAAGGCAGGCTGAAGCCAACCCAGAGCATCCGGGGCCACGAAGCCGAAGCAAAGAGAAAGAGCCGCCTCCCTGCACTTCCACGTGTTTGAAGTTCCTGGGCTTCTGAGCTCCCCATCTCCTTCCTTTCCGCAGCAGCAAAGGTGGTGAAGTACACATGCCCACCTCCAGGAACAACCGCAGAAAAGTCAAAGGGTTCACAGGCATTTATCTCCGGTGGCCATACAAGGATGTACATATGCCTCAGTGGTCATATTTACTCATTCATTATTTTTCTTCCTTATTATTTCTATTTCCACACTTAAATTGGACTATGTTGAGCACTGGAGGTACAAAGATGGAAACACTCAGTCCTTAATTTTGATTCAGGGTTAAAACACAGCAAGAGAAAGTAATTCTAGGAGCTGAGGTTTCGGGGTCATAAACTATAGGGATGAATCCTTCTGCCTGCGGGCGGGCCATTCTCGCTTCACCAGGCAGCTGGGGCAGTTTTGGGTGAAATCACAGAGCAGTGTTCGGGGCCTCTCCCAACTCTGGGCCCCTCCTCTGCCAGCTGCCTATCACCCTCTGACAACTGGCTGACCATTCATCCTCCAAGCTATGGCATTCCACCCAGCTGGCAGGACACAAACCTGAGGGTGAAGCAGCTAGGTGAGGTCTAGAAAGGACTGGAAGCTTGGAAATCTGAGAAGTGAGGTGGTCATTCCTGGTGTCTTGCCACAAAGATTCCTGATGGCCTCAGGGTTCCAGCCTAAGCGAGAAGGGCAGACAGCCCGGGAGTGTGAAAAGTGAAATGAACAGACATGGGTGCTGGCAGGACCGAGCCAAGCCTGCAGCGACACGATGTGCCCATAGTCTTCCTCCTGAACTACCACTCAACCCAAGAAATACCCAGCCTTCAGATTGTGAATTCCAATATGTTTTTGTGTTTCACGTGGGGATGCTCCTTTTAGCATCTTACCAACGATGCTCTTACTTGAAAGCAACAGAGACAAACTCAGTGGATTTGTCATTTGCGGGCTGTTGGCCATACCCATCCCCTACCTGTCCCCTGCTCTGTTCTGCACTGCAAGGAAGGACCAGGCTCCCTCTGGGTAGGTTCTGCCAATGGTGCCCTAGTGGCAGTGCAGAGGAAGGCAGGAGGGGAGACACCAGAGGACTCTCTCCTTCCCTGCTTTGCCACAGGCCATGTCCCTGTCTGTGGTTGTGTGTCCTTAGCTCCACCTCCCACCAGAAGGCCATGATTCAAGCTCACTGCTTAGCCCCTGCCTGTGGGATTAGAAAACACACCTTCTATCACTGTGACTCCAGTTCTGGGGGTGGCAGCAATACCCTGCAACTCTTCATCTTTGGGTTGCCTCCCCACTTCTGGCTGGGTTTTTCAGCCTTTCCACCACCTTGCCAATTCCTGATATTACACACCTGCAGTTGAAGAGCCTACAGTGGTTTCTGTTTTCCTATCTGATATATTCCAGTCAGATAACATCTTATAAATCCTGATTGGTGTGAGTAGAAAAATAAGTTTTTAGAAACAGGTTAGTCATTTCCAGAACTTCCAGGAATGAGAGAAGTTATGCAGCAAGACCCAGAGCCAAATGCCCTCCCCGGAAACCACTGTGGGGGGTCATCAGACGCCTGGTGGGCCCGGGGCCTAAGGACCACGCTTCCAGACCAACTGGCATGGCACGCAGGGCCCTAGCCGCTGCTACCCTCAGAAAGTTTCTCCAAAATAAAGCCCAGGTGGTTTCACCCGATTGGCCAAGCCTATGTCCTTTATCCCAGTCTAGCTACAGAAGATTGGAAATTGAGTCAAAATCTGCATTTCAGTAAGAATTGCGGGGTCAAAAATGCTCCAAACAGAAGAAAGGAGGTCAGATGTGGGACAGCCAAAAACAAAAACAAAAACAAAAGATAGATGCTTATCACAGGAATAAGACCAAGAATTTGGGGCTGAGCATAATTCTAGCAGCGGGTAAAGAGACTCTGTCTAGGGCGAGTGGGCTGACCACGGTACAGAGACTAGAACTCTGTCTGGGAGGCTTTGGTCTATGGGCATAATCATGAGGCCTTCCCAGTACCCTTCAAATTAATATTGGGCAATCTGCATTTATAACTCTATGCCACACTAGACAGCCTGGCTTCCTGCCCAGGACTGAGTGTGTATCAAGCTAGGAGCACTTTTCAGATCTGAGTACTAATCAAAGACTAATCCCTAATTTTAAAACTAATCTTTCCCCAGTTCCTCAGCCTGAATTCTTCCCTTGTTCTGAGAAGTAGGTCCCCACCTTGCATCTCTAAGCCAGTCACTGGGTTCCTATATTAACCATTCTTCCTGGACACCTGCTGTCCTTAAGGGCAAAGATATACCAACTAGCATCTCCAGTGCCTCTGAGATTGGGGTCTTGCCTTGACCCATCAGTTTTTGCAATGGGGTCCTTTTTGCCTGGTGTCAGACTCTATCATACTCTAGTTGTCCCTGACAACTGGAATCCTGGAATCCCTCCTCCTGCTCATCAGAGGCAGCTCAACATGGCAGAACAAGGATGCAATTCAGAGTCAGCCAGATCCGCGACTGAATCCCACTTCTAACCCTTACTATTTACATGAAGTTGCCGGGCTCTGTACCTCTGACCTTACAGACTAAGGTTTCTTGTATGACTCTCAGATCTTAGTATGTAAGTATGTGAGTATCTCCTATCTTGGTGTATTTGTTAAAAGGGAAGATTCCTGGTTTCCACCCCTTAAAATCCAATCCATTAGACTGGTGGTGATTCTGGTGCAGGTGGTCCACAGACCACACTTTGAGAAGCATTGGCCTACGATTTCCCAGGCCCAGCCCATTCTTGATGTGGTTCTGTCACTCATTCAGTCAGCATTTCCCAGGTTTCAAGCAGGCTTAGGATTTGAGTAAGGATTATAACCATGTCTCCTTATGCTCCAAAGGGGATGTGTACCTTAGACTCCCCTTCCCTCCAGACCTACTGTATCAGAATCTCGGCGTGGAGACTGAGCAGACACATCAGTGTCTTCTACACGAACCCCAGGTTCAAAAGCCCTGCACCACTGCTTCAGTCCCACACCTGAACCTAACCCCTTCCCCACCACAGCTCCCTACCTCCCTGCCCCCGGCCCCATCCATCCCCTTAACTTTCCTGCAGCCTTCCCTGGGAATGGGGCTCCTATTGTTGATAGATCTGCTTCTAGCTACCTGTCAAAGAAGTCATCTCTTCATTATCTAAGTTTTATCTATATCCATTTGGCAGAAGGTTAGATTTCATTATGATCATTACTCACACAGACAAGCAGACAAAGTTAAATATCTTTTGGTCAATAATTGCGTCCCTGACTAATAGGTCTTGGTGGCCACCTAGAGGGAAGCACAGCCTTCTTATCTACTTGGTCCCCTTTGCTGGCAATCACACATAAAAAAACGTGGACCTGGAAACCCACACACAGCAGGACTCCCGTTTTTCCAAGGAAAGCATGGGGCATTTGAAACCAGGGTGGAGAAATGGAAGACTGACTTCATCCTCGCAGTCCCATCTATGCTTCACCTCCTCCGCGGAACCTCTCCTGATTCCAGGGCTCTGTGCTGCTTTCCTTTCTCTGACTTCCTATCACATGTCACATTGCACCGCATAGCACTGGACTGTGTCCTACTTTGGAATGCTCTCTCTCTGTTCTGTTTGCATGTTCCTTGCTTATCTATCAAGATAAGGCTGTTATGACCCAGGACATAAGTCAGGTCACAACCGCTGGAGGGAGACCCACTGGTGAGTGTGGGGTGGGTGGGGGTGAGGGCAAAGAACCGAAGCAGCAGTTGTATTTAGGACTCAGGAAGCAGTCGCTATCCAAGGAATATTGCCAGTTGGACCCCAAGTTGTGGTCCAGGTCATGATCTGCCAGTCCTGGGCATCCAGGAAGAGGCAGGACAGGACCCCCAAGGCACCCTCATGGGCCTGAGGTCAGGTAACCTGGTAGAGAGGCTGGGCTTGTGGACAAGAAAGCTATTCAAACTTATAAAATGGGGTCCTTCAGGAAGAGAAGACCTACCCCCAGGGGCTGACCTTGCCCACAAAACACTAGCAGCCCCTCTGCCTGCCGACTCCACCACCTCAGGGGGCTTCAGGCTGGAGACTTGACTTCCTCTCTCTCTCTCCTCACTTGAACTCTGTGACCGGTCATTCTCTTTGCAGCTGGTCCCAAGTTTGCCTAACGCTGTGAGTTAGTTCTTGATTCCCAAGCTGTCACCACCCAAGACTCCCAGAGTGGTTCCCCTTTGACTCAAGTCTGCAGTGGCACCGGCTGCAGAAGTGAGGTCCTGCTTGTCAGTTCTTCACCCCAGGGTACCTGGAATTGTGCTGAGTACCAACTTGATGTCTGTCTGTTACCATACATAAACTCAGTTCCTTAAAATAAGGGTAAACAGAGAGAATGTGAAAAATGCCCTGCTGGTGATGGTGGGCCAGCTCCAGGATCCACCTAAACTCCCCAGTTATCCTCTCTCTCACTCTCTACTTCCCCTTAAAATTAAGGAGACCCGGGTTCAAATCTGCCACTCACTATCCTGGAACACTGGGTAAGTTCATTAACCTCTCCAAAAGATGGAGATAATAAATCTTGTGGATGAAAGGCCTCTGCCCTCGATCCCTGGCAGCCAACTGGCCAGCCTGCTACAAATTCACCTCACACTCAAAAAGCAGGCTCTAAAAATTGGTGCTCAATGAATACTTGGGGACTTGACCACTTGATTTGTGATTAAGGATATTAAGCTGTAGGCAAGGACCCATTTACAGCAAGTGGGAGGACCACCAGCACAGTCATCTGGGCACTGGGGAGGTCAGAATTCAGTATTTTGGGAAAGAGCTCATAGAATGTACACCGCTAGATTATTTGCAAGGCTAGGCACAAACTCTCTTGAAAGACAAATCACCATATAAATATGTAACATCATAGCGGCATTAAGGCATGAGCCATGCTCACAAGATGAATGAAAGAATGAGGGAGGGGTCTCAAGGGGGAGAATAATGAAGGAGACAGGATCTTTCTGCTCAGGCCACTGCCCCACACTCGGTTTTCAAGGTTTTAGTATGTTTTTAATCACTTTACTATTACTTATACAAACCAATAGCAGGTGCCTGGTAGAAGAAGGAAATGATGATTCAAGCATGAGAGTCATTTTCCTATTGATTTCCTTTCTCTTCACTTCCTTTTGACCTCAGTAGAGAGAAGGCACAAGTCTCACTATTCAAAGAAACCATAACTCAGTCCTCACTCACGGACTTTAAGAAAGTGCTTAATATTTTTTTTTCTTATGTCCTAGGGAACTACATTTCATGTGTTTAATCATCTTTACAACCCCCAGATATTTGCGATTTATGGTAAGCATTTAAACTCAGTAGAAAAAAATAAAAACAGAGTGTCCTAAATTCAGGGCAAATTCCTACTCTCGTTATGGGTGTTAATTTATGATTCAACAATGATTTCAAGGCTTTTCCTCAGATCCTCTGAGGCTTGTATTTTCTTATTATTCAGCCTGGTTTTATTCTCAGTGTCAAATGAATCACACATTCAATCACATAGAGCATAATGTCTCCTGCCCCAAACCCATAACTAGAGTCTTAGTCTATGGAATTATGGAGCCCCTGAGAGGAAGACCAAGGTAGTCCTTGTGGTATCTCATTCCCCTGGTGATGAAAATGCCTAATCCTTCAAAAAACTGATTTGTTGGAGGTATAATTGACGTACAATATTATATTAGTTTCAGGTATACAACACAGTGACATGATATTTGTATACATCGCAAAATGGCCACCACAATAAGTCTAGTTACCATCTGTCACCTTACAAAGTTCATACAATGTTCCTGACTACATTCCCCATGCCATACATTATATCCCCATGACTTATTTGTTTCATAAGTGGAAATCTGTACTTCATAATCCCCTTCAGCCATTTCACCTGAAACACCTTCCCCTCTGACAACCACCCATCTGTTCTCTGTATCTATGAGTTTGGGTTTTGTTTTGCTTGTTTTGTGTTTTAGATTCCCCATATAAGTGAAATCAAGCAGTATTCGTCTTTCTCTGTTTGACTTATTTCGTTTAGTGTAATGCCCTCAAGTTCCATCCATGTCACAAATGGTTAAGATTGCATTATTTTATATGGCTGAATAATATTCCATCATATATACATACTACATCTTCTTTATCCATTCATTCATCAGTGGACACTTAGATTGTTTCCATATCTTGGTTGTCATAAATAACACTGCAATGAACGTAAGAGTGCATAGATATTTTTGAATTAGTACTTTTGTTCTTCAGACAGATACCCAGTAGTGGAATTGCTGGATCATATGGTGGCTTTACTTATAATTTTTTGAAGAAACTTCATGATGTTTTTCATAGTGACTGCACCAACTTAGATTCCCACCAACAGTGCACAAGGGTTCCCTTTATTTCACATCCTTGCCAGCACTTATTATTTCTTGTCTTCTTGATAATAACAATTCTGACTGGTGTGAGGTGATATCTCATTTTGGTTTTGATTTGCATTTTCCTGGTGCTTAGTGATGTTGACATCTTTCATGTGCTTATTGACCATTTGCCTGTCTTCTTTGGAAAAATGGCTTTTCAAACTCTCTGCCCATTTTTTAATTGCATTGTTTGTTTTATTGCTATTGAAACATATAACTTCTTTATATATTTTGGATACTAAGCCCATATCAGATATACAATTTCCAAATATATCTTCTCCCATTCAGCAGGTTGCCTTTTCATTTGTTCGTGGTTTCCTTCACTGTACAGAAGCTTTTCAGTTTGATGTAATCCCATTTGTTTATTTTAACTTTTGTTTCCCTTGCCTTTGATGTCAGAGCCAAAAGAAAAATCACTAAGACAGATGTCAAGGAGCTCACCGCCTGTTTAATTCTAGGAGATTTATGGTTTCATAAATTATTTTAGGATAAATGATTCAGTGGTACTGTTCCAATCATATTATATAGGATACAGGATGAAAAAAATACAATAAAGAAGCACCTACTATGTGCCAGACCCTGTGATGAGCTTTTCCTCATACATTATTCTATTTTATCCTATAAACAAACTTTCCACAATATTATCTTACTTTTACAAAACAGAACCTTATTAAAGAGATTAAAAGAATTAATTCATGCTACTCAGCTAGTAAACTGCAGAGCTGGGATTCAAATCCAGCTCTGTATTGTCTCCTAAATTCAGGAATTTGCTGCTCTAGCACTTTTCCATGGTAGGCTTTCTGCTTCCAGAAGCCACTTGTATTGACACCTATCTCCATACTTTCCTGAGCAGGAATTTGTGGTGCTTGGAGAGCATGGTGCACTTTTCTCCATCCTCAGTCTCTCTTCTGGCCCTGATGCCACTCACTGCTTTCCACCCCAGTGAAAGATAAAGATCAAGCTGGCTACCCCGGTGCTGGCCCCAGGTTCATTAGGGGACCGTCTGACTGGCACACTGGACAGTCCTCTGTGTCTTGGAACAAGGTGTTTTCCCCTCTCAGAGACCCCAGAGCCTCTCAGGAGCCCTGTTTTGCTCCTGACTCTGAAGAGATGCTCCTCAAAGGTGAGGTTGCAGAAGGGAGGGATCGGGAGTTGGGCCACAGTGGAACTCCGCCCTAGACTACTGCTCCATTCTAACTAATCTGGAAATCACAGCCAATTCTTCTCCGTGCTCCTAGCCACCTAGGAAAGAACCTTGCAGAGGTTGGGGAAAGTGGAGACTCTTGCTCCATTCAGATACAAGGAAACTGCAAATTCGGGACTAACCTGATATTGCAATGCTTGTACAAGCTCTTGAAAAGCAGGGAAAGAGCCACATGATGCTTTTAAGAAGCCAATTAGAGAAACAGCCTCATATAAACCCAGGAAGTACCAGTAAAGCTAGATGACCCCCTTCCCAACCCCAGTGGTCATTCATTCACCTGTTTATGATTCAGAGACTGTTACTGGTGGCTCAGCCTCTTTCCCATCCTGATCATCCTGATCCCACCCAACCAACTGGCTTTCGGACCTGCTAATAGAAGAGCTGGCAACAGTCAATCACAGCAGTACCAGGAAGATAGCTGCTTCCTCCCTCCTTCCATCACTGAGCTTCTCTAGGGAGAATGTGTTAATGCAGGAGCTCCTGAGACCAACAGGTCTTATAACTCACAAGGTGGCTTTAAGAACCCACATGCCTCGAGTCCAATCAAATCTCCATCCCTCTCTGACTGAGCAGAGGGGCAGGTGTGAGTCAAAGAAGCTAAAAGGTAAAGCATAAAGCTGTTACAAATTAATAACAGAAGGGCACACAGACTGTAATGAGTTAAGTTGCGTCCCCCACCAAGCAATATGTTCAAGTCCTAAGCTCTTCAGTACCTGTGAATGCAACCTTCTTTGGATGTAGGGTCTTTGCAGATGGATGAGGCCATACTGGGTTGGGGTGGACCCGAATCCAATGACTGCATCCTTGGAAGGCAAGGAAGATTTGGAGACACACAGACAAGCAGGAGGGAAGACGGAGGCAGAAACTGGAGCCATGGGGCTGCGAGCCAAGGATTCCGGCACAGCAAAAGCGAGGAAGAGGCGAGTTAAGAGCCTTCCTTGAAGGCCTCAGAGGAAACACAGCCCTGCCAGCACTTTGATTTCACACTTCTAGCCTCCAGAATGAGGAGAGAATAAATTTCTGTTGTTTAAAGCCACCCCATTTGTAGTAATGTATTATGGCAGCCCTAGGAAGCTAATATACACAGCATGGGGGCAAAACAGCAAAATGAAATGAAAAAACAAATCACGAAAGAAGAAATGCAAATACAATTTTAAAAGCGTCAACAATGTTCAACCTTAATGGTAATAAAAGAAATGTGACTTAAAACAAGAATATGCCCTTTTTACTTTTTAGACGGCAAAGATAAAACAGAATTATAATGCCTGGTGTTGGCAAGAGAGTGGGAAACGGACATCTCCATGCTGCTTTGGGAAGAAATGAGAACAAGTCTTCCTGGGGAGTAAGACAGTAATATACATAAGAAGCTGTAAAAACCACCATATTCAAGGAAATAATTAGGCAGGTGTGCAAAGATCTAGCTATAATACAATTTTCATTAAAGCATGGTTGATAATAGCAAAATAAAAAAGGGAAGAAACATAAAGTTCAAACAATAGGAAGTTGTTAAATAATTTCTGTTGTGTTAACACAAAATTATTATTAAGCCATTGAAAATGGTGAGATATATAAACTATGTATGTATATGTATACATACACAATTTTTTTGGTATCATTAATCTACAATTACATGAAGAACATTATGTTTACTAGGCTCCCCCCTTCACCAAGTCCCCCCCACAAACCCCATTACAGTCACTGTCTCCCAGCATAGTAAGATGCTGTAGAGTCACTACTTGTCTTCTCTGTGTTGCACAGCCCTCCCCATGCACCCCCTACATTATACATGCTAATCGTAATGCCCCTTTTCCACCCTTATCCCTCCCTTCCCACCCACCCTCCCCAGTCCCTTTCCCTTTGGTAACTGTTGTTCCATTCTTGGGTTCTGTGATTCTGCTGCTGTTTTGTTCCTTCAGTTTTGCTTTGTTCTTATACTCCACAGATGAGTGAAATCATTTGGTACTTGTCTTTCTCCATCTGGCTTATTTCACTGAGCATAATACCCTCTAGCTCCATCCATGTTGTTGCAAATGGTAGGATTTGTTTTCTTCTTATGGCTGAGTAGTATTCCATTGTGTATATGTACCACATCTTCTTTTTCCATTCATCTACTGATGGACACTTAGGTTGCTTCCATTTCTTGGCTATTGTAAATAGTGCTGCGATAAACATAGGGGTGCATCTGCCTTTTTCAAACTGGGCTGCTGCATTCTTAGGGTAAATTCCTGGAAGTGGGATTCCTGGGTCAAATGGTATTTCTATTTTGAGCTTTTTGAGGAACCTCCATATTGCTTTCCACAATGGTTGAACTAATTTACATTCCCACCAGCAGCATTTATTTAAATCGGTCATCTTTTACTGGCTGTGAATTCTCAGTTAGGGTATTAAAGGACCCAGGCGCCAGAGAGAGTAAGTCCTGGGCAGGAATGCAGGCTGCGTCCTTCAAACGGGCCCTCTTCAGGTGCTTGTGTGTCCGCTCATGTTTGAGCTCCTTGTAAGAAAAGCAGTTCCGCTGACCCTCGAACGACACTGGTTTGAACTGCATGAGTCCACTTATGTGTAGATTCTTTTTCAATAACTACATTGGAAAATGTTTTGAGATTTGTGACAATTCGAAAAGAACACTTTCTTTTCTCCAGCTTACTTTATTGTTAGAATACAGTATATAATTCCCATAATGTACAAAATGTGCATTTTCATCAACTGTTCATGTTATCAGGAAGGCTTCTGGTCCACAGTAGGCTATTAGCAGCTAAGTTCTGGGGAAGTCCAAAGTTATACTTGGATTTTTGATTGCACAGGGGGTGGGTGCCCCTAGCCCCTGTGCCATTCAAGGGTCAACCGTAGATAAAAAAGCACATAAGCCTCCAGCTCTGTCGAGACCTCAGCAACGCTTCATTTCTTCACACCAGACTCCTAATAACAGCAATACCTCTTAGTAATACTTGCCCCACATCTTGCCATATCTCTTTGAAATGCTCCAACTGTGCCTTCGGAGTGAAATTCTACATCAGCATCTAGCTCACCTGCTCCCCTATTTTGACACCCATGAGTTTCTTCTCTTTGGCCAATACAACTGATGCCATCTTGGAGCCCTGGGTGTCCACTGTGATTGATGATCTTTGTTTATCAACCAGGATAGATGTTCAAATCTATTACCAAGGGAAACACACAAAATAGTGTAAAGCAATTGTGTGTGTGTTGAGAGAGAGATCTAGGATATACAGTATGTTAACTGGCTGCCACCTCATAAATTATTTGTTTATGAACTTCCTAATTTTTCTACAACAAAAATACTTTTTAAAAATAAATATATGCTTCAAAGGAATTAAATGGCTTTGAGCCCTTTTATCTATTGCTGGAGGAGAGGGCGCTGGGGTCCAGCATTGCACCAGGCCATGGGGAGCAGGCCGAGGTGTGGATGGGCCAAAGACAGACAGCATACATCCCACACCACCTTCTTAGACCTCCAAATCAATCAGGTTTTCTTCCAGCTCCCATTTTTGGGGTTTTCTGTTCCTCTTTACTACTGTTCCCTAACATTGAACTTAGTCTAGTACTGGAATTGGTGTTTTTATCTCTTCTCACACTGCAGCCCAGCCACCTGTCCAGGTACCCACTTCCCCCACCATCATGTAAGCCCCTTGAAGGAAGGGTGTCCGGCCCATGCTCATCCCCCCAGCGTCCAGCACTGTACCTGGCCCACATATGTTTATTGGATTGAATCACACGTGTCTAGAACTGAAAGGACCTGGCAATCAACAGCTGTCAGCTTTCTCATTTTACAGATAAGAAAAACTGAAATGACTGGCCAGTGGCAAAATCCGACAAGAAGCCAGACCTCCTGACTCCTAGGCAGTGTTCTCCTCATGACATCACACTGACGTTCTGAAGAAGTAACCGTCCAATAGGTCTGAACCACAGGACCCCAGTAGTTCAGGAGGAAACTGAGCAGTTCTCCCAGAACCTTCTAGAAGCTGTGTGCCTTTGTGGGAGTGCCACCTACCCGCCCCACATGCTTCTCCTTCAGGGCCTTCCAATGGGAATCAGCTCCCTTTCAGTGGCTTTTCCCTGAGTCTTAGCTCTGCCCTTTGCCAAGTGCCTCTTCCCTGGCCACCCCCTCATTCCTGGACTACCTCACTCAGCCCCTCTCCGATGTCCTCATGCTTTCTGACCTCATTTCTCAGCTGCCCTCCACTTTCCCCCACCTCAGCCTCAGCCCCAAGTCAGCCTCCCATGTCCAGTGGACCCAGAGAAAGCGGCTTATGCCCCTGCTGTCCCATCAGGCTTCACATTCCACCTTTCAAGCCTGTGCTTTCACCTAAGCACCTCCCGCCCAGATCTGGAGAGCGCTCAACTTCCCAGAGTTGACAGCTGCTCTGGTCTCTGCTGCACCCCAAATGTGAATGCTCCAGACCCACTTTCCTATGCCGCTATCATCCACGTGTGGAGAATCCCTCCCACCCTGCCCCTCCCTCCCTGTGGCCAGGCAGACCACAGCCAGCCCAGCCTCTCTCCCACAAAGCAGGGCCTGCTTCGTTTGCTCACTTTCATCTGCCCTGAACAAGCACCTTATTCCTCAGAAGAGCGCCAGGGAGCTTAGGTGGCCACAAGGCCTCTCTTACTACTTACGATGGCTCAGTTTTACCTCCTGGTACTACATAAAGGAAGGAAGAGAGGTAGGGACAGAGCTCAGGAGCAGGACCAGAGGCAGATGACATGTAGGTGAACAGAACATTGGTCTGTAAACCTGAGATCCACAGAAACCAAGTCCGCGGGAGCCCTGCGAGGTGGGGAGGGGAGGCCAGGCTGACAGGGCTGAGTGCATCTCCCTATTTCACTCGGAAAAGCTCCTCGCTCAGTCCTTTTATGTATATTTGGGATGACTTCGGATTGTATTTTTAAAATGGGCACCATCAAGAAAATCAAGGTTAAGAAAACAAAAACAAAAACACTGATCTGGGCACTTAGTCTCAGGACCCAGGCAAAGGTTCAGTGTTTATGAGGAACAAGTAGTCACTGACTCATCTAACTAATGCTGCGGGTTCCTGCTATGTGCCAGGTGGTGAGCCAGGGTCAGGCCTACCTGACTCACTGCAGGGGCAAAACAGTCTGGCACTCAAGTTAGGACTGGCTCTGAGGATTGGGAGCCTGCCTTGGCCTGTGTTCCAGTTATCTGACAAGCCCTCTCCAAGGCAGGGAGGAAAATGACAATCCTTTGTTGTTCTCAGAAGGTGCCATTTGGGCAGGGCTGGGTGGGGACCGTTCACCCCTGCCACATGCAGAGAATCACTGGAAGGCTCTCATGTGTGCCTGGTAGTGATGCTGGCTGTCAGCTCGGACCTCGGCTGCAGTTGTGGGTTGACTCACCTAAATGTGTCCGTGTGCCTGCTGGCTTCCTTACGGGTGATGGCTGGGTCCCAAGAGAGAGCAGCCAGTCAGAGGAAGTGGAAGTTGCCAGTTTCTTACTGCCTGGGCCCAGAAGCTAGCACTGCCCCTGTATTATGTTGCCGTAGGAGTCACAGAGCCTAGATTCAGGGAGAGAGGACACAGACCCCACATCTTGATGAGAGAGGGTCAAAGACCTTTGCAGACATGTTTCAAAGCTGCCACAGCCTGCAATTTGGGAAGAAATGGTCCTAACTTCCTCCTCAGATGGGGAGAAAGAGTGGTGAGGGGCATAAACCCAGCTAATCCTACCTGTCCTTCCATAACGTATGATGGTTTAAAATGTGGGCGATGGTACTGTTCACCCCTGGACATTTGCACTACCGTATGGAGCAACGTGGAAAACGTTCATGCTCTCTGATCATGGCAGGTCTTCACAGATGGAATGATGGCTGCTTTACCCGGTGCTTAGTCCCAAGCACTACCAAAACCCCACACTAAGTATTCTCAATGTTTTTCATCAATTCCTTTACTGATCTGATTTCTAAGCCCCCTTGCCAAGTTAATCAGCATCCATGGGAAATGTCTACACTTGTCAGTGTTCCTTAGAAAAATGCCACCCTGCACACAGTGCTCACATCACTGACCAGCACCAAGTGCCACTGGGTATCGTCTCTCCATCACTGACAGTCCAGCATCCTCAGCAGTCTCTTGGTTGTATTAACACATACTGAGTTCGCAAGCACCTTAAACCTTCTCTCCTGTGGTGCCATTAAATTCTGACCCCTTATTCATAACAAACCAATTCCACAATTATTAAGAAGATAGCTGTGCTTAAGCAGCAGACAGTTGGGACCAGAGAACGGGACTTCATGTTACCACGGAAGGGGAAAGTCCTAATGCACATTACAATCTTCTTCTCTCAGGGACCCTTTAGCTAAAGGTTCCTGTTGCCAGAGGCATACAAGTAGCATAGGCAGGGGGTGAGCTGAGCAGTGATTTCCACCAAGTTTTAAATATGCAACAGAGCCATGAAATAACTTTGAGAGATGCCAACATATGAGTTCACTTCTCTACCCAAACTGGTCATTCTGTTCCCTCCCCAAGTAAGAGAGGACACGTCCAACAAAAGGTTTGGCTCCTAAGCCAACAGGTGGTGGCACAGGGCTACATGTATTTGGAAGCACCTAATTAAGCTCCAGAGTAAACTAGACATCAAAGTGTTTAATTGGCAACATGTGACTGTTAGGAGCTAATTACGTTGTTCCATTGTACTTTAATTAATGTTAGTCATTTGACCGCTCCATAGCTGGACCAAGTTTAAAGAAGGGAGAGGGGTCCCACAGGCCAGCCCCTAGACGGTGTTCCGAGCTGTTCCCAGCACCAGGCCCGAGCAGAACAGATGGGGCCCGGTGTGGGGCTGCCAGCTCGTCCCGCTGCCCAAGCCCCAGCGTTTACTTTGAACTCATTTAGTAGTTACTGAGGCTCTTCTCCATGCCAGCAGGCTGGCCGCAAGGGTAGTGGAGGGATTCTGGTGAAGCCTAGGTTCAAGCCCCACTGCTGCCTCTTGCGAGTCGCGTAAACATGCACCATCTGGCCTTTTCTGAACTCCGATTCCCTGCCTGCAGAATGAATGAAAACAAGGAACACCAGCCCAAGGTCCTCATACAGCGATTATTTTAAAATAAACATCAGATATCCTCAATCTTGTATTTCAAACCCTTCAAAGACTTCCCATCTCAGAGGAAAAGCTACAGCCCTCACGGTGCGATGAGAGGCTTTTCATAACTGGTCTCCTGCCCTCGTTCCCCTCCCCCCATCTCTGCCGCCTCCTCCTCCAACTGCTTTCTCCCCCCTTCGTCGCTCCAGCCGCACAGCTCTCCTTGCTGTTCTTTGGACACGCCAAGTCCTCTCGTGCTTCAGGGCCTCTGTACTGGACGTTCGCTTTGCCTGTAATGTCCTTCTCCCCAGACACCCGCACGGCTCACACCCTCAGTCTGCTCGAGTCACGTTTTCAGAAAGGCCCCCTCTGACCTTCCTCTTTCAAATCCCAACACTCTCCCCAACCTAAAATAAAAAGCTGGCAAATACTCTCTCCCATTCCTGCTGCATTTTTCCCTGTCGCATTGAATCCCATTTAATATACAATATACTTCAATATATTGTGGTTATTTCTTGTTTTAGAATGCCTACCCCATGCCAATATAGAAAGTAAACTCAGCGATAGCAGAAAATGTCCAGTTTGCTCCTGGCTGCATTTCCAGTTCATAGAACAGTGCCTGGTCCATGGTAGGCACCTGATAAATATTTGTTGAATAAATGAATGAACATTAAAGGAGATAAAGCATACAAAGGACATAGCACAGTGTCCAGCACATACTGGTGCCAGTTAATATTCATTTTCTTCTCTTTGCACTACAATAAGAACTGGTCTCTCTGCCCCAAGGACCTCAAATACCCCAGGGAAACAACTCATCACACACACATGGACCTGCTGTACAAATAATTTTCTATCCACTCCCCAACATGGGGAACAGTGGGGACATGGATCAGACACCCCCTGTGGTGAGCCTGAATTGTTACAATCAGCAACTCCCAGGATTTATGGAGCATTGGCTACATGTCAAGTGTCTGGCCATGTGCCATGGGAATTCACACAAGAATGGCACACACTGCCTGCCTGTAAGAAGCGTACAGTCTAGGGCTCAGCAAACTTCCCTGTAAAGGGCCAGATGGTAAATACTTTCAGCTTTGTGGATCATACAGTCTCTGCTGCAACTGCTCAGCCGTGCCATTATAGCCCCAGAACAGCTAGTGCCAACAGACGGGTGTGGCTGTGTTCCAATGGAACTCTATCAATACTAATATTTGGATTTCATATAATTTTCATGTTTCACAAACATTTTCTCTTTTGATTTTTTTTTTTCAACCATTTATAAAGGCGAAAACTATTTTTAGCCCAGTGGAAACAGTCAGTGGACCAGATTTAGCCCACAGGCTGCCACTTGCCAATTCCTGGTCTACACAGGGAAAAAGAAAATACTGTTGCTTAGAACCAAGGCTTAAAATATGGTGCTATAGACTAAATCTCATAAATGTTCTGGAAGGTGAGGGTAACTAGAGAGGACTGGAACTGTCAGGGAAGGCTTTGGGGAGGAGGCGAGACTTAGGCCAGGCGCTGAGATATGGTTAGGGGCTGGTAGGCTAAGAGGAGGACAGAAAACTTCCCCAGCATGGACAGTGCCAGAAATCATAATGATGATGATGACAACAGCCTGTTGAGGGTACAGGATGCAGCTGCCCCAGCTGTGAACATGGTGTAAGCATTGCTTAATTTAATCCGTACAGCAACCCTTCTAGGGAGTAAATTTACCTTCTTCTCAAAAGAGGAGACCAAGGCTCAGAGGGTTAATAATTTGCCCAAATACGCAGTCAGTAGCAGAGTCAGAATCTCAGCCTAGGCTGTCTGTCTCCACAGCCCACCCTCCCTCCCGCTAGATTCCACACTTTGATCTAGATTTCACACTTTGATCTAGATTCCCTCCCATTTCCTATGATCAAATGCTGTCATGTCCCTGGTGAGCCTGTATTCATGTAAATAACTATTTCCTAAATACACTCAATGAAAAATCAATTACATAGCAAAGTGGCTGAGGTTTGGATAAACAACCTAATTGTTCCCTCTGGGGCTGCTGACTGAGCAATCCCTGCTGAGAGAAGAAAGAGAGTGAACATTTATTAAGAGCTCTGCCTAAGGCACTGAATATGCTTCCCTTCCTCCTTGACCAGAATGGGATGAGTCTGAATCCATAGCCCAACCCCCACAGCATCCCAGCGAAGCTACTGGTCTCTTACACCACTCACAAGAGGACTGAGTGAGAACTCCAGGTTCAAAGTAGACCTGTAACTAAGGCAGACTTGAGAATCTGACCCCCAGGGGTGCCTTCCAGATGCCCTCCTCAAAGATGAACACCTAGCTGCCTGCCTTTGATGGATCGAATTATATCCCTCCAGGAAGGCCACCCGGCTTATACCCCAAATTTCCCCTCATGAGTTTTGTCCTGTTATACTTAAAATTTTGCCATTAAGTGTTCCTTCTTCTGAGTCAGGACACTGGTTGATACACAAAGATCCCAAGAAGATGTAGTTCATTAAACATAATCAATCATTAACACTGTACTATGAACTAATATTCAGGATGTTTCAACCAGGCAGGTAATTAAAATCAAGCAATTGGCTAGAGAAGATGTGGAATCTGGGTTTAGGACTTAGTAGGAGACAGAAAATTGGCCTTTGGCCAGAGATACCCTGAAAGGAAGGCAGGGTGGTCCAAGGACTGAATTGTAGCATGAGCTTTTTCTTTTCTTTTCTTTTATCCAGTTAGCTATTACCATCAGTCATTTATGGTAAGCTGGGCATGGTGGGTGGGTGGTGATGCTTGAAGAAATAGATACAGTTCTTAACCTGGGATTCACCATGACAGCGGCATACAGCACACACCACCGGAACACAGGAGCGCATCTGTCAGTTCTGGAGTAGCGTGTTCCGAGGTCTGGCCATCTGACTGTGGACATCTGAGATCACTGCAGGAGCCCTGAAAAGGGGGTTGAGAGCCAAAGGTTCCAGTCCTGGTTCTGTGCATGTATATTTGCTTTGTGACCTTCCGTAAGAATCCTCTCCTCTCTGGGCTTTACTTGACTCATTCATTTGTACATGTGGCTTTTTGCCAACACTGTGCTAAGCACCGAGCAGGATCGTGGTGATTATAGAATAGATACTCTTCCTGCTCTCATAGGTTTTGAAGTCTAATGGGGGAAACACACATGAAAGAAATAATTTCACAGACAGTTTTCCTATAAAATGATGAAGTTGGTCTAGACCAGAGGCTTTGAACCCTGGCTGCAGATTAAAATCAACCAGGAAGCTTCAGAAGGGGAAGAAAAAAAAGATGACTGACTATCTGGGCTTTAGCCACAAAGATTACAATTCCAACTGGTAGGGCTCAGGCATAGATTTTTTTTTTAGGTTCCCTCAAGTGATTGTAAGATACAATGCGGGTTGAGAACCGCTGAGCTAGACAACATCAAAACCTTTCTCCTTCTCTAACATTCTATCAGTCTTTTATAGTCTATGGATAATCAATAACATATATGTGTACATGTATATTTCTATACATATGTATGTGAAAGACAAACATACGCAGAGATGAAGAGAGGGGGAACACACAGGCACGGCCACGCAGCATGTGGGAAAGGGAAAACACTGGAGACGAGCGGAAAAACAATATACAGCAACATTTCCCAAACCTGGCCTGAGGATTGTTCAGCTGGACATGTGTGTAGAGATTATTTGCTTACTCAATTTTCTTTCTTCCATTTTTCTTTAGTTACAACACCTTGACGTCATTCAAGGCAGTAATGTGTCCAACTGTAAACCAGCATTTCTCAGCCTCGATGGCAGGTAGATGTAACCAATGAGCTGCAAATAGAAGCCTGGAAATCTCCTTAAGGGAGATACTCACCATGGGGGAACATACTTTATGCTCTTCACCCAGCTTTCTGTCTAGACCGAGAGTGTGATGGCCGGCACATCCGCCATCTGGAACCACATAGAGGACGTAAGTAATGAGCTGAGGATATTACAGCAGACATGTAACAGGAGTCTGCATCCAAGTGATTTCATGGGGCCACAGTCACCTGGACAGCCTGCTTCTGTGTATCTTTCACCTGAAAGGAAATAAATACCTTACTTTAAGTGACACACTGGAGGTTATTCACTCTGACACAGGTGTTCTATGAAAAAAAGAGCTTCTATTCAAACAAGTTTGGGGACTGTTCTAGACCACAGTATTTCCCACCTTGTGTGTCAGGACTCCCATTACACATTTACCCATATTAAGGTTCAAAACAAAAAAAAGCCACTCACTTTAATGAATCTAGCATTTCAGAACCTTGCTTTTGAAATTCAGACACACATAATATCTCTTAATATTGTGTGGAATTAATATTCTTCATGGAGTTATTTGAGAATCTCTGATGTGAACGTATCAATATGCACCTGATAAAATTCCAGAACACCGAACATCTGAGTTTAATCCAAAACATCAATCAAATGTTTCAGATATGACAGACCAACCAGCTAAATGTTTTATTCTCTATTTAGTTGGTGCATTAGAGAGACAAAGTCATGAGTGCCTGGTTCAGATACGGCCCCAACAACCCAAATCCAAGACGGCCCAGGTGAGTTTTCTCGCAGCCAGTTGCTCCCAGCTTGTCTTCTGCTCTGACTCAGCTTTGTGCGATGTATTGACCCGTGTTTTCTTGCTCTGGTCCACCTGGAAGGCTTCCAGTGATGTAAGCAAAAAGCAAGGCCGCCCAAGAGCTAGCTTTCAGGTGAAGCTCTATTGGCCAACCCTCTTCTCAGGCAAACCTAGGTGAGAACAAATCACCCAACTGCTCCTCTCCTTCACGATAACTAACTGTGCGTGTCCACTACATACGGTCTGACCTACTCAGGCTTACCATTTGATTTGGCCATTTCAGGAGTCCCTTTACTTTTAACTTATCCATGTCTTTAAATATAAAGGACCTGTTGTCTTGTTTACCATTAAACTCCAACTGAACCCAGCAGCCAATGTAAGTCGTATGTACCAAATCAGTATCTGCCGAAAGAAGAATAATTTCCCGTGTCCTCACCCACCACTGGGAGCTAAGATGCATTTTAAATTCCTTTAGAGATTCCCTTTTGCCTCACCCTCCTTTCTTTACCTTATATGTTTACACACACACCCTCACACCCTCATACACACTTGCCATATTCTCTCAAACCCTCTCACTAGCCTCACACTCACACACTAAAACATGCTCACACCCACACATACCCACACATTCACACTCATGTCTGCCTGCACACACTCACACTCCTACACTCACATACATATTTATACCCCTGTATTTACATCCATGCACACTGCAGAGGTGATGAGATGTCCAGAGTCTTATTTGATCCAGGTCACATGGCAGAACCGGGGCAGGCCTGGCACCATATCCCCAGGTGACCATCCCCATTTGGGCAACCATTTCGGTTCTCACTGGGCCAGCAGAACCACACAGGCAACAAGTGCGTCTGGGAGGTCCACAGTGATTGCTGTTTGCTGCCAGCCAGCAAATGAGGCTGGAAATAATCACCAACTAAGTACATTTCTATGGGTTTTATGCTATTAGGACAGGTCTCCTTGACAGCACTGCCTCAGAGAGAAACACTGCTGATTCTCAGGGCAGGCAGAGATTTGCCAATACAGCCCCGGGCAGCCAGGGGATTGGTGTGGACTTGTCATCTCAGAAAAGCAAGGCGCAGAACATCTCAGCAAAAAGTCTGACCACTCCCAGCCTCCTAGAAGGAAAGCAAGACTTGCAGCTGGGGTGAGGGAAGCCATAGATGTCCTAGAGCAGTGGTCTCAAAACTGGAGCATGCAGTCGTGCTGTGTGACCTAAAGCAATTAAAAGACATCTCTGGGCCTTCCACCAACCTCTGAAATGTGTGCAGCTTAGGAGTGTGTGACTGTGTGTGTATAACTGAATGTGTGATTCAGCAGGAGTGTGTATGGTTGTGAGCACACGTTCCGGTGGGTGTGAGTTTGTGAGGGTCGATGTGTATGTATCATATCCTTACAGCACATGTCTCTTTGGACTTTTCACCTTTGCAAGTGCCCAACAACCATGTATGACTTGTGGCTACCAGAGTGGACAGGACCAGCCTAGAACATTCTGCTTCTGCTCCATCCAGCACCCCACACCCATTGCTCAGGTCCAGGCAGAAAGGGCACGACCTCTGTTATGTTCAGGTGTATGTGTGTGTAAGTGTAAAGGTGTGAGAGTGCATTTGGGAGCATATGGTGAATGTGAACTTGTGACGTGTGTGTAGATGGTGGAGAGAGTCCACACCTGAGGACCCTCCAAGGGGGATGCAGATGTAACCAATGTCAACCATTGCAGGTCCCCAGTGCCACTCATGCTCTGGGCTGGCATCATCCGGGTCCTCTTCCCACTCTCCTCCTTATTTAACTGCCCTTCATCCAGGTTACAAAGAACAGCGTTTCGGCGGGGGAGGGCTGGGGTGGAGTGGGTGAAATAGGTGAAGGAGATAAAGAGGCCCAAAATCTAGCCTTGCGGATGAGAGTACAACATAGAGAATACAGTCAATAGTTCTGTAATATCTTTCTATGTTGACAGTAACTGCACTAGTTGGGGCGAGAATTTAATAATGCAGGTAACTGTTGAATCACTATGATGTACACTTGAACCCAATATAATATTGTATATCAACTGTACTTTAATAAAAGTAAATTTTTTTAAAAAGGTGTCTCCTCCCCGTTCCTCACCTGACTGTAGTGCGCTCTCCCGGGCACCAGACAAAAAGGACAATTAAAACCACCAGCTGCGGGTGGGGGGAGGTGGTCTTATCAGTGAATGAAGGCACAGTAAACCTACCTCAGGGCTTCTGTTCCTCCCCGTCAAATCCATTCTTCAGCTCAGGAAAAGCCACAACCTCCACACGGGCCCGCCTGGACGTGGTCTAATCAAATATAGAGCGTGGGCAATGGGTGTGTTGGCAATTTTCTGGTACGGACATCATCCCTGCGCCCCTCAAGTCTTGTCAAAGAGCACATTGCTTTTGATGGGTCTGGGGAGAATGAAGAAAAGACTGCATTGTAAAAAGAACAATAAAAAATAAAAATGGCTCTCCCCTCTCCCCATATTAAACAAGCAACCCTTTTCAGCTATTCTCAATATTCAACCTCAGGAGACAAAAAAAAAGAAATAAAAAAAATTTTGAACAGCCAAACCAGCATAGATTTGCAACACTAATTCTCTTAAACACAAGTGAAACATTTTCAGGGACTACAAAAATTGACAGGTTGTCCTGAATAAAACCCACGGATAAAAATTTTATGTGATTTCTTTTGAATGCAATATGCATTATTCATAAGTAGTTAAAATCTATTTTGTCAAATAATATAATGAGATATTATTCCATATACAATCAATCCAAAGACTACTTCATCTTATAAAATGTTTAAAATGTGTTCCCTACTACACTTCCTATTAATCAAAAATGAAAATTAAATACTAGCTGTTGGACAAATTCATTTTTAGCAATATATGGATGTCTCTTTCATTAAATGTGTTAGGGTGTTTATCTTGATGCCTAATGACATTAAAAGAATTATTTCTGTATTTTCATACAAGATTCTTATTTAATTATTCTCAAAAGTAAAATCCAAAGTTCAGTACATACATGTGAGCACATTTACTAAAGAATCACTTTTTATCATGTTTTTTTGTTTCACAACTTGCAATTTGAGCGGCACATAACCCTGAATTCTCACAAAGTAAGTGATGACCAACAGCATACAGATTTATTCTCATTTGTATGACTTTTTACAAAATAGATTAATTATATCCTTCATGATTTTAGTCTTGCCTGCTTTGGGGAACCTTTTTTATATGATTATAAGTAATCTTTCTCATGGTAGTTTTCATACTATTCCTCAAAACATACTGTAATGTTGATTTGAATAAAAAATTTAAGTCAGATGTTTTCTTTAGAGAAAGTCAGTCGGATGTGCAGACCGGTTTGAGGAGGAAGACTGGCTTTGTCACCAGATGTGGGCCAGGTGCTTGGCTTCCCATGGCATAGAAACAGACAGAGCACCCAGGCAGAGTAAGAAACAGTCAAGGTTTATTGGGGAGAGAGCTTGTGCACAAGGGAGTCAGAAGCAGTGAAGGCTGCCTCCTCAAGGAAGCACTGGGCTAGGCTTCTAAGGATTTCACAAATGGGATGAGGGGGTAGGGAAAGGCGGTTTCATGATGTTTATCTCCTGTGGTTAAGATATCATGTCGCCCTCCCATGGTCAGCAGATTTGACTTATTAGCGTTTTTTCTTTCAGGGTACAGTCAGTCCCTTCCATCGTTGATGCTCTGTGAGATAAGCTTACACAAGGAATTTCATTAGTCCTGTTCTTTTTCAGGGTAATTATTACCCTCAGATAATGGGGCCAGATCATTTATTGGAAAATTGTTTGCCCTGCCTCAGTATATGATCGGTGGCTGACTATATCATTCCTAAAATATGTTGGGAATTTTCATCTCTTAACTTTACAGTTTCCAAATGGAATCTCAGCCTTAAGATGGAGTTCCACTTGTTCCTTCTATGAATTCATTTCCCCCTAAGATTTTTATCCTCCTTATTCTTAGGGGAAGATGAGGACTGACGGTCTGTCTTCTGTAACTTCTTCAGTGCTGAGAAGGGACTATAGACCCTGTCTATTTGGAGGCATAAAATTCTCTAGCTGCCTGCTCTAAAGAGGGCCTACAGGCTCAGCCTGAATCCTGGCCAGTGGGCTGATCGTTTGTCATCATTATCACTCAGGTATGCTACTTAGAGCAGATAAAGCATTGATAATCTCTATCTGTCATAACTTCACCATATGAAATAGAAAAACACAAGGGAAAAGGCTAATAAGAAAAATGCAAAGGTCATTTTTATCCAAAATTCAGAAGTGATGCCAGAAGGAAATAAACATCCTAACCAACCAAAAAAATCCCCTTCAAGCAGTCTCATATTTTTTTATTAGACTGAAAATACGTTTCCCTACGTTTACTGATATTTGAACCTTATGGTATTTCTGGGCAAAAGACTCTGAGAATGTTTCTAATTCCATTTCAAGAGGTTTTAAGGTTTCCTCAGGCCAACCTGTTTCTATTGCTGCAACATCTTGAGGTGGGAGTAAATTGGTTTCTAGAAACATTTTGTCCTCAGTATCTAGATTATCAAAGGACTGGTTTGGGGAGGGTAAACTTCCTCAGCCAGCAGCCTTGGTGTTATAGCAGATTCTCATCCTGGATGGGAAAAGAGGTGTCCTTACAGGAAAAATCAGAGAGTTTTACAATGGAATTACTGTGTCCTTCCCTGCAAAATTGGCCTTTTCCCATGTACCAGATGACATTAGTTACTGGAGTGGACACTAGAAGCCAGACTTCAGAAAGATCAGGATTCCACCTGCTCTGGGGACATAGCCATTATCCTCTGCAATTTTTACAGTCAGAGAGGGGGATGGGTCAACAAGTATTAGATTTAGTTAAAATGGCCCAAAGGCTTCCTACTGGAGGAATCCTAGTGTTGATGAAGCTTCCCACACTAACTGTACCACCTAATAACTCTCTGTTCGATTTAACCAGGGTACTTGGGCCTTAAGTATACAATATCTGATACCATACTTTCCATCTAAAAACTTCTATAAGGTATGGGGACCATATGTCTCCCAAAAGCATTTAGTTTGAAGATCTGCCATAAGCAAGGTGGACCGTTGTCTCATGGCAATTTCTGATTCCATGTGGATCAGAATAGTTAGCAACTCTTGTTAAGTCAGGATGCATGCGTTTTCCCATACCTGAGTCTTAAAGTAAGTTTGCTTAATTTGTTGGGTCTTTTCTACCCCCTTAGGAAGGGCCTCATTAGTTTGTTCAGCAGCTGCCCATCTGTCTCCATCTTCTTGAGGGAGCACTCCATCTAAGTACCCTAACTTAGACAGTGAGGCCCTTTCAAGTGAATGTTTTCCCTCAAAGGCTGCAAATTTTGCCTGTCCAAGGAGACAAGGAGTAGCCCCACACACTGCTCTCTCCTCAAGACCAGCAGGAATTGCCACTTCCCATGTGCTCTGGGCCAGGGCCCTAAATCCTGGCTTAAAACTGTGAATGAGACTGGACAAAGAGGTCCCGGCCTGAGGAGATGCGTCAGTTAGGAAGTCCCCTGCCTTTAGTGGCATTCCAAAACGGGAGAGTGTGTTCAGGGCTTCCTTCTCTGGCTCAGCTGTGCAAGCCATGTGTGCTTTGGGGGCCCCTGGGGTTGCATCTGCAAGGGAGACAAGGGAACAGAAAAAATAAAGCAAGGTTAGACCATACATTTGTAGCTTCATCTTGCTGAAATTACCAAATTTCTGTACAGTGTTACTTACCTGCTTGTGAGGTAGTCTTCTTGCATAAATATTTCAGATCATCTATGGCCTTCCAGGTGTAACTTTGCTCCTATGGGAGCAGATCCTGCAGAGATGCAGGAACGTATGGGCTAATCTGGAACAGATGTTCCCAACTAGTTAGGCCTTGCAGTGTGGGCTAAGTGTTAGCTCACTTTTCAGACCATTTGAATTCTAAGCGGAGCTATAGAAGTAACTTTTTCTGTGACTCGTGTATTTCTTGGCCATAACTTTCCCAGCATCTTCTTTAGAACGTGCTTTACCTTTTCTACCTTTCCTGATGGTTGGAAATCCAAGAGGCATGTAATTTATATCGTATCTCCATAGCGGCAGCACATCCCTGGGTAATCTCTGCACAGAGACCTGGGAAGTCAGAATCGGGAGATGGTTTCTTTTAGCAGTTGTTTGCATAGCTCAGCTCCCTTTTCTGTGATGGGTGGGAAGGCTTCCACTCATTCAGTGAAGGTGTCCGTAAATACCAACAGATATTTAAAACAGGCCTTAGGGGGCATTTGGGTAAAGTCAATCTGCCAATGCTCACCAGGATATGTGTCCTGGTATTGGACAGGTGGAATGGGATGAGATTGCGGGTTATTTCTTAAGGATAGCTCACAGGAGGCTATAATACAGTTTGCTGTTCTCAATCCCCTTCTGATATAAACCTTGTGTACAAACTCCCATAATGCATAGCTTCCACATGGGTGGCATCAAGGGGGGCGTCAGGGATAAGGAGCCTGTGATTTTTAGTCAGCCATGCATTAGGCTCCAGTTTACAGCCATTCCGTTGATCAAATTTTTGTTCTGACCCAGAATATTGAGGATGATCTAGGGAGTCAGAAGGGCTGCTAATGAAGGCCAGCTATGGCCCTGAGCTCAGTCTAGAGGAGGGCCACTTGGCCATCCCGTGGGCTTTGTTTCCTTGACTCATGGCAGAGGCATCCCTCTAGCTGCACCTGCCATGTATTACAGCCACTTCTGCTGCCGTTAGGATGGCCTCTAGCGATTCAAGGATCAGTTCTTTATATTTAATAGGAGAGTTTTTCGTGGTCAGCATTCCCCTTTCTTTACATGTAGAATGTGGAATCCATATGGGCATTAACTCTTCTACCCTTTCCTAACTATAATGCTGTCATCGGGGCTATGGACTCAGTTTTCTACCCTAATGTAGATCCTGGGAAGGCCTTTGTTTCTGTACCATTCTGTAAACTTACTCTATGGCATATTCCGTCTTACAAATTCCTTGTGAACAAAGCTGCCGCCATCTCTGAACCCATTCTACACCAGGGTTTGTTAGGGGCTCACCCCAGAGGTCTGGTCTGCTAAAGTAAACCTGTTCAATTATTGCTGTACATTGGTGTACGGATTTCTCCCCTATAACCAAGAGCAAAGTTGCCAGGTTTACTTGGCACACCTTTAAAGTTATGTCAAGGGGGTCTAGCAGCAATGCCTGGTACTTGGTTAACTGGTCACCCATAAGCCAATGATGGTCCTTTACTTCAAGGACTGTTTGTACTTGGTGAGGAGTCAAAAAACATCCATCTGTTGCCCCAAGGTTAGCCGGGTGGCTTCCCCTCCCAGGAGAGCAGTAGCTGCTACTACTCTCAGCAGCTCAGCCAGCCTTGGGCCACCGCGTCTAGCTGCTTGGAGAAGTCGGCTACAGGCTGTTGGTCTGGGCCTGCCTTTTGTGTTCGGACTCCCAAGGCATCTCCTTGGTTCTCCTGTACCTATAAAGCAAAAGGTTTCTCCAAGCTCAGAAGCACCAAAGCAGGTGCTTGGCTTAGCTCCCATTTTAAGATATCAAAAGCATTTTGACATTCTTTGTCCCAGTGTAATGGCTCTTTTTCTTCCCCTTTTAGGGTTTTATAAAATGGCCTTGTTTGTAATACAAATTCTACAGAATTCATCCATTCCCCAAAATCCACGTAGCCATTCACGAGTCTGGGGAGCAGTTGGTGAGATAATGGCTTGCCTTCTCTCAGGGCTGAGGATCGAGCTCTAAGGGTGAGGATGAACCCCAAATACTGAGTCCTCTGTAAAGGGATTCAATCTTCACTCAGGGACATCTCATGACCTCTTTTGGCTGGGAATTCAAGAGTCATCACAATGTTTGCACCTGAATCTTCTTTTGTCTCGTTAACCATTAACAAGTTATCAACACATTGCGATGAAACTCCCTTGACTGCCTGGCCAAAGCATTGCCTAATAGCTGAGGGCTGTCCCTGAATCCCTGTGGCAAGACGCTCCAAGGGTATCGTTCTATCTTTTTTGTGATCGGGTTCAGCCTTTCTTAAGCAGACAATATTGACAGTCAGGGGGTAAACATTTGCAAAAGAAAGCATGAAACTACAGGGTGGATAGGAGTAACTGATTTGTAAATAGTTCTGAGACACCCAAATCGGAAATCTCCATTAGATGTTTTATCAGGAAGGACAGGAGTGTTATAGGGAGACTGATAAGGTCTTATCAGCCCACACTGTACAGACGTCTCCAAAACTGGTTGTATTCCTAGAGCTTCTGGTCTTGGCGGATATTACCTTTTCCAGGGATATGTACCTCCTGGGTTTAGTTGGATCTGGACAGGATTACACTGAGTGCTCCTCTGGAGACCCCATTATCCCACACGCGGGGCTCAACCTCGTCTCTCCTGGCTGTGGCACCGTGGAGGGCGGTGCCTCTGCATTCTGCATTAGGGCGACAAGGTGAAGGCCCTGGCTGAGGCCCACCAACACCTGCATTTTATCTTGGGTCATGGTGATGGTTGCTTCCAACTTACGAAGCAAATCTGTTCCTAATAAAGGATTGGGGGGTTCAGGTACTCAGAAAGATGAAAGTGTTAATTGAGCACTGCCAGTTTCACAGGAGATAGGAAAAGTAAATTATGTTACCTGCGGTTTTCCATCTATTCCCATCTTCATGCAGTCCAGTTGGGAGAGGGGCCAAGGGGTGAGTCAGGACAGAGGCGGCAGCTCCAGTGTCTACAAGAAATTCTGTTTTCCTCCTTGTCACTTCCAAGGTTTATCTTGGCGACAAAGGCGATGGTGGAGGCCAGTGCTGGAGCCATGAGGGTCTCAGGCCCCATCAGCTGGTGGTTCCTTCGGCCAGGTTGGCCATCAGGGGAACCTGGCTAGGGTCGTCCTGTTGAGGATTTGCTTAGCTTTAGATCATTCATTTTCCCAGTGTCCTTGCTGCTGCAGAAGGCGCACAGGTCTCCTTCCAGAGGTTGACACCCTGCCGTCTTCAGCCTCCTGCCAAGAGCTGAGTGGGTTTAGCCAGTTACCTGCCTACTTTGCCATCCTCTGCCATGTCTCAGTTGTTAAAAACCCTGTAAGCCTCCTCAACCAATAGGGCTAACGGGGTCTGGGGCCCAGTCTGACTCTTCGGCGACTTTCTGTGGATGTCTGGAGCCGACTGAGTAACAGACCTCATTGCCAGTAAGGCCTTCCCTTCAGTTACTCCGGGCCAGTGTTAGTGTATTTGGCAAGTGCCTCTGTCAGCTGGCCAAGAACATGGTGGGATTTTCATCGCTTCCCTGTGAAGCTTCCTTTGTCTTTTCACAGTTTTTAGGCTTTAGGACACATCTCTTCATACCTTCTGCTGTACAAGTTATGAAATGTTCCATTTCAGCCCTGTCTTCATTATCCTTATAACCCCAGCCAGGGAGGACTCCCAGCACTGCTGCCTCTCTGGTCCCACAGACGGCACGTCCAGGATGAGGAGTGAACCATCCATCGGCATATTCTCTAGCTCTTTTTAAGATTCTTTTTCACCAGGGGTGCAACAATGAGTCAAAATCACAATCACATCCTGCCATGTCAGGGAATAAGAGAGACTTAGGCACACAGAGTCCTTGGGAAACCTATCAGGATTCTCAGAAAAAACTGCCACATGTACGTTTACAAATTCCCAGATCAGCCATGGGAAACGGGACATGAACCCATAAAGTTCCCCCGGTCCCATCCGAGACATCTCTTAAGAGGTACTGTCCAGTGGTAGCTTGATATTTTGTGTTGCTTCTAGCGTCGGTTTAGGTAGAGGTGGGTACAGAGATGATGGTGGATATCGGGGGGAGGCTGTAGGGTCCAGCAGAGCCGCAGGCTCTGGCGGTGGTAAGAGAGGCAAAGGAATGTCCCCAGCTTCTTCCAGGAGCTTTGTGCCTGTACCAGTTCAGGGACAGCAGCTGGAGACCCGGGTGGCTGTTGATAAGCAGGATCATTTAAAATATCTTCATTTTTAGGCTTCACCGCAGCCGACACAGATATTTTACAGGTACCGGCTAGCTTTGGATCCGGATACAGTTTTGTGAAAGCCTGTGTAGAGGGAATTCCTCCCCACTTCTGGCTCTCATTTACAAAAGAGGCCTAACTGGAAAATGGTGGTATAGTTCAGAGACCCGTTCTCTGGCCATTTTTCCTGAACACCTCGTTGGTACATTGGCCAGATGGTGTTATAATAGTAAACCAGTTTCTTTTGTTTTAGCCTCTCCAGTTTGAACTGGTCGCAACCATTTAGAATACCTCCCAGGGGGGACTCTTTGGGAATTCCCGGTGCATTGCCCATTTTGGTGATAATCTTATGCTCTGTTGTCAAAGGTGCTGGGGAGGGATGCAGTGCCCAGGACCAGACGTAAGGACAAACCACACCAAGAAACTCAAGAAAAAGCTTAACCAGCAACGTGGTTTCTAAGAATTTTGCTTAATAGGAACGACTTCAATGGAAAAAGTTTTAAGAACACATAAGAAGGAAGAAAGAGGAAAATTAGGATTATAGAAAGAGAGTGGCCTCGATACTCACAGACCCGTTCTACCTCCACAGAGAGAGTATCAAAGGCCTCCTGTTCCCAAAATCCCAGCAACAAGCAGGCCTAAATGAAAAGACAAAAATCCGGCTAGTCAGCCGCGGCTCTCACCTCCTGCCTTGGAGCGCACACTAGGGAAACCTTCTGAATGCGCCTGGGCCTAGGTCATCAGGCTGGGCTCCTACTTCAAAGCCCAGAGCACACGGGGAGAAGCAACCAGGTAACTGCAGAAAGAGTTACTGAAGAGATCAGAGAAAAGAACACGGAGGGACAAACAAATGTAGGATCAACAGTGGCTGCTCAGAATTGTGAAGCCCTGAAGGCTCGAAGACTAACACTCACCAACTCCACAGGGTGGTTAGGACAAAAGGTCGAGCGGCCGCTGGGTCCTAGGGTAGTCACAGAGCATTCCCCTGTCTCCGGGCATTGGTCAAGCAAGCCAGGAGAGCCACCACGGGATGCCTCCCTCTCCTGGCTGGCTGGCCAGGAGGACTTCCCATGGCATAGAAAGAGACAGAGCACCCAGCAGAGTAAGAAACAGTCAAGGTTTATTGGGGAGACAGCCTGTGCACAAGGGAGTGAGCAGCAGAGAAGGCTGCCTCCTCAAGGAAGCACTGGGCTAGGCTTCTAAGGATTTCACAAATGGGATGACGGGGGAGGGAAGGGCAGTTTCATGATGTTTATCTCCTGTGGTTAAGATAGCATGTCGCCCTCCCATGGTCAGCAGATTTGACTTATTACTGTTACTTCTTTCAGGGTACAGCCAGTCCCTTCCATCTTTGATGCTCTGTGAGATAAGCTTACACAAGGAATTTCATTAGTCCTGTTTTTTTTCAGGGTAATTATTACCCTCAGATAAGGGGAGCACATCCTTTATTTTGAGATCATTTTCCCTGCCTCAGGATATGGTCAGTTGCTGACTAAACGTTCCTAAAATATGTTGGGAATTTTAATCGTTTAACTTAATAGTTTCCAAATGGAATCTCAGCCTTAAGATGGAGTCCCTCTTGTCCCTTCCAAGCGAGCTCAGCTTGGCGGAATAGATTACGCACAAGGAGTTTTCCATAAATTAAATGAGCTAATTCTGAGCTCGATGGTTTTGACAAAAAGACAATTAAGCATGTAAAAAAAGAAAGTGTTTTGTATTTTAAAATTGCATTGAGAAAAGTGAATTGAAATTATTTCAATTTCAATTTCAACATCTTAATTTTCCAGCCCTTTCTTAATAAATGAGACCAGAGAAGGTGAAAAAAATAACAGATGTAGTTAATAGTCATTGAACAAATTTTAGAAAAGGCTTTTTTGATATTCCCAGAAATTGAGAAAGTGAATGGTTCTAATGATGGATAACAAATCCTTTAGGAAGTCTTTTTCTCTTCCAGTTCTTTTCTCCTTCAAATTGAAGGAGAAAATAATTTTTGATAATGGGTCACCATGTGATTTGGGGCATTTAACCCAAAAGAGTTTAAATAATTAGTGAAGTTATCATAATAAAACATCTTCTGTTCCTATCAACTTATTAATGTAAGCAAGATTTGTCAGCACTCACATCTATAAAAGTCAAGCAAACAAGTTTTTGCAAAAAACAGAATTGATGCTGCACCCTTTCTCATTCTAAAAATAAGTAGTGTTTATTATCTAATTGGGAGAGAGCACATTAATCTCATAAAGAAATGTAGTCCCAATAAATTCATACTCCTTACTTTAGTACTGACAAAATTTATTTTGTATTTATATTATTTTGATATTTGTTCACTGATAATAATTATAATGATCACTCATTCCAGAAGTAATTTTAATATTTAAAAACCTTATGGAAATATTTTAATATTAAAATTTCTGATTATATACAGCATGTATACACTTAACTGAACTACAAGTATACTAAACTCTAGGTATACTGTATTTACACTGAATGTACAATTGAAAATAGTTAAGATGGCAACTTTTATGTGTTTTTTATCACAATTAAAAATAATTTTTAAAAATTTCTGATACATGTATAATATTACAGAATACATACAGAATATTATCTCCTACATAATATTATTTCAGAAATGAATACTGGGTGATCAGTAAAGAACAATCAAGTATAAAAGCACAGTACATCAGAATAAAATTCTGTGGGAGATGGGATAGAAAGAGGAGTTTAAGAAAGAGAATGAAATACAATTTCTCAGTGTTAAAGAAAGGCTGACATGCTTTTTAAATGGACAGTGATGGATGTCCAGTCACTAAGGTATTTAGAATCCATGAACACATTAAAAAATTAATAATGGTTTCAATTTTAAAGAGTCAATATTGATAATACCTTGAAATGATATCCTTTGGGATGATTTCAGTTTATGGAGAAAATTGTACATTTAACTTAAGGATTTTTGAGGAGCTCCATCATGTTTAGGATACTCCAGGAAACGTGAGTAAAATTGCAAAGTGCTGCCCCGGAGTTGAGGGTAAGGAGGGGTCCTGGTGGCAGAGGCCAGACCCAGGCTTCCTGGGGAGTCATGATTTTCTATCCTGTTCTTCCCACCTTATTCCTTGAGTATTTATTTCTCCTGGAGAAAGCATGACCCAGTGGACCAAAGTTTCCAAAGGCGTGGGACCTTCTCAGGGCTCCCCACTCTATGTTAACAGCAGCCTTTCCATTCAGTGGGAAACCCTGTTAGGCCAGGATTTTTGATTCATGGAGTGGATCATTCATTTAGGAAGGAGAGAAGGAGGGGAGCTTCATTAATTGACTGTCTCCCATGTGCCAGATACTGTGCAGTACGCTTTATATACATAATCTCATATTTAATAAGAACCAGGGTCATTAAACATGGCTTTATTATACTGAGCACTTACCACAGACCAGACACTAAGCCATAAACTTTACATGAGTAATCGTAATCGCTTCTTACAATAATCCTATGAGGTAGGAATTGACAAATCAAAAACTCTAGAGACCAAGAGATCTCTGAAATAAAAGGGTGAATTGAGCCTTTATTCAGTTGAAGCTAGAATAAGGACTGAGGCCTGTGACAGGAAGTTTCTGCTTTCCCAGCAGCAAAGCCAGTTCACAGAAATAACCTGTCCACCAGACACAAGAAACATGGCACATTTATGAGGGGCCTCAAGGAAAAAATGTTACTTAAATCCACATTGGCTACAGATAAGGAAGATGAGCTAATACGGCGTGTATTAAGTTGGCCAAGTCTGAGAATGGGTGTTGATCCCTAGAGAAGGCCCAGGGATTGGCTCTTGAGGATGGTTGTACCCAAAGGACATGCAGTGTTTTGGGAAACTTCTAGATGATTGTTGAAATGACTTCAACCAGTAACGTGGTGTTTCTGGTGAGCTCTGTCCTATAGCAATTGACTGGTGATCTTTCCTGTCTCTCTCCCTCAATCCCCTGTCCTTATGCCACTTAATTTAAGACATTTCAGAATTTTTCCTTATCAGAATTATGATCATTCACATTTTACAGATGAGAAAAATGAGCATCAAAAAAACTTTCAAAAGTAAACAGCAAGTAGGTGAGATCATGACGCCAAAGTCCACTCTTTTCACCTTAAGTGTTGCCACACCCACTTAAAATGACGGTCAGTCGGAGAGTTTAAACAGCTTGGCAAGATTGCCTCTGGTAAGTCCTAGGTCAGCCTGATTCATTCATTCCCTATGTTGTTCCAGAAAGGAATTGAAGGCCTGTCTTGTAACTACCTTGTAACTACAGGTACTCATAGTTGTCTGGAACTCTCCAAATCTATTATCTGCCAATTTTGTAAAGGGGGCATAACTAATTTTATTATAACAAGAATTTTATAACTTATTTTAATGATTACAATTATATCATTACTATCCCTCCCCGCACACACTACTTTTTTCAAACAAGGAAACTAAACACCCAGGATCTCTTCTGAGATGTGCCCCATCCAATCCACATTCTCCGAACTCCTGACCAGAGCATGTATGGCAGCTGGAAAAGGTAAGCCAAGGCAGCAAATGAACCCCAGGGGCCCCCAAAGCACACATGGCCTGCACAGCTGAGCCAGAGAAGGAAGCCCTGAACACACTCTCCCATGGTTTTGAATGCCACTAAAGGCAGGGGACTTCCTAACTGACACGTCTCCTCAGGCCGGGACCTCTTTGTCCAGTCTTATTCACGGTTTTAGGCCAGGATTTTGGGCCCTGGCCCAGAGCAGATGGGAACTGGCAATTCCTGCTGGTCTTGAGGAGCTACTCCCTGTACCCCATAGGAGGACTTGATTTGTTGCTTCACAAAGGAAGGGTCTTCACGGCACTTTGTGAAAGGGCCTGCTTTTATTAATTATGCCCCAGGCAACGGGGGCGGGTCATTCCAACCTAAGATAATGCATGCAAAAGCCAATGATTTGATTCTGAGAGACCCCCAGCTGTGGAAGAGCACGCTAACCTGGACAGAAAGGGGACAAGAGATAGACCAGCTGGAGAGGACGAGCCTCCACAGGGAGCCTCCTTGGCAGGTGGCCATTTGGGACTCCCAGAATTCCCCTGCCTATTCCATTCCTTTGCTCTCAGGAAGGTACATTTCAGGGAAAAATAAGTTGTCTTACTCTGATGCTTTTTTTTTTTCAAGGATCGGAGGGGAAGAAATAGCTTTTGTTTCCTTTTTCCCCCAGTTGTCTAAACATGACATCCAACCTACAGGCTTGGAAAACAACTTGACTAACAGTGTGAGCGATTAGACAGGACAAGAGCCTGGAGTATTCGCTCATGGAATGGCAAAAGCCCAGGCTGTCTTTTCCTCTAAAATGTGTGGCAATCATCAGAAAAGAGCAGCTGTCAAACTTTCCTCCTGCCCCAATGGGGCTGCCAGGCCACTGCAGTCTTTATTTAACTGGTTTATTAATCTTGCTACTCAGGACCAGCCTCCGTCATCGTGGCTCACTAGATAACCAGGCCTGGATTTGTAAATATGCTTAATTAAGCTCCAAAAGCCACGAGCCTTCTGTCTTCTTACTAGACTTTCCCACAAGGCCAGACACCAGCAGAACTGAAATAAATGAATGGCCCTGCCCCCACCCCGTGCATCGGCTCCCACTGAGGGGTGGTGACAATAGGGAAGGGCATTCTGAGGGAAGAAACTGGCCTCTAGCATCAGAGGTCTGCACCTCCCTGTGACAGGAGGGCTGCTGGCCTGCAGGAAACATGTACTGAGAGCTCCGGAGGAAGAAGAAAGAAAAGGACACCATTCAAGCTTGTTTATCTAAATCATTCCTTCTGCCAGCCACCCATACTTGCAGGAATGAGACCTGCCTACCACACAGGAGCGGCCCTTCTCTAGGATTCTTTGGATTCCTGGAGGCAGTGCCCACACCTTGGGGAGGTGGGGGGAATATGAAGCCAGGAGGAGAAGGTGGCACTCTCCAGAAATGGGGCAAGGGAACAAATGCACTTGTATATTTGAACAACTGTATGCACATCTGTCTCACCCAATAAACTGTGAGTGCTAGGGGCAAGGATGAGTATCTAATTTAGTGCAGGGCACAGAGTTCACAGGTCAGATTTAAAGGAGGAAAATAAGGAAAGAAGAAGGGAGGGAGGGAGGAAGAAAGGAGAGGAGAGAAGAAAACCAGGCAGGTGGATGAGGAAGTGAGTGGATGGATGGGTGGGTGAATGGGTGGGTGGGTGGATGGATGGATGGATGATATGATAAGAATTTGGATGAGGCACTCCACTCACTATTACACAGATCCTGTGGCTCCAGAAAACCAAGCCATGGTTCTTTCTCAGGCTGTTCTTTCATTTCAGAGTCTCTTTCCTAGGAGGGTCTCCAGGGAACATGGTCAGCGACAACTTTCATGAAGTCTGCAGAACACGCCACCCAAACAACACCAGCAGGAAGAAAAAAAGCCCAATCAGTCTACCAGTTGTTTTGAAGACAAGATGCTAAGCAACTCATTGCTTAGGTTACAGAGGTTATCTTTATTTACTCATCTATTTGTTTTTACTGAATTGTGTCCACAGAGCACCAAGGGTCCAGAATAAACAAAACTGCAAAAAAGTAAATCTACCATCTGGACATTTCTAAAAATCTGGATATTTGGCGTCACACTGACCCCAACCAATTGTCTCGTGACCATGGAGTTATAGCCCAGAGCAGCAGTAGGGGAAAGCAAGAAGCAGAAAGAAGGGTGTTTAGCGTGATTATACATATTTAAATGTCCATAAATGTCAAGATTTCAAATACTCAGACCCATTGTCAGGCCATGTCCCAATTTTCAATTTGAAAAACATGATCACGCTAGATACAGGGGTAAAGGAAAGAGTACGAGGGAGAAGGAAGAAAAAGAAAAAGAAAAAAGGGGGAGGAAAGAGAGTAAGTGAGGAAGGGGGGTAGTTGGGGGCATGTCTGCACAGTGAGACGGGGGCAGGTGGAGAGCGCACGCTGTGCCACGTGGCATCCCTAAGAAGGTGCTTTTCCCAGACTTGCCACTTGAGAAAGACTAGCCTGGGCTGTAGTCCTCACCCCAAGCCCAAGACCCAAATGGAAATAGCCAGAGCACCAGGCTCCATGGGAGTTTATCTTACACCAGTTTTTAGAAAAGTCCACTTTCCCTGACTCCAGAGATTTACCTATCTCTGTACCAATACACGTGTGGGTAGAAAAGGGAGAGTGAATGCCCCCATTCTACACGGAAGGTAACTAAGGCTCAGGAGGGAACAGCGGCTGCCCAGTAATGAACTTAAAGGCAGAGACAGATGCAAGCTCCACGCTCTGGGGTATATGTTTCAGGTGGAGGAGTACAGAGAAGCCTGCACTGAAGTTACCGTGTCCCACTGCCCATCCATCCATCAATAAGAGATGCAGGACATTAGCCTGGGCTGCAGACTGGAAGCCAGGAGAAGACTGGCACCTCTTTAGACATGACCACTGACATGCAACCACACAGCCATACATATGCCATATGTCTTTGGGATTCATTTTACTTTAAATCCATAAAGAGAAAAATATATCCTCTGTACAGAGACCCCACCCCCACCCCCCGCCTGCCAGCCTTACATCTCCTCTCAGCCATTCCAGGCTTGCTGCGCTGTATTTTGTTTTCTGTGCTGGGTGATTGATTACAGGAGAGCAAATTAGCTCCCACCGCTGTTAAGCTGCATTTTCTCTCTTAAAGAGATGATGATGTGAGCATTACTTCTCTCGCATCCCCCTGCCTGCCACGGTCGTTGACTGCAGTCTCTGCAGATTCAGCAGGGCCTTCTCGGAAGGGAGGAGAACACAGGCTCTCATAGCCTATAGCAATTCCACGCTGGCGTGACCCAGTCTCACACCCACCCTGCCGCCCCAGTCTCCTCCTCCTAGCCCCAGGGAACTGGTCTGGTTACTCCAGGCTCTATACCTATCTCTGTACCAATACACGTGAATCCAACTGCCTAGCACGGAGGAGACCTTGTTGAATGAGTGAACACATAAAGGATGAATGAAGTATAAACACTAAAGTCTCAACTTAATGAAATAGATGTCTTCTCTCCTCTCTCTTCAGTGCCGCCCACCCCACCCCACCCCCGCTGCCCCACCCCTGGGTTTTCTGAGCCTTGCTACTCAAAGCATAGTCCCCAAATCAGAAGCATCAGCAATCACCGGGGAGCAAGGAAGCCAGGTTCCCAGGTGACCTACACCCAGATGAAACTCTGAGAAGTACGGCTATAGGGTCCTAAGTGGAGGCGCGGTGGTACACAGGATGACTTCTTAAGGACCCTCATTGTCGTATATGTCTCTCAAATCAAAGTGACATCGCATTGATAGGGATAGGTTATGAAAGGTCTATCTCAGGGTCATTACAGACCTAGAGGGTCAGCCTAGAATAGGGAAGGAATTTCAACTTTCCCTTTCTTTCCTGTGGTCTGCTCCTTTGGCGGTCCCACCTGACAGATACAGAGCACAGCATGGTTTTGCTCTAACTAATTGCCAACAGTTGGCTGAAGCTACATTTGTTACTCAAAAAGGCTCATTAATCTCCTAAAGCCAGTGTAGCCACGGCTGGTAATGGTGCCTCACCTCGCGACACCCAGTCCCCTGGGGCTCCCGGGCTCCTTCCCGCAGCATAACACTGGGACACCACTCCCTTCTCAGAAGGCTAAGCTAGTGCCCAGGGACATGGAGCCAGGCTGACCTAGAACCTGGTTCATCCCTGCCTCTGGCTGGAGTGATCCTAGCAGGCCTGGCCTAATTCAAGGTCCCCCCATGGGTCACAGGGCCTTGGAACGATTCCAGTGCATGTGAGAATGGATTACAGTGACACCATGTGGCCGTTATCTGGCACCTCGTGGGTGAGCTGAGCTGCCCTCTCACAGCCACATTACAGAATCTGTCCCCTCTTCTCCTGGTACAGGGATGAGCTCTACCTTGGAAAACCTTGCAGGATGTTTGGAGACATGAAAGTGGTGCGTTTTAGAAGCTCATGATGAAGAACTTGTGAAGAACTTAGGAGCTTCTGGCCAAGGTTTGCCAAAATTTTAAGGCTCACATTTTTATTTATCATATGGCTCAGAGAACATGATATAAATGTTCTCCTGCCTTTTTCCTCCAAGTTCTGCCTCTGTGGCTTTATCTTCCCAAGACTATAAATCCTGAAGGGAAGGGATCTAGAGTCTTTCACACCTACCCCCTGCTCCCCGGTACCTGACCCTGCTGAGCCATCAACCATCCACCCAGACACAGGGTAAAAGAGGGAGGAGGAAGGGGAAGAGAGAGGAAAGGGGAGACAAGACGGGGAAGGCGGGGAGCAAGTGAGGACGGGGTCTGGTTGGGGGCTCGTCCCAGAACAGCAAGAACATGCCGGACCTGAAGAATAACACACTTGATGAAGACTGATGTCACTGCACACACCCAGTGGCCGCGGGGCTGGGCCAGATGGGGGAGCCCCCCACTAACCGTAGGGTGGGGATGGCGCAGCTCAGCGCCCTATCCTGTTTCTTCTTTAACATTTCAATATGAAATTTTTCAGACACAAATTTGAAAGAATTCTACAGGAAATGCTAATTGTCTAATGTAAATGGTGGGTACGGAGATGTCCACCTTTTTTTTTTTTTCCTGTTTTTTGTCCTTCCAACGGCCCAGAGCCTCTGGCCCCCGCCAATGCCATCGGTGTTGCCAAAGGGGATGTGAGTTTTCCTCCCAGCACGAATCCAAGTAGTGCTTAAGACAATACTGCCCTCTGCTGCTGACCACAGGCTGTCACTTCTCTAGGACAGCTCTGCCTCGCAAAGGGCTCAGGAAAGGACAGGTCAGCTTGTTCCTAACCAGCACTTTGCTCTGTCCCTCCTGCATCTGCTCTCTGCCAAGGTGCACCCTTACTGCTGTGGGCACCAGGAGCGAATCCCGCTAAGCTCAGACAACTAACCAATGTGTTGCGCCAGCCCTTGTCTTTGTATCTTCATTTTTCTACAACCACTTACTGAGTATCTGCTTTTGTGAGACATAGAGTCGGGGCTGCGTGTAGTGCAAAGCTATGTCTCCAAGCTGTGGAAAAATAACTAGACCACCAAAGCCTCACTTTCCTCTTCAGTGAAATGGACATGATCAGACACTCTCTTCCCTGGGGTGAAGAGGAGCTGTAAAGCAGAGTGAGAAGCTATGCAATAAAAGTGGTTTCAGACACACCTGAAAAGAACTAGAAAGCCTTCACCTTCTTAAAGCAACAGTGAACCACTTCCAGGCCATTTGCTGACTTCAGGGAAATATCCCTGGGCCTTGATGTCTGATGTTAGCTCTTCTGAGGTACCTGGTGCTTCATAACGCTACCAGTGGAAAAGGTAAAGCAGGATGGACTATCCGAGACGGTGGCCACCGATGTGGGCCAAGTCCCTGTGAAACTGGAGCTGAGAGCAGGACACCCCCCAGGCCTTTGTTACCTGTTTCGTTCAGGATAGGATACATATTGCTTCTCAGACTTGACCTACATTAGAATCAGCAGGGGTACTTGTTAAAACTGGCACTGCTGGCCCCACCCATTCAGTAAGGTGGGGGGCTGGGGGGTAGAGCCTGAGAACTGACATTTCTCACAAAGTTTCAGATATGCTATTATGGTAATGACTCCTGGATCTCAGTAGCTTCATAGCACAAAAGTTTACTTCTTGTTCACGCTCTATGTGGAATGAGTCAGCGCAGCTCTGCCCCCACAGTCACCGGGGCACCAGGCCGTTAGATGCCCCCCTGTCTTACAGGGCATCTCCCAGAACATCTGACCTGCTTAGTTTCTATGACAAAGGGAAGCGAGAAGGGGTCATATCCGGGCTTCTGATCGTCTCAGCCCAGAAGTGAGCACACGTCATCCACCTTTCATGGACCAGGGCCGCTCACACGGCCCCGCCCCCGTCCCAGGGAGAAGTCGGTGCTCCTGGAAGGGGAGGTGAACCAGACATGGGCGGCACTTGTCCTGTCTGCCACACCACCCAGCGTGTCTCTCTTCACTCCAAGAACACGTGCCGTCAAATCAGAATGGAGCAGTGGTTACTGGGGACACGCTTTCAGCCTCTCACGCGTCGGTCATAGTGTGATGAGGGTGATGAGGGCGATGCTGGCGCTGATAGGAAACAACCGCCGAGGGCCTACTGTGCGCCAGGACCTATGCCAAGTGCTTCCTGTATATTAACTCCCTTGACTCTCACAACATCCCTATATGGTAAGGCAGCATTTACATCCCATTTTATAACTGAGGAAATGGAGGCAAAGCGTAGTTATGTAGTTTTCCCAGGTCACACAAACAGTAAGGGACCCAGCTGGGACTGTAACCCAGCCAGTCGGGCACCTGAGTCCGTGTTCTTAACGGCTGCTCCGCTCCATCGCTGGGTGGCTCATTTTATTTTTAAAGAGAATAGTGAGAAGGTCTGGTTTCTGGATAAGCTCGTAGTCCAGACCTAAATATTCTAAATATAAACAGTTCTTCATAGAGCATCCCGACGGGCCTTGCCAATGGGTTCCAGCCGCGGGCATGTTCACTGTGGCTTCAGTGAGACCACGGAATGACCACGGAGCATTATCCACACCCCACCCCTCCAGGATTCTCGCCTCCCCATCTATGTGCCCTCAGCCCTTGGCAGCGGTCCCTGCGCGAGGAGGCTGCCACAATGTAACCAAACCCCTACAAATAACAACACAGACTGTGACAACATACAAATAACAAAAATTACAACAAATTATAATAACCCTCAAGCCTGAGGAGATCCATCGCCACCAAGCGGTCATAACCTGGCTGTAGTCAAACCAGTTCTATTCCAAGGAGTCACCCAACCCAGGGTGGGCCTGACAACACCCACCTTCTCCAGCCTCTCCAGCAGAAAGCCCTGCCGACACACAGGCCCATCTCGTTGCTTTCTCTCTGCCTCTGCTGCGCGTCCTCAGCGGCCGGAACCGCCGCTCGGGTCTCAGCTGCGCGTGAGAACAGAAGCAGAGCATGGCCGCCTCATGACCTGGGGAGGGGGCTGCGCCTCCCCTGGAAGAGCCCACGGTTGCCGAGTCCTTCTGGCTTTCCACCAGCGTTCAACCGGGTGGGGCCTCCACCGAGGGGGGGCTGATGCCTCGGCCCCGGCAGGGCCTCCACCCCCGCCTGCTGGTCAGACCCCCGCCCCTCCGTTCCTGGGGCCGAGGCCCCGCTGCCTCCCTCACCTGCCCCACGGCCCCTGGCAGCCTGCGCTCGCGCTGCTTCTCCAGCCGCGGCTCCTTCTCGTGCCGCCTCCCCTCGGGCCTCCGGCAGGAGGGCGTCTTTCTCCCTCACAGCCTTTCTCAATATTGTGAGAAGAAAACTCCCTCCGTTCCCGTGGCCTCACGGGCACTCCGTTTCTCTAAGAAATTCCCTATTTCTTGAGGGCCACCTTTACTGCCTTGGGTGCTAGCCTCCACCCCTTCCCAGTCTTGGGGTGGGGCCCAGTCCTCCAGGAGGCAAGCCACATGTCCACTGGGGGACACCTGAATGTCTCCCCATCCGTAGGCCCAGCCCGCTGAGACACTCCCCCCACGAGGGCAGCCTGTTCTTTCCCTTGGTCAACAATGACCCCTGCCAACATTGGCAATTGTCTTGCCGATGGGTTTCGGCCCCAGGCAAGTTCACTATGGATTCAATGAGACCAAAGAATGACAATGGAACCTTATCCACACCCATGGTAAGTAGCTCTGTGGAAGTTGACTCAAGCCAGATATGTTGGAATGGGACTCAGTTCCAACAGAGGGTCTTTCAGGGTCCTCACTGATGTCCCACAATTGGTAGACAACCAAGAACGTAGTGTCTGGCCCCCCTAAAGAGCACAACCTTCCTAGTAATGGACCAGAAATCAAGAGAAGAGGACAACATATTTCTCGACTTTCTCATAGGATTGCCTCCCAGATGGTACAAGTCCTCCTTAAATGGGGACCCAGGAATCTCAGTTCCCTCCCTTCCCCGTCTGCATCCTCACCTGATCTGGAGAAACGCTTCCAGCTACAGTGGCCCCCACCCCGAGGTCTGAGCCTCTCTGCTGGCTCTACCCTGGTGGGCAAGTGACAGTATGATAGGAGGAGGCTTTACATCTCAGTGTCACTGAGGCACAGTCCCAATGAGAAGGGACTAAAACAATTCCATGGGTTAAATCATCTGCATGAAAAATGAGCCTTTCTCCCACCGTCAGCGATGGGCTCTCAAAGTTATCCTAATAAAAACTGTTCATTTACTCTGTCTTATCAAAGACTCCCCCCATCCATTCCACATGAAATTGGAAAATTAGAGTCTTGAAAAAATACCGTTGGGAGAAGAAAGAGAAAATCCTACCTGGGCACACTGGATTCCATGAGTTTGTTTTTTTCCTCATCAGAGGAATGGGTAAGACTCAGCTGCAAGAGGGCCCGTGGCTTACCCAAGAATGGCCAGCAGAGGTCGCTCGTCTCTTGCTTGAAAGCTTCAAATTATGAGCTTCAGCTGGGCGTCCTCTGCTTCTATTTCTGGGGGAATGTTACATCATCAAGAAGGCTCTGTTTACCCCAAAACACAGGATACTCAATGGCTCCTGTTAGCGCATCAAAGGGAGTCAGTCTTTGGCCTCAAAATGTCAAATTTCTTCCCTGGGGTTTACGATCCTCTCATTTTCTGTTTTTCTTAACAAAAGTTCAACATCTCCTTGGCAATGATTTTGAAACACTACAGCTTTCAAGGCAGTCTGAAAATACTGGCTATTTTGTTTATACAGCTATCAAAGATACATGGTTAGCTATTCTGTCCATTTCTCTCCTTTCCTCACACACACGCACACACACACACACATTCGCTCAACATTCTCAATTTCTGCTGACAATTCAAACCTATATCTGCAGACTGGGATCTGACTAAGAAGACAGATGATCAGGAGTTAACTAAGCGCTCAAATAAGTTATTCTGTATTGAAGGGGTCTGTATTGTGAAGGGTCTCCAACTGGTTCAGGGCTGTGCTTAACATTATCAAGGCACAGTCCCATCAGGCAGTACCAAGGTAATTCTTTCTGATGGAGTCTTTAGGTGGTTAAAAGCATGGAGACATTTCTTTCCTTTCTTGCAAGAGTACCTCTCAGATGGACCGGCAGTGAGAACTGTGCTTCGAAAAATGGGCAACAACAGCTCACTTCTCAGCCAATTCTAACATGTAAAGCGTGTTGCATACACAGCTCCCGGAGGGCACGCCCTGGGGTCTGACTCCACACTGAGAATGAAAAAATGAAAACATGGAGATTGATGCTTTCACACTGTCAGCAGATCCACACCTTGAGAGGGCAGCAAAGGCCGACTTGGGCTCTTTGCTGCTCTCATTCCAGCCGGTGTGCAGCAGAGGCAGGCTGCCCCCAGTACTTCCTTAATAGGAGCCCTGCCCAGCTGCACAAGTTTCCTACCCCAGAATTCAGTCCTATCCATCCCGTGGAGGTGTATCAGTTTGCTAGGCTGCTGCAGGTTATCCTCAGCAAGAGGAGAGTCCCAGCACAATAAAGCCCATGAAGCATGGACCAGCAGGGTGTGTGTAGGGCATTGAGCCAGATCTTTACTGTGCCATATAGCCTGGATTCACTCCTACAGGTAATGTGTAGCCCCGGGCAGATTTAAATAAGAGTGACCCAGGCAGATTTGCATTACAGATCCGTCACTCTAGCAGAGCAGTGAAAACCAGGGATGGGTGAGGGACAAAACTAGAGGAAATAAGACCAATTCAGAGTGGGACTATAATCCAGGCAAGGGATAATTAATTCCAATCATGAAGGAGCAAATTCAAGAAATATTTAGGAAATTCAATCAGTAAGACTTGGAGATTTACTGGACGTGGAGGGTTGAGGGAAGGTGGAGATCCCCCAGTGACTCAGGCTAACACAGGATAAGGGTGGAGAAACAGGGGAGGGGAGCAGAGGCCAGGCTCCACTTCAGCCCTGATCCTTCACACTCCCTACTGCATGTTTCTCACTTCCCACAGAGGTAGTTTTAGACGTGCTGAACTTGAGGGGACTGAGGAGCCCCTGGGGGAGGTGTTCATTCCTGCCCTTGAAGAATCTCCACTCCAGTGGAGCAAATAGACACGGATGATCCACAAATGCCTACGCCCAAGTTCCTATAATTCTACAACCTATTATCTGCAATTTCCAAATCCCCAAACCCCAGGAAATCTGAAAGGTTTTTATAAATGTGAAGTCCATTAAACAGCACCAAACAGAACTGACTTCAGCTCACCATGGGACCCTTGAGCTGCGGCCCGTGCTGGGCTCTGCATAGACACGATGCCTCCCACTGCAGCCACGTGACAAGAAGAGGAGCATTTTCCAGCAGAAAAGGAGTGGGCGTAGGTACTCAGAAAGGGCATGAGTGCTAGGCAGACCCCACAGGAGCCATCTGCTCTGCTCATAAGATGCCCCCATGCTGTCAAGATCACATTATTCTGTCAATTCTATAGATGAAGAAACTGAGGCTCAGATGTGTCCGAAGCCATTCTACAAGGACCCAAATCCAGAATGAAAACCTCTTCTATAAGAGGAGAATTTGCAAAGGGGACTAGAACCTGAGCTGTCTTTATTCTAAGACTTAAGATAAATTGACTTTTCCACATCCTTTCTGGTTGCTTTCGTGTTGGTTAAACACCACCCACAGACGCGAGCTCTGACCTACCCTTTCCCAATCTCTGGGTCAGCAGCAAAATCTCTCCCAAGAGCCTTGCCCTGGAGTGAGCAACTGTGATGCTCTGCATGGGAGGAGAAAAGCCACAGAACAGCTCTTGAATTTAAAAACTGGAAGTAGGCTCTGTGGAACACGTAGACAGGTAGTGTGTGCGTGGGTGGTGCATCTGTGTCTCTGCAAGTTTTGCTTCCACGTGTTGTGCACAAATGTCTAGTATCTGATAGCTGCTCAAGGCTGACCTCCTGAGACTTCATCAGATGTGCGGGTGCTGCTCTGGGACAGAAGGCTGGGTATCTATGCCTATGTTCCCTTAGTGAAGAAAAGAGAACAAAGCAATGGTCTTGGAATCTGACTTATGGACTCATGACATTTTTAGTCCTCCAATTGCAACGGAGGCCCCTTCAACCCTGGGCCCCCAGCTGCAGACTCAACCCCATGCCAGGCTTGGACAGCAGGACCATCTTCTAGTAAGGAGCCACGAAGGCCATTTTGTCAGTGTTCCTAAGACTCAGTCACCATCCAGCCTTCCTCAGGGCCACTGCTCAACTCTGTGACCTGTTTCTACAACCAAGCCTCTTCTCTGAACCCCATTTCCAACCTAAATTCCTGAGCTGGACCCCTGCATTAAAACTCCACCCTGAGCCCAATTCCTCTAGGACAAGGGCACTTTATTGCTCCTGTGTACACTCCCACCTCGGGTTCGGAATCTCATCCTGAAATCTCCCACCAAATTTCATCCCCAGGCTACCTGCCCACCTGCCTTCTTGAATCCTATTATGGTTGTTGAATGAATAAATCACGAGTTGCTCTATGCTAAGCACTTAAAGATATAGTATCTACTCTAAGGACTCAAGATTTAGTGAAATAAATTAATAATTTAAATTTTTGAATATAATGGAAGAATGAATAAAGTATTGTCAAACGCTGTGGAAGAGAACTATTTTGTCACGAGAGATGTCATAGAGGAGGTAAGATGCGAGCTGTTCTTGAAACCCAGTCATCTTCTCATCAAAAAAGGAGAGGACATGGTAATGTAAATTGGTGCAACTGCTGTGGAAAGCAGTATGGAGCTTCCTCAAAAAACTAAAAATAGAAGTACCATCTGACCCAGTAATTCCACTCCTAGGAATTCACCCAAAAAAAACAAAATCCCTGATATGAAAAGATACATGTACCCCTATGTTTATAGCCACACTATTTGCAATAGCCAAGATATGGAAGCAACTTAAGTGTCCATCAATGAATGAATGGATAAAGAAGTGGTACACATACACAATAAAATATTATTCAGCCATAAAAAGAAAAGAAATCCTGACATTTACAACAACATGGATGGATCTAGAGGGTATTATGCTCAGTGAAATAAACCAGGTGGAGAAAGACATATACCATATGAATTCACCTATTTGTGGAATATAAAAGCAAAGCAAAACAGAAGGAATGAAACAGCAGTAGATTCTTAGACAACAAGGAGGGACTAGTGGTTACTGTGCGGAGGGGTTGGGGCAGGTGTGGGGTGGGAAGGAAGGGGGATAAAGGGGCACAATAATTTGCAATCACAACATAAGTGGATCACGGGGACTGTTGTACCACTGTGATGTACATTTGAAGCCAACATAAGATTGTATACTAACAATACTTTAGTAAAAAATAATAGTGAAAAAGCAAAGGCAAGGACACTCCAGGAAAAAGAAATAGTCATGCAAAGGCACGTGGCATGACCACTTCAGAACACTGCCTTCTCCCGGACTCCCCACTGCTGTCCTCTGCCTGCACGCCGTGATGCTCCCGTTACCCTTTGCGGGAACTACAGGATGTGATGATTTGCTAGACATACCAGCCACTGCCCGTCCCACCCTCTCCCGGGGCTGAGCTCCAGCCCTTCCCCAACCCTTCCATTCTCAGATGGTCACAAGTTATGACAAGGCCAGCCTTAGAGTACAGAGAATGTCCAAAATGATGGGCAGGGCCTTGGTACAAGCTGACACTTGCAAAGCTACCTAGGGTTATAAAAAGAACAGGGTCTGTCTCTAGGCCTGCTTTTTCCTTCTGTCCCTGAATCTGCCACGCCCTAGTCCAAGAGAAGGAGAGAAGAAATGACTCCTTCCCCTCTGTCTCCCACACCCCATCCTGTAGGCCTGACCCCAAACATGACCCTTCGGGGGCTAATCTAGGTCCCCTAGACCCCAGGATGGATTAGAAGTTTTCTAGTGTTACCGGGTGCACGGGCCTTGCTCCCACTGCAGAAGAGAATCCCTTGTCCCCTTGGAAATCCTGTGGTCTACTTGCTTCCCCAAGGCTCCAGAAAGCCTGGGCAGATCACTTCCTCTCTGCTGCCTCCGACCTGTGGGGGCCAGGTAGAAATGCTGAAAGTTGAGATCAAAATAATCCATAACGGGAGTGTCAATGCCAGCCTGCTCCCCGCCCCCTCGGCTGACTTGCCTCCAATACCGAGTGCGGGCACTCGCCTCGGACTGGGTGTACCGTGACTGTCCCCGTTGCACAGCACACAGAAGGGGCATTGTTCTCAGCCCGCAGCCGCCCGGGAGGCAACGAGACTGCACTGTCTCCCTCCACAAGCTTCTTTCAATCCATCTGCAAAGGTCAAATCTGGCCCATAGCACTGGGAACCATCAGACAAGAGATCTTGCGTCTAAATCAAGCAATCGTTTCCTTCCTCGGGAGAAAATGATCTCTGCTGGCTTCTACTTATTGTCAGTTCTACTATTTAAATGCTCCATCTCAGGAACAATAGTAGACAAGAACACTGAGGTGGCAGTGCTGCTAACAGCCTCTGACGCCCTCCTCCTCCTGAAAGCCTAGAAAGGGGGGAAGGGAAAGAGAGGGAGGGGACGGAGAAGGGGTTCACCTGCCCGTGACACCTGTTGGGGGGGGGGGGGGGCGGGTCCTACCGGAAAGCGGGTTTTCTTCTACTTCACCCAGGTGTTCCCAGGGGTGCATGTGTCCCCAGATGCTGTCTAGTCCCCAGTTCCTAGCATTCCAGTTGTTTAAGAGTCTTGGCTGTCATCCCCCCAAACCCATTATGAAGGAGAGGTTTTGTCTTTCGCTGCCCCCATCCCCACCTCCCCTATGACTAAGTGCATCCGCAGGACATCCAATGGGCTTCCCTGGGTCCCGGAGGGCTCAGGAGCTCAGGACCAGGCCTCTTCCTGGAAAAGATGCTTGTTCCAGGAGAGGGGGGGACCTGCCAGCTCTGCACCTTGGGGTCTTTAGCTGAAACCCCGCTGGACGTGGGAATCCTCTGCCTCAGACAACGCACCCAGTACTCGCCTCCCGGCCCTGCCTGCTGCCTCCAGCCTGCTCTCCATGTGGTCCCCGCAGTGTTCAAACGGAGTCACGCCCCCAAAGGGTCCTCTTCTTCAGTGGTGTTGTTTTCCAAGCACTTCACATACGTTATCCCATGTGTTTCTTAGGGCCCTCTTGTTGAGGGAAGTGTCATTCCCTTATGCCCATTTTACTCATGAGAAACAAGCTCAGAAATGTCAAGAAACTTGCCTAGCATCGCCCTGCTAATAATAAAGCACCCAAAATTCAATCCCAAACCTGTTCTCTTGTCTGACTCTTAACTTCCTCACTATGACTCTCAAAGAGGTGTAGACATATTATAGAATTTCAGGGTCTATCCAGCAAAGGCATTTCTGAAGGTCATCAGTTCATCCAGTAGACAAATTCTTCAATAGGCGATCCCTGCAGAATGCCTGCCTGCTCTGTGCTGGGCACCGTGGAGACAGAGATTAGCAGGTCGTCCCTGGGTCCTTTCAAAGGGAAGTTGGAAGCTCAGTAATCATCTACGGGAAGTTTCCAGAAGGCTGACATCCTGGGGATGACCGGCTTGAGAGCTCCCTCTCCTATGGGGCAGCAGAGGGAGAGGAAGCAGGGGAGAATGTCACCTCAGTGCCTGACACACTGTCCACACCCACAGCAGACACCTGACAAATGCCTGTTAGCTCTTAGAATATCATAGGAAAGAGCAGCAGTCACCACCCATATCAGGGATATGGAAAATTCTGAAGCAAGGCATTTTGTCTTTGAGGAAGTGTTGGTCAGAAACAGTTCTGCCAAGAGAAAGATCTGTTCTGCCCAGGAGCCAGAGGGGTGGCCGCAGGACCAGGTCTGGCAGAACGCTGCCACTAGAGGGCAGTGGTAGCTCACTGTTGGGAGTGAGGGATACGGTCCAGGGCGAGGGTAGGACCCCGGGACGGACACGTGGTGTCAACTGGGAATGAACGCAACGTACTTTCCACATTCCATACACATCCTTTCATTTCCTTTGACTCTGATAGTAGACCCCTGGGGTAGAGGGACATCGTTAGCCCAATTTAACAGATGAGAACAGGAAGATTCTTGAGGTTTAGACTCGTTCTAGGTTGCTTGGATAATAAAGAAGCTACAGGGACAAATGCCCCTAAACCTCAATCTTGGACCAAATCCAGGGCCTGTTTTAAACATGGTGATGTGGGCTAAATTCTTTAATGAAACTCCCACCTTCATAATTTTCCCTTTATAGGCCATTCCTATTGTTTTTTGTTCTTACCTGGAGGGTTAGGAAGAAACAGAAAAAGCAGATTCAAACCAAACTGGACCATCAGGTACTTTGTAAGTAGCCTTGATAAAAGTTTGGATGAGAAAAAAAAAAGTTTGGATGAGGCAAGTGATTCTCATGACTACTCACCCACTGCCCTTGACCGCTGTCTTTCAAGGTCACCACTGTTGACCCTGGAGAGTCGTGAAGGATTCCTCCAGCTGTGGGTACAGAAACACATGCAGATAATGATGGACACAGAGGAGAAAGGAACTGCAATCATCGCTGAGGACCAGAGGCAGGTTCCCACATAAGAACTGAGAGATCATCAGCTAAAACTCCAAAGCCCAGAGTGATGGGTTTTATCCTGTCCCCCACCTTCTTCCTGGAACGTGGCATATATACCAAGACTGGGCTCACTTGGGAAAGTGACTCAAAGCAACGGACAGAGTTTTTAGCACATAGGCATAGTGAATACCTGAGGATGGGATTGGTGAGAACTTACTCACCTTGTAGACATCCCACCTGCAAAATCCAAAGCCACCTGTCTTCCCACCCAGGGTAGAACTAGGTATAACTGAATGTTTGCTGAACCTTGGCAGAGGCTGAGGGGAAGGATAGAAAGATCTGAAGGCGGAGTATATAGATGGAGGTGTCGTGGGAAAGAGCAGAAGAAAGAAAGTCCAGGTGGAATGGGTTGATATCTTCCTCCTGGGTGGAGGGCACTTGAGGAAGTGGTCAGTCATCCTGACTGCATGGCCCACCCTTGACATCTGCTCTCTGCAGACTCTAAAGAATTTCGAAGATGCAAAAAGAACCAGAAGCAATGGACTGTTTCATATATTCTTCTGGAGATTCTGTGGGTATCTAGGGGCAGCCCCTGGTAAGCCCATCCCCAATGAACCAAACTCCTTCTCTTTCTGCTACTAATGGTGTCAAACTAGGAACACACCTTGTTCCTTGTAGGTTTTATTCAGCCCTATAGTTTTACAGAGCTTTGTTAGAACACAAATGCCAGGCGTAGAGAGGGAACTGAACCAGGGTTTCTATGCTTACCTTAGAAAGCTTGTCACTAACAGGCAACCTTGACATGTATTAGACCAATTTCCACCCGGGGAGGGGGCCGGATGCCATAGCAGACACGGGCTTTGGGAGAAGCAGGTCATCCATTTTGCCTCTGGACCCAGGGAAGGGTGCTAGGGGAGGAGACTTTTTTAAATCCAGCTCAAATAAAAAGATGAGCCCATCTTAGACTACAGGAACAACATGTCTATTCCTGTAAGTACTAGAAATCTGGTGTCTTATTTTAAAGCAAGTAAGTACTAAACAGCAAGTATTACATTGATTCAAGCTAGTGTGCCAGCCTGTCGCTACAATCCTGCAATCTCCGTTCCCTCCCTCCCGCCCCCACTCCCTGTGCCCATTCCATTCTCTGTTATTCGGCTCCAAATTGGAAATGTGTTATGAAATGAGTGCTACTGATTCTTCGGTGGCCCCTCTCCTATCTCATTATTTGTCCCGTCCTACTTTCAAGGCCCTGTATGATTTGTTCCTTTTCCTGCTTCACCAGCTCATCTGGGGCTTCCCTCCCTTGTTCTCACTGCCCAGCCACAATGCACTCTGTCTGTCATAGGTTCGGATCCTTCCCACCTCCATCTTCCCACCCCACCAGGGGCCTTTGCACCTGTTGTTCTTTTGTTTCTCTGGCTTTTCCTGTAGCTGATTCTTCTTCCTTCTGATCCCAGTTTGAAAGTCACTTCCTCAGAGCTAGGTAATATTGCCCTAACATATACTTTCACAATGGCCTAAACTATTCATAGCACAAATACCTAACAAGTGCAATGGTCTGTATTTGTTTAAAATTTAACTTCACTGCTAAACATAAGCTTCATTAAAGCAGAGACTGCATCTAACTTGTTTATTACTGTATGTTCAGAGCCTGGCATATTGCCCAGGCAGAGTAGAAACCTTCAATGATGGGGTGAGATTTTGGATTTTATTCTGCAGGTAAGGGATCTTTTTCGGGATGGAAGCAATATATTTTACTGATAGAATTCCAGCATGAGTGACAGTTGGGTTGGAGAGAAAATAATAACATATTGACTCCTAATATGTGCCAATCACTGCTCTAAGCACCTAGCATTCTGTCTCACTCCACCCTACTACTGTATAATTTAAGTTCAGTAATTATCCCATTTACAGATGGAGAACCTGAGACATAGAGAGGTTAAGCCACCTGTCCGAGACCACACATCCAGTTAACGAATGACCTAGGAGTCCAACCTAGAAGTCTTCTCCAGAGCCACTCTTAAACATGCCAGTGGGACACCTCACCCAGGGCACCTGGAACCTAGCCTATCATAGTAGTACTCAAGAGGGAAGGACAAGGGCCTGGATTAAAATGATAGAGATGAACAAACAAAAGAGGCAGCATTTACTTACCACGTTTTGTAAGAAAAGAGAATAGGGAATATACTTACATATATTCTTATGCTTATATCCACATGAAATACTGGATGGATAGAGGAGAAACTAATAAAAGTGACTGCCTAGAGAGGGCAGGGAGTGGCTGGGGAGCCGAGTGGGGTGAGACCTCACAACGCATGCCTTTAAATTTAGTTCTGTTTTCTGATCCATATGAAGGTGTTATTTGTTCAAAAAACACAAATGATGAAAAATGAAAAGCACAATTTAAAAGTTAACTTGAAGGAACGATTGAAAGCGTTTAATAGCTGATCGGATTTGGAAGGCAACCAAAGAGACGACACAGCCAAAGAAAGCATCTGGGTCTCCGACTTGTGTGTTTTGGGCTCGCCGAGCTGGGAAGAGCATCAGGGGAGTGCGTCTGGGCACGCTCATGTTTTTTTGTGGGTGAAGTGGACATCGGGATGTCAAGGTCAAGGTTGACAACCCAGATGGGGGCTTTGATTTGGGACAATCACATACTGATGGTAACAGAGCCAGTGAATGGATGCTAAGGTCAAGGGGAGAGGAGAGAAGGAAGAAGCAAGAGGGCAGAAGACAGAGGTTCAAGGAACTGCACTGAAGGAGCAGCCGCAGGGCAGCTGAGGTTGGCACTGCGCAGGCCGGGCCAAGGGCGGGACAGAGGGCAAGCAGAGGGGCCAGAGTTTCCGGAAGGAGGAGCGTGATCCCCTAGGGCCTAAGGGTTAGGACAGAAGAGGACAGTCGGCTTGTCCAGAAACAGAGCAGAGGAGATGTACCAGAGGTATTGGGAGAACCACCCAACACGGGGTCCCCCTGCTATTCTTCTCATTTCATAAGAGACAACTGGACACTGAGGGGTTTCCAGGCTGAAATCCAGCACATTTCAGCAACTGTAGATACCCTGTTGCTCTGGAAGTTGTCTTTAGACAACATACTCCAGCCACTGAGTGGTTAAAAAGGAAACTGAGATGGGCAGTCCTAGGAAGTTTCTCTGATTTTGTTATCACCTCATTCAGGCCAATGGAAACCTGTACTATGATACTTTACTTTGGCTTTTTATTTTTCCTCCCTCTTTTCATCACATCAGTGCAACCACACACACATGCACACATACACACCCACAGGGCATAAAAGGGCCCCTTTGCAAAAGCATTTTTTTTTCTGGATCAGACTCAGTGCTGCTTAGAGGGAGGAAAAGCAGAGCAGGGGGAAAGGAGAGATGCGAGCCACACTAGCTACTTTTCCTCCCCTTTAAGGCTGCCTGGTTACGGTCCTGGGAAAGAAAACCCCTGCATTCCTCCCCTTTAATTCAGTTTATTGTTAAAGCACAGGAGCAGCTAATCCTCACAGACCTGTAGGAGCTGGAGTGGGAGCACCGCAAGGTTCTTTCTGAGTCCCTGGGTAAGATGGACCTGCTTCTTTTTTTTGGTTTTAAGACGTTTCCTTGCTTAGTGGGAGGTGTGTGGCACCTGCAGAGTAGGTTTAAAGAGCCACTTTTGTGAGCAACTTGGTATTTATTTCAGCCCCAGTCCAGTCTTGCCTGATTCTTGTGCATTCAAGGGTAAGTAGGAATAATTAAGTCTGAATGGGGGTATGGGTGGGACCTCCACGGGGAGCCATCTGGCTGTTACTTCAGGGTTGGCTTGAATGGGAACCATTTGGACTTCTGGGCAGGAAACAGGGAGCAAAATATCTGTATATGTTCCTCCTGCAATGCCTGCCCGAGGGTTGCATTCCAGGGACAGACCTCCAAGCTCTGTGCCTAGGAGGGGCCATCCATCCGCAGGGAGTCAGGACCACCAGCATACTGGCACCGTCTGCCTTCTGCTCAACCTTCATCTCTTAACCTCTCTGACCCTGTCTGTCAAATAGGGGTGATGCTTGTTTTGTCTCCCTGCCTGGGTTGTACAGATTCGGAGAGCCAGTGGGCTGTTGGTAGACAGCTTGTGGCTCTGCAAACCCAAGGAAGGTACACCAGCCTCAGTCCCTCCTGGCAGGGTCCATAGGCAGGCTCCAGCTCCCTGTCCCTGGCTGCGTTAGGATGCAGAACTCAGCCTCGCATTGCTGTCAGTCCCAGGATCCCTTCTTCACCTTCCCCAGGGGCTCATTTATCTCCTTTCCCTCTTTAAACTTCCCTAGGTCAGTTATCAGGTAAACATGTTAAAAGGAGGTCTGGATTCACCACCAACCCCCATCCGTACCGTGCCCCCTTCTCCTCACGTAACTTTGACGCACAAACATTAACCCTGAGGTTCCCGCAGGCAGCTGCCGGGCTCACGCTGCTCAGGCTGCAGTGCGTGGCTAGCCAGCTGCTTTCTCTGGAGCCAGATAAATTGATCATGAGGAAAAGCTCTGAGAAGGGTCAAAAGAGTCAAGCAGGTTCCGTCTTGGGTAAGATGATCTTTCCCAGATCAGAGGTGGGAGGCAGAGCCCAGACCCTGTCAATCCTACTGACCCAAGCTTACCCAGGGCCAAAGATGAGACCTAAAAGGCCATCCCACAAAGTGCATAGTAATACCTGATATGGAGACCACACTTCACAGTTTATAGTGTGCTTTTAATTAATCTGTAGGACAAGCCCATTAGGCTAGTGAGGCAAACAGCATTTCTCCCTTAGCATAGATGAAAACACTAAGACTCAAAGAGGCTTGCCTGGGGTCCCAAGGCTGATACCGGTAGTACCATATGATGATGGTAGCATTTGAACCCAGATCCTCTGACATAACCAGTGACCTTTCCATGATACTACAGATAGCTATGGTGTATGGGTGTGCGTGTGTGCGTGTTAAGAGCACTCCTTAGAAAGATGGAGCAAAACTTTGGGTAAGAAGCTTGAGGTTCTAGTGCGAAAGGCTTGAGCTGGAGACAGAAGAGGTTCAGGGGGACAGAGGTCAGGCCGAGTGTTCCCAAGATCCAGCCTTTTCCCAGAGCAACCGAGTCACGTGTTCCAGGGGGACTGCCTGGGGTGTTGGGATTGAATGAAAGCATCCTCAGGAGGAGGGCAGAAGTGAGATCCCCCACAACCACCTGGAGGACAGAGGCAACAGGTCATACGGTGGGCTGGCAGGAAGTGCTGTTGGCGTCTGATGAACTGGAGCGCCAGCTCTGTCGTCTAACTGTGTTTGATTTGGGGCATTTTTCTTAACATTTCTCCTCATCAGTGCCTTAGCCATGGAGTTGGGGATATTTCCCTTGTAAGGCAGCAGCGAGGCATTAAACGAGACAATGCAGATAAAGTGCCTAGCACAGTGCCCCACCCAGGTGATCAGTCCGCGCAGCGAACTCTGTGGGGCTCAGGAGAAATTCCCACGGGGATTGAAAAGACACCCCTTCCCCCGTAAGAGGAGAGAACCCGCCTAGCTCCCTCTCCCCCATTCACACACGCACACACGCCCAGAAATAAACAGCCACACGGAGTGCGCGCGCCGCAGCCCGCCGAGCCCGCGGATGAATGAGCCGCGGCATGAATGAGAGGGGGAGCGGCCGCCACTGCACCCCGGCTGCGCGCAGGCGCTACAACCGCGCGCGCGCCGCCGCGGTCACCGCCAGGGGCTGGGGCAGAGCAAGGGGGCCCTGGGCTGCGCCGGCTGTCAGCACTGTCACTCCGGAGTCCCCCGACGCGGGGCGGGTAATGCAGATTCCTGCCACAGCCGTTCTGAGCTCAGCCTGCCCTGCCTTCTGTCTGCGCCCCCACCCCAGGGGGAGATCCCTCCTCTGACATCCCCGGGGGACTTGAGAGAATGCTCCTCTGCGGCGGTTTAAAGTAAGGAGCCCCCCATCTGTACAAAGGCACCTCTTGCAAAGGAGTTAGGTTTCTAGGCAGACACACAGTCCACTCTGTGACCCTTGAAAACTTAGGAGGATGCCCCTTGGAGACCAGCACATTGCCCGGGAAGAAAAGCAACACAGGCGGTGTTTACTCCAGTGTTGCCACAGATCTCTTTTCTTGGTTGAGTACCAGATGAAATAGCTGCTTTGCATGTCAGGAGCATGATGTATGTAAAATTATATACATCCTTAAATACTTGAGGATCATAGTGAGGGATGCTCCCACGATGGGAGGCATGTGGGAGCTGGCTCCTGTCATGTGCTGGCTATTCAAACTGTTGTTTCCCTCTCTCTATGCCCCCAGTGCAGTGTTTAATTCATGCGCCTGTCATATGGACCCCCTGAATAACACTTTAACTGCTGCAGAATTCTTCCTGCCCGTTGCTGTATCTGGCCTCCACAGGAATGCTGAGAAATGGGCAGAGCAGAGGTCATTACCTCATGCAACAGATGAGGAAACTGAGGCCCACGTGGTTAGGAGCACATTAAAAATAAGTAGTACACCCTGCTCTTTCCAGTAACTCTTATGTGTCTCCCTCTCAGCCACCTGGAGGATGCCCTTCGTTCCCTCCGTTAGAGGTACACAGTCAGCCTTCAGGAACACATGCCCTCAGGCTTGCTCTACAGCAGGAGGGATTTGGTTAAGCTTAAATTTGGATTTGAGCCTGAAATAAACTGTAGGAGTCAAGTGAAACGCATCCTTCCTCAGTGGCTTTGCAAACACAAATTGGCACGCAGAGTTGGCCTTTGAAACGCAAGGCTAGCGTGGGAGGGCTGGGGCTGGAGTCCGTGTTCCCCAGAGGTTCTGGGTCAGGCCGGAGGTCTCCAGGAGCCTTTGGGGTCCAGGGCCTGGGCCCTGGCAATCTGGCTGGCCTCCTGAGCTGCCGCCCATGAGCTGGAAGCAGGTTCTGACAGCACACACAGACCCAGCCGCGTGCCCATGACACCAGCAGGAGAGCCGGACCGTGCCCGATCACAGCAGGCTGCTGGGAATTTCACAGAGCGCCCAAACAAAAGGAGGGTCACATGGTATCCAAGAGGGCCTAGTCCCTGTTTTCCAAAGTAACTTCTGAGAAACCCTGGATCTCCTGGATGCCCGTGGGTGTTTGAAAGGAAGGGGTGTCTCCGTGTAGTGAGCTGGGGGAGTGCCGGGTCAAACAGCATCAAACAGGTGTCTGTACTTGTTCGTAGAGACTTTAACAGCTGACATAGATCGTGAATCTCCAAGAAGAGGCAGCACATCTGCTCACAGAGAGTCTTCTGGAACTAATAGTCTAGAAAACAAACTTCAGGGAACCTTAATCTAGTCCAGTCTCCTCTTTTCACTAAGAAAAAGTAGAAGCCCAGAGATCTACAGTGATTTGCTTGGGGCTGCCCAGCTCCTTGGTGCAAAGCCAAGACCAGAGCCAGAACTTGAGCTTTTTCTAGCGTGCCTCTCAATCCAGAGTCCAGGAAACTGTGGGGCCCCAGCAAAGTAAAGTCTCAGCTTTACCCTTTCAGTCCTTTATAACCAAGTGATTTATATATTGCATGACTGCATGCAGCAGCCTGGAGGCAGACAGCACATTCTTATGAAGGATAATCCAACTGATAACCTCTCTCCCAAGACCCACAGGCCTCTCTGAGTCACGTTCCCAAGAAACGGAAAACCATGGAAGCAGACTAGAAGGCAGACCTAGGGAAGTAATTCCTCTGAAGTCAGTGAAAGAGCCACCCACGGTCCCTCAGGAAGGCTCTGAGCCTGCTCACCAGGCCCCAAAGTGAGTCATGCCTCCTTGCTCAGAAGCCCCAGGTGAGATTACTGACAAAGCAAGGTTGCTCTTCCACAGGTAAAGCGGAAAGCCATGATCTGCAGGTTGAAGGCTGCAGAGGTGCCAGTCAAAGATTCTGTCCTTCCCTGCCCCCATCTCCTGAAGTCTGTTCATGTCCTGTTTAGAAACCCTACTGTGGATTTGGGAAACACACTGGACTGAATGGAACTGAGTGCCTCTGGATTAAAACATGGTGCTCCTGAGACTCTGGGCCATCTTATCAAGAGAGGTGACACTCTTAAGCAGTTACCCAGCTGATTCACTTATTAAGCACCTCAGCACAGTCTTAAGTGGCTATGGCTCAAAATAGGAAATTGCTGATAAGGAGGCCGTATGAAGCAGGGCTGGCAGAAGAGAGGGTCCAGGGCAGTGTGGGGTCACGGGGTGGGACCTGGCACCTTCAGGGTATGTGATGGCAGTGAGGCCACTGAAGACAAACCTCCCCTGCTTAGGGTTCGGTCTGCCCTGGTGCTGCTCCTGTGACCAGACGGAGCCTGGGGAGGGGAGGGCAGAAGGCATGTGAAGGGCACTGCCTCCTGGGCTCTTGGCCCAAGCATCTCTCACCAGCATCTCATAAACAGCCAGGCTGGATGCCACCCTGGGTCACACAGCCCGTCCCCAGAAGCAGAGAAAAGGCTACACTCAGAGGCAGCGTCCACCCCAGGGCTGTGTGATCTTCACTTTAGGAAGAAATTTTCCCTCTTAAGTCTCCTCCCCAGTGGTGAAATTTCTCCCCCAAGAGACCAGAAAGACAACCCCCAAATTGCAGCTGAGCACTAAGTGGGAGCCAGGCTCAGCCCCAGGCCCACGGGAGAAAAGGAGACGCGTGAGGTCTTTGTCCACTCAGAGTGACTTTAGCGAGGAAGAGCATGCCTGTGGGTGGGGGTGGGAAGGTGGGCTGCCTCCAGATAGAAGCATCAGGGAAGGCCCCTTTGAGTGTCCCAGGGAAGTTTTGCTGACCAAGAAGGGGGGGACCCAGAGCCCACCCCGCACCCTGCAGTAAGGATGATAGCAAAGAAGCCACAAGAGGTCAGCTCTCTGTGGCCATTCAGCCCCTCCTGCTGCCATACCCTAGGCACAGCCTCACAGCGGGGCCTCTGGAGAGGGGGCCCTCCTGCCTTCCCTTCCCAGGGCACAGGTCTGCCTGCTGGCAGGTTCCCCTGTGGAGCAATATAAAGAGCACAGCCTCTGCCTCTCCATACCCATCTCCAGTCCTGCTCCGCTGCAAAGCCTTCCCTGATCAACTCACCCCCCAGGGCTCTTCTCCTCACTGACTCATTTAACTAACACGGGCCGGACCCTTCATATGGCTCAGGGCTAGGGACTAGGGATTCCAAGATGGGTAGCGCACGGCCCCTGCCCTCCAAACACCTGCAGTCTGGTGAGGGGAACAGGATGTAAGCAAACGACTGGTCTGTTTTTAGTTGTTTATATACCCATGCTTGGTCTTTCTAACTTGATTGTAAGCACTTTGAGGGGTAGCCTCCCGTCATAGGAATGTCTATATTTAGTCCAGTGGGTACACAGGAGGTAATCAATCAATGCTTATTGAATGAAAGGGTGTTACCTCCCCAGGTCAAAGATGGTCTTATAAATAAGGTCATTTCCTTTGCCAGGAGCCATTTTTGCAGAATATTCTTGAGGGTCTTGCCCTATTGAGGAGTGGGGGTTTTGAACCAGCCATGAATGCTCACATCCATGGCATCTCCTGGGCCACACACGTGACCCCTGCTCTAAATCTCAGAGAGATCTACAGTGGCTATGCCTGAGCTTGAAGCCCTATGGAAGTTGTTGCCTAAAATAGAGTGAGAGGTGGGGCGTCCTTTGGAAACAAATGACAGCAATGTTGGAGATTCAGCCTTCTCAGAATTCATCTTATATTCCTCTGCAAGGACCTAGATTACGGAAGTCAGGACAAAAGGAAGGGCGGGCTTTAACACAAGAAGCAGGATATAGCAGTGGAATATGGGCTGCCCCTCTCAGAGCCCACTCTTGGACCCCAACCAGCCTGGGCAGGGGTCTGGAGCATTCTCTGAGGTCGAGGAGGAGTGGGAATGAAGCAGGGGTGTCGGGGTCTGGGCCCCTGAGTGTTCCACATTGCTCTGAAGATAGAACTAAGTTGTTAGGATGGAGTGTATGGGAGGAGGGGTGGGCGGGAAAGATGTTTTCTTACAGCCTAGCTTAGGCTAAGAATACTATGTTTTTAAGCTATTTAAGAGAGATGGGAAAGAAGGAACAGTGAGTACAGATCTGCTAATGAGGTGGTGGTGCCTCCTGGAGAGCAGGCCATCATCGTGCTGGGGCTCCAGCAGGGGCGGCGATGAATGCCCAGCGAGGCCGACCTGAGCTGCAGAGAAGGCCCTAGGCTGGCCCTTCCCTGGAAAGCAGCGTCTGCAGCCCTGTTGTTCGATGGGCAGGAGAGACACAGGGAGGCACCCAAACTGGCCCTGTTGATCTGGCTCCTTTTAGCATCCGCCCCTTCATCCTCCTGCCCTGCCCTTTTCAGGACTTTGTCTGTACAGCTGCATGTCTATACAGTAGGAAGCACTTGGGCCAGCCAGATGCCAACCACTCTGATAAGTAGAAGCCACTAGATTTGGGCTCAGATCTGCAGAGTGAGATCTGGCTAAAGATAGCCCTCTATTCCAAGATTTCATCTTCCCCAAAGCGATCTCTGGGCTTTCATTTGTCTCCGTCTTGTAGACGGTGCCAAGTCAAGGCTCAGCCCACTACCGCACTGCTGGTGAGTCCCCCTCCGGCCAGTGCCTGGCTCTGAAATGCCGTGGTCCCTCTGGGCTGCTGCCCCGACCAAAGGAGAAAACAAATGGGCCTGAGGATACGAGCCCAAGTCAGCAGGTCTACGTTGGGCTGTACCAAATGCTACGGAATTCTTAATATTCCTCACATGCATTTTTCATAGCAATCACCATCATGATATAGCCAGGTTAGAAACTTCAACACCATGCTGGAGTGTACCAGAAAAATTCAGCTTCTTTATTTCCTATAAAATCCTTCTCAGGAACTCCCACCCCATCAGGCAGCAAAAAGGGAAATGAGGAACTTTACATATGAACCTGTCCATTATAGCATCTCAGGTTGAAGAATCTCATTTAGCTGACTCGGTCTCTTTTAGGAAAATACGCAGCCATGAGAGAGGCTTTCCTCTTGCTCTACTTCAAGGTGGCATTTTATGTCATCAGGTACTGCTTTGACCTGGTTGTGGCGTGGGAGAAGGGAGCCTCAGACTTACCAGGCACCTGGGATCCCAGTTCTCTGGGATTTCGCCAGAGGCTGACTAGTGCCCCCTGAGGTATGACTGTTCCCATCTGGCCTGTGGGGTGTCAAGCTAACACCCTCCACTGACAGCCTAGATTCCAGCCATTTGCTTCCACCTGAGGAGCCCTGATTATGTCTTTCTTGTTTCAGACCCCAGGTAACCAGGGCCATGGGGAGAGATGTGATGATAAATGTTTAATGACTGGTTCTTGGAGGTTGGCATAAGGGGGGAGGAGAAGTTCTGACTATAGTATATGCTTGTTTCTGTGGTATAAATACTCCCATTCTGGCCAATTCCAAGCTAACAACACAAGACCCTTAACATGGAGCCAGGAGAGACATGCAGTTGGCTGGCACAAGCTGACAGCCACAGGCCCTGGGGACTTTCCAGGGTCCATGCAGGTCACACATCACTGTTTCACCCACCTTCTCCCTCTAGGCCTGCCCTGTGCTTACCTATTACATGTGGATGCAATCAGAGATGCCCCTAGGTTTACAGTATCCAGCCAGCAAGGTTCCAGGAAGCCCACCCACCCATGCCACTGATCTCCCCATTCCTGGATGGGTGTCCTTCTCCAAGAGGGTGACAGGGAAAATGTGCACTGCTGACAATGACACCACTGCCTCCTCATCCCCTTCCCGGGATCCCCTGTGTCTATCTTTCCACGCCTCTTCCTCTCTAGCAAGGACCTCACTTGTATCATATTCTTCTGGGTCTTAAGCCTCATAGTGTGTCTTAATGGCAGAAGAGGTTTCCCTCTGTACTATAGGACCTACTTAATGGCATGAATCCACCAGGTGGGGATTAACCAGGAATGACAATACATAGATTTAATAGCTTCCAAATTGTCTCTCTTCACAACTGTTTAATATGTGTGAGACAATGTGCTAAATCTCTGTGTACACTAGTTCATTCTGTCGCCCTGGGACTGGACGAGCCAGGCAATGAGCAGGTAAAGTAATGTGAACAGACAGATTAGAACAGACAGAACCGTCACCTGTGTGTCCATCAGTACGTACCCAGCACCTACCGTATCATAGGTGTTGACTCAGTGGAATGAATACGGTACCTGCAGAACTCTGAGAGAGAGCTAGGACATGATGCCAATCACATCTTAATGAATAACTATTTTCCCAGCACTGTGCTAAATGATGTGGGAGTTACAGAGGATAAGACACAAAGCTCGTTCGTCTAACGTCCATTCGTTCAACCTGCAGCACGTAGGGGAGAGGCAGGGGTAGGGAGGGTTGGGGGAGGTGGCAGAGCTGATATAATAGGTGACAATAGGAAGTCGGGCTGACAGGATAGTTTGAATAAACCTGGCGATCACCTGGTAAAGCAGGAAACGCCTCAGCTCTGCTCAGGTCCCCTCAAGGTGGATATTCCCATGTTCATCTATACGTGTGCTGTTGCCCTTGAATATATACGTACAAGGCGGAACTTGCAGTACTAGACTCTAAACTCCCCAAGCATGCAGCCAACACCGTGGGCATGTGGTAGATGTCCAATTGCCTTCACTGTAGTAATTTCACAAGTGGGGAGAATAGTCTTATTTTCACCAGTTAGCCAGGTTTTGCTCCTTATCCTCCCTTCCAGTCCTTACATGAGAGATGTGAGCCTTTTAGTTCTTGTTGCAACTTGCTCGCCTCTAACTTGAGAAACCGGCTGATCAGACCCTCTCTTCGCTCCTCACACAAAGCTTCCCCGAAAGCTTCAACTCTGGAGGCGATGGGGCGGAAGGAAGAAGATGACTGCAGTTCCTGGAAGAAGCAGACCACCAACATCAGGAACACCTTCACCTTCATGGAAGTGCTAGGATCGTGAGTCCCGGGGCCGAGCTGGGCGGCGGGGAGTTCTCTGGGGAGCCGGCCAAGAGCTGTTCTGAGCCAGCAGGGACAGACAGACGGGGCCTGAGGCTGCCGTGACACCATCTCAGCAGCTCTAAGAGACCCAGGCAGGTGGAGTAAGGGCCTCAGGGGAAGGGGAGGGGTGGGTATTTAGGGTAATGCAGAGGATGAGTTAATATTCTGGAACCCTCAGGGATGCCAGCCCTTTCCCAGGGTTCTACCTCCTGACACCCCCACCCCCACCCAGGGACCCTGCCCCGCGTCCAATTCTGTGACACCCTGTGAATTCTTACCCTGGTGGCAGGAATGAGGAGTTCTGGGGCACATCCGGAGATTCTGTGACCCTAGAACTTTCCTGGGCCTCCTCACCCAGCGTCCTCGTTTCCCCCAGCAGTGGACAGGTCAACCCCACTGTCTGTGGCAGACAGAAGAGAAGGGGCTCCCAAGCCTCAGAGATCTGAGGGGCTGCACACCCCTGAATCAGCTCCCTGCCACCAGCATCCTCTCTGTTCCCTCTTTAAGTGCCATGTTGGAAAAATAAAGTCACCCCATCACCCAAACTCCTAGCACCCTCCAGCGTGTCTGTGCCTGCCCCTGACAACGATTACACGGCTCGAGGAGCAGAGACAGCTTGTCTGGGGCTGCCTCTCCTCCGGGAGGGCGCTGACGCAGGCCAGCAGCAGCCCCGGGCCCCTGGCTCCCACAGCCTCAGAACCCCAGCTGGCCGGCTCATTGGTCTGGGCTAATTGGGCCCCAGGAAGTGAGGGGCTGGTACTGGGCTGTCCATTGAATCAAGCTTTCCCTTTAGCCAATTCTGGCTAAGTTCCGCTTCCTGTGCCATGGCTAGGAGGCAGTGACCTCGGGCAGTAACAATGAAGCTTGGCCACACTCACTGGAGATGAAAGGAGCCAGGCTTGGCCCTGACAGGAGGCCTCTGAGCCCTTCCTGCCCAGGCAGGCTTCAGCCCCTGTGCACATCTCAGCGGTGGTGCTGGTCATCAGCATGCTGGCCCTCAATCAAGGGACTTGGCCCAGACAGGGGCGGCTAGAGGGGGGTGTTTGAGTGGCTCAGAAATGATTGGCTGTTAGAAGCAGACACCGCTGTGCTCATGGAGCTTAGTGAAGTCTGTCACAGCAGAAAGCTCAGGGGACATTAGAGTCACCTGGGGGGCTTATCCCCTAACTTTTAACTGTGAAAATGTTAAAGCAAAAAAAAGGCAAATAATAGTACAGTGAGCACCAATATACCTACCACCTAATTCAAAAAGTGTTAACATTTCACTATATTTGTTTTAGATACACCCACACATAAATATTGACATCCTGGAACAGTTTGTAAACAGGTCGCAAACATCATGACACATCACCTCTGAATTCTTTCTGTCTGCAACTCCTAAGAATAAAGATGTTTTCTTCTATAGCCACAATATCATTGTCACATTCAGGAAAATTAATAATAACTCCCTAATGTCATTTTAGCCTAGCTAATTTTTGAAAATTACAGATTCTTGGTCCCAAACTTACCAAATTGGGATTTGGGGAGATATGACCCAATAGCCAACCACCTATATTTGTAGTTCTCCTGGTGGCTCTTATGCATCCAGCCCATGCACTGGTTTGGAGGGGGCTGGGGGCAGAGAGGACAAGGCAGGGGCAAGCCACAGTTGTCGCAGCAGTTAGGGCTGAGCAGGAGCTAAAGAGAAGGCATCTCTGCGGTGCTCAGGGAGGGGACAGGCAGCCGCAGGCTGCAGACCCCACGCAGTACAAGGTGAGGGGCTGTGGAACAGGGAGAAGCTGGGCAGAGCAGACTCCCTGTCAGGATGCAGCAGAGCCCTACGACAGAGGCCCCTTCTCTTCAGTTCTCAGCTGCCCTGGAGCAACCCATCAGGGGGAATAGGTCTTTGCTACATCTTCCTGGATGCCATCCACAATGCTAGGGCCTTCAGGCAGCCACAAGGACATTAGGCAAAGCTAGTCCAGAGCGGGGGGCATTGTCACCCAAGTGCCAGGTCTCTTCCTTTCACTGTCCAGGAAGATATTTTTCTCCCTGTCTCCTCCACCATGTCCTTTGCCACCCAGGCTCCCAGCAAGAGTGGAAAGATACTCAGAGAAGGAAACGCAACCCAAAAGTACTATTGCAGCAGGTGCTTCTGGCCCTGAAGGCTCTGCTTGTCTGCCTTCCGACCTGAGCAACCCTGGCTGCTTAAAACTAGCTCTCTGCTCCCCGGTCTCACAGATGGCACAATTAAGTCCTGTAATCCCTCTCTCTGCCCCTGCCACACACACCACAGACACCACACACACACACACACACACACAGTATAAAACAGCATGAGCAGAACAGCAGTAACGCCATTTCATCTGCCACAGCATTGCACAACTCCATTAGGTGCCGTTTACGTACATTTCAGTGTACACGGTACCCCAAGGAAGGCTTTCATCTGATCTCCTTCCACAAGAGGACCCGGAGTGGATGGCAGCTTTGAAGTCAGGGGACCGTCCATGTATGGTTCTACAGGTAGAGGTGAGAAAGGGAGCACTCTGGAAGTGGAGCCTGCCATGTGGATCCTAGATTCTTAAAGGAATCTTTAAGGCTATGTGGTTCAACGCTCTGATTTTGTAATAAAGAAAGTGGGGTCTAGAGACCAGTAGAACATATAAGGAATCCCAACCCAGAGCCCTCACACATCTGCCCACCCATCCGCCCGTGCAACCATCACGCAGACGCCATAGAGCATTTTCCATATGTAACCAGGCATAGAACCTGGCGCCACCCTCCTCCTCCTACCTTTGTTCCCTGCCCCATGCTTTACCCACAGCACTGGACTGCCCGCTGGCGGCCCACCCCTACCCCCTGCTCAGCACCTCCAGGCTTTTGCTCATGCTTCTTTCCTACCCGCACCTGAAACATCACTTCCAACTTGGTTTTTCCAATGGGCGACCTCTCATTCCTCCCTTAAAACTGAACTCAGGGTGCTCTTCGGTCAGAGGGCGATATTTATGTGCTCCTCAGCCACCGCAATTGGTCACTTGGTCCACATTAGGAAAAATGAGCCCTTTCCTTTAGCCTGCTGTCTGCTGGGAAAAACATGTAATAATTAATCACATGAAAGTGTCCCAGTGTCTCCAAGGTGAATGGCATCTGCTGAAGTTGTGCAGTATCCAACCTGCCCAACAGTAGCAAAGGTCCTGTCTTAAGTGTTCATTGTCTGTGGCCCCCGAATACCCACTGGTTATCTGTATGGGTCTGTCTCTCACACTAGATGCTAAGCTAGACCAGTATTAATCCAAGTACCTGACACAGAGAGGTTCTGTTAGCCAAACAAGCACGCACTGAATGCCTAGTAACATTTTTCAAATCAAATGTTAATTGCTCATTTGTCTGTGTTCTTCACTAGTCTACCGGCTCCTTAAGAGCAGAAACACTTACCTTTCCATCTCCAGTGTCTAAGGCTCAGTAGGTGCTCAATAAATCTTGATTGAAGGGCTGGGTGAATGAATAGAGCAAGCTCTGAAGGCTCTGATTAACTCAGTTCCAAGTGCAGCTGGGGGAAACAGGAGACTCAGCCACAGGAAACAGTGACTGTTTTCTAATGCAGATTCTCGGAGTCCTCACACCAGCTTGACTCTTCAATCTAGAGCCCAGATGGCGGGGGAGAGGACAGCTCAGCTGTTTCCTCACTTAAACTCTATCTCCTGTTGCTACCAAGGGTTCTCCCTAATGATATCCAAACAATAATAGTAATAAAAACAGCAACAGTATCTAATTTAATAGATGTCAGGAATGCTTTTAAGCCCTTTATGTATATTAACTCATTTAATCTTCTGAACAACCCTATGAATCAGATACTATTGACATTTCACTTTTCATATGAAGAAACTAGATATGCAGAAGTTAAGCAACTTATCACCCAAAAAGCTGAGGTTCTAACATGGACAATCTAGCTCCACCATCCACTAGTTCATCTCCATTCTGATAATCTGGTCTCCAGAGGACCCCCTTGAAACCGAGAAGCCTGTAATTTGCAGTCCTACTCTGTGTCCCTATTGGGCTCAATCCTCTCCATCTTCAGAAAGCCTGCCCAGAGCTGCTGGGTTCTGCCTTTTGTCCTGGCAGATCCTACGGAATAAGAGGGTGCAGAGCCCTCTTGCCTCTGACAGTTGGCTCAGGGTCATTATCACCCTCTAAAACTGATACAGGGGTCTTTTCTCCCTTACTGTGTCTGAGTGCTGTCCCCCAGGGCTCCCTCCGACAGCCACTCTGGTGAGCCATACTTCACCATATTGAAAGTAGTGAAGCAAATGAACTCTGCAGTGCCCTCCCTTTAATGGATTTACCAAGTGGAGAAATCTCTCTGTAGCCAAAGCAGAGTCTCTGGGAGTCCTTCCCAAATTGCAGAACCAGAAATAGAACCCACCTAGTCCCTGGGTCTATAGTCAAATCGTTTCTTTCCTATGTGATAGATAGAGGAAGGACACAGGGGCATGTCAGATAGGGTCTGCCGTCAGCACAGCTGGTCAGGTGCCCATCACGACAGTGGAAACTAACAACAAGCCAGACCTTCTTTCATCTACCCCGTGGTTTTGCCTCCAGCAATGTTCACTAGCCAAATCAGTACTGTCATGTTTATCTTTTCGTATCTTTTATTCAGGGGAGCTTTTTCAGAAGTTTTCCTGGTGAAGCAAAGGGTGACTGGGAAGCTCTTTGCCCTGAAGTGCATCAAGAAGTCCCCTGCCTTCCGGGACAGCAGTCTCGAGAATGAGATTGCTGTGTTGAAAAAGTGAGTGGCTCTTAGGGTGGGTTGGGTACAACTGTGGGATAGAAACATTTCCTTCCCAGATTACCTTCGAGAAGGACTGGGGCTGGATTTCCATATTCAAAAGTTTACATACTCTCTTTGACTGAGTTGGTGGGTCAGTTTGGGTCAGTGTGATCAATCAGCTAAGTTTGGACAGACAGCTGTCTTACTGATTTTTTTTCCAGCTCAACGACTAGTGAACCAACCGGTGGCAGCATCTGGTTTGTGCACACAGACCGGAGAGTAGTGAGCTTAAGGCGGCAAGAATTGATGGAGGGCCAATACCAGGAAGAATCAAAAGTTAAGCAAGCAGCATATGATTTGGAAATTATTCTCAATTTGGACCAAAGCAACTGTAGGTTCAGCTTCCCAACCATCATGATAGAGTCCACACTAACAAAGCATCAAATGTTTACAGCAGAACTCAAACAATACAGCCTTGTGGAACCCCTGTGGTGTGCCCGAAGTGTAACAGCCATCAGTGCCACGAGGATGAGGCCAAGGAAATCCCTCACCCTCAGGAACTCACATGTTATGGGCGGAGACAGAGGTGGCAGCCACAAACCCTAATCCCACTGCATGTGAGCCACACTAGCCGAAGGCAAAGTTTGAAGGAAACAGATTCATTTTGTCTACACATGTGTTTCCGTGAATATGGAGTATTAGGTACATTTTCTAAGAAGAGGGACCTTGATGGATGAGTAGAATTTTGTGCAGGTAGGAAGGGCAGTGCTGAAAGGCAATTCAGGTCAAGAGTAGCATAAGTTTTAACATAAAATCATGAAAGTGCAAAAGATACTAGGGCAGAGTTAGTATTGGGAGTCCCGGAACTCGGAGTGTATACCGTCAAGGGACAGAAAATGAAATTAAAATGGTCAAGGGAGACCTTATTAAAAGGGGTCTTGGACGCCATGATAAATAATGTCAATGAGAGCAAGAAGTAGGGTCATCTTTCTTATTGCATTGTACCATCTGTCCCCCACAGCATAGGTGCTCAATAAACATGTGTTCAGTGAGTAAACCATTGATAAGTTCATCTTAGTATTGTCAGCTTACAAATGTAGTTGAATCCATCAGGTAACCATTGTAAGAGGTCTATATTTTTAGAAATACCTTAAGAATGACAGCTATTATTGGTTACGTATTTACTGTTCCCCAAGCACTGTACTAGGCATTTTACATGCATTATCTCTTTTAACCCCAATATAACCCTTTGTGAGAGATGCACATGGAAAGTGAGGCTTAGATTTGAGTAAGCCGGCCAGTTACCGCCATTAGTGCCGAGCTGGATCTAAACTCAGACCCAACCGACTTAGAGTCTAAGTTCTTAACCCATGTGCTGCACAGCCATGATTAAAACATCTAGAAATTTTCCTGCTGGACAGATATGCACAGAAATGCTGCCTGGGAAGAATGGGAAGCGAAGCCCCCCAGCTATTACGGTTATTCTGCTTTACTGTGCTATTACTCTGCTCTGAGTAACCGTAGACAGAGGTCATCTACAGCAAGGTTTTCTGGCCACAGTGCTATTACCATTTTAGACCAGATGATTCTTTATTGGGTTGGGGGCCATGCTGTACAGTGTAAGCTGTTCAGCTACATTCCTCTCTCTACCCACTAGATGCCAATAGCACCTGCTCCCTCCCTACTCGTGATGATCCAAAATGCCTCTAGATATTGCCAAACGTCCCCTGAGGGACAAAATAGCCCTGGATGAAAATCATTGATCTAAGGCATCCTACAGAACTGACCCCCCAAATGAGCATCTGTCCTGCTTCTCCCAATATCCTGGAACAATGATTTTGTGGCACTTCCCCCATGGTGACCCATGAGGACACTTATCAGCCCTAAATCTCTCCTCTTATGGCCCATGTTCTTCATGCGATGCTTCTGAAGGGGACCTGGGCACCCATTGTGTGAAATAATCTAGTTTCGGGCACTCCCTTGGCCTTCCTCATTTCCTTTAACTTTTACTTGGTAAAGTTTAGTGACATTCCTGGAGTAACAAGGAAATGTTTGTTCCCTGTAGGCAAGATGATCAATTATCCATTAAAAAAAGGGACTGACCACCACTCTGGGGGTCCTTTCTCCAGGATTTCACTGGAACTGCCTACTCAGTAGGAAAGCTGCATGATCTTCCTAAACATGCTCATCAAAAGTCTCTAACAGAAATAAAAGTCCAGTTGGCCTGGGTCTGCATTCTCTGTCCGTACAACCTAAACCACATGGCTTTCACCACGACCCTTACTTTTCCCAGGATCAAGCATGAGAACATCGTGACCCTGGAGGACATCTACGAGAGCTCCACTCACTACTACCTGGTCATGCAGCTGTAAGTGAAAGGGGACCCACTTCCTACACAGACATCTCACAGGGCCTGGGGGGCCTAGAGGACGCTGGTTAGTGGTGAGGGAAGGATGGTCATTAAAAGACAACATCAAGTTTAGTTCAAGAGGCCCTGAAATGCCAAGAGTTCTGTGAAATACAATATGCCACTGGTCATGGTCGTGTTCTATGTGGACAGAGGGGTAAAGCTTGAGCTGATAATTGAGTTGGTATGTACCAGTCCAGCCCTACCAGTCATTAAAATATTAACTACCAGCCAGCAAATAGCTGTGACCCCAACACCTGCATCCTCCCCTGCTGTCCAGCCTCTCCCCTCAGACTTTCTGGACCCCCCCCCACACACACACACAGCACCCTATAATAGAAGGGGTAATGCCTAGTGTAACAGGAGGCCTCAGAACCCTTTTCTGGGCCATAGCTTGAGTCCATTTTGACCAGTCAGTCTGTGTCCATCCAAGTGGATATTAAATGTTTTAACATCACTTCAGGGTAAAACCATTGTAGGATTAGAAGACAGGTAGATATATTGCAAGATCAAGACTTTCCCATATTTAAAAACAGGCTGTAATTGTGTGTGTCCATCTGGACCAGAAATGGTACCTCATTAGAAGGGTTTCCTTATCATTATCATGTATAAATAAGAGTTCTGCCTGAGAGTGACAGCTGCAGGGATCGGCCATTGCTCCTGAGGGCTCAGCCTTGGGCCCGGAGATGCTTCTATTTATCAAGTGCACACACACACACACACACATCACTGTGTAATCGTATTGTGGCTGGATTCATGTTATTGACTGATGGGCTGATTCCTCAGAAACTTTAATGAGCTGACTCAAGCCTAAACAGCCTATTAACTCCTAGGCTCACCTGAGTCCCAGTGACTATCAGGAAGTCAAGAGAGTGAGGTAGAGGGTGCCCGGAGTGGCACTAACAAGTCAACAGGGACCACGCGGCCAATTCAACAGGATTCCCACCGTCAATCAGACAGCCCAGGTGAGGCGGGGAGGTAGGCAGATTCAGATGTCACTGAAGAGCGGCCAGGCCTAGGAGAGGACCAGCTCCAGGACCCAGGTCAGTCTGAGTCAGGAATTCACAGCTGTGTACATAGAGTAGCTTTCTCATGGACCTGCAGCTCCTAGAGTGGAGTCCAGAGCTTCAGGACAGCAGCCAAAGGAGTAGATGGTGTGCATGTTGATTGAAGAAGCCCTGTTGCCTCATCACTGCCTGGCCCCGTCCTGTGTGCATGTTCACACCCAAATGTCATGGAACCGTGGGGGGACACCTGCGATAGAGAGATCAGAAACCCGGGCTCATGGCTGAAGTAGTCAGGGGTGCTGATCCAGGAGAAGGCCTCAGGAGGGCATCTCATTGTCTTCACATACTTACAAAGGCTCATAGGAAAGGACGATGTTCTTTTTCTGGGTGGCCCCAATGGTATGTGCTGGTAGAAGCTACAGGGAGTCAACTTCCATCATAATTATAGAAATATTAAGAAGGTGACACAAGATAAAGCAGTCTGTCTTAAGAAGTCATGAGTTCTTTGCCACCAAGCTATTCCACTACTGACTAGAAAGCTTCTTGGCAAAATAGTATAGATGGCATTCAAGGCAGGAGGGCCAGCCTCCTCTTAACACTCCTCTGAACCTGAACATTCCATTTCATTTGAGCCTTAAAACACCACTACCCCTCCACCCCATAATTCCCACTTTAGACAGCCCAGTGTTGCAAAATAAGGAAAGACTTAGTCTTACTTGAACACCTTCTCACTTTGCCTGATTTCAGTTTCACCATATTCAGTTTCTAGCATGCCTTCCTGTGCCTTAGGCCAGGAAAGAAGGCAGCTAAGACATGTGTCCCCTCTAAGAGATTATTGGCTTCTTTCTAGACCCTAACCAGGGGGCATTTTGCATTTTAAAGGACTTTTTCAGGGAGTGGTCAATGGTTGGCCCAGAAAAATGACTTCTTAGTGATACCACTCCAGCATGCAAAGGCGGAATTCTGAGCTTGGAGGGGTCCTCTCTGCACAGTCCCTGAGCACCTGCCTATTCTGACTCAGCTGTGTCCACGGCTGCAGAGCAAATACATTCATGTCCCTTTGACCTGAAATAAGAACTGGATTCCTGCACTTGCCCCTGTGCCCGCAGTGTTTCTGGTGGGGAGCTCTTTGACCGGATCCTGGAGCGGGGTGTCTACACAGAGAAGGATGCCAGCCTGGTGATCCAGCAGGTCTTGTCAGCAGTGAAATACCTCCATGAGAATGGCATCGTCCACAGAGACTTAAAGGTACCAAGGTGGGACTCCTTGGTGGGACAGAGAATGACCCGTCAGGAGACTGCATGGGTCATGGGTAGTCTAAGGTCTGTAAAGCAGAGGGTTGTACTAATAGACTCCTGAGTCCCCTTCTGCCCTCAGATTCCTAAAACAAATCACAGATAACTAAGCAATCATTGTTAATTTGCACCTCAACCTTTTCTTGAACTTTTCATTAGGCCCCACCCTATTAGGATAGCAAGATAACCACACGTCTTGAACCCAGCCACAGTCAAAAGCAAATGTAATATATACTTACTGAGGGTCAACATTGTGTCATGTGTGTACCAGACTTTAGAGAGATCAAAGATCATTAATAGTTGGTTTCCTCAAAAAAGAAATAGTGTTAAGGTGGTTGGGATGAGTGGATTAGTAGGTTAACAGCTGTAAAGCTGAGCAAAGTTGGTCATAAACAAAACACAGATTGCTAGGATATGGCGGCAAGAGTTCAAGAAGAAGGAAGGAGGGAATAGTTGGAAGAAATGGGCCTGGCCTTGAAGTCAGGAGCCCAGGGTGCAGCTTTCTCTGAAATTATTTATTACGGGGAAGAAAACAAATGTGTGTTTCAGATGATTGTATCCCACACACTACATGATATTTCTCTTCCACAGCCTGAAAACCTTCTGTACCTCACCCCTGAAGAGAATTCTAAGATCATGATCACAGACTTTGGTCTGTCCAAGATGGAACAGAGTGGGGTCATGTCCACTGCCTGTGGGACCCCAGGCTATGTGGGTAAGCCCGGGAGTGGGAGGGAGTTTGACCAGCTGACTATATCCAACCACATGGATATTATTTACAGAAAGGGTGGTTATGGGAAGATATGGTTCAACTTCAGGAGCAATCCAGGTAGAACATTCATGTATGAGGTTTAGGGTAGATTCCATTTATCTCTGGAACTACCCCCTATGGCTCCCAAATCCTGTATCTTTAAAGACAGTCTACCCCGAGCCCTTCCTACGGTCCCTGTCTATACCTGACTGTCACTGTTGCAGTCAGACTTCCAGCCTTTGTCTATTCAGCTAGACCAGGTGCAGAGATAAAATCACAAACCCAGAGATCATTAGATTGTGGAGGGGTTGACCACTCATCACCCCTTTCTTTTCTCCCACTCTAGAGGAGACCTCAGCCCCCCAGTTGATAGTTCCTGGGGCACAGTGTTGACTTTGAATCTGAGGAACCTAGACCCAAATGTATACCCAAGGAAACACACTAGGAAGCTAGCAGAGGTCAGGCCTCCTGACTAAAGCCCCTTAGGGGCTTCTGAAGCACCCAAGAAAAGTAAAAGCCGGCAAGTTACTATGAAAGCATTCCTGAGATCCATAGGGGAGAAAGTAAAAATTCAGAGCACCAGCCCTGCGCCTTCCCTCTTAGCCAATCATCACCTAGTTGGGGTTGGAAAGTGGGAAGCAGAACCCTGACTCAGTAGCAGGAATCTGCTCAACCCCCTAAAGAGAGATCAGTCACTTACCATCAGGTATTGGTTACAAAACCCTAGAATTTGAAATAAATACAGAAGGTAGCTCTCTGCTGCCCCAGAGCTCCTCATAGAGCTCTCCATCTGATAATGGCCTCAGACGGATAGGACATTTACTGCCTGCCCTCTGGGAGCTCCTAACTTTAACAGGGGCGTCTCAGCCTCTGCCTTCAAGGAAATTCCGATCCAGTGGGAAAGAGACAACTCCTACCTTGCAGATTTCTTGTTGGAGGGAGATACACAGCCCCTGCCTCAGAGATCCGCCGTCTAAGTGGGGAGACATAGGCCCTACCTTCAGAGCTTACTTATTCTGATGGCAGAGACATAGCCCTGGAGATCCCCGGTCTGACAGGGGCCTTGAAGGCTGATGGAGAAATATTAAGTCTAACGGGAGAGTCCCGCCCTAGGGAAGTTTCGTGTCACTGACACAACCGGGTCCCAGGTTTGCCCCGGGCCTCTTCTCCAGGCCTCTTGCTCGCCTTCGGCCCTCCCCCCTTAGTCCTGTCCTCTTGCCCCAGCCCTGACTCCGCCTTTGGTTTGCTGCAGCTCCGGAAGTGCTGGCCCAGAAGCCCTACAGCAAAGCTGTGGATTGCTGGTCCATTGGCGTCATCACTTACATACTGTGAGTAGAAGCTGGCATTGGCTCAGTTCCTGAGAGATCTCAGAGCCTGCTCACCCCTTCTTCTCCCCTCCCGTCTCAGCTCCCCTGGCAGCATTTATCTTCAAAGCACGTGCGTGTACACGTGCACGCACACACACACGCTCTTACTCATGCACACAGCTCCGAAGTTTCCTGTCTTGATCTCCACCAGGGTATAAAACCAGAGCTTAGTGTGATCCCACTGTTCAGTCACAGGGTCCTCACTGTTCCTGTACAGCCTCATTTACAGTGTATGAATGTGTTGAATCCCACTCTGTGGAACGAGCAGCAGGAAGGAGAGAGACCACACCACGCCTGGAAACCAAGTGGGCCCAATGTTCACATCTCAGATTTCTCTCCTGGCAACATCAGCTCAAGGCAAAATGATGGCCCGGATGAACCTGCTCGTCGCTCCCCTCCAGACATTCTCAGGCTCTCCTTGCCAGACCTCCTCATCACCCCTTCCCCACCATCCCTCCTCACCTATAGCACATTTTTGGTCTTAGGAAAATAACCTGCTATTAATTATTTATCCCTTAGTGTGAATTCAGTTCTCTATTTCCTCCACTTATAATGAACAACTACTCTCATTCATTCATTTGCACAAGTATTTGTGGACTGTCTATTCTCTGCCAATCACTGGTTTATGTGCTAAAGAATGAAGAACAAAGTAGCCTTAAAAAAAACCCTTAAGAAATTTACATTCAGTTGGACTTCCTGCCATCCTTCTTAAAGGTATTTTCTACGTCACCTAAGAGTTAGAGGAAGTGCAGGGAGAAGTGGCAAGGGTTTGGGGGAAATATAAAAAACATGTACCCATCCGTCAGCCTCCAGGACTGGCTGTTCCAAGCTTTGGTTCCTGCATCAACACCTGATGAGACCCGTGGTGCTCCTGAATCGGAGGCAGGTCTATGTCCTGCTCACACTGCTGGTTGCCTGCCTGTGTGTGTGGTGGGCACTGGGCAGAGGGGAGAAGCCAGCCCGGGGAAGACAGGGTTGTTCAGCAGCCTACCTCCTTCCTGTTTCCTGCAGGTTATGTGGGTATCCTCCTTTCTATGAAGAAACTGAGTCTAAGCTTTTTGAGAAGATCAAGGAAGGCTACTACGAGTTTGACTCACCATTCTGGGATGACATTTCTGAGTCAGGTAAGGTCAGCAGCTGTGAAGGACAAGATAACAGGCTCAAGGCAGAGGCTGCCAAGAGAAAGAGCTTAGCAAAGGATGACAGTCCTGGCTCTTGGAGGCCCCTCGGAAACCTTACAGAACAGGCTGCCAAGGAACGTGGAGAGATCTTCATCTGGTTCAAAGGCCAAATCGATTGTCCACATCTAAGTTCATGCTATTGTTTCCTGAGAGGCACAATCGCAGTATGCCTGGTAGAAGTTGGGGAGGTAATGAGGGCAGAGCTGCATCCAGGGGAGTGTTCCAGGCAGGACTGGAAAAACCAACGCCAACTTTGGCCTTTTACATACTAAGACCAAGAGCATGCAATGCGTGTGTGTGTGAGAGAAGGCAGTTATGACATGTTTCGGGGGCCGTTAAGAGGAGATTGGAGCCACAATAAGCCAGCACTCACATGTGTACCCATGTGTGGCTGCCAGCCCGACCGGTGAAAATGCACACACGTGTGGCACACAGGCGCTTCGGTACCTCGTGATGCAGTGCTGTGTGGGTGAAGTTGTGTAGAGCTCTTTTTGGCGGTTTATGGTGGGTTGTTAGGTGGCTTGGTTTTTTTTTTTCCACTTTTAAGACTCTTAAAATTGCCTCTTTGGAAGATTAGCTAAAGATGCATTCACTGCCACCCACCAGCCTGGAAGTGAATTTCTATGAGTCGGGAAATCTGCTCCTTAGTTGTTGTGTCTTTGATTGCTCCCCTTAGCCAAGGATTTTATTTGCCACTTGCTGGAGAAGGACCCAAATGAGCGGTACACCTGTGAGAAGGCCTTGAGGCACCCCTGGTGAGTGAGGAATGGGGTGGGCTCCAGACGTTAGCCATGTGGCTCCCCAGATCCTGTGCCGACTCGTTCACGCGGTGTTTGCCCCGAGCTCTTTCCTGTTGCAGCATGCAAGGAGTTCAGCAATGTTCATCATGTCCAGCTGGAGATGCAAACAGCACTTACTGAAGCAGGTTCTCACCCAGGGGTGGCAGGCGGACACCTAGTCAAGTGCAGGAGGTAGATGCAACTAGGCACTGCTGTCAGCACTAGAGCGTAGCGCTTAACCAGGAATAGGCAACTCTGCCCTGTCCTTAGAGCATCATTTTTTTCTGGGATCCAACCCTGTTCCATGTGAGGTGATTTGTGAATAATTACAAAAGCAACCAATCGGCAAAGTAGGTAAATAAAGTCTTGAAACATTTCCTTTCTTCATATTACACACCTGTTCAAGAATTCCCACTAGCTCCCCACTTCCTGCCAGAGCAAACTAGACTCCTTTGTGTCTCCAGGTTTTCCCTCTTCTGGGCCTGACCCTTTATCTCCAACTTCATTTCCCAGGATTCCCAACACACCTTCTCTGTTTCAAAAAGGCCAGAAGTTATCTTTCTCTCCTTCCCTTCCTCCACCCCATATATGAAACTCTTTCTAAACCACACGTCGGGCCATGTCATTTTCACCACCTAGCATGTCCTGCCTCTTGCCTTGTATGTGGCATCCTTCAGGGTCCCGAGCAGCCTCTGCCCTTGTGAGATGCCCCAGCTCTCCTGCAGTGCAGGCAGACCTCCCATCTCTCTCTATTAACACAGGTCTTACAATGTTCAATGTCTTAGTGTAGTTCAAGGCAAGCAACATGGCTGAATACCTACACTGAAATCCCGTGTGGATTAGGGCCATTCTGTTACTTCTCTGGGTAGCACCAAGGGTAGTACCGAGAAAGCGGCGTGCACATGGGGAGGGTCTGGGAAACACTTAGAGATGAGTGAATAAGAGTCTGAGGGTACAGGAAAAGGCAGCCTGTATCCGGGGCCTCATCCAGGAAGGCTTCCGGGAGGAGGCGGGTTTTGAGCAAAAGGGATATATTCTGTAAAAAGCCAAATAGTGTGTGTTTCAGGCTTTGCTAGCCATACCATCTCTATGGCAACTACTCAGCTGTAGTTGGAAGAACAGAAGCAGCCATAGCCCATTCCTGAATGAATGGGCGTGTGTCCCAAGAAGACATTATTTACACAAGCAATGGGCAGATTTGGCCACCGGCTATAGTTTGCTGACCCTGCTCTAAGCAAGTCTTTGGTTTTGCCAAAGCATAGGCCCCCTCTGACCTGCCCAAGGACACAGAGGAGCCCTGGTTCTAGAGCCCTTTCCTTCTGTGGACCACTCTTCTTCTGGGGCACTCCACTCAGCTTAACCTCAGCCTGCATGCACAGCCCCCAGGCCAACCCACAGCTCCCATAGGTACCCACTAGCCAGGCATCTGCTGTGCATCCGTAGGATTGACGGGAACACAGCCCTTCACCGAGACATCTACCCATCCGTCAGCCTCCAGATCCAGAAGAACTTTGCCAAGAGCAAGTGGAGGGTAAGTCGTCCTCTCCAGGAGGTGGGCATGCTGTTCTGGGCTGCTGGAGGCTGGGCTGGGGCAAAGACTGGTGTAGGGGCTTCCTTGGGGCTTCCCAGCAGACACTGGAGATCCCTTGGCCTTCTCTAAGATGAGAATTAAGCACAGAGATTTCTGGAGGGCACAGTCAAGGGGAAAGCTTGAGCCCTGTGGCCTCAGAGGCTGGAGACAGCCAGGGGTTGGTCTTATGTCTCTTTAGCAAGCCTTCAATGCAGCAGCTGTGGTGCATCACATGAGGAAGCTGCACATGAACCTGCACAGCCCAGGGGGCCGCCCAGGGGTGGAGAACAGGCCACCTGCCATGCAAGCCTCAGAAGCCTCCAGCCCCAGCTCCCCTGTGATCACCATCACTGAAGCGCCCGCCCTGGAGCAGAGCGTGGGGCTCCCTGCCCTGTCCCGGCTGCCCTGCCAGCACAGCTCCAGGCCCAGCGCCCCTGGTGGCAGGTCCCTCAACTGCCTGGTCAATGGCTCCCTGCGCATCAGCAGCAGCCTGGTGCCCATGCAGCAGGGGCCCCTGACTGCCGGGCCCTGTGGCTGCTGCTCCAGCTGCCTGAGCATCCGGAGCAAAGGGAAGTCCTCCCACTGCTCTGAGCCCACACTCCTCAAAAAGGCTAACAAAAAACAGTAAGTATTTACAGCCAAAGACAGAGGCCTGGCCCTGCTCAGCCTGGGTCTGGGAGACCTCGGGCAGTGGGGCTGAAAGGAATCGAGCAGAGTAGAGGCCGCTCTATGGGAAGAGCTCTGGATGGAGGGCAGGGGAACTGCTTCCAGGCCTGTCCGTGCCGCTCACTAGCTCTGCAGCCATTGACGGTCAAGTCAGTCAATGTTTCTGTTTCTAGTTTGCTCACCTGTAAAATGGGTTGATCGAATCACATTTATCTACCTAACCTGCCTCAAGAGATGCTATAAAGGTTTAGTAAGCAACAGGGATTATAAGTGCGCATAGAAAACCAGGTACACGTGAGTGACGACTAGTGGGCTCTTTGAGTTCCCGGGGCGTCCGTGTTCGGGGAGGAGGAAGGGTGCTGGACGGTTGTATTTATTTACTGCGAGGGCTTGAACATGCGCAGCCTCCTGAAGGGGGCGCTGGGTGGGTGCCACGGGCACGGAGGAGCATCCCAGCCCCTCCTCCTTCCTCCGGCTCTCATGCCCGGCGCGTCATTTCCTTTGCAGGAACTACAAATCAGAGGTCGTGGTGCCAGTCACGGCCAGCGGCAGCTCCCCCTGCCGGGCAGGGCAAACGGGAGTGTGTCTCCTCATGTGATCCCGGCTCGTCCTGCAGTTCTCAGGTGAGGGGACTGAAGGCGGGAGGGGCTGGCGGGAGGGTCGGGAGAGCCTCTGCCAAGGAGGGACGCCACATCCCAGAGTATGGAAGACGGGGCCTTAGGGGTGCCAGAGGCAGCAGCCCCACCCCCGCCCTGAACCCCTTTGCCTTGCAGGAGAGGTGTTCCACTCTCCTCTGCCCCTCCACACCTGGCCTCTACTCTGCAGTGGGAGGAAGAGGGAGCAAGCAGAGCAGGGCCGGGCAGGAGCAGTTTCTGGTCAGAAGCAGCCGCCGGCTGCCACCTGGACAGACGCTCTCAGAAGGCCCAGGAGTGAGCCCCGGGGCGCGGAGGCCTCGCCTGCCGACGGGAGGAGCAACCTCTGAGGCTCCCAGGTCCCCCTGACCTGCCCGCCCTGCGCCCCACACCCTGCGTGCCGTGGCTCTGGGCAGTGCACCTAGATTGCTCTGGCCAGGCCTGTGTTGTTCGTCATGAGAAGCTTAACAGGCTGGCCAGGCTGTGTCACCTTCTCCAGGCAAAGCCATGTGGACCACCTCCCCAGACCCCCTGCTCAGCACGCCCTCACTCCTGCCGCTCAGGCCTCCATCGTGGCCGGAACGGGTTCGTGAATGTCGGCGCCTGCCCATCCGCATGAGGGGCAGGCAGCTCCTGGTCTGTGAGCCCTCAGGCTCAAATGCTGAAGTCGGATGGGCCCCTGGCTGCACGGAGACCGGGCCACCCTCCTGCCGCACACTTCCGGACCGCCCGCCTCCCTCCCTGCCCCCGTGCAAAACAGCACCCAGCCTCCAACATGACAAAGAAAGAAATCCTAGGTACTGTAAGGAGTTACTGTCCTGGCCAGATGCCCTCCACACACACCCAATCTAGTAAAAGCTGGAAGTTGACTGTTTTAATTTCAGCCATTTTTTTCCAATCCTGCTTCTGCTCCCTTCTCTCCACAAAAAGCAGGCACATTATTCTTGTCCCTTCCCCCTCCCCAGTTTTCTTGCCCCCTCCAACCTCCTGCTCGGTGTTGTGCTTAATAAAATGTACATATTTTTCTCTATGAGGCTTCACTTTGTTCTTCTCAAAGGCAAAAGCAAGCAGTTCAGGGACTTCTGAGCCTATGCAGCTGATGTGGGCTGGGAGCCTACAGGGCCAGGCACCCAGGGCCAGGAGTTACACCTGCTGACGCATCAGCTCCTCTGCATCCCCTCAGGTGGGGTCTGTTGGAGTCCAGGCAGTTGGCTTCAGAGTCCTTTGACCTAATGACGGTACTAGATGAACGTGAATCTGAGGCCCAGCTCTGCTCTGCCCTACCACATCTGTGGCCTTGGGGGAGTGACTCAGCCTAAGGGCCTTGGTTTCCCCACTTGTCACATGGGACCACCAACACCACGGACATCCTGAGATGACATAGACGGCGTGTCCAGCACAGTGCGCTCAGTAACTAACATGATTATCAATCAAGAAGTTAATGTAAATGAAGTCCTAGCACAGTGCGTGCCTGAGCCACGGTTATCACACAGTCATGCCGTTTCCATATTTGCACCCCCTACACACATACACACACAAATACACTTTCCTTTACTTCCCTTTGAGATCCCAGAAGACAGATTCTGGTCTGAGCTCTGCCTCAAGAAGCTGTGTGAACTTTGGACACGTTACTCTCCTTCCCTGGACGTCTACCTCCTCGTGTGTAAATGAGAAGTGGGATCACTGTTGACAGATGAAAATGGCTCCTCTGGTTTCTCAAGGATGGACGCATCAGGTCCTGGGGCAAAGGGGTCCAGTCTCCCTAAGTTCGGGAGGTCAGCAGGCTGGACTGGGAGTGAGGCAGGCTACGGCTTCATACAGTTCTAAGCCTTGAACGTGGGCAGAGCACCCAGGAACCCCAAATGGGAGACAGAAACAAGTGACGAAGCTTTATTTAATGGGGAGACAGACCATTTTCCCTCTTTGAACCTCCAGGGTTCTTACCACAGATGTTTATTGGGCTTTTCACTTGTATATCATTTTCTGTTAAGAGTTCGTGTTGATCCAGGAGTCAGCCTCAGTGGAGGGTGAAGGGCAGGAACACTACTGCCCAGCCAAGCTTCCCCCGCATGACACGGCCCGCCTCCACCATCTGGGTCCCATCAGCTCAGGCTCAGCTGCAGCCCAGAACGATCTCAACAGGTGCACACCAGGGGTCGGCCAGGCTGTGCTTTAGGCTGCATAAAAGTCGCCCGGAGCTGGAAAGTATCCCAACCCAGTCTGTCCCCCAAAAGCACAGAGGGCAGGTGAGTGGGGCCAGGGGCTGGGAGCCGGAGCTTCACTTGCAGGTGGCGTAGTAGAGCACGCGCCCGTTGATGTGGTTGCGAATCTTCTCCACGTATTTCTCCAGCCCCGACAGGTCCGCTGAGCGAAGCATGATGGCCTGGCTCCCCTGGAGCAGCTCCAACTCCATGTCTGAGGATGGAAGGAACCGCAGGGTGGAGGAGCTGCTAGTGAGGAACCCACAGACCCCCGACCTTTTCCTCTCCTCCCGCCCACCTAGAGGCAGCCCCTGCAGGAGAAACCACCTCCAGGGCTGTCTGGCCTCCCAGGCGCCTCTCCCCTCGGCATGCCACCCCCAGAGTACGCAGGGAGGATCTGGAGTTCTCTGAAGTGAACTAGCCCGGTCTGTCCATCCCGTCAGGCTGGGCGGGGGTCTCCTCCGTCATGTTCACAGAGCTCCCAGCCCCGGCCCTGACGTTTCCAGGAATAAGCAGGGAGCGCACTGCCTCCCAGGGCTCCACCTTCAGGCAGCTCCAGCTGTTAGGAAAGCCTTCTCCTCAGGTCAGAATCTGAGCACTCCTTGCTTCCACCCAATTGTCTAGGTCTGTCTCCTAAGGGTATGGGAGCATATCTGCTCTCTCTCCCCCGTGGGGATCCTTCAGATGCCTGAGGCCGCATCCTCTCCAGGTCAAGCCTCCCTAGTTCCTTCAGGCAGTCTTCATCCGATATGATTATCGAGCCCTTCCCTACCTCCGCACCCTGGTCACCCTCCCTGTGATATGTCCAGGTTTGTCAGTGTCCCTCCTGAGGATGTAGCAGCCACCACAGAACACCACCCCACAGGCGGGATCCTGTCAGCCAAGTATAACTGGGTTGTTACTGGGCTGGCATTACTAAGCCAGCCAGCACCCCTATGGACCTATGGGTGGATAAAATATTGAAATGTAACAGCCGCTGTCCTACTCCCTGGTCCCCACTCCCACAAGTCCCCTCTGCGAGATCTTTCCCATCACCCCGCAATTAAGGATAAATCCCTGCAAGCAGGTCCCAATGCTACAACCTGAGCCTTTTCTGGTCGGTAGGCACATGACATGAATAGTTACTAAATGTTTTAAATATCATCCCTGAGCCATTTCTCCCCTTATTTTGGTGGCCGCTTTTCGTATCTTTTTGCTCTTTGGGCAGCAGCAAGGTCCTGCAGACCCACGACACTACTGAGCCACGCGTCTGGAGTCTCTTTCAGGTGAGTAACAACTCATAGTTGCTTATCACTTACCGGTAATGACCTATTTTCAGCTACATTAGCCGCTGAGAAGCCAGGCCTCAACTGAGCTGTGCCTGTAGGGTTATGCCCAAACGAGGCCAGAGTGGGAGATATTTCTCCGTATGTACTTTCATCCTGTCCTTTCAGGATAGCCTTTCAGTTCTTCCGACATTGCCATAGAAGGCTGGTTCTGTTACCTATTGTACCATCTGTCGTCCACAGAGTTTGATAAGCAAGTTCTTTATCTTCTTAAACACTCACGAACATGGGCAGGGCACATGCTGACCCAGCCCCGAGGCCCCTCCCCCTCGGTCTGCACCCCTCGCTTCACCCTTCAGGTCTGGCTGGCCACAGCCTCGTGTCTTCTCTCTGCCAGCTCACCAGGCCAACCTTCTCTGTGCTGTCCACCTGGCTGGTCACATGGATCTTTGTCTGTTTTTTTCTAAAATTCAGAGAAATTCTGTTCCTGGCATTTGCTGGGCACACTAGTGCAGAGACCCAACCATCATGTCTTTAGAAATTAAATGTGGATCCCAGAAATGCCTACTTTCCTTCCTGAGGAAGCGCAGAACCCTTTGGTGATGGCTTACGTTCATTATGCATCTGCCAGGGTGATGACCCTGCTGCCTCCAGGGCAGAGTCTGCCCTCCTCCCCCAGACAAGGAGGCGGTCCCCTGGACCCGCCGCGTTGACCCCACGCTGCCTCCCTCCCACCTGTTCTGTCCTCCCCAGCCCTCCTCTCCTGCGGGCTGCGCCCGCCCCCACCCTCCACATGCCTTGTTCCTTCCCACCCACCTCATCTTGACATCCCTCCTCTTCCTCACAGCCTCACCCAGGCCTGTGCATCCTGCCAGGCCCACATCAAACCTTATCCCTTCTGAACTTCACCTTTTCTCTGACATTATTTATCACCTGAACCCCTAGAGGTCTTGTTATTTTGGTTTCTATCACAGACCCCTTGTTAAATACAGCTTAATGCCTCTTGTGGACAATAAGAACAATGTCCCCCTCTGGAATGCAAGCTGCAGGGCAGGGCAAATCTCGCAAACATCTCTGCCTTCCCCCAGCCCCATCACTATGCCTCCTCCTTACCAGGTGCTCAGCAAATCCCGACTGGTCTCACCCCCTCAGCACGGCTAGCTCCAGCAAGAGGGGGCCACAGAAGACCCGGGCTGGGCTCAGCCTTCGGGAGCGCGCAGGAGTCCGAGCCCCTGGGCCATCCCCTCACCTTTCATCCTGTCCATCATCTCCATGGTCTCCCCAAACAGTTCCTCTGCCTCCGTCTTGATGCTCAGGATCCGGCTGCCCTGCTCACCCAGCATGGGGCTCTGCCCCAACTGGTCCTTCAATTCTGCATATTTTTTCTTTATTCTCTCAAATCCCTGAAAATTATAGGACAGTCTCAGTGTTGCCATCATCACCATCCAAAGTCCTCAAAACCTTCATGGAAGCATGTGGTATTACCCAAATCCACCCGCACGTCAACTGCCTCCTTATATTCCGCATGGATCGGTTTTGCCTGTAAAAATCCCGAGGCCACAAACTATAACTTAAACTCTAGTATTTCCCTCCCTCCATCTGCGCCTCCTGTCCTTCCACACCTCACTTGCAGCACAGTGCCAGGCACAATTGTCCCTGAATTGTATACGTGGCAGCCTGGCCACTGTGCTGGGACAACTGCCAAAGTTCCTGGCAAACTGCTAAAAATGCTGGAGACATCGGGAATGGCACTTTGGTCTTCTCTCTGATGTAACTCTAACACCGATGGGCCCGGGTCAAGACAGTGATGCAGCGAGTGTCTGTCTGGGCTAGGTAGCCACGAGAGGGGACAAGCTTTGGCCTTGGTGTCAAGAGACCCATGGGCCTAACAAAGTTACCACTTCATCTGCAAAAGGAGCGGGATTGGACTAGATCATTTCCAACATGCTTGAACCAGTTACCCCCCAAAGCAACCAGAGGTAGTTTAGGATTTGGCCAGGTTTGGGTGAATCCTGAAGCCCCATCTGGTTATTCTAGAACAGCTGTTGCTCTAGTTGCCTTTGAGCCCATGGTCTTATAAAGTGTACAAAGTCCCTTCCTGCTCAGGCCCCCATGCTGTGCCTCCAGGACGGCCTCTGCCCTCTCTGTACCTCCTGGGCACTCAGTGCCTGCTGGCTGGCACCCTCTGCGAGCTGCTGGGCCTGGGCTGCCTGTGCTCGTTGCTGCCCTGCCTGGCTCCGGAGCACCTCCATCCGAGCTCGGAAGTCACCCAGCTGCTCCCTCATGCTGCTCACCAGTCTTTCTGCTGGCCCCAGCACCTGCTGAACCTTTGTGGAAAGAGGGAGGCTGGGGGTTTGTGGTGGGTCTCATAAGCAGTAGCTGTCATCCTTCTTTTCTCCAGCGCCTCAGGCAGCCAAAACTCTCTCCAACCAGGTCCTCGCTATTGCCCCTTCCCTATCCCCTCTGTCCCCTCGCATCCAGGCCTCCTCCTTCCCCAGCAGCTGAGCTGACCCCCACCCCACTGCAGCTCAGCCCCTGCCCCTGCCTTCTGCAACTGGCCCTGAGACCAGAAAAACAAAAGCTCAAAGCCAGTCCCAATGCTTATAACCTTCCTTCTTTAGGGTCCCAGTTCAGGTGCCGTCCAAGTCGCTTTCTGGCATTTTCTATGCCTTGTGCCTAAATCTGTCTGTTCATTCCCAAATATGGGGGACGGAAGCCATAAAGCCTCACCTCGGCAACCCTGTCCTGCATAAGCTGAAGGGAACGGCGGGTGCCCTGCATGGTGTCCTGGGCCTCCTGCAGCGCCACAGTGCCCTGCCGCAGGTTCCCCACCACGTCCTCCACCTGGCCCTCCACTGCCTGGGCTCGGCTCCTGGAGCCACAGAGCAGGAGAGAGAGGAGAGAGAAGGAGTGAATCACAAACAGATAGTTGGGTGGCTCAACTCACTCAACAGGCTAGAAGATCCTTCCCAGTGGAGACAACAAAAGGAATATTAACTCAGCAGTATTTCCATCCCAGGACCCCACTGAGCAGACACGACAAATGTGTTATGTCTGAGACGCCCTTTGGGCCTGGTTTCCAATATGGAAGACAGGACTATGTGATGTTTCACCTGAACACTGTGTGAGCCCCCTTTCTGTCCCCCAGCCCTCGGTACCCCCACCCCCCTGACCTGCAGAGGCTCCTCTCCCTCTTCCATCAAGCAGAGGAGTTGGGGAGCAAAACGCAGGCCCAATCCCAGGCAGGGCGTTCAGGGCCCAGAGCCACACCTGGCCTTCTCGGCCTCATCCTGGAGCCTGCGAGCCCGGGCGATGTCCTGCTTGGTCTGGGACAGCACCAGGTCCACATTGGGGAGCCTGGCTGCAATGGCCTGGATCTCACTCATCTTCTTCAGGACCGTGGCAGAGTCTGTGGGCAGCCACAGGGCCAGCACAGCCTCGCTGACCTCCTGGATGGTGGCCGCATCTGTGTCAGGGTCTGGAAGATAGCAGCCCATCAGACTGGGGGGACCCCAGCCACCTCCCCGAAGGTCAGGGGCCTCTCTGGGCCGAGCAGCACCCACAGGAAGCTCAGTCCCTGCCCTGGCTGCTGCGTCCCAGGCACACTCAGGTGCCCATTCCCGGAGAATTTCCGGGAACGCTGGAGGAGGAGTGTCAGCACAGCTGTGGTAACTCAGTGTCTGATGCCACGGGAGCTGTAGGCGGGGAAGAGGAGGTGGTGCCAGACAGCTGGTACCAAACAACGCCTGGAGCACAAACATAATCAGCCCTGAGCTGGGGAGAGCCATCGGGAACTGGAATTGCTTCCTTGGCAGTATGACACCCTTCCATGGGCCCCTCCTCAGGCCAGAGTGGTCATTTTTGCAAAGGCAGATAAAGATTATCAGGTCTTTGCTCAAATACCACCTCCTCATAGAGGCAGGCCCTGGCCATCTGATCTAGAATTGCAACCTCCACCCTAGGCCATCCCTCCTCTCCTCCTCCTCTGCTTTATCTTTCCCCCTAGCATGCATCACTTCCCACATGCCAAACACTTTACTCATTGTGGATAAAGTGAAGGTTCCTGTGGCCAGGATTCTCACCTGGCCCTGGTTGGCTAGCTCACTACACATGTGTGGGCAATGCATCATTACTGACTCTATATAAAAGAGCCCTGCCAGGGCTCTGGGCGGTATCACGGTATGGCTGCAAGGCTGCAGGCAGAGCTGTGTGGGCAGAGAGGCCCAGAGGATGGCTTTGCTGGTAGAGGGGCCCAGAGGCAGAGACTGGTTTGCTGTGTGCAGACTCGCTCTGAGTGGATGGGATTTTAGTCATTGACCTGCCACTGTGGAAATAAAGTTGGGAATAACCCTTTCACCCCAAGAAGGTTCTACTGTCATTTCTTTGGTCACATTGTGAACTTGCCCGGGGCTGAAACCCATTGCAAAGACACTCATTTTTCTGGTGTTTTGTCTGTTACCCCACTAGGACAAAGCTCCACGATGGTAGGACCCGGGTTTCATCCAGGACTCTCTCCCCAGGCCCTAGCACAGCATCTGACTCTGAGAGGCACTCTGTATTTGTAGAGTAAGTGAATGATTGAAAGGTGTCCAGACCCAGGCTTCTTTTACTATTCAAGCAATCTGGGACAGGTCAGATGGCTTCTCTGGGCTCAGTTTCCTGGTCTATGAAATGACAATAACAGTCCTCAACCTGAAGGGATGAAATGAAACAATCAATTCACAAGAATTTTACCACCCAGTTCTGGGTCAGAGTAAGGCCAGAAGTACAGAGATGGCATCCTCCCTGCCATTTCACCCTGTTCACTTCTGTAGATTCTACTGGTATTGACCTGGGGGCACCCACCCACCTGAAAGGTTTCCCCTGGACACAGCCTCCTGTGAAGAGTCTCACTCTCCAATCAGAGGGTTTTCTCACTGGCTACCTACACAGGCCCCGGCCCCAGTGTCCTCCTTGCCAGATGGAAGGACATTCCTGGAAGGCAGAAGCCATGCCTCATTCATTGCTGTGTCCCTTCAGAGCCATATTCGCACACTGCAGGGGCCCAAACCATGATTATGGCTGAGTTTTGAAGTTGGCTTATCCCCAGCTGCAGGTTTGCACAAGGACCTCCTCCTAGAGATCATCGACCTCTCATCTAATGCAGAGCCCTACACCCAGAACAAGGCTTACCGTGCCCCTTCCCAGAAAGCCTCCCACAAGTGAGCACACTCCCACCCAGCTTGGGCCCTCCCTTTATTCTGTGTCACTTCGGCTGTGCCCACAGGCGTGGTCTGAGTTACACTCATTTTAAGGTGCATCGAGTCTCAGGGTGGGCTTAGCAGACATCCACTGCTCCGAACGGCTAAGATTGAAAATCAGATTAGACTTGGTCCCTGCCCCATGGAGCTCGACCCTGATGGGATAGACAGGCACGTGACCAGGGAAGCACGACCCTGAATAGGGTGCTAGGATGGCCACATGGGCCAAGCGCCACCTTCCTGCATCCCTAAGGAATTCCCCCCTACCCCTGCCCCCACTGCCCATTCTGGGGCTCTCTGGGACGCTGATCCCAGCATGGCTTCAGGCAAGCCCTGGGACCTCAGCAGACCCTTTCTGCCCATCTCTGACCTGCCATCCACTCATGAGGGGCTTTGGCCTGTTCGGAGCAAGAGCACCACTACAGTAGCAAGTAAGCCTTTAGCTCACATGAGCTGGGCTCCCAGCCAAGCAAATTCCCTGGCAGGGTTGAGAAATCTAATAGTATCAACTCGTATTCCTGAGGCACCTTTGATTTTTGAAAACACATTTTACATCAGTTATTTGATCCTCAGAATAGATGTGTGAAATACTAGCATCCCAGTTTGCAGAGGTGACAGATGAGGCAAAGAGAGCAGCAACTTGCCCAAAGTCACACAGGTTTCCTCTCTCCTGTCCAGGGATCTTTCCAATCCCCAGGGCAGCAAGAGAGGGGATCTGGTTCATTTATTCACTCCACCAACGCTGGGTGCTTTTCTGAGTCTGTCCTTACCCTGGGTGCAGGTGACAGTGAACAAGACAGATGGCCATCCCTGCCCTTTTAGAGTGTAGAGTCTAGTTCTGAGACAAACAGCACACGCGTAGACGAGTGAATTCAACAACCACAGGCTGGAAGCAGTGCAGTGAAGGTCAGACAGCAGAGGGGAAAGGATGGGAGGGGAAGACCAGATTGGAGGGAGGGGCGGTCAGGCCAGGCCTTTCTAGGGAGATGTTACTTAAACGGAGGCCTCAAGCGCAAGAACCAGCAGCCTTGGAAAGAGCATTCCAGGCAGAGAAAGAGCAAATAAAAGTCTCCAGTGCAGGCAAGGGCCTGGCCTGTTCAAAGGTGGTCAGTGAGCAAAGAGGGGAAGACATAAGTTCAGACCTTGGGGGGAGTAGAGGCCATGCGAGGAGCTGGGGGTGCGTTCCCAGAAGGAGGGAAGCCAGGGGATGGTTTTGAGCACGAGTGGGACGTGATCTCCCTTACATACTTCCCAGAGATGTGTCAGGCTCTTCTGTTGAGAACCAACCTCAAGGGAGCAGGAGGGAAGACAGGAGAACCAAGAGAGGGCGTGGCTGCCATCCAGGCAAATGGTGGGGGCCTGGCCCGGGTGGCACAGAGGCCAGGGCAGGAGGCAGCTGGCTGAGGAACTGGATCATGGACAGGGAACGGGAGGACAAGGGGCAGGCAGGTGGAACATGAGCTGAAGGGCGCGTGGAGAACGGGCTCACCGGAGAGGAAGTCCCGGACCTGCTGGAGGAGGTACCTCATGCGTCTCAGGTCTTCCTCCATCTGGGAGTGGCTGGTGCTCACCTGGGTCTCCAGGCGCTGAGCATCGGACTGCACCTGCAGGGCGACTTCCTCGGCAGCCCTGATCTGCAGGCACATTCAAAAGGTCAGGAGCGGGCGTGGCCCCGGGAGCACGTCTCACCTGCCCCCAGGATTCTGGGGAACCTGCTCCCCAAGACCTACCTGGGAAACATTTGTAACTAATTTGGTTTGGCCCCAGAAGAAATGATGTGGAATCAGGTTTAAAAAGCCCAAAACATTGGCCCCAAACTCTCTCACTTGCTGTGGGGCCTCAGATAAGTCACCTAATATCTCGGACTTTGGTCTCCTGCCTGTACAATGGGACTGACTTGTCCGGGAGGCTCTATCCCCTCTGCTATAGTGCCCACCCCACCTTGGCAGCACCTACCATCTGCCTGGTCTGCTGGAGCTGGACGTTGAAGCCCTGCAGCTGCTTGGCCACCTGCCCTGCCACCCGGAAGGCCCCACCTGCCCTGGGGAGGGCACCTATGCAGTGGGAGCCACAGGCCGTGATGTTGTCTCGGGGACACAGCTCTCCAGGGCACCCTTCTGGGGTGCAGGCTGCCTGCCGGGAGCCCCCACAGAGCTGTGGAAAGAGGGGGACATCAGAGAGGATACCCAAGGCTCCTCAACAACCACCCATCCCACACTCAGGGGACAAACAGCCAGAATTCTCCATGGCAACCAGGCACCAGAAACTTGTTTCCTTGGCAACTGCCAAGCACGCAGTGAGGAGCCAAAGAACTGGATGGGTTGGGGGTAGGGTGCCTTCACATTGCCCTAGTGGGAAGCATGTAGCAGCAGTTGGTGTGTGACAAGCTGGGCCAGGGGCTCCAGGCAGTGGCAGTCCATGCCAGGAGTCACCTTGTTGATGGTGGGGGTCAGATCAGGCAAGGAAGCCATCTCCAGCTGCAGGGCCTCGAGCGGGGGGCCCACAGCTCCTGCTCCTCCGCCGGCCTGTGTCGCCTGCCTCTCCGCCTCCCTCCGGCTGCCCCTGAGCTGGAGCAGCAGGCGGGAGCTATTGGAGACCTGCCGAGCCGCCTGCAGTGACCGCTGGTAGGCCGCAGTCAGTATCTGGGAGGCCCCTGCGGCAAGAGGACGGGAATTGGGTCCCCGTGAGCCTGGCGGCAGGGGGATGGAGGAGGAGGAGGTGCGGCATGGATGGCGGCCGGAGGCCTCACCAGCAAGATCGGCGCTGCTGACTTCTTCCGACTGCTTCCTCTTGCTCCGATACAAGACGAGGAGGTGACTGAAGCTTCTATCCACACTGGCCAGGTCTTCCGGGAGGGACAAGATCTCCTCTAGGGTCAGATCGGGCTGCAGGCCCTGGAGACTCCGCCTGGGATGGGAGACGAGCCTTCACTAGAAGAAAGGAGGGGGCTCTCCCCCCGGAACCAGCCATGCCCTTGGAGGAACTGAGGCAGGAGGAAGGACTTCAGCAAAGGCAACAGAATGCAGAGCCCTCCAGTCGGAGAGAGTTGTGTAGCCAAAGGCTGGGAGGGCCGGCAGGACCGCCCTCCCTCTGCAGGGCTTGGGGCGTCCGTAAAGACCTCCCCTTCCTTGAGCTGTGTGACCTGGACACTCCGTTCTCCTCCACGTCCCCACAGCTGGCTTCCTCAAGGAGCCCACCCTGACTCCCTCCTCCTGGCTGGCTGTACACTGACTTCAGCCGCCCACCGTCTGATGAACTGGATCCTGGGCAGGGAGAAGGAGGACCACCCACCAGGCTCCCAGGTCTCCCTTCTGCAGCCCCCACTCCCCACTGAGCTCCCAGAGCTGCTGCCCACTGCTCATCCCCACTGGAACAGGGGTCAGCGTCCACCCGCCCTGGTCCATGACCCCTGAGCTTTTGTCCTCCCTCTGCATCCCTTCTGCAGCTTGACCAACCACCAGCACCCTCCACAGCCTCACATTCTCCTCCTCCAGGCCTCGCGCGGGCCTGGACATCCTTCCAAAGCCCATCCTTCCACACCTGCATTTCCAGCCTACCAAATACCTATGGACTCACTGCTCAACTTTGAGACTTAGGTCAATCACAGTCCTGGATGGATCTGGGCACCAATACTCAGCAAGGGCTCAGGGAATGCAATGTAATTATAGAAGCTTCCAGAACCAAATCTCATGAACAAGATGGCTCTGCCAGTAGGTGGGGGGCTGTGTGGGACTGCTCCCAATCCAAAGGCAAACGCAAGTTATTTTTAGAGCTCCTGCCTCTCGGATGCCCTCCACCAGGGTGACTAATGCAGAGCTGACTCTCCTACAGGCAATGCTGGGGACTTGAAAGAATGCCGGGCTTGGGCTCCTGCCTGGCCTCTGAGGCCCTGCTCTGCCCCTCAGTGGCCATGTGGCTCTGTCACAGCACCCATCTGTGCCTTTTTTCTCATCTGCAAAATGGAAGTCATAACACCAGCACACCAACCTCACAGGACTTGCAATTGTTAAAAGAACAAACATGAAAATGCTTTGTAACTGCAAAGGGCTGAACCAATGGGAGCAAGGACAGTGTGCCCCTTATGTGCACCCATGTGGTGTAATTCTTCTAAGTGCATGGCACGGAAAGGAATTACCCAATGGAGAAGATGGCATTGGCCAACTGGGCCACCTCCTGCTCCGGGACCGCGGCGCTGCCAAGGACTGCTTGGATCTGCTCAACCTTGCTCTTTGCATCCAGGATCCGGGAGGCCAGGCTGCGGTCGTCCAGGCCCGGCCCAGGCCACAGGCTAGCGCTGGCATTGCGGAGGCTACTGAGATGTTTGGCCTGCTCCTGGAGGGCAGTATCATAGGTCTGGAAGCAAGGGTGGCAGGCCACGCACACTGGGTAGTGGTCGCAGAAGCCTCGCTGGCATTGGTCACAGCGAAGTCCGGTCAAGCCGGGGCGGCAGAGGCAGCGGCCCGAGCCCTTGTCACAGCCTGGGCCTTGTGTTCCCCGGAAGTCACAGTCACAGGCTGGCAGGGGAGAATGATGGTCAGGGCTGGGTCAGGGAGACAGTGCAGCTGGTGGGAGAGCCCGAAGAGGAGGCCTGACCTCCAGTTCCTTCTACCTGACTTAGAATAATGGACTGTCAAGGCTGGAATAAAATCACAGTAATGGTAGCAGAGAAGGCAAGCCTTTGCTCAGCACCCACTCTGCACCGGGCTGCTCTGTGCCCCACGTCCATACCCACATGACCTCACTTGACCTTCACAACCACACCGTAATAGTCAGCCACCCTTCTTTTCCCATTTTTATAGATGAGGATCTGAGGCACAGAGAACTTAAGTGCAACATGCCTTCCAGAAACTGGGGCCTAAAGAGGGGAGCGGCTCACCCCTGTCACCAGGGAGGTGGAGACTGAGCGAGACCAGACCCGGGTCTGCCCGCTCCACGTCCCAGGCTCTTGTCAGCACTTGTCAACCTGACTCTGGGGAGAGTACACCTTTCCCCCTGAGGACTCACTTTCTCCATCTATGAAGAAGGAAGAAACATCCTTCCCCCACTACTGGGCCCTAGAGGTGGCTTCTGGGAAATGCTTTGTCAAGGATGTAGGGAGAAGCCCTCCTGTCATGCAGACATAGGTGGCCTAACCAGCCAGCCCTAGGGGTGGGCCCAGCCAACCAGCAGGGGCAGTAAGGGGAGCATGTGCCACCTCAGGTGCAGGGTGTGTACTCCTGTGCCATAGAGAAGGCCCTCCCTTACCACAGGCCATACGCCCCCTGCCCCGAGCTCACCCCGGCTCACCCCACAGCCTCAGCGCCCACCCCCCGACCCAGTGGACACCCACCTTGGCACCCAGTGGCTGCGTCTCCATAGGTCCTGTCTGGACACTGGCGGATGGCCGCAGCACTGCATGTCAGGCCACCAAACCCTTCCCGGCAGGGGCACTGCCCTGTGAACTGTGGGGGACAGCACCGTGAGGGAGCCCCCCAGAAGCCCCAGCCTTGCCTGGGTACAGGGGAAGTGGCCCAGGTCCCTGGTCAGCAGACAGAGCTCAGGATTCACCAGCTGCCTGTGAGCTGGTGTGCCCCAAAATAAGGGCTCCCATCAGAGGCAGGCTCTGAAGTCAAAGGCCACAATGACCCTGCAGAAGGTGTGGTAAGTATGGCATTGCAGAAGGCCCCGAACCAAAGAGGAAGGGAGACTGGGCAGCCTTCCAAAAGGGGAATGAGGGCAGCAGCAGCCCAGCCTGACTTTGGGGAGGCCCAGAGCAGCATGCAGGGGAGACAGAGGCTGATGGGCACAATTCTCCCCCGCTGAGGGGCCCACGGGGACACCCCCACCTCGCACCTGGTTGCACTGGGGGCTGAGGGCATTGTGCGGGTCGCAGGCACACGGCTCGCAGCCCCGGCCGCTGGCCAGCTTCCAGTGGTGGGGAGCACACTGGTCACATTTGGGGCCCACCACGTGGGGCAGACACAGGCAGCGCCCACTCTCCTCATCGCATGGCATGTCCGGCCGGGACCCCATGACGCTGCAGTCACAGCCTGCAGGAGGGAGGGCTACTGAGCTCTTGGCAGACAACCAAAACTCACCCCCAGAGGACATACATGAGGGCGGGGGCCCAGCTTGGGAAAGGAATCAGGCAGGTCGTTCCCTCCAGATAACCTGTGACTCACAGGACCACCGCGCTTTCCCACCAGGGCCCGCCCTGGCAGCTTGGCCACCCGCCCTCCTCCACCGGCTCGCCACCTTCTAGCCCAGGCCGGTGCTGCCACCTGCTGGAATCCAGTGGCACAGCACCTGGTGTCCCAGAAACCAGGGCAAGACCTGAGCCTGGTAGCCCCAAGGGCCATTCCCAAGCCAGGCCATGCTGGGTCCCCCTACTCACGGTGGCAGCCCTTTGGGTTGGTGTGGGTGAGCCCTGTAAAGCCCGGCTTGCATAGGTCACAGCGCTCCCCCTGCACATGCTCCTTGCACATGCACTGCCCGGTCACTGGGTCACAAGGAGCTCCCGGCACAGCCCCATCCGGATCACATTCACAGGCTGAGAGAAACGGCCACCACAGTCGGAATAAAGAAGGCAAGCAGGGAGTTACAAGGAGACTGTGGAAGCCAGACTCCTGGTTCAAATCCTTAATCCACCACTTACTGTCTTATAACCTGACAACTTTAGTCAAGGTTCTTAACCCCTCCATGTCTCAGTTTCCTCATCTGTAAAATGGGGATAGTTATACCATCCTCACAGACTTCTGTGGAGGAAGAAATGAGTAAATGTAAAGCAGGTGGAACAGCACTTAACAACACGTTAAGTCCGATAGAAGCTTCTGTTGTCATTATTTAGTGAACAACCGCCAGGTGCCGCACAGCTGAGCACACTCCCATGTTGCCTTATGCAGTCCTCACGAGAACCCTGCAAGGTGAGGACCATCACCCTTCTTGTACCAATGAGGAAACTGAGGCCCAGAGATGTTAAGGCATGTACTCAAGGTCACACAGGAAGTAAGTGCCAGAAACTGAAGTCAAACTCAAGTCTTTCTCCCCCTTTCCATAAACAAGTCATATCAACAGGAAATGAACCAGCCCTCTCCCACCCCCACACTCATTTTTTTTTAATGCTTAAATGCAGATTCTTCCTTCATCTAGGTCTTTCCTGATTTAAAAAAACCCAGCCTGAATCTGATTGTTTCAGTCCACGTTGCTCTCTCCCATACAACCCACTGGCCCTGGTGGGCTTGTGAGGTCACCCCTGAGTGCTACATCCACATATTCATTCAATAAGCATTCCTGCAGCATTGGCAATTTGCCTGTGGTTGTGCTAGGGCCTGAGGATATAAGACATAATCCCTGCTAGGGAGGCATGCTCAGTGTTGGAAGAAAGAAAAATACAGAGCAAACCACATCACATGGTAAAGGCAATGGCATATGTATGCATAAGGTGCTTCCCCCGTTTTCTCACGCATGTACAGTTTATGTAACCAAACAGTGTGTGTGTGTGCTTCCTTACAGCAAAAACTATATTATGTATTTACTTTTTTCTCTCCTTTGTGCAAAATAAGGGCTACACAATGCATGATTTACTGATTGATTAATGGTCCAGAGAGGTTGGGTGGTTTGCTTAGAAGTGCACAGCCAAGTTTTAAAAATGTCCCGAAGTCCTGACATGCAGCCAAGCCTTCCTTAGGGCTCTAATGTCCCCAAGGACATTGCTCTGCCATGCCCAGAGCGGATGGGGAGTAATGGGCAGAGGAAACACTGGGTCCCCAGGGCCCTGACTCACGGATACAGGTCTCCTGAACGGGAACACCAGGACGCCGGTTCCGGAAGTAGTGCAGCTGACACCGCTCACAGTTCCTGCCCTCAGTGTAGTCCCGGCAGTTGTCACACACACCTCCATGTGCACCCTGGCTGGCAGCAAACACAGCTGGGTCAAAGTGACATGTCTCTGAGTGCCCGTTGCAGTCACACCCTGAAAAAGGAGATTGCCAGGGCTGGTGTTAGACCAGCACCACTGCCACTTACAATATTCCACATGGTCTCAGGGGCATCTCCTGCAACTCTGCAAGATGCTCCAGTGTGCAAAATGAGGAGGCTGGGTGATTTATTTAAGGTTGTACGGACAGTAAGAAAGAGTGTAGAGTAAGAACTCAGGCCTCCTGGCTCCCGGTGTGGGGGCTAACCCAGGCATAACGTCCCCGTTGGGCCAGACGGCCCTTTCGGTGGGGTTCGTCCCAACTGTCCCCCATTGCCACCATGGGTCTCCTGCTAGGTCACTGCCTCTCTCTGGGCAGGGGATGCTTGTTTTCCTCATTTGTGCAGAGGAAGGCCCTGACTCCAGGGGCCCATTTGAAATAGGAACCAGACATGCCCTACACAGGATAAGGCAAGTGGAGAGGCCAGTAGAAGGAGGATCTGGGGATACCATGAGATCCATGTGGCAACACAGGCATGGACCAAGACATGATCCCTCCAGACCGGCTGAGAAGGGTTAGAGAAGCAGAGGACAATTGAAACCCAAACCCTCTCTCCATCCCCACAGAGCAAGGAGAACTTAAATTGCAGGGGTACAATTAAGATTAGATTAAAATAATAAAGAATAGATTCTTCCTGTGCCCCAGGTAGGTCACAGCACCCCACCCAGTCACTACAAGGGAGGGGATGACCCCAGGCTCATACTTTGGCATTCGTGGGGGTCTCGGTCATCTGCAGGTCTCCAGGGCTGATTGTTGTAGAAGGGAGCACAGCGTTCACAATTGGGGCCAGCAGTGTTGTGCTGGCAGACGCAGACATCATGGACCTAGAAAAGGAGGCCATCAGTCATCAGGAATAATTACCAATAGAGTGTCCCAGGGATGGACCTGCCCTCTCCCCTCTGACCCTCCAGCTCACCAGTCAGGGTCCAGCTCAGACCTCAGCCCCTGCAGCCTTCGCTCAGCACCTGGGACACTTCAGCGGCCTGCTTGTGTGCCATCGTGTGTGTGTGTGTGTGCGCGCGCGTGCACTGTGGCTCAAGCTAGGTTTTTAAAAGCTCGTTCCTTGCACTTGGACATCCCTGTGATGCCCAGTCCAAAGCAGCCCCTGGAGGGCACCCAAACATCCTTGTTGGCAACCCATGATTCTAGAAGCGCAGCCCCTCTGGGGATTTATAATTCTAACAATCTATGACTGTGGTTGTTTGCCTAACAGAACTGTTCTGATGAACTGTTATTAGACTCATTAAGGTCTAAAAATAGAACAACTATTGTGTGCTAACTGTCTTCCAAATGAAGCCCAACACCCTGGGTCTGGTATTCAGGTCCTGCCTCAGGTCTGCTTGGTTCTCACGCCCTGCTCCCACCTACCAGCACAGCAAGGTCGAGCTTCCCGCTGCTCTGGACAGGCCCCACTTCCCCCACCTTTTGGGTTGTTACTGATGCTTTTCTTCCTGCCTGGAATTCCCTTCTCTCTCACCTCTCCAGCAAAATCCTGCCAGCTAGAGGAGCACCTCCTTCCCCAGGCCTCCCTGGCCCCTCTGATTCCACGGACGTCAACCCTGGAGGCACGTCAGAGTCACCTGGGGAGCTTTTTAAAATACACCAGGGCCCAGGCCCAGTTCAATACAAATGTCAGGGACAAAGCCCAGGCTTGGTACTTTTGAAAACAGCGATTCCCTTGTGCAGTCAGATTTGAGAATGACTGGGCTGGGCCTGCCCTCTCCCTCGGCGTCCCACAGCACATTGTGATTGCGTGTCAGCGAGCCGGCTCAGCCTGGGCTGGGCATCTCTGTCTGGAGGCCCTAATAGATGGCACGGGCCTGGAATGACCTCCCTCTGCTCCTCTGTAGCCCAGAGCAGGAGCTGGCCCAGCAGAGGAAAACACAAGCTGACCCGCATTCGTTTCACCTGCACTTGCCTCACAGGCCATGTTTCCTGATTTCCTCACACCCCTCTACAGCACAGCAAACCTCACGCTCCCGTATGTTAGCAGGAGAACTGAAGCCCCAGGTAAGTGAAATGACAGCTCTTTCTGCCACTTGGCCCAAGGTTCTCTCTCTTCTGCTGATGGTTTTCAAGTTTGGTCTCAAGCAAAATCCTCTGGGTTACTTGTTAAGCCGGAACTTCTCACTCCCACCCCTGACTCAGCTGGTCTCAGGTCACTGGAGCTTGCATTGCACTCTGTCCCCACCCTGCCCCTATCTCACCACTAGATGGGATTCTTGAGTCCCCAAAGCCGTGGCTCTCAGCCCCCAGGATCACCTGAGAGCTCTAAAAAGCAGTAATCAAAGCAGAGTCTCTGTGGGTGGCGATCTGAGCAATTCTTTTTTTAGCTCTCTGTGAAATTATAATGTGTAGCCAAAGTTGAGAGGCATTACCCGAAGCTCCCCGCAAGACCCACGCATATGCTTACATGTAACTGAAACTCAAAACCATCCCAAACCATAAGGCAGGTTTAAGGAAGTGCTACAAAATTCTGCCCTTTGAAATGATAATCACTTAGACTCTCTCACTGTTGCTAAAGTTTTAAATACCCAAGTCTTAAACTCAGTGCCCTCCCTGCTTCACGGGAGCCCAGAGGGTGTCCTCGTTCTGCTCTGGTCTTGCCCTCCCCCCTGTGCCCTTCCCACCCGAGGCTGTCACCTGCACCACGGAGGATGGGTCGGCAGGGGCTCCGGGCTTGGGGGCGCAGCGGTCAGCGTGGCCGTAGCAGAAGCAGGTCCCCGGCAGACGTAGCTGGGACACGGCATAGTAGGCGCTGGGGGGATGGTAGCCTCTTTGGGGTACAGGGGCCAGCCTGGTGAAGTTGACTCTCAAGTTTGTGATCGTCCCCAGCTCTGAGAGGGGCAAACAAGGAGTGGGGGTAATAAAGGAAGTTAGGGGCAAATACGCTGGGGCCAGATGGGTAAGGAAAGGAATCCTGACCTTGTCTTCCCTTCCTCCATGCCTTCAGAAGGCTACACAAAGCCCTCCTCCCCAGCCCTCCACTTTCTCTTGACGGGAAGGACCCCTCCACTCTGACTCGGGCCCTTTGAGCCTGTGGGACTACCACCGTAGACCTGTGGAGTAAGAGGAGCAAGTCTGAAATCCAACCAGCTTGATAGACATGTGAAAGATCAGGAAAGTTCTATGGCCTGGGTTCCAGCCCTGTTTTGCTCCCTCCATAAGAAGCAAGAGGAGTAGCCACACTGACCTTGAATTTTTTGGCTTTGAGTTGCTGGAATCCCAGATGCTAAGTCCATTAGGTTAAGCTGGACCTACGAAGCCAGGAGGAGGGAAGGACTAAGAGGTAAGCAGGTGCCCCAGGCTCAGAAGTCTTTCTCTCCATCAATGTCCCACATGCCTCATATTCTGAGACCCTTCTCAGCTGGAACCTGAGAGGACCCTGGGTTCAAGACCTGCGAACTGCCCTGGGCCACAAGATGGTCACTGGGCCCTGATGAATGTGCGGCGTGTGTGCGTGTGTGTGTGTGTGTGTGCGCGTGTGTGTATGTGTGTGTGTGCGTGTGTGTGTGTGTGTGTGTGTGTGCGTGTGTGTGTGTGTGTGCGCGTGTGTGTGTGTGTGTGCGTGTGTGTGTGTGTGTGTGCGTGTGTGTGCGCGTGTGTGTGTGTGTGTGTGTGCGTGTGTGCGTGTGTGTGTGTGTGTGTGCGTGTGTGTAACCTCTCCGTTACAGTTGAAAATACAGCTATCCCAAGAACTTCCTGATTTCCTTGGGTCAAAAGTTACAGTGAGCTATATGGTGCATACATGAGGGTTCAGGGGATGCTGAATGAGAGGGCCCAGGGCATACCACCACCTTCTAGACAACCCCAATTTCAACTGTGCTTTAATAAAAACACTCATTAGATGGGGCTTCGTCGGTATATCCCATAAAGAGTCTTCATGTCAACCCTTCACAGATCCTGTGTTGGGTCTGCGGGCTGGGGAACGTGGTTAGTAGGGACCTGGACAGGCTGTAACCACAGTGATGGGGCAGGAAAGCCCCGCATTGGCCACAGGGGGCGCTGGGCTCAGCGCTGGCACATCTGACAGCAACCCTGAGGGTTTGCTGAGCCTGGGTCAGGAAAGGAGAGAACATAGTCTTCATCTGGCCATGCGTACAGCACGTATGGAAGGCAAGGAGGAATTGGCCCAAGGTGGTAGGGTTCAGAGTCAGACAGACGTTCTGAGCTGTCTCTAGAGGCAGGGTCTCACTTCCAGCTCAGGGTTTAAGTTGAGGTGACCTGGAGCTGTGGCGTCCACCTGAACTTCCCCAAGGGCAAGGGTGGGGCTCCGTGGATGGATTGAGGAAATTCATGCTAGCATTAAACCACCAAGATGAAATCAGAGCTTTGAATTAAATGCATGTAAATTTCTCAGCTGACTAGCCGTCTCAAGGTCCCCACACTGAGCAAAGTCATGTCCACCCATTCTGCAATGGGGCAATGCCAGCGAACCAGGTGTGGAGGAGGCTGGGGAAGAGAGCGGGACTGGGCTGTGCAGTGCACTCCACTTGGCCTTGGAATATCCCCTGTGGGCAGCGAGAGACAAGCAGCCAATGTTCTGAGGGTGGCCAGAGGGGTCATTCCTGGAGGGCTCAGGGAGGACACAGGGGTGCTGACCACAGTGTCCCCACATCTTCTCCAGAGGCCAGGTAACTGTGTGAACAACACTGTGTCCCTGTGCCTACTTTTTCAGGGTCCCCACTACCTACCTTCCCCCCATCTAGGTGCCCACTGGGCCTCTGGGGCAGGGACTGGCACCGGACATCCTGCCAGCTCTGAGGCTGGCCCTGGTGGACCCAGGGAAAGGTGGAGGTGCAGTCAGTAGCCAGGTACTGGTACACCTGCCAGGTCTTGCCAAAGTCCGAGGAGCGTTCAATCAGCATTCCAGCAGGCATGGGCCCCTGCAGAGACACGGGGCATGGCCTGGGTGACACAGGGAGGGGGCTCCGCAGGACACAGTCACAGAAACAGGCTCCTGAACATGCGCTGGTGGCCCCTGAGAACCATGGTGAAGGAGGGAGAAGGGGGCTGAAAGGGAGCACATGTACTCAGGGGCATCTGGGTCCAACTCTCTGGCACACCACAGGCCCCAGATGGTTTGCCCCAGGAGAACAGTGGAAAGTAATAGAAATTCCAGCAGGCAGGGTCCCTAGCTCAGCCCACCACCCGGGAGGACAGATATTTCTCCCATTGCACTTCCCAAAGCCAACCAGTTTTTATCCCGACTGGCTCTTGGTTCTATCCCTGCCCTGCTCTCTCTCACTGCCATGGTCATGCTGAGCCTGGGACTCACAGGCAGCCTCTGTCCTAGCCCTCCAAACCACTGACCCCACTGCACAGGGGAGATCTTCTACATGGCTCTCTGATCATGTCACTCCCTGCAACTCATCAGCAAAGTTATTAAGACAGAATATACCAAAAATATACAACTGTACAGTAAGTGACAGGCCCAGTAGAACTGGTACTTGGCAGAGTGGAATTAGTTGGATGGGTGGAGGGTGGGGGATGCAGAGAGGCATCATAACCACTGCACAGCCAAGACAGGGAGCTTGGAGGTGCCACTGTTCTCCCAGGAATGGGCCTTTGCTGCCACCGTGATACAGGCTCAGGGCAAATGTCACCCCAGCCAGGGCAGGCAAGATCACTGTACTTCCTTCCAAGTCCACATGGCCCAGGGTCCCCTTCTCCCACCCACTGTCATCCCCAGGCAGCAAACCTTAAAATCCATCATGATGTCTTGAAGCTGGAGTCTCCTGTCCAGGTCCAGCTGCAGAGAGACAGGGTTCACATCTGGAAGAACAGAAAGTAGGAACTTGGACCAGAGAATTTCCACCTTCCCAGCCAGGAAGAAGGCTTGGACTATACTAGCTCAGGGAAGTCAGACACTCTAAACTTGATTCTCCAATTTCCCTCTTGGAAAGAATGATGCCAGTATGTTTCTGCTTATCTGTCCTTGGCCAATTTCCTTCCCTCCATCCACTGATGTCCCTAATACCTTAAAGGGTTTCAACTTGTCTGTTCTACAGACCTGTTCCCAAAGCTCATTTCCTTCAACAAGCCCATGGTGACTAAGTGGAGTAAGATAAAGGCACTCCTCAATATTCTTACACTTTCCTTAACTTCCAATAAATTCTTCTACCTATAACATCTGGAAGACCTCAAATACAGTGATAGAAGGTTCTGCTTGTCAGCCACGCACATCCCACCACTATAAGAAATGCCTGGAAAACCCACTCCCACCCAGTGAGAGTCTCTGCAAGTTTGGGCCCCTAAAGGCAGCAGGCCCTTACCATTCTGTGACTGCCACCAGCGCATAGGGCCTGAGGACGAAGCCACATTCTCCACTCGGTGACTGTTGTAATTGTGAGGCAACCTGGAGTCACATTTGCAGCATTTCATCTGCCACTGTGGGACAGGGAGGCAGCAGAGACTCAGAGGCAGGGTCTAGAGAGGATTCTCCCCTATATCCTTCAAGCCCAGAACATTCTCTCCATGGCCATCCTACCCCTGGGGACCTACTGATTTCATGAATACACTTGGAAGTATTAGCCTCTTAAAACAAGGCTGTTGGTCATCTTTTAATTTAATTCCTTTGTGAGGTGGTAGAAAAAACGTGGGTACGTGACACTGCCTCAAAGAGAAACTTGAAAAGGGTCCCAAGAACAAAAAGAATAAAAGAAAGGAAACGCACATCAATTTGGCATCTACTATGTATTAGATCCAGGTGAGGGAGTTTTATATCTCATCCCACTAATCCTGGCAGCCTGAGGAAAACTGAGTTTCTGAAGATCAGGGAGAGGCCACAGCAAAAAGGTACATGGGAATGTGAGGTTCTAGTCCTAGCTCTGTTACCCCACTTTCTGGACTCAGTTTTCTCCTGTGTAGATTGAGTGGAAGTTGGAATAGAGTCATTCAATCATTGAACAAATATCTATTGGGCGTGTCCTATGTGCTGGACCCTGCCCTGGGTCCTGGAGTTATAATAATGGACAAAACAAAGATCCTGCCCTCAGAGAGCAAACATTCTAGTAATATTTAGATTATCCTGAAGGCCTTCCAACATTGATGTCTGGGACCTGGGGATCTTTCCCAGATCTCACATTCTCTACCCACAAGAGAGAATCCTAGGTCCCCAACCAAATGGAGCTCTGTAGGTAGGCAGCCCCCAGACCAGGAGGGAACAGAGCAGAGGAAGTCATCTGTAGCCTGGGGCTGAGGGCAGAGGCTCTTCCCCATGAAGATCTGGGCCCAAGTGGACAGCCAAAAGAGAAACAGCCCCACTGGGGAGGTCCCCAAAAACCTAGACCTTCCCAGGCCTGCCCTGTCCTGGAGGGAGACAAGAGACAGAAGCAAACCCATGCGCCCCCACAGCAGGACAGAGAGCATCAAGGGAAAGAACACGACCAGAGAACACGGTCCTTCTTTTAGTTTGTGTGTGTGCATGTATGCACACACACAGACACACATCCTCACAGAGACAACGTGACTTTGTCCCAGCTCCCCCAGGCAACACACACAAAATCTGTCTTCTCTGAGTAACCATCACCCCAAACCTGTACCCAGTGTAAGAAACACTGTTCAGAGGACTCCAAATCCACCCACTCACAGAAGCGAGGCTTGGACAAGAACCTCCCTGACCAGCTGGTGCTTCTGGGTAAGAACAATCATACTTCCACATAACCCATGCCTCAGCTTTGCCCTAAGTCCGCAAACACAGACCCAGGGGAAAGCTCTGGTGGTCTTCTCTGAGGCCTTCCAGTTCTTGAACTTCTGCCCTGTCCAGGGAAGGCAATACGCTAACGAGGCCGATGTCTTAGAATGGGGGGTGTCTGCTGAACCGATTAACCCGACAGCTCAGGCCCAAAGCGCTTGAGGTAATAGGCTAAGCCTGTGCCTTGAGTTACAGAAACTCCTTGCCAACACCCATCTTCCCTCTCCACAGCTCACAAAGCACGGCACAGTGGAGAACACCTCCTTTCTGCAAAATAAGAAAATTGTCCCCTTCCTGGTGCTGGGAGTGTCTTCATCATGTCCCAAAGTGCTTTATTAAATGGTAATTATTTGGATGTTTAAGAATGTCTGGCACAGGTGCCCCGTGCACAATAGCAGCCCCTGCCCCCTCCCCTTGCTGCCCGGTCCTTTCCTTATCCTGCTCCACTTCTCTTAATAGCATGTGTCTGTACTCGACATATTGTGTATTTAGCGTCTAACTGTTTGCTTGTATTATTTGCTCATGGTCTGCCTCCCCCTACTAGAATGTATACTCCATGGGCATAGAACTTACTTTCCTTTACCTCTGTCTTCCAGTGCTTAGAAAAGTGTCCAGCACATAGTAGGCCCCCAAGAAATACGTACTGAATGAATAGTAAATGCTCAGGAAGTGCTAATATTTTTATTCACATCACTAATAGACACTCCCTTCCTGCACTCAGAGAGTTTAAAAGAAGAGGCGGGGATGGGGGGTAAGGAGGTAATAAAACACCAGCACGAAGTGATGGAGCACCTCCCAGGTGCCAGGCATTGCTTTAGGAGTTTCACTATGATAACCTACTTAACAACCACCTTGTGTGGCAAGTAGTCATAGTTCCATTTTACATATGAGAAAGCTGAGGCTCAAAGAGGCTATGTGACTTTCCTATTGACCCACAGCAGGTGTGAGCAGCAGCCCCAGAGAGGATCCCTTCCCACCCCCACCTCTCCCTTCCCTCTTTCTCTCTTTCTCCCTCCCCTCCCTTCCTGGCATCCTGTCGTTTCCACCGGGAGCCAGCTGGGTACACAGACATCACACGAAGCAGGGTAAAGGGTGACAGTCTCTGTCTCACTCAGAGGTCTTGGGCTGACCCTGAAGCTGACCATGGGGGAGACTGAGGCAGAGAATGCACTGGGAGAAGACAGCCGGCTGCTCAGGCTAACCCGCCCCGGTAACCCAGAGACTGTAGATGTGTCAGTGGTTGAAATAAATACCTGAGCACTTAAAATAATCCTTTCTGGGCAAGAGAAGCCTCCTGCTGGAATCTGACTCTCCTCCAGAGTCCTATTTTGGTAACTAGAGCGAGCAAGCCCCTCTCCGCACTCTGCCCAGCCTCTCAGGGGCAAACTTTTCCACTCCCCATCCTCTGCACTCAGCACATGTCCCGAGGACAGACAAGGGCCAGCTGCCTTCCGGCAGCCTGTCCCCAGAGCTCCCTCCCCTCCTCTGCTGGAAGCTGACTCCAACCTGTTCTCTGGCCAAGAGAATGCCAGAAACAAGGCTTTCTTTCCTTGGGCCACGAGATGCAGGAGCAGCAACAGCTCAACCAGGGGCTGTGGAAATGCCCTTGCTATTCCCAAACGATGAAACATTATGTAACTGTTAAAAATACTATTTAGAGAGTATTTTTAATTTCATGGAGACTGTGCTTACATTCTAAAGTTTTACAAAAAGAAAAGTTGGGTCTAACCTTGTATATACATCATGACCTCAAATGTATAAAGGAATAGAAAGCGTTTGGAAGGAAATACACCAGTGAGTTAGGTTGAACCGTATGATATTGCTGATCTGCAGCCATTGTGCCCTACAGAAATGGCAGCTGCCTTCAGTTTAACCTAGTACCTCTGCCTAATGGGATCGAGGGTAACTTTTTTCCTTTGTTGTTGTTTTTTAATCATTTTAAACTTTCATATGTTGGCTATATATTAACCTTTACACTTGGGAAAATACACATTATTATAAAATAAAACAAACTAATAGTGTCCAGGGTATTCCGCACGGGCCGATTCCTCTGCAACCCTGTTCAGTCTTTATGGACAATCTGTGGGGAATCGGCGCCTTCTCCGCCCTCCCTCCACGTGTGCAGGAGCTGACAGGGGATCAGATGGCCTCATGGGCTTAAAACCTGCATGTTGCTTATCATAGTAACATAACTAAAGGAGGGATTTATCTCAATCCCTGCAGACAGGCTAAGCCAACAGGCTTGGGACAGGTATTTTAAGTAGCTCTGCTTGTCAGCTAGCAAGTGGGATGGAGGCCTGAAATAGAGCATCTCATGGCGGGAGCCCATGTGCAGACACACTGCTAATTTCTTCTCTCCATGTGGGCCTCGGTTCCCTTTCTATTTTACTCCTGTATGCCTATATGTAATATATGTATAATTGTTAACATGAAGCTCTTCTCCTCCCCTTGTGTGTGTTGAGCGTCTCCTTCTCTCCCAGAGACAGAAGCCCTCAGCTAGAGCCACCTCCCTCTCCAGGGTCATGTGGCCAGCATTCCCCTGGCTGTGCTACCTCAGAGGCGCAGCACGATTACCAATTCAGCCTGTCAGGCCCGAAGCCAGCTTGGCCCCTGCTTGCTCTCCATCTGGAAAGGCTGGGCCTCTTCCCCTATCCTGGAGCGTTCTAGAAGCTTGTCCGTCTGGCAACAGAGAGCAAGAGCTGGCAAGAAGCTAAATCAGAGTGGAGAGGGCTGGAAAAAGGAAGGCCAATGCAAATCAGAACTCTGAGCCTTTCAGAACACAGAGCTAATTCTGGGGGAAAACAGGAAAACAGGTTCTGGTATACATGACCCAGCTCCCGCCTATGAGCAAGCCGAGGCTGCCTGTGTCTGCCTAAGGAGCTGCAGTCAGGGTCATGGCTGCGAGCCAGAGCCTGAAGAAAGGAATCCAGGACAAAAAAAAAATCTAGTTGCCTGCAAGAAAAGACATTCCTTACACTTCGGCTTCCTCATTGGTAAAATGCAAGGGTGGGTTGTGATAATGAAGTTGCTTCTTGCTGTAACATGCTATTAGAATTCTCCCCTATTCCAGCTTACCTGCTCATAAGTTAAAGACACTGCAAACAAGATGGCAAAGGAAGGAAGAGAAAAATAAGACATTGGCCAGATGCCATACTGGAGAAACATATTTCCCAGCAAAGTGGGCAGAAAAAGGGTTCCCCAAGGCCTCTGGTCAGAAAGGCTCCCATTAGATGCCACTGAGATCCACAAGCTATGTCAGTGGATATTGCCAGCCAAGGTCAAAAGTTGAGGCCTGCTGTGGTACTGGGAGGAGAGCCCCAGGGCTATGAGGCACGTTTAACTTCTTCCTGATCATGAAGTAACACCTTAACCAAAGCCTCAACTCAACACTGCGTCCATGTCCATCCAAACCAAGCTTACAAAGCTCACGTTCTGAAGCCAGTGACAGAGATGATGTATACCCCACACCCAGAAATTACACTGCACCAGGTTCTCTTCTGAGCACTGTACATACGTTACCTCACTTCATCCTTCCAAAATCTCTGAGGTAGGTATATTACACAAAATGGTGAGTATCTTCATTTGGCAGATTAAGAAAGCAAGTCTTAGAGAAATTAATAAATGTGTCCAAGTCCAAAAAGCCAGGAAGACAGAAAGCAGGGATTTCTGTCCCAGGGTATCTGCCATCAAACCTTCTCATCCTGTTCTGATTCAAGGACCTCAGTGGTCCCTTGGCAGCATCAGAAATTGCAGGGACTAGAGTTGGTTGTCAGGACACTAACTCCCTTCTCCCCTGGGAATGGCAGCCTCAACCCCAGCCCACAGCAGAAAGAGAGATGTCTCCCAGACCTGAGTGCAGAAAGTTGATTTGCATGCATGGATCTCAGCTCTGCAAATGACAATGGCTCCTACAGCCCCTCCGATCAAAGAAGCAAGGAAGGTCTACAAGACATTGCCCAGAGACTTCTAGGGGCCTGGAGCTCAGGAGCAGTGGTGTAAGAGGCCAGGTCAGCAAAGCTTTGAGGCCACCCAGGTTTGGTTCCAGGCCTTCCCACCAGACTTCTCCCTCTCTTCTCTCTTTCTAGCCCCAAAAGCTACACTGCTTAGTCCATAACAACCAGGACTCAAGAATCTCACATTCCATCAACTCAAGTTTTGCTTCCCTCTGGTAGCAACCTTTCCCCCCAACATTCCTTTCCATTTTCTTCTATTTCCTCAAAACTTACCCATTCTGGGTCTTACTCTCTTGGGACCCTTTGCAAAAGCCACAGCTATTTTTCTGACAGGCAAACCCTTGCTTCAATATAAGTGGTTGATGTTAGAGCAATAAGTGCCTTTCCCAGGGGTTTTTGCACTTGAAACAAAAGTGAATCCCTAGTGGTAGACATTCTGGAAGTTTCAGACCTGCTGAGAGCTTCTGGGAAACAGGAGGGCAGATAACTTGGTCAGAGCCAGGCTCAAAGTCTTCTGTGGGCAGAGGACAAGGGTCTCAGGTTTTATACGAACACATCCTCTGCCTGCACATTAGCTATGCCGAAGGTCAAGGAAGCAGACAATAGTCAACCCCACAAAGGCAGTGGTTGTTGGGGTGTGTGCATGTGGGTGTGAGTGCATTTACATGCATGTGGGCCTGTGTGCACATTTGTGCACATTGGAGAGGAGAGGCCGTCCATTGATTACTGCTCCTCAGCTTGTGTCTAAGAGACAAAAATGACAGCTGTTTGGTTTACACAGCTAATTAACCTGCAGAATGCACTGTGTAAGACTATCATTAAGGCAGCTGAGTAATTAAGTTTTCCCTCAGAAAAGAGGGAGTGGAAGATAAATAAGGCATTTGGGGAGCAGACACACATTGGGGGAGGCATTGATGGCAGCAGGAAGCAGGGCTGGAAAGTTTCCAGGTGAAACCCACGGGTTCCTAAGGAGCCCAGAGCTGACCCAAGGCCATGGCTCAGCCCCTGCCAGTGCTCACCTGAGGCCATGGTCACCCTCAGGGTCACACCCAGCCCGGCCATCTCTGTGAAGCAGGCAGAGATGCTAGAGCTGAATAAACGTAGATAGAGGTTGACTAACCCAACTCCTTCATTCATAGGTGGGAAAGTGGTGATCTAGAGAGTAGCCATGACCTTCAGAAGGTCACATCCCTATTCTAAGTGTCAGGCCAGGACCAGAACTAGAGAGTCTTCACCCCCACCTAGGGCTACTTCGCTAACCATGACGGCCTGCAGATTCTCCAGCAAGTCAGATTGGCAGGGGTCACTTTGGAGCCAGAGAGCAGGCCAGCCCTAGGATGGGTTGGTTTCAGTAAGTACGAGAGTGTCCTGATCAGAGAAGAAATGCTCAGGAGAAGATTTGTAGGTGGGGTGGCCTCTGCATGCACACACAGGTCCCAGGGAGGCAGGTGGATAAAGACAGATGAACCATTTAGTGTCTTCTAGACACCATGCCAGTGGTCACTCGATTCCTTCCTTTATACAATCTTAACAACAACTCATTGAAATGGGTGCTGTCATTACTCCCATTTTTCAAATGAGGAACTGGGGCTCAGGGGAAGCATGGAAGAGAATGAGGATGGGGGGGATCACAGACATTTTCATCCATGCCTTCAGCCATAGGAGCAATAAGCTTACCCAGAGGTTATCCAGGGGCTACAAAACAGAAAACAAGGGAACAGGACCATTCTGGTAACGAACATACTGGGCACAAGGCCAGAGAGTTAAAGGGCAGTCAAGGCAGATGCGCCGAGAAGGGCAAAGCTGGGCAAGGGGTGGAGGGGTGCCACAGGCAAAGCGGCCTAAGTCCTATGCCCATCGCAAGGGCTGCAGTGTGGACCCCAAACTCACAGTAGCCAGCTCTCAAGGCTGATAGGATTTAGCCACTGAGACAGAAGCAGGCAGAGGAGGTCACGTTCCAACAGGCAAAGCTGGGCCCACAAAAAAGGAGCGGCACTCTCAGATGGGGAGCTGGGAGAGATAATTTGGGGACTGGAAGGAGTCCCCATTTCTCCTGCATCTCCCATTCCACTGAGTCCCCCTGGGGTTGGAGGCAGGGGGCGTGAGCAATGCAGAAATACCCCAAGAGTCATAAATCCCCACTATACCTGCATTCCTACCATATCAGCAGGCAGATAATAGGTATTGGGTAGATTCTGTGCTTGGCTCAGGGCTTGCCGTGTCACCCCTGCATGGAGACAGAGCAGAGGCACTAACCAGAGGCTTCAGCTTAAGGAAGGTGTATATGCAGGTGGGAATGGATTGAGGGGGGGAAGGGGGAGGCCCTAGGAACGCCACTCCACATCAGGCCACCCTCATTTCCAGCTGGGGCTGTCCCAAATGACCCCCATCTCGAGCTACCAGAAAACTCAACACCATGTGTGTCCATCAGAAGTTTGGGGTCCCAGCACATACCCAAACCTTCCCAATACCTCATGGGGATAACAAGAGCCACCTCATGGAGTATTGTGAAAGTTAATTGAGGTAATTTATATAAAATTCTTAGTATGATGCCTGGGACATATATGTGCTTCATAAATTACCATTGCTATAATCTCATTAAATAATAAAATGAGTTAAATTCAAGAACTGAAAGTGGAACTCGGCAGGGTAAAAATACAGATTCCTGATTTTCATCACACAGCCACCCCTGCATCCATTGAGGGTTCAGGGGGGGGCATCTGTACAGACGACTAGAAGGGGCTGCGCCTTTCGTGTGCGTCCTCATCGCTGGCATCCAGTGGCCTCTGGAAGGTGAGGCAGGGAAGGGAGAAGGAAAGAGCAGTAAGACGGAGGGGTGGGGGGGAGGGGGAGAGAAGCCAGGTCTCAGCAGTCAGCTTAGTCCCGAAGAAAAGTGTAGCGGGGAGCAGCCCTTAAGACCATTTCATCTAATGGCCACTAGCAGAAGAGGAAAGTGAGGCTCAGAAAGGGGTAACATCTTGCCCAAGGCTACACAAGTTAGGGGTAGACCTGGGGCTGCCCAGCGCACTCAAGACGCCCTGTCCCCTACTCTTTCCAAGAGGCGACATGGATTGATTCCCCTTCATAGAAAAAGAAAAAAGAGCCGATGCTTCTCAACTTTCACAAAAGCAAAAGAGCTGAGATTTATCCATCTCCAGGGTTGCAAAAGTCTAGACTTCTTTTGCAAGCACCCTATTTTGCTGTCAGGGGGCTGCTTAAGAATAGGGAAGGGAGTGGGCTCCCTGGGGCATCTGAGAGAGGCAGAGGGCAGGCCAAGGTGAAGCCCAAAGCCCAGGTCTACAGAGACAGAGACTGTCCAGACAGGGCCTCTGATCTCTCCTTGCCTCCCCTCCCAGAAAAGAGGTCAGCCCAAGAAGGTGAATCAGCAGATGTCTCCCTGAAATTTTTAGATATGGCTCAGAGGCACAGGATTTTGAGGGTGTGTGGGAAGGAGACAGTTAAACCATTCTGTTGCCTAGAGAGCTCAATCGGGCCAGGACTGATGGCTGGGGAGTAATATGGGCCCGTGGGGAGCACTCCCCTGATGAGGGCCATCTTACCCAACACTGTCATATAGGTTTCTCCCAAAGCCAAGTGGGTGAGATGCAGAGACCACAGCCACCTCTGCTCAGACACCCAACGTCCCTCCCCGGTACCAAGGGGGAGTAAGAGGGGCCAAGCGAACCCAGGACTGGAAGGGCCGAGAGGCATCAGATGTCCCCTCCATGGTCCCCAGGACCAGGGCAGCCTGGAAAGAGGAAGCCACAGATGACCCAAGCCTCCTGGGCAATCAGTCTCTGTCGCTGCCCTTCCCTCTGTCTTTCTTTTTCCGCAAAGGCTACTGAAACTCAGGAAAAACCATTCTCTTGCCCGTTCCTCTGTCCAAACCCGTGTTTTGAGAGCAGAAAAATGGCCAAATGAGATAAACAGCTGGGAAACAAGAAAACCCTGAGCAATTCCAACCTGGATAAATGAAGAAAAGTCCCCACATTTGTTGAAGAGAAAAGAAAACCAAAATTCCTACAAAAAGAGTCCAGAGGCAAAGAAAAAGCACAGCAGCTCTTTGGAAACCTCAGTTGCCTGAAGAGGCAATGTTGACTGATTTCGCTGGAAGTAGGATTTGCTCAGAGCGAGTTCTTGCTCATCAGCTGAGTCACTGAACCTCCTTGCTGACCTCAAGTCACTTCCTCGTCTATCTCACTGATCTGTGTCCTTTAACAACCATTCGGAGGTTTCCACTTTGCCTGGGGTGGAAAAACATGTGGGCCACTGAGGCTGAGGGGTATGTTGGCCCTTCATACGAGCCAGTTGTAAAACATAGAAGTTTACAGCCTACAGTTGACATTCTCCTACTAGCTCCATCCACACTCATATATGCCAGCAACACTTGCCAAAGAGATGGTGGCAGGGGGGTGACCGTGGCATGGCTCAGCTCACCCCATGGCAACAACATGTCCCAGCCCAATGAACACATCCCAGCCCCTGTGCTCCACAAGCCTTGACTTTGTCCACCAAATGTGACACCTTAGACTCTGCATACCCAAGGATCAATATTCATCTGACTGATGAGTCCCAGGGCTTGAAAACCTGTCCTGCCCGTGCCCAAGGGCTAAGGGAAGACTCCAGCTTTACTGAGCAGAAGAGAGAAAAGAGCTGGTCGGCTAATTCTGCATACATTTTCTCTTGCCCAACAGAGAGCTGGCTTTATACTTGTCTTTCAGCCCCACCATGCATGGGGCTGGGCCTGTGCCAATTTCACAAGTGAACAAATGGCAGGCTCACCCACCCACCCCACCCTGCAGGACATGGAGGCAGGGCCTACCTCGCCGTACTGGGTGCAGTAGGTCTCAGGCTTGGTCAGGCCACAGGTGGATGAAGCTCGGAGAAACTGGGTCCTCCCGATGAGCAGGTCCCCAACAGGTGGATAGCAGGCCCCACGGGAGCAGGATGGCTGGGCCCACGGGAGTCTGGGCAAGACTGAAATCACAGAGATGCTAGGGTGCAGCCTAGAGAGGATGGTCTAGCCAGCCACCCAGCGTCCCTTAGGGAGGCAAGACTATATCCTCTCCCTCACCCATGCTCCCACTCGCTGGTGGTGGTAATGATTGCAATCCTGATGCTGTTAGGGGGAAAAGCTGATTTCGTATTTGTAGCCTTCAGCTTACAATGGAAACGAGAAACACTGGCAATCAGAAACCATGGGCGATCCAGAAATGTGGCATCCATATGTGGCTTGTGGAATCCAGCTGCAGGCACACACTCGGCCACCAGGACACAGTCCACAACTCTCCTGACTCACAGGGTGGCCTCAGTCAACAGCCCAGAGGAGGGCTGGCTGCTGGCCATTTGTGGAACTCTGAGAGGGACCTGCATTCTTCTTACCCCCTCAGCTGCACAGCTGACCCGGCCACACTCTGTGAGTGCCCGGCTACCGTTCACTGTGACGTCTAGAACTCAAGTCTTTACAGCTCTGGAAGCAGCTTGCAAGTGAGAGGATGGGAGAGACACTGTGCAGGGCATGTGGGGAGCCACAAACCACCCCCGTGCAGGAGTACGTGGACACTCAGGAGAAGTCGAAAAACATCTTCCCCAAAGGACCGATGGGGCAGGGAAACCTCACGTGTGTCCCCAGTCGACAAGCCTTCCAAACCCAAAAGCTACAGGGGACAGACAGGTGGTGCTCATATTTCAGGAAACTGTCCTCTTACCCATGGCTGTCACCTCTGTCCTATGTAACAGGGCCTCGAAGGATGCGGAGGGATACTTACCAAACCACAGGAGAAGGAGCGGCCTCATCTTCAGCCAGGGGGTTGCTCACCTGGGACAGAGTAAAGCAGCCTGGGTGAAATAATGCAGACCCCTCAGGCACACTCACACCTCTCCTGTTCTGGACCTAAGTTTTCTCAGAAGTCCTTTCTAGGGTCTTGACCTAGGACACTTCTGAGCAGCAGGTGTACCTGTAGCCAAAACCTTGGGAAATACCAGAGCTCTGGACTCCCGTCCCAGCCGCATGTGACCCATAGGGTGCCCTGAGAAAGTGTCTCCCCTCCCAGGCTTCAGCCTCCTCCTCCGTAAGGGAAGGGGAAGGAGACTGGCCCTGCCCTGCTCCATATAGTCGCACGGACAATGCGGAGCAAGAACTAGCTGCGCCCTGTGCAGGGAGGGGGCTCTAGAGAGGCCCCACCTTTGCTGCCGTCCCAAGAAAGAGGCCTCGCCTTGCTCAGGGCCTGGCCCAGTCTGCAGGCCCCAAAGTGGGCGGTTCAAGTGGCTGAAGACCTGGAGGTGAGCCTTTTCTTGCCATTGGCATGGTCTCCAGTACCACCCAGGGCCACCCTGAGGGTGAGGCTGTGATGGCCACACCTCTGGGCTCAGCAGGCAGCTGAGATGCGATGGGGAGAGAGGAGGACCTGGAAGTGTTTAAAAAGTGAATGTGGACTTCATCTGAACTAGAAGTCACTCAAAATGTCTCCAATGGTGGGCCGGGGCTGTGTGGAAGGGGTGGGGCTGGGAGGCCACCCCGCAGGGATTCTGAGGGAAGCTGGGCTTGGCTCCTGAAGGGTGGGAGAGGCACGCAGGCCTGCCCTGCTGAGACATTCTCCACGCGTGTTCCCGCAGAGCCCGCGTCTGCCTCCCACCTGGCGCTGCCCCAATGACAGCCACTAACTCCTCTGCCTGGGGTCCAGTAACAGGGGCTTGATAAGGCAGGGGCAGAGAAGGAATGGGGGACTGTCCTGACATCATTATATCATACATCCTAATGCTTCAAAATCACTCCTTCCAATCCCCTCCCAGAAGAGTCAGGGGCCCAGGGAGGGGACGGGTGGCCCGAGGTCCCACAGCTAATCTGGCTTAAAAGGGAGACCCATCCCCAGTTCTCACCCAGTGCTGTCTCTGCCCCCCCCACACCCCACCCTCACCCCCACCGGGCTGGAACCCCCACAGCTAGGCCTTCTGAGCAGCCCTTAGAGGGGCTCTCGCTGGGCCAGCCCACTCTTTCCACTTCTCTATGTGCTCAGCCCCAGATCTAAAGTTGCTTCCTTCTAAGGGCTGAGACACTTATCAGACGAGAAAAAGCAGTCTAAACCCCAGCCGACATTGAACCTAGCCTTCGGAGGCGGTGCACTCAGGTGCGCTCTTAGGAAGAGGAATGAATCAGGCCCCAGACACGCAGATGTAGAGCCCTCTCCCCGCCCTGGCCCCACGGGGCAGGTGAAGGCAGGTAACATACCTTGCTCCGTGCCGTTGCTGTTCTTTCTCCAGATTGCGTCTCCTAGAGCGCCCCTTGAATGTGGGGGTCTCCCCTCCTGGCTCTCGGGTTTTCAACGACAGCCTCACCTCCGGAGACTCCCCGGCTGGGCGTAGCCCACTGCAGGGCAGGCCGCAGGAATCTGGCGGGCGGCACGCCCATCTGCCGTCACTACCACCTCCCACCCACCCAGGGACAGGACTGGACAAGTGGGCCGGTCCCAGAGGCCTCACAGCAAGCTTGGCTGCCTGGGGGTGCCTGTGGGGAATAGAGGGGGACACTGCAAACAGAAAGCACCAGGCAAATGTTAGTGCTCATTTGAGACCAGCATTCCTGGGCGGAGAAGGGCACTTGCATTTGTGGCAAGTGCTGTACTCGGCACTTTCCCAAGCCCCACGAGGGTCAGCGCCCTTGTGTTCAGGACCCCCGAGAGGACCAAGCAGAGGCCATGAAGATCATATAGGGTGTCATCATCCCAGTCACTGGGCTGGAAGAGGACAAGACCCACACAGCCAGGGTCCTGGAGAGGACCAGACCACACCCTCAAGGGAAAACAAACAAAGTGGAAAATCCCTATCTGGGGGGAAACTTGGAGGACCCTTAAAAGGCAGTTCATCAGGAAGGGGTCAAAGCCCAATGCACCCAAGGAAAGCTTAGGAGCAAAAAACATGTCCCCTCAGGCCCCGTCTGCAGAGTTGGCAGGGAGCCCTAGAACAGGTAACTCTGAGTCACCGCGCCCAGCACAGTGGGCTGCTCTCCCGGCCCTCCCTCCCTGGCTGGAGTGCCCGCTGGGAGGCCTGGCCATCAAACCTGACCACGAGCGTCTGGAGGCAAGGCCACAGCCTAACTGGACCAACTTCCCCTGGCCGCACACCAGGCCTGAGAACACAGCTGCCTTTGAGGGGCTCTGGGCGGGCTCCTGGCTCAGGGCCATGGGACCGAGAGCCACCGTAAGGGCAGTAGCAGGCCTAGACCCAGGGGCTGGGCTCAGAGGACACTCTTCCCTCCACGTGAGGGTCAGAGGGCCTTTAGAGAGATCTAGAAGGTCACCCAGTCCATATCTTGGCCTTCAAGAGTCTGCACTGGCATTGTTTTGAAACACTATTGCCTCAAAAATTCTATCTGAAGGACCCTGACTACCCAACTCAGCCTGTCGGTGTCTCCTAAGCAGAAAGTTCTCGACAACTGAAGGGGTGAGTCCAAGAGATTGGTTTGGGAATCCTTACGGGAAAAATGTCAGATTTTGCAGGTTGAACTGGGCATTTCTAATCCTTGGTTCTAATTTAGTCCATCAGTTTAGATGGGTAGGGGAAATACTATAATTAGCAAATAGGCAGTTAAGTTGTTTAGATTCATAACAGTTGCTCCAGTGAATGTTCATGTCTTGACCCCAGTAGGCATCCCAGCAAAATCCGGTTTGACTCAACAAGCTGGGGTAGCAGAGCAGCTCCTTTATGGGTCCTACCCCTGCAGTGAGAACACAGAGAGACCCCCGCAAGTGCCCCGGAGAAAGGCCGCTGCTGACAGCCCCCGGTCTGAGCCCACCCACCTGCTCCCCCCTTGCCCAATCCCCTGAACTCTGGGCTTCCCGGGAGCCTGCACCCAGGGGAACTGCCGTCCTCTGCTCACCGCCAGGTAAGAGGATGTGACAAAGAACTCATTAATAGTTAACTCAGCAGGAGGAGCAGGTGTTGCAACCCCAGATGCCCAGACGAGGCGGGGTGGGTATGCAGTGGGCCTCACCGTGAATGGCTGGGGCCCTTCAAGTCCCCCTCTTGCTCCACCTTTACGAGGCCAGGAGCCCAGGTAGAAAAGCCTTTGATGTCTTAGCTTTCACAGGCCGGGGCTGGTCCCAGTAGTGGGCTGGCCTCACAGAGAAAAATGGCAAGTGTGCTTTTTGAGCCCCCAGTGTACTCACAGTCAAGCCTGGGAGAATGTTTCTGTGAACCCCAAGGGTAGCCCAGTCAGCCTCACTCCTCAGGGACTCTGAGCACTGCCCAGTGGGGAATCTAGGCCCCAAGGATGCCAAGACCCCAGGCACAGGCTGGAACTTTAGAGCCCACTTTGTGCAGGGGCAGAGGCTGGGTTAGGACCCAGCTGGCGCTACAAGGCCCTGACAGCACAACCTCCCCTCTGGGTCCCCTTCCCTCTCTCCCTGCCTCCCACCATCCTGTCCTGGAGCCTTCGGCCCTCAGAGCCCCAAGTCTTGGCTCCTCAGGAGAGCCAGTGGTCAAGTCATCCTTGACTCCTGTTACTCGTTCACATCAGCCTATCAGAAGGTTCTGTTAGCTCCCTTCCAAGGGCAGCCGGAACCTCTCCCACCCTCCTGGCCTCAGCCACTCTTCCGGAAACTTCTGCTCTAGCCTCCTAACTGGTCCGCAGTCCAGTCCCAGCAAAGCAGGTCATGTCCTTCCCCTGCTCAGAGCCCTGCACTAGCTCCCCATGTCAGGCAGGGTCGAGGCCAAAGCTGCTAGGGAGTCTGTGAGGCGCACCTGATGCGCCCACCCCAGCCCTTCTCTCTCTCTGCCACCGCTCTAAGTCCTTTCACTCCAGCCACAAGGCCTCCTTGCTATGCCTCCAAGTTACCAGGCTGCCTCTGCCTTAGGCTTCTGTCCCAGCTGCCCTCTGCCTGGAACGCTCCTCCCCCAGTGTCTGCAAGGCTGACTCTCTTACTCTTTAAGTCTCTGCTCAGATGCTACTTCTCAAGGACACCTACTCGACCAGACTCTTCAAGTGGCAGCCGCCTCCCCTGCCCGACCCGTGTCGCCCACCCACAGCACTCCCAACCCACCTACCCTCCATTCTGGGGGGATTGGTTGGTTTTTTGTTTTGTTTTTTTTTGTTGCAATGTTTACCGTCTTCTAACCAACTCTGTAACTCACCTATTTGTCATGTTTATTTTCTCTCCCCCCACCAGAATGTAATGTCCAAGAAGGCAGAGATTTTTGTCTATTTTGGTCATTACTATTTTCCAAGTGCCTAGAAATAGTGCCTGGCACATAGTAGGTGCTCAATATTTATGGAATGACATGTAAATAATTGATGTGGTTTAATGAGTCCCCTTGCCCTGTATACCTGTAGTTGCATTCTCAGAGGGGACAGTCTGGGCTTTTGGTTACCAGAATGGATAGCTAATAACAGAAGTCCCTGCAGTAGTCAGATGCAAAGGGCGGTCCTTATGGAGGCACCTGCCCCCAGATTGCAGAAACCTCACATGTTGATGTAGGCAGTGTCCTTCTCTGCCTGCCTATCAGTCATTCCTGGCAGTATCTCTGACAGGGTGTGTGGGTGGCATTAGAAGCTACTGTCTCCATTATCCGTCTGTCAGGCTCAAACTGTCCAAGTGGCCAGGGAGAATTCAGCCAAGATCTGGCTGGTGAGAGATCAGGGGATAGGAGCAAGGAAAGGAGAAAGGGAGAAAAGGCTAAGCAAGATACAAGCCTGCTCCAGGCCACCACGGCTGATTCTCAGGTGTCGGAGGAGGGGGCACCCTGTGACTAAGGCCCCAGCAGCACCTGGGTGCAGTGAGTCACAGCTGAGTCCTCGTCTGTGGGACCGAGTGGGCCCCAGGAGCAGCCCTGGGGATTTGCCATGTGATTCAAGCTAGCGTGGCTGCCCAGACAGTTGGTCACTCTCTGTGGGCCTGAGAAGCAGAGAGAGAAAGTGGGTCTGTCGTGGTAACTGGGCACAGACAGAACCCAGCCCCAGGCCAAGGCCAGCAGTGAGCAGCACGGGAGCCCGGCGCCCCTGCCGTGAGGCAGACTCGATTGCACACCCTTCCTTACCTCCCAACCTGAAGTCGGCCCAGCAGATGAGGCCACGCCACACGGTAGCTTGCGCCTGAGGTCTGGGAGAAATCAGACCGTCAGCCTAAATTAGCTACAGCTAACATTTTACCAAGCGCTCACTGTTCTAAGCCCTTTATATGTATTAACTCACTTAATACACACTGCTTCTCTGTGGGGGTGGACACTTATTTATCCTCACATTGCAGATGAAGAAATGAAGCACGTTTTCAATAACTCAGTCCCAGCCGGTAGTCATTTGAACCCAGGCCAGTTTGGCCCCACACTGACACCCTAACCACTTCTTAGAGCCCAAGGCAGCCTAAACTCCCCATCTCCATCCTTGTCATCCTTGACCAGATTCTACCAGACTCTGAACTTCATGACTCCCAAATCTAATCAAGACCTGATGCCTGAAAATGCTTCTTTTAGCCTTTGCTCCATGTCTTGGGGCACTGACATGGGCCGGGGGCTCTGGGGGAGGCCCTGATGCCGAGGAGCATTCAGAACAGACACCACTCAGGGCCTTCTTGCTTGTTTCCCACACTGACAGCCTGTAGTGTGCGGGCACAGATGGACAAGGTGCTGGCCTCCGGGTTCCCATCTCAGGGGCTCCAGCACATGCTAGCAGGGTCTCCTCCTCATGCCCACAGGCCACTGCCCCGAGTGAGGAAGTGAGCACTCTCTAAGGAGTGTAAAGACAGAGAGGGTGACCGGACAAGCAACACAGTGAGCTAACAAGATGAAATAAAGGGCGTGCGGACAGGATGACACAACTTCCTCTCGTCATAGGAAGGGGGTTCCCCTCCCTGAGGTCAGGCTCCTGCGTCACCTGGGGGCCTCAGCTCCTTCTGCTTTATCTCCCTGTGCACCCCAAATGTCCCAACCCCTCTCTCCTGAGGGCACAGCTGGGGCAGCCTGCAGCTTGGGGGGGCCAATGCTGGCCCAAGACTGGCCCATGGCTGCCTGGCTCCCCAGAGAAGAGGGAAGGCCATCCTGGCATTTCTGGCACCCTCACTGGCCTCCCAAATTCCCCACCTTCCCCAGCAGTCAGGTGGGCTCATGGCCACACCTCTCCCCCTCCGCCAACCACCCCTGCCTCTACTATCCAGCCATTGCCCTCTGGGAACTAGGCTCTGGGGAGGTAAGTCCAACCTCAGTGACCTCTGGCCACAGATTTGAGTGTGGAGCTGGCCGTGTAGCCCAGCCTCACCTAGAGGGAGAGACGTACACCTGAAGGGGGCAACGTGCAGCCCTGAGGCCGACCAGGGGCACTGGAGACCCAAAGGCTGGGATGGGCAGGGGGACAAGGGGCATGTGTATCGGAAGAGCTGCTCCCCACGCGAGCAGAGGGGATTTTAAATTATAAAATGATCCCTGGAAGGGCCACCAGGGTGACAAACTCAACTTCTTAATGTTCAAATTGGCATTTGAGGACCTCGTGCGAGAAGTGAGGGCCTTGTGGCTTGCGGGGGAAGGGCTATGGGTGCTAAAGGCTTCATGTCTGGAATGAACCCCACGTGAAGGCTTTTCACCAGCACGTCCTGCAGTGCCTGTGGCCACACGGGGTCTGTGTATGGACTTGGGTTTTACATCTGAGACCCAGTTCCAGCTCTGCAATTCAGTAAGAGTGACCTTGAGCCAGCCCCTCTCTCGGCCTCAGTTTCATCATTTGTAAATCAAAGTGTAGGATTTTACTCGTTCTCAACCCAGGCTGCCCTCAGAATTACTTGCAAAACTTATAAAATCTTATACATAGGCCAGGCCCCACCCAGGGATTTAATTGGCTTACAGAGGGGCAGGACCACTCTCTCTGGATTTAAAGCTTCCCTGAAGCCGCCTCCAGCTCTAGCGTGCTCCACTCTCCAGGGAAGAGGAACGGGTAGCAGAGGAGGGCTCAGGGCAGCGGTTAAAGCCTGGAGCTGGGGAGAGGGGGGCAGATACCGCCTTAGTTCTGCACTCGCCAGCTTCCGATGGGAGTAACAATTGGCCTCACGGATCCTTGCAAAGATTAAAGGAAACACGGCATATATAACTCTCAGCAAAGTGTCAGACTAGGTACGTGCTCTGCAAAGGTTGTCCCCACGTGTGTGTCAGATGCTGGTGTTGGGGGTTTGTGCTTAACAGTTGTGCCTAACAAAAAACAAGTATCACTCCCATCCAGATGTTTCATAACTCAGTCAATGGGCAGTGAGCCAACCTGGGCTTCTCCCCTCATCCTTCCCCAGGGGAGATCCCAAGCTGAGAATCTGTGCTCTGGCCTGCCACCCTGTTCCTTGGTGACTGCAAACTCCCAGGACCTGGACCAGAAGGGAAGAGGGGCCTCTCAGGGGGCCAACGGAGCTAAGCTCTCTGAGAGCAAGGTGGTGCTTCCAGCCTTCCTGGGCAGGGACAGTGGGGTGGTCATGTTTACAAACAGGGAGCAGAGGGCAGAGGAGCAAGCATAGCAGGATAGACTGTTTTATAGCCTTCAAGAGTTAGTAAAACCAGAGTTCAACACCTGATAAAGATAGGAGTCAAAGCTAATCTGGGCAGCAGGTCTGAGGACTATAGACAAAAAGCACTTTCTTTTCCTGAGGCCTCTGCTTACACAGAACAAAGTCTGGCCAACAGCCTCTCAAAGGTGATAAGTCCTTATCAGACCTAATACCTTCCTCTTAAAACATCATTCAAAACTGACCCCCTCCTCAAAAATAGTGATAAAGAAGGAAATGTTTATGAGACACCGCTAAGTAGTGGAAAAAATAAGAAAACAAATGTGCAAAAAATCTACTTAACTCTGAAGAAAAAATAATACTCAGAGAGACAAGTGGGAGAAAATGTACAAAATGTTAACATTTCCCATCTCTTTACATTTCTTATATTTTTCTGTATGTTCTCATCTTCCATAATGAGAATATTTTACTAGAATGATCAGTAAAAGTAAAAAGCTTCAGGGTGAGGGAGTGATTTTTGTCCACCTGTACATTACTAATCCTTCCTCTCCTGTTCCCTCCCTTTGCCCTAACACCCTTCCACTCTAACCACAGGCTGACTGAGAGAGTTTGCTACACATTGTCCAAATCATTGTAGATTTTGCCGAATGTGGTTTCCCCTTCTTAAGAAGCATTGCTTCTTGGAGCTGTTAGCTTCCTTATGTCAAGAAAGAACTTAGCATAGTTCCTCAGTAAATGTAGGTGCTAATACATGTGTTAAGGAAGACAAGAAGGAAGGGCATAAAATGTAGCAAGTAATTACCAGCAATTAATTATCTTCCTGCTTGTATGCATTAGAGCAAACTCAAAAGAAAGAATAGATTCAGTTCTCATTTATCTACATTTTAAGGGTAAAGAGGATATATTTACCTAAAGTGAGGGTAACTAAAATTCCTACCTTCACCCAAATATTCCTCTCCCATGCAATTCTCCCAGAATAACAGTCAGAAATTTGTGTACCCAACAGCTCATAGTGTTCAAGTATGAGAATGCATTCGTGTTCTTGTTGTCACATCTCTATCTCAGGTGGGTGCTCAGTCTCCAGGAGACCATAAGCTCCTTGGAGCTAGGATTGCCAGATAAAATACAGGGATCCCAATTAAACTGGAACCTCTGATAAACAAGAAAAACTTGTTAGTATAAGTACACCCCAAATATTGCATGGGGCATACTTATACTACAATATTATCCATTGCTTATCTGCAATTCTAATTTTACTAGGCTTCTTGCATTTCTCTTTTCTAAACCTGGCAACCTTACTTGTACCACAGAATGCTGTTTGCCCACTCCCATGGCTTCCATACTTTTCCTACCTGGTCATCTTCCTCTAGAAGTTCCCCCATCTGTCAATCTTCCTAACGTATGGTGCTTAGAAGTGAGCGCAGCTGTCCTGGTGCCTATGCCTGACATCATGCAGACATGCTCTGGGCACAGGTCCCCTTACCAAAGACCACTCCATGTGGAAGACCGAGAGCTGAGCAACAGTGCAGAGATGGGACTATACATATGCTTCCCTGGGCATAATAGGTTGTATTTACTCCTTTGTTTAAGTACTACTCCAGAAAGAAATAGTTACGTATTTCCCTGGAGAGCAGAAGGAAACAAAATATTTTTGTGGCTTTTGCTACATATGAGGCACCATCATTGCATTTCACTTAAGTGTCTCATTTAAGCAACCCTTTAAGATGGCTCTTTGAAGGAGATACTATTATACCCTTTTTTATAGACTCAGCAATTTTAGGTCACTTGTAGAAGGTTACAGAGTGCTATAGACTGAATATGTCCCCCCCAAACTCTTATGTTGAATCCCTAACCCCCAATGTGATGGTAGGAGGAGGTAGGGGCCTTGGGAAATAACTAGGTTTAGATGAGGTCATACAGGTGGAGGCCCTGTAATGGGATTAGTGTGTCTTATAAGAAAAGGAAGAGACCAGAGCTCTGTCTCCACCATGTGGGAACACAGCAAGAAGGCAGCTCTCTGTAAGGCAGGGAGCCAGTTTTCACGGGGAACCCAGTCTACGGGCACCTTGATCTTGGACTTCTAGCCTCCAGAACTGTGAGAAATCGATGTTGTTGCTGAAATCACCAATCTATAGTATCTCATTAAGCATCCTGAGCTGATGAAGACACAAAACTAATGTTTTAGTCAAGTTAGGGGAGGCTATGCTGCAGTAATAACCAAACCACAAAATCTTAGCAGCTAAACACAACAAATGTTTCTTTGTTGCTGGAACAAAGTGAGGTACAAGACAGTGGGGAGGGGAGGGGTCTCTTGTTCTACACAGTCATTCATGGACTTCTGCCATCTTGTGGCTTTACCAGCCAGTGGTCATGACAGCAAGGTTAGAGGAGCATGAAGACACTCTCCCCAGTCATCCCATGCTTCTGCTCTGAAGTGATGGTCATTCCGCTTATGACCTGTCAGCCAGAACTGCTCACAGGGCTAAGCGGCATTCCTATGTGCCCAGAAGAGGAAAATGAAGTAGGACATGGTGAACACACCAGCGTCTACCACAACGAGCACACGGTGAAACCAGAATCCAACAGCAGATCTGTAAGCTCCCAAAATCCATGCTCTTTCCATTACAACCTTTGGACCTCCAAGATTGAAGGAATTTTTCACAAAGAAGAAATTATATAAGGGATAATTTGCAGAATATGACATCGCAAGGAAACCGGCAGAGAAAAGATGGTTATGGTGAAGGTTTTAGGTTTGTAAAACCTGAAGCATCACAAGATTGCCCCCCTGGAAAACCTTAGAAACAAAGACAATGAGATCATTGCAAGTTGTACCCAAAGGGTAAGTATGTATGAGATACGTATGCTCTCCAGTCTCTAGGAGAAAAAAAAACCCTGGGGTTCAGGGCACATCTTCAAGATTCTAGCATGTACTGGTAACCAACCATTCTAGTTTGCCAGGACCCTCCTTGTTTTAGTTCTGACAGTTCCAATTTCCAGGACCCCCTTCAGTCCCAGACAAATGCTTGGTCACCTGGCTGTACATCAATACTTATTCTTCCAGATAATTCTTGAAAGTATCTCATCAAATGGCTCAATAAATTCTGCGCAAAGATGCACAGTGATCTGAGGAAAACCTGGGTGGAAAGGCTACGCAAGAATAAAACTCTTTTCTGCAGGAAAGAGTGTAGGAAGCTCCTGTATGGATATTGGCCCACCCTAGCAAGGACTCAAAGGAAGAAAATAGTATGCCAATACAACTTCTGTTCTAGAAACTCGGTTCATGCTGCTGCAGCCTGGCGTGTAGGCTTTTCCCAGCCATATCACACCAAGGAGCCATATTATACATACATTGACACCTCTACATTTTTCAAGTTACTGCTGAAACCAACTGCCCCCATCTTGAATTTGTGCTATGCTTAAGAGGTGCATGCGCACACACATGCTTTGTACTTTTTCTTACCGCATTTCATCTTGTGAGCTTTGGCTCAGCACTCCATTTGCCAGCTAGATTTGGTGTGCACTTTGGCCTGTACAATCTGCATCATCTCCAGATTAAAGTCCAAAGCCCATAGCCAGTCTCTCAGAGTCCTGCTGAAACAGCTGCATTGCTGGGCCTATCACACACAGCCCCCTTCACATAAGTGCTCTGGTCCAGCCATTCTGTTCCCTGGACCACACATAGCTTGATTCATCTGGCTTTGCTTGTCTACACTGGCCTTCCACCTCTTGACTACTTAGCTAAATCCTAACTCTAAGAATCAGATCACATTCCTGGACCGATGATGGCCTCTCTATTATTCCCTGTAAACTCTTCCCAAATTCCAGCAGCAGAACTCACCTATACAATTCAATCAGCAATCAGTTCTGTTCTGTTTTTGGTAAATCTTTTCTATGTCAAATTTGCATACTTAACAGTTTTTGACTTCCAGTTGTTTTGTGATTTGTCCCCAGACCTGAACTGTCAATGCCTTGAAAACAGGGACAACCCTTGGCTTTACTTTTTATACCCTAATAAGTTTAATAAACAGATAATGACTTATTAGTTTGGGACAAGGGAAAACCTAATAAAAAGTATTTGAAAAATACAATGCCATGAATATTACTCCAGAACTCCCTCTCAAGATGACATAGAAAATCATCCAGAAAAAGAAATATCATTTTCCCCCCTAAGAATTGGACCTGTAAAACTTCATGGTGGGGTGACCCACTGATCAACAAACTACCAAGATTGTACTTCCTACTCAATCCACCATGGCTGGTATTTAGGGAGAGACAAGCCAGGAATCATACAGGCAGTACTTTCAGTATTTGGAACTGAAATAGTTCTGGGGTCAGACTATGGACCCAGGGACTCAAGGTTTCAAGACCCAGCTCTTAGAACCCTAAGAGGTGGGGAAAAGGACAAATGTGGGTACAGGGTAGAGAAGGGCAAAAATGGAGAGAGGGCCTTAGGGAGCAGGAATTCCTATCCATTATAAGGATTCCTCGTTGCTCACAGAGAATCAGGGAACATGTGTAGCAAAAGGTCTGTCAGTCTCTGTCTGTCCTTGTGCTGCCAGAGATAACCCACTGGTAGCTTCAGGCCCATCCCAACCTTGGCCAATGACCACCACATCTGGTACACTAAGAAACCCCTTCTCACAATGAAATGGGATCTAGGAATATTTGTTCCTAGAAGTCCACTGACTGGGGATCAACAGTATCCTGTTATCCCTGAAGGTGTCCTGGGCACCTGCACTCTGGTCCGAATCCTCTCAACCCATCAGTCTGCATATTGACACCCTTCACCCTGAGCTTCTATCTGTCCAAATCTTCAGATCCTGGACTTTTATTCCAGTTCTCCTAATCACCTTTCACCAGACCCTTCTGACTTTTGACCCAGAAACACAAAACATCCAGAACCATTCATTCACAAAACAAATATTTGAGCACTTCCCACCCCTGATGCGAAGCATCCAGTGACCCAATAGTAAACAAGCCAGACAGACGCTGTCCACAGGGGTACTAGTGTCTCATGGGACACAGACATTGAATACATAATTATCAAATGATATATTAATTATGCAATCACAGTGACCTCAACTTCTTTAGCCATCCAAGTCACTCTTTACTATCCCACTAACCTTAGTTCTGAGAATTCTAGGGAGATGCTAACAGAAAATACAAATTCATTCTAATTGCTCCTTGTCTTCAAACACTCTTAGCTTCCTTTTAACCATTTCTTCATTCCTATTTTGGCCCCAAATATGAATACATGGTCCTTTCTCCATTCCTCAAAGATCAAAACATGCAGCTATTGAGTTTAAGAGATTTTATTGAAAATCTGGAGATGACACAGGGAAATTACAACCTTAAAAGAAATACTAGCTCTCCCAGTCCCCAGAATCCATCCAACACCATAACATGTTCCTGCTGCTGTCTCCTGCCTTAGCTTTAAACCTTCCCCAGGTTGCTGGAGCCGGGGCAGGCCTCCCTCCTCATAACCGGTCGGGATCCTTCCTTTTTGCGGACTCACTTCTCCCAACCCACCCCAGGAAGACAGTCTTTTACAAAGAAACAATCCAAACTGGGGTTAATCTACTCACAGCTACATGCCATACATCTATCTGTGTTCATTTATTCACTCATTCTAGAAATACTTACTGAACACTTATTTTGCACCAGGCACTGTGCTAGGTGAGGACAGACATGACAGCAGCAAACAAGAAAGACAAACAATAAACTAGTAAATTAGAAACTAAATCTGACTATTACAGAACTCAATGTTTTTTTGTTTTTTTCTTTAAAAGGATGGTATGGTAGACAGGGATTTGGGATGTTGGGAGTGCCACTTTAGAAAGGACAGATAATTCTGTCTGAGGAGGTGTCCCTTGGGATGAGCTTGAAAGATTTAAGACCAGACTTCCTATGGCAGGCTGTGTCTATGTGTCTATTTTAATGTTGCAGCAAGAAGAGGAACCAACATTTCTCTTGAAAAGTTTTGTATCTAATATTTTTTAAAAGATATGGAAGTAGACACCTTGGACAAAATTGGAGTGTCTACGTCTCTTATGTGCCTTGTAACCAGTCAGAGAGACGGAAAAGTGAATGACGAAGAGTGTGGATCCTGCAATAGACCGTCTGGTTTTGAATCACATTTCTGCCATTGTCTAGCCATGGGATCTAAGGCGCACTACTTAAGCTTTCTGTTCCTCAGTTTCCACATTTGAAAAATGGGGATAATAGTCCACTCACCTCATCGGGTTGTTTGTAGGTGCGGTAAGTTAATACATAACAGTGGCTTAGAAAGCACATATTAAGGATGCAGTGATTTTTAGCTCTGACCATTCTGCATGAGAAATAATGACAGCTTGGCCTAGGGGGCTGGCAGTGGAGACGGAGAGAATTGGATGGACTCAAGTTATATATATTTGGAAGCAAACAGGACTTCCTGAAAAATCAGCTGAGAGAGATGAAGAAAAGAAGGGGATAAAAGATAGTTTCCACATTTGAGACTTCAGTAATGCCATTTACCAAGATGGGGGAGACTCAGAGAGGAACAAATTTTGAAGAAAAAAATCAAGAATTTCATTTTGCATGAGTTAAAGATACCCTGCTAGATATCTAGGAAGAGACACCTATTAGACAGCTTAATATGTAAGCCAGGAGCTCAAGAGAAATAAATTTCAGAGTCATTAATATTATAGAGCTGTGCTAATACAGTAGCCACTAGTCAGACTTATGGGGTTATTTAACTTTAGATTAATTGAAAATAAAATGAAATTAAAAATTCAGTCCCTCAGTCTCTTTAGCCACTTTTCAAGTGCTTGAGAGCCACAGGTAGTTGGTGGCTACCATACTAGCACAGATCTTGAACATTATTATTGGTGCTGCAGGTTCTATAGAAGAGCACTGAGTCTCAGTCCATGGAATGGTAGGAAATCATCTGGGAAGTGGTTCATAGTTCTGGGTACACATTAGAATTACCCCAGGAATCAGAGGCAACTTGTCTTGGGGAGTTCCCAGACAATGGTAGTTTTCAAAAGCTCCCAGGATGATTTTGAAGTGTATCCAGGGCTGAGAACCACTGACCTACAGAAATAATGTAGGTGGAGGAGAAGAATCATGGTAGGGCCCCAGGGTACCCCAACATGAATGGCAGTGATTCTCAACCTTGGCCGCACATTGGAACTAACTTTAGACCTTTAAGTGGTACTGATGTCTGGGTCCTCCTTGGAAAAAATTGTGATTTAATTGGTCTAGAACCCAGCCTGGTCTTCAGAAATTTTTGAAGCTTCCGATTCTAATGTGCACTCATGGTTGAGAACCACTGACTGGTGGAGGAGAAAGATGTAACAAAGAAGATCTAGGAAGAAGAAAGTTACGTGATACACTGAGAAACAGAAGCGTGCGATGTCCCTGAAGCAAAAAGAAAAATGCGATTCTAGAAAGAAGAAATGGTTAGAGCTGTTGAACCCTAAAACCCAGTTCATTCAATAAACATCCCATCAGATTTTGGTGGAGTGGTGGGAATGGAAGCCAGATGGGAGTGTGTAAGAGTGAATGTTTGATGAAGAAATGAAGACAGTGATTAATAGACAGAGGTTAATAAACCGTTTTAGTTATGAAGAGGAGCAAAGAATTCTGGCAGCAGCTGGATAGTGATTTGAGGTCATGAACTAGGTTTTTTAAGATACAGATATCAGAGTGTGTTTGCATGCTCTGGAATATTTTAATAAAGAAGGAGAAAGTGATTATTCAGCTAAGAGGAGGAAGTCGATCTGTCAGGAAGGTGACTTCCTATCCAAAATGCATACCCTCCTTCCTTCTTGCTTAAGGATCCCCAATGTTTTTCAAGTCCTAAAGGCAGTTGTCCTTTCCCCAGCTCAGAGCTTAGCCTACACCAGTGATTCTAAAATTTCACCAGGCTTCAAAATGACCTAGAGGACTTTGCACCACACATGCAGCTAGCCCTACATCCAGAATTTCTGACTCAGTAGGCTCGAGAATGTACATATCTCAGGAGTTCTCAGGCAATGTTGTGACTGGTCCCAGGGAGAACCTTTGAGAACCACTGGTCTAAGCTCATGATGTAATCTCTTCCTTCATGAGCAGTCTTAGAGATTGCATTCAACCCTGTTCCAGTCAGTGCAAGGAAGTCTCTAGGGGAATGACAGGAAAGCTTTCTTTGCTGATAAAAGAGAAGGAACAGCCTCTCTCCTCTCATTGGATGTTGTCATATTGGACGCAATGCCTGAAACTGGCAGCTATCTTGGAACCATAATGTGACCCAAACAGTGGCATGTTTCCATGCTGGACGTATCAGAGCAAAAAGATAGAAAGAACCTGGATTTTTTAATAATGTTTCACTGCTGAATTAATCAACCCTGGGGTCCCTCTCTTATGAAATATTATATTTTTCTTATTGTTAAACCATTTTGAATAGGCTTTCTTACTTGTAGCCCAAAGCAACCTAAGTTATTCATGGACTCCCAAGACCTTAAATAGCCAAGTCAGATTGAGATGGAGGGGCAGCTCTATATAGAAAGAATCAGGGATGCTTCCTCCCTGGTAATGTGACTGGAAGGAGAGCCCATGGGTACTTGTGCAGACAGATTTATTGGCTAGAAAGTAAAGTAGCTCCAGTATGATTCCTTCTATTATACCAGGGCATGAGATAATCGTGGAAGAAGAGGATATAGCCTGTTGGGAAATGGGAGACAAAGTATGGAAAAGTCTTTTTAGAGAGTAATAAAAAAATTGACTTGGAAAACATAATAAATTATAGCTAACTGCCCATTTGAGAATTACAATCTTATATTTACAGAAAATTGTCAGCCTGGTTGGGTACTTTTCTCCAATAATGACATACTGCTTGGTTGTAGATTATGACAGAGCAGATAGCTGACTCCAACCATGGTTCACGCTTTCTGGGTAAATATGAAAGAAACAGAAGGACAAGGCAGTGCAAAGCGTCTGCAGAGAAATGTGTATGACGATGGACCACGGAAGCTAAGCCAGATTCTCCCCATCCTGGTTAGCATTAGTTTTGAATGGTTTCTCTCCTGTCAGCCCAGCAGGAGCTCCTAGCAGGCTGCTTATGTGAGTCGTCTATTGTGGCAAAGCAAATTACCCAGATTTAGTAGCTTAAAACAGCATTCAATTGTTAGCTCCCACTTCTGTAGGTCAGCAGTCTGGGCCCTGCAGCTTGCGTCCTCCTAAGGCCTACATCAAGGTGCCCGTGGGGCTCACTCTCATCTGGAGCTTGGCATCTTCTTTCAAGCTGATGTAAGTGCGTGATAATCCAGTTCCTTGTAGTTTTAGGACAGACATCCCATTTTCTTGCTGGCTTTAACCAGTGGCCACCTTCAGCTCCCAGAGGCCACCCACATTCCTTGACACATTGCCTCCTCCATCTTAAAGTTAATAAGAGAGACTCTCCCTCCCTTGGAATCCCTCTCATCCTTTGAATTTCTTCTTCAGGAAGGGCCCAGTTCCTTTTAAGGGTGAACCTGATAGATCAGATCCATCTGGGTAATCTCCCTTTCTGAAAACCAGCTGGGCCATATGACATAACCTAATCATGGGAGTGACTGTACATCAGGGGCAGGGATCTTCAGGACCATCTGAAAATTCCGCCTACCACACTGGAGATGAGTCCTTCACTCCAAGAGATCTCCTGGCCTAGATCTGAATATGAGGGGAGAAAACCAGACTTCGTGGTACATATACCTAGAACTACTACTACACCAGCTACTCTGGAAGCTGATTCAGGAAATAAGACCAATTGCTCTGCTGCACCACCAGCCTCAGGCTGACATCGGTGTTTCCTCAGGCCCAGGATTTCCATCCTTTTTCTCCTCTCTTTGTCCCCTCTTGGGGTGATCTCCCCCATTCCCAAGATCTCAGGAATCTCAACTCACTGAAACCTGTCAAATCTTTAACGTCAAACCCCACCTCCCTCCAGAGGTCCAGATTCATGATTCCCATACATTCACCTGATGATCATCTTTGTCTGCATGACCCATAAATAATCCAAACTCAATATATCCAAAGTGGAATTCATTCTCTTCGTCACCTAATGTGTGCTTCTTCCTTTCTCCAAACCTGGGAGTTACCTCTCACTCCTTTCTCTCCCACAGTACCAGGTCCACCAGTTTTACGTGCAGTTTCTCATACAAATATGTCTCCCTCTGTCCCCATTAACCCAGTGCCTCGCCATCTCCTGCCTGCATTACTCTAACCACACCCCACCCGTGCGTTCTTCACTCTGCTGCTGTGATCTACGCAATGCCAACCTTGTTGAGCTGTGCTGCTGCCTCAAATGCACCAAGGTCTCCCAGTGCCTGTAGGCTAACCATTTCCACATAAGAGAAACCGACAGGTGTAGACTAAACACCTAAATGAACTATGCATTGTGCTAGCTCCGAGAACGCTGTACTGAACAAGACAGAGGCAGTTCCTGCCCTCGTGGAGCTTACAGTCCTGCAAGAGAGACAGACAGTGAAGTCAGGGGAGGGAAAGTCAGGCGGCTGTGTGGGAACGTGTCACAAAGAATGGACCTCATCTAAGCAGCAGGAAGTGAGAAGAGAGTGCTACTTGAACTTGAGCAAGAGTTCACCAGATCAAGGGGGATGAAGAAAGTGCCCCAAGCGGAGAACAACACGAGGACAACATGAAGGGGTGAAGCAACAAAACAGTGTGGGTGGCCCCTAGAGCAAGGGCTCAAGAGTACATATTTTTCTAAATAGAAGAAGACAAGATCGTGGGTGAACTTACAGGCCATGGTAAGAATCTGGGGCATTAGCCCAAGGGGAATGTGGGATCCACTGAAGGGCTGTAGAGTAGACTGCCATGATCAAGTGTCCACTCTTTTTTTAAGATTACCCTGAATTGGACTGGACTGAATTGGTCATGACCCAAACGAGAGAAACTAGTTGTGAGACCATAATAATAATCCAGGTGAGAATGATGTGGCCTTACAGTCAAGTCTTGGTGATTGTTTGCATATGAGAGGTGATAGAAAGGAGAAAAGGATGGCTCCCAGGTTTAGGATCTGAGCTACTAGATGGACAGTGAAGCCTAGACTGAGACAGTGGTACACATTTATGGGGTAGAAATATTGAACTTGGATTTAGACATGGTAAGTTTGATACCTGCAGGATATCCAAGTGGAGTGTAGAATGGGCAGGCGGAGATACGATTCTAGAGCTCAGATCCGCATGTCATCTTCATAGAGGCGGTAACGGAAGCCTTGGGAGTAAACTCAACCACCTACAGAGAGCATGTTCTACATGCTCCAGGACTGAGGCCTGAGAAATGCTGACATTTAGATGTTGGATAAAAAGCAAAAGTGAAAAAAAGAACTAAGTAGTGTCCAGAATAGGACAGGAGGAAAACTAGTAGAATACTACATCACGGAAGCCAAGGAGAATGTGTTTCCATGAGGGAGTGGTCGACAGCTCCGAGGCATGACACTGGCAGGTGATCACTGACATAATTATTATCTAGCTCCTATCTACTCCTTTCTCCTCATTTCCTGTTGTTTCCCCAAACCACTCGTTATGCTCTAACACCAATCTTGCCTAACTTCTCTGAACCATGCAATGTGTTAGCACGCAGTCCTCTCCCATTCCAGACCTCCCTCAACCCGAACCCCACTCTCTCCCTGAGTCACTTGGTGAAAACACTGTCTATCTTTTCATACCCCAGCTACTCAGGCATGATCCACTCTTAGGCCTTCTCTGATCACCTCCTCCCCAGATTCAATCAACACATCTCTCATTCTATTCTATTTGTTAACCTGGGATATATTTCTATTAGTGTGCTTATCCTAGTGTATTGTAGTAAATTATTTAATGTCTGTGTCCTCTACTTGATTATGAGCTTTGGAAGGCAAGGACAATTTTTATACTGCTTTGTATAACTATACTTAACACAGTATTGGATATATGACTGGCAAAATGTTTTGGACTTTATTGCTGCGTCTGTCACCTAGGGAATGCACATGTCCTGGGCTGGGATAAAGCCCCACAGAAATTGCTAACATGGAGCAGGAGGCAAAGACCACTGAATAATAACAGAATGATAATGAAATCAATAGCATTTATTGATTGCTTCATTTGAGCCAGACTAAGCCCTGCACAGTACTCTAGCTCATTCACTCTTCACCATGCCCCATTTAACAGGTGCTACCATCACCCTACTTTACAGATGAGGAAATGGAGACTAGAACAGTTAAATCACATGTCCAAGGTTAGATCCGGGTAAGAGGAGCCAGAATTTGAAGTCAAACAAACCCAAGTCTGTTTGACTCCAAAGCCCTATACTCTTAAGTCCAACTAGCATTTGAGCTTCAGGGAAGTTGTATGTGGCAATTCAAATTTATAAAGTACAGTACTGCAATTCAGAGGAGGTATGTGAGCAGCAAAGTGCCGGTGCTCCCAGGATATCCTGCTTGCTCCAGCAGCCAGGGTTTCTGCTTGGCCCAAAGCCATGAGGGACAAAAGCAAAAGATCACCGAAGGGCCTTTTTCTCAATACTGATTTGTCAAGACCCCGGGGTCCCAGGAGCAGGTTGGAGGGGTGCCCGAGAGTGAGCCAATCACTGTGATGCCAGACACTAAATTGGGAATAGAAGCAAAAGGTGAGGAAGCCAGAGTGGAGGGAACTAAGCCAGGTTGCCAGGTCTTGGGCAAATTCAACCCCAAGGCTCTGAGCCAAGGATAAGCCACTGTGCCTAAAATAACCTCCCAAGAGATTCTTTACTGATCATTTTGCATTCTCCATCCTAGTACTGACTTTTGGGTCAAGGTTACCAGTATTGACTGGGCCCCTATTATATGTTAGCACTGTGAAAATTACAAAGACCTGGTCGTCTGCAGACAGGACAAGCCCACAGCAAAGAATGGGAGAGCTGTATAAATGGTACACGGCTCATTGCCAGCCTGCACAGTACAAGCCACAAAGGCAGCTGAAATTCACAGAAAGGAGAGATCAGGGTGTGCTGGCGGGGGCGGTGGTGGCTTCTTGGAGCATCATGACCTGAATGAGAACTGTATTGCAGGTAGGAAGAAGAGTATGAACAAAGGTGAGACGGCAACAATGAGAATGAATTGTTCCCCTGGACTGTGAGGACTTGTTTGTGGACCAAGTGTTCTTGCTGGAGAAGAATGGGATATAAAGTCAGGTGGGCAGGGAAGACTAGATCATAGAGGTCTCAGATTCCAGGGATTCTGGTTAAGGAAATTCAATCATGCAGAACCCAGGAGTTCATCGTATAGGCAATGAGAAATAATCTGGACTTTAAATAGGCAATTACGAATTAAATTTACATTTTAGGAATATTTGTTTGGTGGTAGTGCTAAAGATGGATTAGAGGAGAGAGGATTAAAGGCAAAAACAAACAAAACAAAAAACCTGTCCCCCAAAAAAATCTATGAATTTTTTTGAGCATCCACTAAAAATTGGACTGCATACAAATGTAATAAACAGTCCTCCCCTGCCAGCCTAATGGGAAAGACATTATTAATCCCACAGTTACCTATTAAGGATTTCCTGGGTGCCAAAGATTACACTGAACCAAACAACGTCCTAGCCCTCATGAAGCTTATCCTGCAGTGGGCATGGAAGACAACACAAAAGCAAACCGATAATTATATCAATATAAAGTCAGGCATGAAGTGCTATGCAGAAAAATAAAGCAGACCTGTCCAAGAAAGTACCACAGTATTTCAAGCCCAAAGACAGGGGAAATGGTGAGGCCACTGCTGAGAATAAATATACTGAGAAGGTGGCTTAGCTTGTAGGAGGACAGAGAATGTGGGGAGTCTTGTTTCTAAGTGTGTCAAGATGAGACAGACCAGGGAAATGGGACGAGGATCATGCCATTGTAAAATCGATTTAGCCTGTGAAAAAGGCCCAGTTTATTCTTTAACTTAATCTATATGCTGTTCTTCCTCTTCTTCCAGCTCCTCAATCAATTAAATAACTTTGTAGCGAGGAGAGACAGACCTCAGAAGTGTAAATGAGCCTATGCACTTAAAGAATGCTGAGATCCAGATCAACATAGTCACCTGATTAGCCCTATTCTTAAAACAAAACTTAAAAAGAACTATTAACCATCTATATACATCATGCCTTACACCAACCCCTAATCTAAAAGACCCCATAAAAACCCAAACCTAAAACCCTTAAAGTGCACCTCCTCTCTGAGGCTGCGCGCACTCCCGTCTGAGCATGTACTCTTTTCAAATAAACTTCTCACTTCATAAGCCTCTTGCACTTTGTCTCTGAATTCTTTTCCGTGGCAAAGACAAGAACCCACCCACCTCCACCTCTGCTGCCAAGTGTCTTTGTCTCTTTGCTATTTCATTTGGATATCAAGTCTTTAATGCAATACTCCTCCCTCTCTGCTCTGTCTCTTATTTCCAACAAGCAGGGAACCTCTGAGTAGGGGTGGCTGACACTCCCCCTGAGCCTCGGTGACCCAGATGGAACTGCAGCCATTTGATCATGTTCTTTAGCAGCCTGCCCCAAAAAGGTCTCCTTTCTATGATTTAGAAAGTTCTCAGAATATAATTGCATTCCAATCATTGCTCCATGGCTCCCCCCACATTTTGGGGTGGTAGGGATTTAATTCCCGTGCTATGCAGGTCAAGCAGACCCTGGATGCCAGGTGACCCTGGCTTTAGGAGTCGGCAGGTGATTTGCCCTACTCTGAACAGGAGTTCAGTGAACTTTCTTCTCTCCCTCCATTCTTTTTTGCTTCCTGTTGCCTGTATGGCTGCACAATTAAGGGTCAATCTTCCTGGCACTATGAAACTCTGATACTACTATTCTCTTTTTAATGAATTCCCTTCTTAACCTGCACCGTTTGACCTGTTCACAAATTCTTTCCCCATCAGGGTCAAGAGCCCCCCTCCCCCTCCACCCCAATCAGGGTTGAGGTTTCACCAAGCCCTCAGGAGGGACCTCCCCGGGCAGGGTTCCCTGGGACCTCCAGCTGCCCAGAAGGCAACAAAGCTTGTGATAAAGGCAGGATATCCACCCAGAAATACCTAGCCTGTAGAACTCCAATCTATAAGACCAGAGGAAAATAAAAGTTAGGCATGTAGATTTAAAAATTATCTACTGATATTTGAGGCACACAAAAAAAATCTTTTTTCCAAAATGAATTTATATGAAAGTAATTCAAAGTCTTTAAAATTTTAAAAAGGAGTGTAAGATATACAAATAGCTTTATCATATATTCTATGGTGATCCCCTCCCTCCAGCCTCCTAGAACCCCAGGGGTGGGCCATGACTTTGGTAGGCATCAAGAAGCTGGTAACAAAATAATAATAATAATAATAATAATAATAATAATAAATAATTGAGGCTCACACACAACCAACCATCCAGAAGGCCTCTCTGTCCCGTTTCTTTGATCCCAGAGGCAGCTGTTGGGATAGCTCTACCCCTCTTCTGCTCTCACCCCTTGGACCACAGGTTGTCCTCTGTGATTGTTTCTTCAGCAGATGGCTCTGGGTCTTTTAATGTTTGGGAAGCAAAATAAACAAATTTTAAACTGGTCTCTCCTGCCTTCCTAGATATGGGGACAATGTTGGGATAGACTCAAGAGTAGGGTGACCAACTGTCCCAGTTCTGTAAGTCTTGCATTCAGGGAAACCCGCAGCCCTAGGCAAACTGGGATGGTGGGTCACCCTACAACAGCTAGTCTGACTTCAGAGCTCTAACCAGTTCTGACCTGCATGATGCAATACAAGGCCTCACATCTCTATAGTGATGTCAGAGCAGATAACGCATGTGCTTAGTTTCCCAAGCCCTACCTAACCCTCTACACTAGAAACTGGGTTCTCTTTCCCCACCCAGTCAGAGGACTTGGGTTAGAAATTCCTAGTCATGAGGTGTCCTGGGTTCCTCAGTCTCCTATTCTCACCAAATCCACTGGTGATTCCAATCCATGCTACTATCTCTCCTCTCTGCCCAACCCTGGCCAGCAAGCTGTGCAGCCTGGGGGTTGAAGTCAGATTATCAAAGTGGGAAAGCGTGGAACACATCTGAAGTGGTGATGTCCAAACCACAAAAATAGGGAACCCCCAATACGTTATAGTCTGCTGACCTCGGAAGACATGTGGTTTGCACCTTTGAGTTCCAGAAATAGGGGAAATGCTTACTAATGGGTCATTTTCGGAGTTTTGGGTCCAAAGCTGAGCTGACTCACCTTCAGGGCAAAAATGAGGTAAAATCCCTGATATTAAGGTACACTTCATAAGATCTTCTAGAAGGCCACAATGTGAATTTGGAACACTCACAGCTCTTGGGAAAGCTCACATTATCATTTCTGTAAGTTAATAGAGAGGCTTCTCCGAAATTATAAGGAAGATTCAAAGAAAATGCCAAGACTGATATTAATCTCAGCTTGGTCCCCTGTTACAGAATTTTCCTGCCTGGCAAGGTTAAAAGAATATAATAAGCAGGAGACCCAGTCCTCCAGGAAGAATCCCTGTGTGGCCCTTGTCACCTCGACTGCTTGTGGACAGACTAAAATGAAGAATTTTAAATAAGCTAGTTAGGGAAACTTGCCCTATCTGCTCACATAAATCCTACTATAGATGAAGAAGCAAGGTAAAGGGTAGTTATTATTGTTGCCTTTTTTAATTGGAAATTAAATTGCCTCAGACCAGCAAAGAAAGATTACTGTTAAAATTTCCAGTGATTCAAATATTTGATCCCTGAAACGACCCTTTCCCTGGTCCCTCCCTGCAGTGCTCAGCCTGGCTGACTGACAGGGTGTTTCAAGATTACACCACTGACCTTTGCAATTTTGGGACCAGTCTGATTTCCCCCTCCTGCCCCTGCCCTCTCCCTGTGCCTGCTGGCAGCCCTCTGGCCTATTTGTCTCTCCTTTTGTCCTACTTGCTAACTAACTCTGGTATATGGATAAGCAAAGCTAAATCAGAATCCACCCACCCACCCCCAAACCCAAGGTAATGATGTTTAATTCTGGTCAAAGTCAATCCCACCCTCCCTAGCCATGCTTCCCAGAGCACCCCCTACTCATGAGCTTCTTACGCAAGCTGGCTACTCTTACCCTTCGCCCCTAAATGGCTTCTGTTATAGGAGCTGGCACAGTGATGCTGCACCCCCAGATCCAGAGAAGTGGCAAGTAATTATTGAGGACAGCATGAAATATTTGCATTCCAGACCAGCACACTTTTACTAGTAACTCCCTCCCTCTTTACCTCCTCCAATCCCCAACCTCACTTCTCAAGTAGGAGTGGGGGTATTTTGGATTTAATGGCAGTTCCCTGATAGGCAGAAGTACATATACAAACATGGGCAGACACAGAGACCGACATCTTACACACACACACACTTCGGAGACTGAAAGGGCACCTCCAACAAGTAGTTATCAGAGGGATCCCAGCAATGCAGGCACCTGTGAATAAAACCGGTCAGGCAGGAAAGCAGCAGTGTGAGCGCACGCTGCCTTCGGCCCGGCTTGGAAACGGCCGCTGTGCGTTACTTGGATCCCTCCCCCCCTTGCTCTCTACCCTCAGGTCACCTCGCCTGTGGAAAGACGACACCTCGTCTGAATGAAGATTTTTCAGTTAGGTACAACCCCAGATGTCCTCATTAGGGGTCCTTCTGAGGCTGCCCCGGATGAGGGTAACTGTGCACCCACCCGCGGCACTGAGAAAGAGTCCTGCGGGAAATGCTCACGGATGCTTCCCTGGGCTCTGGGTCCGGGCGCCCGAGCCGCAGAGGGCCCTTCCCCGCCCAGGCCTACCCGGCCCCGCACCCCGCCGCGGTGTCCCTTTCCCGGGACTCTCCGCTCACACCGCCCGGGCGTGCTCAGCTCGTGGGCGCCCCGCACTGTCCCCGCCCGCCCCGTCTTCCCATCCCCTCCTCCCCGCTGCCCCTTCGGCCCATCCCCTCCTCCCTCTACCCTCCCCCCTCACCCCCCTCCGCCGCCCTTCCCCTTCCTCTGCGCTCGGGCTCGCGCAGCGCCCTTCCCCGCCCCGACAGCCAGGAGGCGGGTCCCGGAGAAAAGGTATAAAGTGGCTGCGGGCGGCCGAGGGGCGCCAGCTGCAGAGTCTCCTGGAGGAGACGCGGCCGCGGGCAAGCAGGGGGTCTCCACGGACGCCGGCCTGGCTCGCGCGGCCCTTCCGGCGCTGCGCCCGCACGGTGGGCACGGCGGACTCCGGGTGGGCGCGGCCAGCGGCCGCTCTCGGGGAGCCCCGGGAGGCTGGAGCCGCCCTCCCGTGGCTGAGCGCCCCCACTCCTTGTCCGCTCCTCCTGCAGGTCTCCCCCGCCGCCCAGGGCCCGGGGCCGAGATGGAGACGGTGCAGGAGCTGGTTCCTCTGGCCAAGGAGATGATGGCCCACAAGTCCGGCCGGAAGCTGGTGAAGCTGTACGTGCTGGGCAGCGTGCTGGCCTTACTCGGCGTGGTGCTCGGCCTAGTGGAGACCTTGTGCAGCCCCTTCTCGGCCGCCAGCAGCCAGCAGGACCGGGAGGCCGCCCGGGAGCGGAAGGCCCTGAGGTCGCGGGCCCTGCTGGAGCAAGGCAAGCGGCTGGAGGCTGCCCTGTGCGGCCGGGCCCTCTCCAACCGGCAGCACGCCTCCTAGGACCCGGGAGGCCGGCGGAGGGAGGGGGAGAGACGGGTAGACAGACAGACCGGGCTACAGAGAGAGCCAGCGAGCGCTGGGGTCAGTCTCAGTGGGAGAAAACGAGTTCTGTGCTGTTCGGACTTAACTTCTGAGAAGCCCCCCACTTCTAGAACCGAACTACGGCATAGATCCACCAAGAGTTTGGGGTTGAGTTTTGCTGCCGTGCAGCACTGCAGAAGGAGGACATGTCCAACACTATGTACCTTTGAGCTATCTGAGTGCATCTACTATTTTGCACGAGAGCTGAAGAAGAAATGGTTTTTATAATATTATCATCATTATTACAATGACTACCATTTTGCATTTTGAAATAAAAATCGTTTTATACTATATCTCAGTGCCTGATTCCTGAGGGGCATGGTTTCCTGGGGAAGGTGAGCATGCCGGGGAGGAGGATCTTACCTGAGCACTGTGGAGCTTCCTGAAGGTCAGGACACACCTGCTTCACTGCCAGGGACTCTGACGTTCATATTACATCCTTATAAGTCTGTTGAGGATTTGTTTTTGTTTCATGTTAGAGGTGGGAAGAGAGAAACTTGTGTAAGTCCCACCAGACTTAGCATTTTTAAGATCAGAAAATAAATCAACTTTTGAGCTAGAGTATGTAAATGGGAGATACTGATTAATTCTAGGGCAGAAAACCCATTTGCCATCTCATACCTGTGCACTACTGCCTCCTGTGATTTGTACCTCTCTCTTCCTAACTGTATTTTAATGAAAGTAAAACAGGTGGGAGGGAGAAAAAGAAGGAAGGAAGAACTTAGCTTGCTGGGAGTAAAGGAGGGAAGGCAAGCTTCCAAGAATATCTAATTGGATGTCTAGCTCTACTCAGCCTTTTTCCTCTTGAACTCAGATCATAGTAAGAAGCTCTAGGCTAGAAGGAAAAAAACCTGGTTGTCACAGATGTAACTCTTCCTCCTCCGGGAACGGAGTATATTCTTTTTGAGGTCAAGGACCATGTCTTCCTCTTTAGCGTTCATAGAAATTAACGAGTCCTAGGCAAATAGTAGGTTCTTAATAAATACTTGATTGTACAATTAATCTATTTGTAAAGTTAAAGTCCTGGTTCTCAATGAGAGGGGGAGCAATTTTGTCTCTCCAGGAGACATTTGAAATGCCTGGAGACATATCTGGTCATCTGGTAGGGGATGAGAGGTACTACTGTTAGCATCTAGTGCATAGAAGCCAGGGACTCTGTCAAACACCTTATGATGCACAGGACAGCCACCTGCTACAAAGAATTCTGCCCAAAATGCCAATAGAATTGGGGTTGAGAAAACCTGGGTTAAAGAAAAGTAGGAGGAAGGGTTTGCCTAATAGTTTCAGAATCAAGATTTTGAGGAGGTCTTGAAAGACTATGGTTGTGACCAAATAGGCTAAGTCCCTCCCCCAACATAGGGACAATAATTGTCCTTGGCTCTATCCTGTTTGGCAATTTTATGAGCAACCTAGGAGAAGTGGCAGAAAGTATCCTTAACAGTTTGGTGATGCAGAGCTGAGATAGCAGTCAGGACTCAAAACAGCTCTGCAGGCTGGAACCCTGCACTGAAGCTAACCAATTGCAATTGAATAGGGAAAAAGATACAGCAGAGGATTTAGGTCCAAAAAATCAGCTGCATGACCACAGAATCATGAAGGCTTATTCTAGCAGCAGCTCATGTGGAAAAGGCTTAGGTATTTATATAAGCCAACAAGCTCCCTGTAAGCCAACAAAGGCTTGTGACAGGGATGCTAAAACAAACTGACACATCAGTAGAAGCAGAACATTCAGAAAAGGGGAAGAGGAGGTGGTTTTGTTTTACTTTACAATCTAGCAGCTGGGAAACCAAAGAAGTTAAGTCAAACTGCCTGGATTTGCTTGGGTTTGCATTCTGATTCCCCCATCTGCTGGTGTAAGACCTTGAACTAGTCTTTGCCTTGTAAACTCTTATAAACTCTGTGCTTCAAGTTACTTAAATTATTTCCTCATCCATAACATAGTACCTTCCTAGTGGGATCTTTCAGATTAAATGACCTGATGCATGGAAAGTGCTTAGAACTGTACCTGGCCTACTGTAAACTTTCAGCCAGTGATCATTTTGTTGTTTCAAGAGAGACCTTGACAAACAAAAACTGCTTAAATCAGAGTGACTTGGGCAGATAAAAGTCCATAAACCCTATCACACAGAACAATTGAATGGATCATTAGAGAAGATACGATAATGTTGCATAACAATTGCCTCCAAATATTGGAAGGGCTGTCATATTGGTCCAATAAAATCCAATAAAGTAGACTTATTTTATGTGGCTTAAAAATGCAGAACTTGGACTAGCAAGGAGGAGTACAAGGAAGCAGAATAAGGTCATTACAAAATCAGAATGATTCAAAACATAGTGAATTGCCTATAATGAACATAGTAAGTTTTCCATTATTAAGAACATCCAAGAAAAGGTTGGAAATCACTTGCCAGGGATGATATAAACTGAACAGGAGATTTGTGAACTTGGAGAGAAGTTAGTCTTATGACCTCTGAGGTCCCATCCAATGATAAGATGCTAAGATTCTGTTTAATACAACCACCAAACAGGGGATATATTTCCCATTCCTGCCTGCTTCTCTGGGCCCACCCCCTTCACTATGTTTCCAATGCCTCTTTGTTCTTTTTCTCAGGATGTTGACAAATATTTTCCTTCTTGCTGGATAACTATTACAAGTAATGAATTCAATTCCAAAAATAAACTACTTCCTGATGAAGTTTATCCAAGTAATGCTTTCAACCTCTTAGAAAATACCTTAACCTAGTGGTTGAACCTAATGGCCCTCCAACCTGGTCATAATGAAACACTTAATAGTTACTCTGCTCTTTACAGAACACCTGAACTCTGACCTATTAATATAAATAAATACATAATTTTATAAAACAACTACATAAAAATAATATAAATCAATATGCAATGTTTTGCTAAATCAGATACCAATTTGTGCTATGTTCTAGTGAAAACAAACAGTATGTATCAATTGTGAGAATATTAAATAGTTTCCACAGTCCTGGAATGTTGATTGTTCTATGCTCGTAGTATCCAGAACCAGCTTTAAACATTGGCTCAATCAATGACAATTCACTTCAGTTAATACACTTTTATAAGCCAATCGATCTGTGATAGCCCCTTGCTTTGGAGGGTCAGCCAACCAGGAACTGACTGACCCGACCCCATAAATATGTTTCAGGATGCCAGCCGACTGACAAATAAATATGCTTCTATAGATGATGTCAGCCCATTTACGTCTGAGAAAGTATGCCAATATTGAACTTCATGCTTCCCAAAAACCAGTAAGTGTACTTACTGTGTACCTTGTGCTCAAACTCTATTTGTCCTTCAGATCTGCTGCCAGGTAAGTCAGTCTCAACAATAATCTGAACTTGACTAGTTTCATGGAGTTCTCACATATCTAAGATCTGTAACCAAGCAGGTCTTTGTATGAAATTATTAGACTTCAGGCTTTATATGAAGTAATTAGAAAGTTTAGTTTACAGAGGCACATTCTGGCAAGTAATTATACCTAGGACTTTGTATAAAATTATTAGACATCTTGTTTGAGAAACATACCATGCAGTAATTAGTATTATTTTTTAGTAAATTAGTAATTAGTAAATAGTATACAAGAACCATACATCTTGTATAAGTTCATGAGACCTTTTGTGTTGGAGGTATACCATTTAATGAGGATTTTGGCATTAAACTGCTTATTCCTCTGCTCCTCACTTTGCTTTTGCTTTTGTTTTTCTATATTATAAAGTCTTGTTTAATGTGTATTTGTTTTGTTCTCAAAAGCCTTATTTCTGATATATCAATAAGGGGGTATTACATATGGAATGGCCTATGATTGGAATAAGCCTCCAATTCAATCTAAGCTGGTCCGAAGGGTAATAGCTGGAGGTCCATCAGCCTGGTGACCAATGAAGGAAAAGGCAATTGGTTAAACACAGCTTCGGGTCCCTACAAAACTTTCATGAGAGCACAAACGGTTCTGTCAATGTGTGAAAGGTTACTTCTAGTCTGTATTCCAAGAAAGATTGCCAGGTTATTAATTACATGGCCCTTTCCTAACCTTTGTTTAGGAAGGGAATCCAAGATACCTTTTGCAGGCACACAATCTACTATAGACTCTTTAATCTTTTGGGGTTCTTCCACATCAAAACTGTGGGCTCCTCTTGGAAGAAGTCCTGATTCCCATATGTAGTTACAACTGTAATCACAGCTCTTGAATGTACTTTGATAAAAGGCAAAAACCTTGAGTTTGAATAACAGTGTCCACCATGGAGAACTTTGGACATGTCAAAATCAGTAAATTCATTTAAGAGGTACCCCAGAATAAATTAATATATTTAAGAGGAATCCCAGAATGTAAAGAGTCAATAGTTAGCTTCTTTAATTAGCACACTGGAGCCTAAAGAACAAAACTCTAACTCCAACATGGTCTCTCTCAAAAACTCTGAGACCCTCTGAAACCCACCCTCATTTCATTTCTCTCTCCTTCCACTCATATTTATCTGACCTTCTGTACAAGCCACCATTTTTACAGTCTTCTCTGGAAAAAAGCAGCCACATTGTAAAATTGCTAAACCAGAAGGCAACCATAAAGAGGTTGGATGAACTGTTTTATTGGTGTTGCTGTTCTCATTTTTAGGTTAAATAATTGAATTTTTAAAAGAAAGTTAATTTAAATGCTGGTCTGGAGCCTTATTTAGAGTTACAATTAAGGGTTTTTCCTAAACCTTAGAAAGCCAGGGAGAAATCTGTTACACAATTCAGGGTTTTATTAGTTACTTACTGTTCTTTAGACTGTGGATTCTTAACAAGTTCAATTACTTGTTAACCCTTCAGCTGGAGAAAAATAAGTAAAAGTGGCAGAGTAAGAGGAAATATCTAAAAAGCTCAACTGTATAAAATGAAAAAACAAGTGCTTTAAGAGAGCAAGAAAAAAACAGGAAGTACAGTAGTACAAAAGACAATTCTGGAAGCCTTTCTTTTTAAAGGTAAATTGGACAAAGATTCCAAATTGTAAGCTGAATAAAAATGAAAATGAACTTCAGGCAACTTTCAAAGAGCGTGCTGGAATAGACCCAACAGCTTCTGTAAAGGAGAGTTGTCTTTTTCTTTCCTTTTTTTCTTTTTTTCATTTAATGGTCTCAAATATGAAGTAGGGAGTCTAATGAGAAAAAAAAATTGATTGAAATCCAAAACTAGCTGTTCAGAAAATATTCACTAAGTGGCTGAACATTTTCAGAGAGCTTCAGCAAGTAAATAAATAAGCTAGAAATGACTAGAACTTAACAATTCTCACACTAAAGCAACTGGTTCCTGAAAATAAAACAAGACTAAAAAGTCTCCTATCATCAAAGAATCGGCAGCCTGTAGTTAAGGACCCTTGTAGATATCACAAGCAGAAAGGTCACTGATGCTCCATGGGAGACGTTAGTAGCCAGCGATTCCTGTCCTTCCTCTAAATGTATGTACGCCAGTCTCAGAGGCACTGGTGTGCAACCGTGTGCACTACATTGTCCGTCAGGGCGAGCTATGTCTGCTTCGGCTAACCCTCAATCCCCAGTTGCTAGCCCAGTGCCCAGGGTATGGCAGGAGTTCACTGCATTTTTGTTGAGCAGCAAATAAGTAAATGGATAAAGAAAGTGAATTTCCGTTGGCACAGTTAACCATACCGTTGTCTAAAAGGACAAAAACCTCTGACTGATTTTTGATCCCCTTGTCATTAGTTGATGTGAATTAGGCTGGGATTCTTGTCCCTACCTCTGGAGCCCCTACCCGACCTGGATCCCGTTGCAAGCTCCTGTCCCTCCTTTACGGTCCACTCTGGGCACCTGTTGATGTGATCGCCATAGCGGTCTAGATGTCACACACCAGCGATTTTATAATTTGAGAAATATTATAAGGAGTTTATAATTGAGAAATATGCAGACGCACAAGCCTCACAGAACACACTGGATCACCAGAGTCTCTCCTGGTGGGGAATGAAAATCTCCCAAACCCAGTTCTGGTTTCAGTCCTTTGCTTTAAGACAAAGGCAGAAATCTGAAAGGCAGCACTGCTTAGTGCAGGGGTTCAGCCTGGGGTGCCTCTGGCATGTTAGAGCTGACAATAGCGACGGAGGACTCTCCAGGGCGATCAGGGCCACTTCCAGTGACCCCCACCCTGGGGGGGTCCTGTGCTTTGGGGAACCCTGGTGCTCCCAGCTCAGGACTGGCCCCCTCTGGCTTCCCTTTGCTGCCCCTCTCTGGGCACCTGCTGGCTGCCAGCTCAGTCCAAGGACAAAGGTCTTCAACCTTCCCCTGGGTTTCACCTCCCTGCATCAGGTGGCAGACCAGCTGGTTCCAGTCCCGAATCAGATCCTCTGACTCCTCCCAGAAGCCAACCAACTTCTGAGCAGGAAATCCTGCCCCTCCCCAAAGAGTGGGAAACTGCAGGGGAAGAGAGAGATGAAACAGAAGGGAAGGCGGAGGAGGAGGGAGAGGGAGAAGCAGCAAAAGGAAAAAGGAGATCAATAAAAAGAAGTCAGATTTGGTTGAAACCTCAAGGTAAGACTTTTTACAATCACATTATATATAATAGCACTGCCATGTGCATCAGGGCCTCATACATAGTAGATCCTCAAAAACCCACTATTGAAATAATGCATCTATTGGAATGAACCGTAGGGCTGGGCTGAAGAGAGATTTCGGCATCAAATGCTGGCCAAAAAAAAAAAAAAAACCCAAAACAAAACAAAGGTCCAATGAGCTTTGAAATGTGTAGGAGGGAAGATATGATAAGATGCAGATGGAACCAGACATCTGTTACTGGCACTGAGAGCGCATTCTGATCGTTTTGGGACAGAAAGTTAAGTTGGGACAAAAACGTTGCAAAAATAGTTTTTAAAATGTCTGCATGTTCTTTTGAAATCATACGAAGATTGCAGGTTGTAAGCATTTTTCCAAGTCAGCTTTAAACCTATGACACAGCGCAAACACTAGGCTCTATCTTGGGAATTGCTAAGAATGCTGGTGTCTGCGTTATGCATCGAGCCATCAGCTAATTTAAAATCGTTAATATCCAGACCTGGGTCTTTGCGGAAGGCTCATTTTATCCCAAGGAGTCTTGTTCAATGGGCCAAGAAGGCCTAAAGTTGTCAACCAAAATTCTTCATGTGTTGCTCACCTATTTTGTAATCCTAGTCTAGTCAGGCTGCTCAGGACACTGACCTTCCTGAGCCTTCAAATGCCTGTTCAGGGTTAATTCAAAGGCGCGTCTTTCAGGTCAGTTGGAGAAACCCTGACAGAAACAGGAAATACCATTCCCCACCCTCACCACTCACCCAAACCCTCACTTGCCATCAATGAATAGCATCATCCACAAGGTTGCAGTTCACTGACCCAGTTACCTGGAGGGATTAAAACAGCTAGACTCATGCTTTGGAAAGTGTTCATAGACAATGATGGTGTGTTTGTACAACAGTTGGCTGTTGAGAATCCTGCTCTCCCAACTTTCCCAACAGAGCTTAACAATTCAGAGGGACACGCTGAAGTGGATTTTTTTTAGTGCCAGTATATCTCTTTGGGGGTCTGTGTGAGTAAAGCAAAGTCGGAAGCTGAATGGAGGGTGGGTGAGGTAAGGAGAGAGGAAAGAAACTCACTTCTGCCTGCTTGCTAGGATTTGAGAGGAAATGCCTTTCTCTCGTTGGTATGATACGAAAATAATATCCAAAAATCCTAGCTCTCTCTTTATACTAATTTCAGTACAGCTAAAAGCTCCTTACATCCATTTTCTGATCTGAAACAAATCATAAAGGTAATCTAATTTAACTCCTCTAGTTTGCCAGGTGAGGGAATTGAAGCCAAGACAGGGGAAGGGCCTTCCTTGCCCAAGGTCAGATATATGTCAGCGGTGGAGGGGAGACTGGAACTTTACAGGAAGGCACCTCAGATACCCAAGGACTCATAATCATTGCAGTTGCTGATTAATAAAATATTCAGTTGAAAGATGCTCAAATAATCCTTGCCTGGCAGAAATGGAAAGAAGGAAAAGATTTTCCTAATAGTTAAGCTTCTTGAAAATCTGGTTGATAACTGTTAGAGGCCTAGAGAGAATAGAAGAAGGAATAAAGGCAGGTTTGTCCTGAGAGAACCAGAATATTTTAAATTCCTACCATTGATCCAGCATTTTACATATCTCATCTCTTTATGTATCTTCATTTCATAAGTAACATTTTTCAAATTTGATCAGATTCACAGAAGGGATGAGATGGTATTATTTCTGCATCTCTGCTTAGTAGGACCAGGATCGTGCTCTGGACTAAGGCAGATATTTATAGTACAGTGACTGCTGCCCTCTTACTTGGACAGCTCCCCAAAGCAGGCGCTTGCTCCAGCCATTTCAATCTACTTGAGGGTCCTCTGACATGTCATGCTATTTCTAGATTCCTTGCCTAAACATATGCAGTTCCCTCTGCTCCGAATGACCTTCCCCCACTTCTTCATCTCCACAATTCATACTTATCTTCCAAAACTTAGCTGCAGGGCCTCCTCTTCCCAGAAGTCCTTCCCACTGCCCCGAGCCAGTCTCCTTGAAGGAAGATACCAAATACTGGCCTGTCTTTTCCTGGCATCTAGCACAGGATCTGGGCATATATTAGTGCTCAATAAACATTTGGAAAAAGTGAATGAATGAACAAATGAAATATTACTCCTCCTTTTCTTCCACTGAAATGATTTCATGAAAAGTCTCATTTCCACACTCTTGATGCTTGGGTAACTTGGAGGGAAATAGGAGATGTCACTACTACATGCTTCCCTTATTGCAAGTCTGCCAGGTTACCCAAAAGAGCTATCTAGAGTTAAATGCAGCAGTTGACAAACACTTGTTTCTGCTTCCCTACAAAACTTACTGATCAAAGGAGAATAATTTGCACGCTATAAACCACAAGGACAAAGAGAGCAGGAATGGAAACCACAGCAGATGAGAGAGGGCAGCACCCTTCTGGAAGATGGAATGTGTATGGACAAGTGATCGGTGACTGAGCACACTGGAGACTGTGACACCCCAGGGGCCACGATGGGGAGTCAACAATAAGCCACAGGGCCGAGGAGAGTCCCAGGGGTCAGGGCACCGGGAGCCTCAGAACACAGAGGGAGAGGTAGGGGGCAAAGACAGGAGAGTCACTCCAAATCCCCTATCTTGCTGGCCAAGGAAGAAGGAAAGTCCACTCTCTGGAGCAACTGGCCAAAGAGACACCAGATTTAGGGACACCAAGCACAGTAGAAGGTGGGGTTCGGCATGGAGCTGGGGGCAGAGGGATGAGAGAAAGACTCCATCCTGACAGATGAGATTCCCCAGGCGCTCGTCTTGGCCTGGCTCCCAGGACAGCCCAGCTGATACCCCTCTCCATTCGCCCTACCCCAGCCCACATGCTGCACAGAATTAAGGATTCCTCCTTGTAGAAAATAGCCAACCAAAGAAAAAAAAGACAACAGACGCTGACATTTGGGGGTCTTCCAGCGAAAGTGCCAAGTACCGTCTGGATCACTGTACAGCAGAGGCCAGCAATTGACCAGCCCTGCTCTCACATACAAAGCTTCCAGCAGCCAAGGAACGGACTCCAAGGATCACCAAGCAGGGAATGAAGGCCTCTGACGTTGAAGATGGAGACCCCAACATAAGTAGTGCAGAGAGCTGAGGAAACCGGTAACGACAGCCATGGCAACATCGATCTCCCCCCAGAGAGAAGGAAAGGAAATTCTATCTCCCTGCATAGAGGCATCCATGAATAAAGATCACTGTTTTTTAAAAAGTACTAGAAAACAAGGAAAAGCTTTTTAAAATAAAAATGCAACTAGAAATTTAAAAATTAAAATGAAGCACTGGACGATAAAGTTAACAAAATCTTGCAGAAAGTGGGACAAAAAGGGAAAGAGATTTTAAAAAGGGCAAATGATAAGAAATTTACCAGATCAGTCCAGGAGCTCTGACACCTTCTAATAAGAATTCCAAAAAGAGAGCACAGAGAAAATGGACTGGAAGACATTAACCAAAAAGATAATTTCTCTAAAACTTCCCCTAATGAAAGACTTGAATTTCCTTGTTGGAAGGACCCAGCGCCTGCCCAGTGAACAACAATAAAGAAAAACTCTCCCCAAAGTACATTATTGGAAACGTTAGAACCCCAGGAATAAAAGGACCTTAAAAGCTCTGGAGGGAAAAAAAAAGTCCAAAAACCAAGGATCAGGAATCCAGACAGCAACTGGACTTCTCAGCATCAACACAGGAGGCTAGAAATGGAAAAACAACACAGGAGAGTCTTCTGATTTGGAGAGAACATAGCCTCCAATCTAGAAATCCTTACCAGACAATGAACCAAGGAGAAGGTAATATAATGTAATACAAGCAAGCAGTGTGGCCGCACTGTGGGGCATGTGGTCAGGGTCTGATGGATTAATGCCCACAAGATGTTTAAAGTGAAATATCACTCCTGCATTCAGGATCTCAAAAAAATCCCCCTACCTTTTGTGAGGAAGCAACCTAAGAAAGAAAATGTTGGAGTTCCCTGGTAAATGGCAAAGGGATGTTCCTGACAACAGCCAATTGAGCTCCTGGTCCAGATTGGAACAGGAGGACTGGAGGCTGCAGGAGGGGTGTCTCCAGGGAAAAGAAAAATAGATTATCCAATTAATTTAACCAATTTGCTTGAGTTTTAGAACTCTTGTCGGAGGATTTGGCAACATGAACAACTAAGTAAGCAAACAAAAATGAGGTGATTATTAACTCCAGCGTGGGAAGAAAAGAAATGCAATCACAGTTCATTATATTACTGAGCTATAAACAATTAGTCATCACATTATGAACACTGACTAACTGATTTAATTAAAATTGTGATCATAATGGTATAGGACTCTAGAAGGAAGCAAATGAGTATCTGTGATCTTTGTGATCAAAGTGCTAATATTCCTTAGTAGGAAATCAATAAATAACTTATAAAGTTGCAAAATAAGAAATATCAGTGAAAGCATATTGCTTAAAATCAGGGAGTTGATTCCCTGAGGGGAAGAAAGAAAAAATGATTTAAAAAACGGGGTTGCCTCTAGATGGGACTAGGGCATGTGAAAGAGAGAGGCACACACTCCTCTTATTTACTATAAGCTTTTTGATGCCATGGGGCTTTTTATCCCCCCTCCTATATTACATTAATAAATATAAATTATTTTATTTTAAAGGAAGGAATGAAATGACTCATTCATAACAGCAATCTCCCACAGATTACATTCCATGCACCAGTCAGCGACCTGATGCCTGGAGTCATTAAATTAAGTTTCAAACAAGCTATAATTATGTTACCTAATTCACCTTCTGTCTGTCCACGGTGTGGTGCAGAATCGCCTGGGGACCTTTGTAAAAATACAGATTCTTGGGCCCACCCTTGATAGTGCTTCTTCAACGGGCCTTGATGGGGCCTTGGAATCTGCCCATAATTCCCCCAAATTATTCCCTTACACAACAGGGTTTAGGAACCACTGAACTGGAGCAGAAATTGTGAAGGAAAGAGGGGAAGGGGGAGAAGGGGTTTACATGTGATTTATGTGACTGTTTTTCTATATATGTCAGCGTATTATGAGTCCATCTTTCTCCCTCCCTCCCTCTTCCATCTTCTTTTATCTGGATTCAACCCATAAATCCCTTTGGGCTGAAAATTTTGCAGGAAATACAGTCCTCATGTCTGTCATTTTAAACCCCTGCAGTCTGAGCTTTCTCTCCCAACCCTGGAGCTCCCTCTGCTGGCAGAAGCCTGTTAAAACTCTTAGCATCCCAAAGCGACGCGGCTCCTGTTCCTAGGAGGTCATTTTCCCCAGCTATTGCCAAGCCCTTGAACTTCATGAAACCTCCCGTCAGACAGAAAATGGACGGTTCAACAAACCTGAGAGAGCCTTTCTTGCCTTACAGGTGTGAATACATATATTCACAGAATGAGGCAGAATGAGGCTGAAATGAGAATGAGAGGTCCGTGTTGTGAACAAGCCTAAGGACAGAGGGACAGGAAGGAGTTTTCCTCCCTCCGTGTTCTTTCCTCCCCCCTCCAATAGATGTGGATGATTGGGGAAGCCACATCCATCTGCCTCCCAAACCAGAAGCAGGAAACTCCTTAGGCCATAAAGCTCACTGAATTTGGAAGCAGAGGACAAGGGTTCCCTTCCACGCTCACTTGACTTCCTGGACCCTCCTTTTCCAGAGCTACGTGAATCATGCCTGCCCGGAGACTCTGTTGGACCTTTCCTGCAAGCTGAAAAACATGCTCAGTCTAACACAGTGTCTGGCACAGAGAAAATGCTCAAAAACATTTGAAGGAAAGCTTAACTCATTGCTGTCCTAGAATCAGGCCCTCCTTCAGATCAGCATGCTTCTCCAGCTCCTCAAAAACACCCCTGTGCTCACACTGAACATTTTCTTTCCTCGTGAGCCTTTTCTCTTCCATCCACAGCGTTCTGGCTTTGGGTCCCTGAGGACTCACACACCCCAGACCCAGTGCCTTCTTGTCACTTGTCCTCCTTGACCTCTCGGAAGCTTCAAAGCTGTGACCTCTCCCACCTCAGTGGGACACCCGCGTGGCCCAGGTGCAGTGTTCCTTCAGGCCCTCCTGCTGGCTGCTCCCCCTTGCCCTCCTTCACCGGCTCTCCTCTCCTGCCTGGCCCACCGGCGTTGGTGTGATAGTCCCCTCTGGTGTGAAGGTACCCTTCACCCTCCGCCTGGCGGTCTCATCTACTCCTATGATTTTGACTTGAACTTACACGCTTTAATTCTCCCAAATCTATATCTTTAGCTTAGACCTTTCTCCTGAGCTGCAAATACCTACCAGACATCTTTATCTGGATGTATGGGAATTACTTCCATTAAATACTTCAAAAATGCTTGCTGAGCATCTACTGTGTGTGAAGCACCATGCTTAATCCTGGGGATACACCAGCAAGATAGACCAGGCCTGTGCCCTTCCCAATCTGGGTATTGGAAAAAACAGACAAATGAGCAACTATGAATACAAAGTAAAGGGAACTATGGTAGGAGAAATACCCAGAGTTTAGGGAGCACTTTACCTGGCCCTAGAGAAAACAGGAGGGTGACTTTGAAGGGTTAGAACCTAAAAGATAAGAAGGAATTGTGGTTGGATGGTGAGGGGTTACTAGGAAAGGATTTCAAAACTTATGAAGAACTTATAACAATAAAATAGTGAGTTTGGACTTTATCCTAAGAACACAGGGAGCTCTGAAGGAGAATCGGGTGGCGTAGAGCCCACAGGGCATTTCCACAGTGCTGGTCCTGGCCAGGTGCTGGTAATGATTAAGTTGCATGATAGACTCATAAGGCTTTCACTTCCTTATTATGCTTCATAAATTTTGTATGATTTCATATATTCTTTTGTGCCTATCAAACTTTTTTTTTAATGGGTTGTAGAAGGTAAAATAGGCAGAGAGAAGAGTAAGGATGAAACTGAAGCAGAAAACAGCAGTGGCCTGAGTTAGGGTAGGCACAGCCAAGGTGAAGATTGGAAGGTGGTTCTAGATGCTTCTAGAGATGGTTCTACTGAGGAAGTAATTGATAAGCCAGGGAATGTGGGGTTATGGAGAGGCAGGAGTAGAGGATTGTCAACGTGCTTCAGTATTAATCGGATGGATGGTGAAGTCACTGTTTGAAATAGAGATCCTAAGGAGATGGTGAATAAAAATAACAAAGTCATTAGCAAATAGTTTAGCAGTTTCCTAAAAAGTTAAATATAAATTTACCATACAACCCAGCAATGCCACTCCTGGGAATATGCTCAGGAGAAATAAAACCACATTTACACAAAGACTGTCTCACCAGTGTTCATGGCAGCACTGTACATAATGTCCAGAAAGAGGAAAATTCTAAATGTCTGAGGATTGAAGGATATATGAAATGTGGTATAGCCACACAATGGAATACATTGGCAATAGGAACAAAGTACTGATACACACTACGGTACGGGTGAACCTCAAAAACGTTATGCTAAAGTCAAAGAAGTCAAACACAAATGATCACATTGTCATGAGATTCCATGAATTTCATGGAATATCAAAGACAGAAAGTAGATTATTAGTTGCCTGGAGCTGGGAGTGGGAACAGGGAGCAATTGTAAATGGGTAAGAAGAATCTTTTGGAGTGATGGAAACGTTCTTAAATTGAATTGTGGTGATGGTTTCCCAACTTTGCAAATTTATTAAAAGTCACTGGATTGTATACTTATCACAACATAATTTTCTAGTATGTGAATTGTACTTTGAGGTGTTTAGGAGGTTATGCCACCTGATGCTTAGGAGACAACATGGCACAGGAGCTAAGAGATTTTTAAGACTTGTCAACAAGCAGATAGTAACTGGAGCCGTGAGAGTGAAGGAAATCACTCAGGGACCAGAGAGAGAGAGAGAAGGAAAGAGTGAGGACAGAATCAAGGCCAACTCCAACACCCAGGAAATCCAAAAGGGAAGAGGGCCTAAAAGGAACACTGAGGGAAACAGAAGGAAAGCCCAGAGAATGCACATGGCCAGGATCCAAGGGAAGAAGATGCTCAGGGGCGAGGACCAGGGCACCGGGCTACTGAGAAGTCAGGTAAATGTAAACAGAACCAGGAAGTGTAAGACACGGTAGAAAAATCTCGCTGGGCATGGGGGAGCCCATCAAAGTTGTGGGGCATAGGCCACACCCAGGGAGGCTTGCTGGGAGAGTGAGGCGTCGGCAGAGGGAGAGGGGCTGGACTGAGGGGCCTGCGGAGTCCAGGCGATCCAGCATCTTCTGCGGGAGGCAGTAAGGCAACACGGGAGGCCGGCAAACAAGCAGAGTTCTGGGGTAAATGAGGAGACCACAGTGTCAGAGGCTGCCTGACGGCAAGGAGCGGCTCTAACTACAGGGCCAGCAGCAGATGGAGGTCCAAAGCCAGCCCTGCTGCTTCTCCGGGCTTATTCCTCACCAGGTAGCCCTGCGCCTTAAAATTCAGTGATCCTGCCACATGGAATTGTTTGCAGTTTCCCAAACGTGCCGTTACCGGTCACACCTCCTGTTTTCTCACACGGCTCCCTCTGCATGGAATGTTCTGCGAACCAACCATCCCATCTCCCTGACACACTCCTGGAACCCAGGTGCTCTCTCTTACCCTTCCACATTTGCCTGGAGGATTCCTGCTCATTTTAATTTGGATCAAGGTCAACCCCACCTCTGAAGCCTTTCCGCTTGCCCGTCCCCCACACGGAATGGGCAGGTTGCATCGTTATGCCCTCACCATAAATCTCCATCATAGCACTGGTGACATGTTAAAACATTTCATTTATTTCCACATCCATCTTCTTCTAGGGCTCAGCAAGCATTGCAGGTTTTTCATTTGTAGGACCTGGCCCGTAGTAAGAACTAAATAAATGTTAGTAGATGGTATCTGCACTTATCCACCATGTGGCATGTCCCCTTTTCCTCCTTTGCTACCCAGAGCTGTTTTTGGGGGCTGTCTCTGGCCAGGCTGCTGGGTTCCATCATGCTGAAGATAGATGAGGTGGTCTCGCTTCTGCTGTCAGTAGCCGTGGTCAAGGGTGTTTTACCCGCACCTAAGGCATAGTTTCCCAAAGCTCTGTGCCACATCCCAGATTGCCAGATAAAACACAGGACACCCAGTTAAATTTGAGCTTCAGATAAACAATGAATAATGTTTTAGCATAAGCATATCCCAGGCAATACGGAGGATTATATATCTATCCTAAAAAAGTAGTTGTTGTTCATCTGCAATTCAAATTTAACAGGGTGTTCTAGATTGCCATTTGCTAAATCCGGCAGCCCTGCCTGCTACCCATCCAAGGGAAGCGGCTTTCCTCTGATGCTGAAGTCACGGCGCCCTAAGAAACCCACCCAGCTGAGGCTTTTGCTAAGCAGGGGGGAAACCCTGAAACACTACAACTACAACATGCTTAGATTGGCCTCTGGCCCACCCCCACCGAGGGCAGGGCTCAGGCCGAGCTCTGGGCCTCCTTCGGGTACTTGCTCATTCCCAAGACGCCCGTGGCTCTCCCAGGCAGTCGTCCCCGACAGTCCCTCTGCCACAGACTCTGTATGACAGGTGAGGGACAGGACGGCCCACACAGGGCAGCTGATCCCATCTCTAGTTCATTCTCCCAGATCTGAGGTTGCAGTAGTTGGAATATATGAGTAAATCTGTCCAATAGGAGTGTGGTCACATGGGAGGATTGACAAATAGAATTCCCCACCCCTCCTTAGATATATGGGGCGGGAGAAGAAAGCAGGTGGGGAGAAGGGGTCCGTGGTATTAGATAAAATAATATAAAATGATGGTTGTTTCCATAGCAAGGAACAGCTTTGGGCAGCCATGTCACAGCCTCACAAGCTCCTAAAAAGTCAGACCCGAGGCGCTGGGGTGGGTGGGGACGGGGTAGGAGGCGTGAAGGGAAAGGAAGAAATTCATGCTAATACTCTAATATCATGCCAAAGTCCTTTTCTGTCTCAACCACGGAGACTTGCAACCGAGAGGGTTCACACCCACCTCTTCTTCTGAGGCCTGCCCACAATTCCACGGCTGGGATTAGTTCTCCAAGTGAGGCCACTTTCCCAACACAGCCACTGAACAGTCCTGAAGTATATTGTAGCTGCGGCTTCTGCCTCCTAAATGATGGATGCTCCATTCGTAATCTACATTTTTGGCCACATGCATAGAAATTCCTCTTTGGCTGCTCCTCTTCCCATTTTTGCCACGTCCTCTTCGTCCTCCCAGATCTGGCCCATCCCTCAAAGTCCCTTACCCATTCAGTCCCTGGGCTCTTCTCCCCTTGCTGCTTTTCCTCCACCCCAATTTACTCAAGTGATAATGAGCAAGTCAGAGAATTCCTGGCTGGGCTCTGACATGCTCCTCCAGCTGAGAGGAACCCATTCTATGTGGGTTTTTTAAACCTGGCAGGTTGTGTTTAGGTATTTCACAGAGAGCGTGCTCTAAAATGGAGCTGATCGATGCCTTACAAAGGAGGGCCTGTGGGAAGAGGAGAGGGAACAGCCAGCTCCATTGCTAAGGCAGCAAAAGGAACTTTACTGGACTGGGGAAGATTTGCCTGGAAACAAATGCTAGGTAAAACAGTCATATTTCTTTTGCCTTTTTTAATTTTTTAATTTGTTGACAACCACTAGAAGGGTTAGTGAGTAGGGTTGATAGGTTCTAAGCAGAATGCCGAACCCAGTGATTTCTCCAGGTTAAATCAGACTCCAGAAAGATGGTAATTTTCTCAATGCTGCAGCGCCTCAGAAGCAAAAGTTCACTGAATGCTTATTTTGGATCAAGGCTGGGCAGGGGAGATGGAGACAAAGATGAAAAGACATAGTCTGTGTTCTCTGGGAGTTTACAAGCTAATGAGAGAACCAGGCGTGTAAATATGGTCATACAACACATCTATGTTTTTTACAAAATGTGGTCAAAGTATGGTGCCATGGGTCTCTCAGACCCTCTTGAGGGTGTGAAAGGGCAAAACTATTCTCATAATCTAGTAAGACATTATTTGTCTTTTTTCCCTCTTATGAGTTTTCCAGGGGCTACAGGATGTGTGATAATACAAAGCAAAATCTATGTATTTGTATTCCTGAGTTAACAAAAAAGTCCTAATTTCTAATACAGCAATATCAATATCAATAGATAGAAACCTATATCTATTATATGCAAAAATTCATTGAGATCCTCGATAATTTTTAAGACTGTTAAGGGATCCTGAGACCAAAAATTTTGAGAACTGCTAAGACTTAATGTATCACCTACCATTACTGAGTGTCTCATTTCTCATTGATGCATTTTTTGGTTAAAAATTGTTTCCTCTAATTCCATGAATATTACTTTATTGGATGCTTTCTTTATATCCTTATTTTCTAGCATGACAGCTATTAGGTTATCTGATTATTGATCTGTGTTTTTCTATGTGTCTCTGGTTAATTGTATCTTTTGAGGCAGCACGGTGTTGGATTTCATTTTTAATCTAGCCAACAATCAGGAATAGTTGATGCATTTACTTTATGTTCTGTTACCCTGCAGTTTACTTACCTGTGGTTATTTTTTCTTTCTTTAAATTTATGTTTTCCATAGTGCACTTTAAAATTCTTTCTTGTCAATGTACTTCTCTCAACTGTCCATCCTTCTATCATTTCAGAATCATCATATTTTAAAGCAATTTTTCATTGTTTTCTGTAATTTTACTCTTAATAGTATAGTATTAAGAAAATAAAACTTAAGTTTCCTTCTCCCTAGAGATGAAAATGGAGTGTAGTTTGTAACATATTGGTAGCATAAAACCCTTTATAAAATTATACATACATATCTTACAGTTCTGATCATATGTAATGTGATATTCCACTTGGATTTTTTTTTTTTTATTGTCTTCCATGAACCTTGAGCTCTAGCAAGCCCTCAAGTATTCTCAAATCTCCATTGTTTTCCGGAAGTGAACTTTACAGCTGTGAGCCTTTGTTGACAAATTATTTCATCTCCTCTGGGTCTATTTTCCCTTACTCTGAAGTGAAAATTCAGTGAGTGTTTCCAGACACCGTACGTGGGGTCATAACTTGATGTCTCTTAATCCTGTGTGAATCCCCCATCCACCACCCTCAACCCATGTTCCTCCTCCAAAGCACAGGTAGCCATTCTTATCAACACATTGAAATGGCTTTCTCAGCTGTTGGTAACCTGCAGAATTCTGGATTTGCTCTGTGATAGGGTTATTTTTATGACTTGGTTAGTTAGTTGGTTTTAAGTTGAGAAACTTACTAATATACTTAAACTCTTTCTTAGAGGATTGTTCCTTAATGAATTCTTGTTACAGACATAATGGGTGTTTTTTTCTATATTTTTGTGATACATTCTAAATTGCTAGAGGTTTCTCTCCCCTGATCCTTATATTGTTACTAGATTCGTTTTTAGCTGGAATGTGGGCTTTTCAGGCTAATTTTGCCTCAACGGTGCTAGTTCTTTTTTATTCTGCCCCAGATCCTCTCTTCCTAACATCCTCTGTGTTTCTTATTCTTCTATAACACTTACAAGACCCAGTTTAATAGCTCAGTGCGTTGTTTTTTCTTTTGTTGGCATTCATTATTTCTTCCTTCTCTGCTGTTAAAGTAATGAGCGTACGTTCCATTTTATTTGCTTGAGAGTCTTGAACTGGTCCTGTGTTTCCCGCCATTGGACTTCTGGCTGGCTTGCTTTCCCCTTTGATGTTGCAATATTTATTCATTGAACTTGAGTGTGGGGCTTATAGGGCTTGTCTGCTTCCCCCTCCCAACCAAGATGTGCACATTTTTTCTTAAGCTTATTTTTCTGTTTTGTGCTGTTATTTTTAATTGCTTCCGACAGGGAGGTGGGGCTGAGAGCGAGATTTGGCTTGAATTTGGCCCTCTTTGCTATTACTCACATTTCCCCAGAAGCCCCGCGCACATTTTTCTCTCTGCCTTTGACATTCCACTTTTGAAAGGCCGTCGGTTCCTGGTGTAAAAGACGTTAAGAAGAAGATGGGCTCTGCGTAGGGATGTTCAGGAATCCAGTCCTGTACCGTCATGAGCTTGGCCATCTGGAAGTCTCTTCTTGCTCAATGAAATGGAGTAAACATTGTCCATTATGAAATCCACCACGCAGCTGCCAGGATGAATGGGCCCCCACCCAAAGCCAATCACTGCTCTGACAGGGAAATTGGCTAGCACTGCCTGAGACTCCTCCAGCCTCCCCCGTCCCTGATGTCACAATTCAGAGGCTGCTGCCTGCCTAGGAGGTTGTGGAAAGCTCTGTAGGTTATCTCTGTGTGTCCTACAGGGCTCCTCAGACCAGTCCTCTGTCTGATGGCTTTTATGAAAAAATACCTCCTCCCCATTCTGGGGGTCTTCCTGGCCTACCACTACTATTCTGCAAATGAGGAATTCAGACCAGGTAAGCACCAATGTGTCTAATTTTAGAGGAATAGATTTTTTTTAAAGGGGTGGTGGGTAGCTGGAGTGTTTCTGAGAATCAATAGGACTTTCTGGTCCCCAGACTTGATGAACAAGAGGGACTCTGAGGTGGGACTGTATTTGTGTGTCTTCCAGTCACAGGCTATGGGTAATAGGAGGGTGGGGAAGGGTGATCATGTAGCCAAAAGATTGCCAAATAGTCCATGCTTTATTTGGCACCCTTAAGGGAAAGCAATTTCAGATCCCCTACAAACATGTGGGTATTTCCAAAATTCACAACTCATCCAGATAATTCGACTCCATGAAGAGGCTGATAAGGGGGAGGCAAGAAAGGGCTCTGGAGCTGATGACTAAATAGAAGCAAAAGAAAATTCCTGGATTCTGTGTGAGCACATGTTTTGATGAGTTTTTTGAATTTTATTTCAGTTGAGCAAAATTGGATGAGTCTAAAAATGTCTGGAACTCCAGTGTTTTAGCTGAACTCTCTGTCCATGGAGGTTTTTAGGAAGAAGAGCAGGAAAGCTTGGTTTTGAGCAACTAAGCCAACCCCGATTACAGATCATGCTGAAAGACTGGAACTGTTTCTTCATTGACTTTACGCAGTTTGGGATAAATCGATCTGGCCTTATAATCTTTAGACATTGAGATAAGGTGGCCCCCATCCATGCAGGAGGAATGTCACTGCCAAGTTGGGTGTTGTGCTCACTTCATTTTGGGGTTTCCCAGAGATGCTCCAAGGAAAGAAAGTGATTGTCACAGGGGCCAGCAAGGGGATTGGAGAAGCAATGGCTTATCAGCTGGCAAAGATGGGGGCCCACCTGGTGGTGACAGCGAGGTCAAAAGAAACTCTAAAGAAGGTAAGGACTCTGTGCCCACAGACAAGTGTACCCTCACATGCCCAGATGTATCATTACATATACTCACATATACATGCCAATGCACAGAAGCTGGCACATCCACCACAGATGCATGTACACACACACACATACACACACAGCTTCAAGCGCTAATAGGAATATAAAAAACATGCAATTAAGTATTCATTCCCATGCACTCATATATAGACATAAAGTTCTTGAACTACATGAGCTCATAGACACACTTATTCACACACATTTACACATGGAGTCATGGATATATAGATGTGTGCTCAGATACCAAAATTTCAGTACTTCCTCATGAATTCATATTATTGTAGCCACGCAGACTCTCAGACACATGCCCTCTCATATGCTTGGACTCACAAACTCAAGGATTTACAAACATTCACAAACTCATGGCTATTCACATGGAAACTAGTATCCATACCAATAATGCATTCAGTAACGTCTGCTTCCAGAAACTCGTGAGCATACATCATAGCCTAAATCCCAGCAGCAATGATTTATCCACTTACATCTTACCTGAAATATTTCCAAAAAGTATTTCAGAGGACAGAGATTGTGTTAGACTGCATTTAGCAACACACACCAGCGTGTGTGCAGAGTTGCTGAACTCACACACACGCCCTCACCATTTCTTATCGAAACAGGGCTATCAGCCATTTAAACCATTACTTCAGACATTTCCTGCAAAGGTCTGCAGCTAAGACTGACCCCATTGCCCCTACGTCCCTGCAGGTAGTATCCCACTGCCTGGAGCTCGGAGCGGCCTCAGCGCACTACATCGCTGGCACCATGGAGAATATGACCTTCGCAGAGCAATTTGTTGCCAAAGCTGGAAAGCTCATGGGTGAGGCCCCTTCTCCTCCCTCATCTTCTGAACTCTGCTCCAGGGGAAACCAGGGAGTCTTGGGGAGGGAGAAGGGGAAGGTATTGATCCGGATGGTTTCTCTCAACACAGCCATCTCTTGCAGGGGGACTAGACATGCTCATTCTCAACCACATCACCAACACGTCTCTGACTCTATTCAGTGACGACATACACTTGGTGCGCAGAAGCATGGAGGTCAACTTCCTCAGTTATGTGGTCCTGAGCGCTGCTGCCTTGCCCATGCTGAAGCAGAGCAATGGAAGCATTGTAGTTGTCTCCTCAAAGGCTGGTGAGTGGAGCAGGGACCAAGGTGGAAGACAAGGGCAGGAAAAGTGCCAGAGGGAGTGTGAGGGGCTCTGGAGTGAACATGAATTTTTATCAGTTTCCATGCAGAGAAGTAACCCCATATAAACTGGAAGCTGAAATGCTCACAGTGATATTAAGCAGAAGCTGACTAATAGTTTGCCCACATGTGTGGCCAGGCAGATAGTTGAATGAGACATGGGTGTGTAAACTCAGTGAGGAGAATGCATGCTGGGTCAAAGGGACGCTATTAAGAACATGCGGGACCATAAAAAATGAAGGGTTATTCAAGGTAGATGGGCTACAAGATCCCTGGAAGCAACAGAGAAAGAGCAGCAGTTCAGAATGTCCACCAGAAATCCGGTGGTTTGTGATCTACAAATGGAAGGCCAGAGGGATATCAAGAGATTGTTGGAGGTACAGCCTGTCTTGAATCTAAGGGAGACACCTGGTCACAATGGATAAAAAGAATTTTACTTCCTCCAGGACCAAGAGCTGTAGGTTGGTGAAGTCAGTTGATGCACAGGTAGAACTGAAAAGTGAAATATTTTAACAATATATAGTTGTCTGATAAGTGGGTTAAGCTAAGGCAAAATGAAATGAATAAAAACAAATACACCACATTATTAACGGACCTGCCTTTAATAGGGGTTTTCTCCTAAATCTGAACTTGCTACATTAAAAGTCCAATTTAAACAACCAACACGGTAGGGAGAGAGTATGTACAGAGAAATATTCATGAAGAAAACTTTGTGTGATCAAGCAAGGTCCCTCATGCTTTGGATGGTGGCAGTATCAGAATCTATCACCAATGAAGAGCTAGACAGTTTCCAGCTGGGAGATTCCTAGGCCTATTTCATCATGGATCCAGGAGAGAAAAGCCTTACATATTTGCTGATTGGTCAGTCAGAGGGGGCTGGAAGGTGCAAACACCAGGACCAAGATTAGTCATCTAAATGTGGATCCTGGCAATGTAAAAACAAATGACCTAGAGGACACTGTAAATTCTTAAGAACTTAACAAACATTATTTATTCCTGTGACATAGAACACCATCTATGTTGTAAAGAGTTCTACTTTCTGAAGGAGAAAGGGCTGCATAGTGATGGGATAAAAGGGCAGTGTGTCTGAGCTACCCGCCAAACAGAGTGATTGATATGCATCCCCGTGCTTCCCAGACAACACAGCTCCCCACCCCTCCCCAGACACAGCCTCTCTCTGGGCTGAAAAGAAGGGAGAGCTTCCAGATGCATACTGAGTGGGAGGGTGTTGGGCACATCCCCACTCCATCCTAAGGTATTGGCCAAAACCCTCCCATCAGTCATGGTGTAGGTGACGTTAATGATTTCAGTTGATTAAATAATACATACACTCCAGACAAAGGGTGTGCTTCATCTTTGGCTGGTGAATTTAACTTTCTACAATGTACACACAGTCTAAGTGTGTACAAGAAGGAACAAGAATTGCTGTAGAAGTCCAAAGGCATGATGACATTCCGATAACCTCTGTTCCCACACATCTTCTATACCTACCAAACGTCACTTTGTAATTTCTGTGGACTTGGAGAGGTAGAAATCTCATTGGGCTACTTTCCTTTGTGTCTATTGTGTGTTTGGCCAAGAGTTCAGCCTGCTTACTTTGAAGCCTGTCTGTGAACTTGCAAAGTACAGACATTTTGCTCTCTCTCCCTAACTGAAGAATTTCTCTGTTTTGTGCTATATTCTTTTAAGCAGCCAGCAAACATGTTCATTAATCCTTTCTCCTTAAAATCTGAATTCCACAAACATGGGATGTTAATCCTCAAGTTGTTCCTAAGGTCAGCCAAAGAGTATTAGTATGGGTTTTTAATCATTCCTTCCAGGGGGGTGCATCAAGTCATTTATTGAATTACAGTGATAAGCAATTGTTTTTATCTGCAATGCATTTCCAGTTATTATATTACATGGAAATCCTATACTTTAATATGTATTTTAGAGCCTCAGCTACTTCTTTAGCACTAACAGAGGCAGTATTGTTGCCTCTGGGAACCTCTTCAAGTCCAAATCCATCCACCGTTCAACACCTTTTTGGCCCCAATCAAGTTTCTATGTGTATATAACATCTACTACATTGACTATTCTCCCCTCCTTCCACTGAGTGCTAGTTTGGTTCTAAGTGGAACTGCTATAACAAAACCCGAATTTATAATGACTTAAACCATCAAAATTAATATTTCTCTCATGAAACAGCCTGCAGTGAGCAAGCAGTCCAGGGTTGATATGGTAGTTCTGCCCCATGAAGTAGTCCAGGCACCTACCTGACAACTACCATCCTGGAGGCTGTTATCCTCACCTGTACATCCAAGATGGCTCATCATGTCAGAAATCTAGCTGGAGAAAGTGAAGCAGAACAACCTAAAAGTTTTAAGCTTCTCGGGTGCAGTGGGTGGCAACTGTGGTCTTTATTCTGAGTGGACCTGTGTCCACCTGAAAATTGGGGGTTCTAGTTCTACAGAGGACCCTGATGTTGATAAGCAACAACAGTCTCTCTCACATCAACCCATGCCAAAATGCACCTAAGACTAGAAGGCAGTATTCCCTCCATGTACCCCACACCATATGCTCACACCCCAAACCCAGTCTCTCTCACATTCAAAGCCCATGGAGAAAACAAAACCCCTTTCCTCCAACAATGGTACAGGGCATAACGGGGTAGGTGAAAGAATAGGAAGAGAATGCCTAGATGGTGTTTGTGAAACACACCGAGACAGAGATATTACTACTCCAATTTGACTGAATAAAAATCACTGCACTGGGCAGAGAACAGCTGAAAACATCTGGAAGAAGCTTCTTTGCAATTAGTCAAAATGGGTCATCTTGACTTAGGTTCAATTTTTAAAAAGTGAAGTTCTCTTGCCTCTGTGAGCCCCATCACTGTGACGCATCACATCAGTTACAAGCATGACAGCTGGTACCCAGCCTCTGTTCTGTTTCTCTCCCCCTCCTGTATGTGCCCTCAGAAGAACTGTGGGCAAACCTTGCCATCCCCCTGCTTCTTTCTTGTCTCAAGAGCCACTGGCCCTCACCTCATATCAAGTCTTTTTCCATCCTCACCAGAGCCCTTTCCACAGCCTGTTCCTCATATCTACTGAACTTTGGAAAGTTTCTTTTAGAAGTCCTATGTTCTGTTTCTCTTTGTTGGCTTCCCTGGTGATGCAAATGCTACTAACAACAATTATAATACACAAGCTAGCCACACTGGACCAGTGTAAGTGTAAGGATATAGCTATATTTTAAGGTAAAACTAGGCACAATGAAAGACTGGGGTTCTTTAAATATTCAAAATGAAAAGCACATCATAAGGAATAAAAGAACCTTGCCAATAACCTCCTAATGTTCAGACCTCTCTGGAATTTCCTTAAGGGTCTCCAGTTACCTATTCATTTTTTTCCAAGTAAATCTTCCTTCGAAGAGATCAACTTTCTATATATATTTTTTTAAGCCTTATTCAAATGCATTCCTTTCTTGGTTTACTCATTTCCAGCACAGTTTTGTGCTATTTTTACGTAAATGTGTAGTATTTCAGGCACATTCTAAGCTGACTAGCCAGGGGCAAATACCACGTAAGACAATGCTTTTGTGGGAAAATTCAAACTGGTGTATGAAGTCACATGTTGGACCTTAACCTGTTTGCCAGCTGAGGGCTGGCTGTGTGGTCTAAACCTATTTTAGAATTCAACATTACAAAGGCGGAAAATAAAACCACCCAAGTTTCTCAACTAGACATATCAACTAACAGGAATTGGAATATCCATAATGGTGTTTTCCAAAAAGACAAGGATATACAGATGTTAACCTCATCCCTGCCTTCAGCTCTGGCATACCACTTTTTCCAGAAAGATAGATAAATGCCTCAACTTATGGATCCCTTTGGGGTGCAGTGGGGAGGAGAGGGCCAAGGTCAAGGTCTAGGACACAAAGGAGCCTGCGAACTACAGCAGAAAGGGGTGATTTATCCCTCAACCAATTTTTCTAATTTTCTAAGGAAAGGTAAAATCTTTACTCTTAAATCCAATTACCTCAGACATAATTTTCAGGGACCACAATTTCCAAGGTGAAAATGAGTTCTGAGGTGGGAAGGGGACTGCTGCTGTAGGTTTGGACTATTTGGAGGGAATGGGGAGAAACAGGAGGTGAGGTGTGTGCAGATAGGTCATCGCTAGGGCCTGCAGGAAGGCCGAAGGAGACAGAGTAAGAATCAACGACCTGGACATTAAAACTACAGGACTCATTGTTGCCTAAATTAAAGAGATTATGTTTAGGCAGAATCTGAAGGATTGACACAGAGGCTGCTGGACTCATCCTTGAGGTCAGGGCTGTAACTGACCCCCAAAAAAGGGAGATTTTAAAGGAGAGGAGACTGCCTGCTGGAGGCCATTTAAAGTGCAGATGGAGAACAATGTAATGCTCTCTCTGCTATTGTTCCACGTTTCCCTTTTTAAAGGCAGGTGAAACTTCTGCAGTCGTGTCTCCTTAGCCCTGCTAGACCGTTGATTTTGTTCAAGCGTCCTTCCTGATGAAACCAGTAAGGCTTCACCGTCGTTCCTGTCTTTACTCACCAGTTTGAGAGGGCATATAACTCTATTTGGAAATACAGAAACAGAGAATAGGTCATAAGAAAAGAAGAATATAAAAATGCCAAAATTAGACTCAGCCTAGATATATGGTGCTTAAGTTTCAAATTTGGCTCTTGAATTTTCTTGACAAAAAGGAAAAGAATAGGATCAGTGTATAGGTAAGGATATATTCAAAAGAAGGAAGCGCAGCAGGAAGTGAGTAATTTCTGAAATAAATTTCTCATAAAAGATTATAAATTGAAGGCGCAAAGTAATGGAAAGTGCAATGCCCCCAGCAACTATTTTAAATGCTTCTACGGTTATAAAAATTACACATACGCAGTTTGAAAATCTGAAAAATGAAGAAAAGCATAAATAGCTTTTTCTCATCCATAATCATGCCAATGTTTTGGATAATTTCCTTCCATATATATATAGAGATAGAGATAGAGATAGAGCACAATTATTTCCCTGCTGCCAGATATTTAGGTTATTTTCAATGTTTTGCCATTTTAAAACTCCTTTAATAAATATCTTTTACATTAATCTGTAGTTAAGTCAATGATTATTAAATTATTAAATTATTATTAATTACTAGGTGAGAGGATGGAAACGCTTTTAAGGTTATTGGTACACATTTCCAAATTGCTTTAGATAACATGATAAATAAAGGACTGGAGTTTTAAAATATACAAAAATAAAAATCAATTTAAATGACTTATGAGTGCCACGCCCCATTCTCACCCTGAGTGTATGTGTGTGTGTGTGTGTGTTCATCTCACACCTACTTTGCAGAGTTGAAGTTTTCAGCAATTGACAGTTGTGTAGGTAAAAGAAAAAGTTATTTAGTAGTTATAATTTGAATTTCTTTGTTTACTTGTGAGGTGGAATGTGAGGACCCTATCTGCTTATTTTTGGTTACTATTGTATTCTTATTTCCTCCAATAGCACCTGGCATGTAGTGAAAATTTAATATAACTTGAATAATTACCTAATGGGTGTCATTTTCATGTATTTGTAGGCTATTTATATTTTCTGTTTTGACCACTGAAATGTTAGGCAAAACTTTTCTAACGATAAATACAGCAAATCAACTTCATGTGCTGCTTCTGGTTGCAAAGACATTATCATTGAAATGCAGCTAAAAATGAAGTTGATTAAGTCAAAAGTGCATTTTGACATGGTGCAAATGTGTAGCTTTGGATAGTTGAGCTTGTTGACCCAAGGAAGATTCCTGCTTGGGAGCATTCTGCTTAAGGTACTTCAAGGTGAGGAACGGCTGGGGAAAGAGCATAATTTTACATCTGAGAAATTTGTTCTACAAATAAACTTGCACAAGTGCTCCCCAAATATATCCACCCATTTATTCAAAAAATATGCACAGTGGGTCCATTCTGAGCCAGACACTGTGCCCAATGCTGGGGCCACAGCAGTGAGCTAGAAGGGCAAGGCCAAGCGTGTGCTGGGATGGAGCCCACACTCCAGTGTAAGCCAACTGTTGCTGCATTGCTTATAGTTATTTAAAAAACTGAGAACAACCTGAACATCCACTACTGGCAACAGGTTCTTAAGCTGTAGTGAAATAAGTACATAAATATTTATACATACTGGCTATAAAAATCATAAGCATAAAGGAAAAATAATTTAGAGAACAGTATAATATAGTATGAGTCCAATGGTGTTTTATAAAGGGGGTTTTTACCTTTCATTGTATATACTTGAGAATGCTAACTGTGCAACAGTCTTGGTATGAATTTTATTAGAGTAATTTTTGGAAAAAAATTAAGGAACAGGGTTCTATATGGTAACCAAAACCAGAAAATTTCTCCTCCCAGGAAGGCTGACTTCAGAAGCACATAGCGCTGAGTCTCACAAGTAAACAAACACATTCAAATGACCAAAATTACTAAAATACCAAATTTAAACTACTAAATGCCATGGTGAAGAATGGGGGTATTAGTTTTTGTTGTTGGTTTTTTGGGGGAGTTTTCTTGCCTACAAAATTGTTAACTGTTGAAAAGTTTGTTAACTCCACAAAGCAGGTATGAGAAGGGTACTTCCGTATACTCCTGGTGGGAAGGGGTACAGTACTTTTCATTTTAACTGGTCTTCACTATTGATGTTTCTTCACATTGTGTTTTATTTATATTGAGGTACATACAAATTAATGAATTCTGACGTGTGTACACTCATGTAACCATCATGCAGGTCAAAACATCAAATGTTTATACTAATTTTTTTTCTAACAATCTCACTAATTTTTTTTCATTTTCACTATTGATTTTTGAAAGTCTAGTTCTTTATTTTTCATTTTGTCTATGGCAATTTGGCAGTATGTATCAATGGCCTTAAAATTGTTCCCATCGTTTCACCCAGCTAGCATAATACTAAGACTCTTAAGAAATAACCATCAATCCAGTCACATATATATGTACAAAGCGTTTATTGTAGGATTTTTTTTCAATGTGTCTATGAACCTATAAGCAAAGCTACCAATACTGAATATAGCCAATTCACATGTGCTTGAAATCAGGCATATCAGAAAGGCAGGATCAACTGAAAGTTATAATCCAATTAGTGTAGGGTGTAGTCCATTTCACTATATGGGTTTTGAATGATTTCATATTTTTCCATGAAGTTGTCCAATTTGGGAACTTCCATGTAATAAGTGTACACAATAAGTCCTTTATTTCTAGCATTAGAAAATTAGTCTTTCCCCAGACCCTCTAAATAAATGGTGAGCAATATTTAAAGAACATCACTTTGAAGGGGTGCCAAACCACTGGGCCATACTGGGCATACATCCGTCTGTATCCACCCCTGGGGAGACAGCTGGCCTTATAGGGGTTGCAAGTGAGAGGCCGTGAGGAAATAAGGCCACCCCAGGACCTCCCAGATGCATGGTCCTGCCACCCCCGTTCTCTCAGCACATCTGCCCCTCTTTCCTCTCTATTAGCCTCTGCTTCATCTGGTACATAGTTGGATACAGTCCCTTTCTCAACAGAACAAGCCTCAAAATGATTACTTCTGCCCCATTGCCAACTCTCTTGCTCTCCGAATCTCCTAACTACAAATTTTCCCCAAAGAAATTTCTAATTTCCCCCAATCTAACTGGCTCAGTTGAGTTTTATAAAGTCTCTCCCCCAAGTCATTCAGGAGGAGCAGCCTAGAGGGAAACAATCATGGCTGGCTCAGTGAAGCCACAGGAAGGGCAGAGTTAGGCTAAAAGCAGGGCAGGCAATGGCAGACCTGTCTGAACCGCTTACATAACCTTGGATAAACTTCCTTCAGGATTGCTTCTGTCAGCACAGGTTGTCAAACTTGGACAGGATGGGACAGGTAGGTGGCAGGGAGCTGCAGTGGCAGCCTGATTTGGGAGGACATGAGGACACAGTGCACATGAGGGACAGCAATTGTAGCCTGGGGTGAAGTTTCAGAGTTCAAGTGGGTGAAGAGGGTATCCATGTGGTACTTGGCATGGGGTATCAGAACTAAGAGAGCTGACAAGAGCGTCTGCAAGGCGTGCTGCCAAGGGGCAGTGCAATGTGGCCTGGCATGGTGGGTCAGAGCCCAGGTAGGATGAGGAGGGCATCCACCCAGACGGTGCAGAAGCACCTGAAGAACAGTCCCCTACAGGGGGCATCAATCAAATAAGTAACATAATGGAAGCCAGATTTTCACTCTCAGTGTTACAGATTACGAAAAGGAGGAAAATGAGAATGACTCGTGATGTTGGATTGGAAATGGAGATGTCGGTGTGAATCAATAGTTTTTAATGTACATGGATAGATACGGAAATATAAATGTGTGTGTGTCTCTCTATGCATGCATATATTCCCTATCTCTGTCCACTGAGAGGGCCTGAGAGCACCCTTAGTGCCCAGATCTTGGTTTCTAAATATCCTCCACTAAAATGAAATAAGGCTTATTGGAGAAATGGTTGATCCCAGGGCAGTGGCAGGAAAGGTATAAGATGAACCTGAAAATCTTGTGCTGGTATTAAAGAACTGCTCAAAGATCAATAGGGACATATTGCTAGGACATAGAAAAATTTAAGGGGCTCCCACCAAACAAATCTGGGACCATTGAGGCATTCAAATAAATAATGATAATAACAGATTAAACCTGTTATCTATAATAGGAATCCATAATGACATAAATACCTGAAGTAATAAATGAGGGAGGAGAAGCCTTTTCCATATAGTAGAAAGACAAATACTGAATATAGAATGATGAAACTGGGAAAAATCATTTGGTAACCCCACAGTAATAATCAATCCAGAAAGCATCAATTCAAATGGGTGCTAAAACTAGTGGGTAAAAGTTTAACAAGATACTCTATTTATATAGTCTCAAAAATTACCCTACTCAATGACAAAAAAAAATTGAACAATCTATTTCAAAAATGGGAAAAGGGCTTGAATAGACATTTCTCCAAAGACAAAAAAAAATGGCCAATAGATATACAAAAAGATGCTCAACATCACTATCAGAGAAAAGTGCAAATCAAAGTCACAGTGAGACATCACTTTACAACTGATAGGATAGCCAATATTTAAAAAAACAAAAAACAGAAAATAGCAAGTGCTGTTGAGGATGTAGAGAAATTGGAACCCTTGGGCACTGTAGATGAGAATGTGAAATGGTGCAACCTCTGTGGAAAAGAGTATGAAGCTTCCTCAAAAAATTAAGAATAGAATTATCATATGATCCAGAAATTCTATTCCTGGGTATATAATGGAAAGAATTGAAAGCAGAGTCTTGAAGAGAGGTGCATACATGTTCATAGAAGCATTATTCACATTAGCTAAATCATGCAAGCAACCTCAGTGTCCACTGACAGATGAATGGATAAGCAAAATGTGCTATCTATATATAATTCAACCTTAGAAAGGAAATTCTGATATATATATACTACAACATGGGTAACCCTTGAGGGTGTTAAGTAAAATAACTCAGTCACAAAAAGACAAATACTGTATGACTGCACTTCAATGAAATACTTGGTCAAAATCATAGGGACGTAAAATAGAATGATGGTCACCAATTACTGGGGGAAATAGGAATGGGAAGTCATTGTGAATGGGTATAGGGTTTCAGTTTTGCAAGAAGAGCTGGATGGTGATGATGGTTGCATAGCAATAAGAATGTACTTAATGCCACTGAACTGTACACTTAAAAGTGATTTAATTTTTTTAAAAAGTACGGTCCTACTAAATACTGTAGTAGTTGAATGGTGGCCCTCAAATGGTGGATATGTCTATATCCAAACTCCCTGTGTATGTGACCTTACTTGGAAAAAGGGTCATTGCTGATTTAATTAAGTTAAGGCCCTTGAGATTATATCATTCTGGATTACCTAGATGGGCCCTAAATCCAAGGATAGATGTCCTTATAAGAGACAGAAGAGAAAACAGACAGGAGACTAGGAGATGGCCCTGTGAAGACGGTAGTTTGGAGTGATTTAGCCATAAAGAATGCGGGCTGCTGCTAGGACAGGATCCGCTCCCCCCTGGAGCTTTTGCAGGGAGTGCAGCCCTGATGACACTGGCCCTCCTGGTCTCCAGAACTGTGAAAGAGTGCATTTCTTTTCTCTTAAGTCTCACGGTTTGTGGTCGTTTGTTACAGCAGGTCTAGGAAACTAATGAACTACTTTCCTCACTTTGGGAGTTGTGCTGTGGAAATGGAGGAGGAGGTCCCTATGTGGAGGAAATGCACACTGACATACTCAGGGGGGATGGGGCATTGGGTCAGCAATTGCCTCAATTACAGCTATTATTCTCAAATAGCTCATGAAGGGGGAGACAGGTCATTTGTACTATTCTTGTAACTCTTCTGTAAGTTTGAAATTATCTCAGAAGAAAAAAATCCCCACCCTAGGGGTCTAGTGGCTTGGAGGACGCATGAGGATGGATTCTGCGGGGCTTCCTGTGGCTCCCTCAGGGACCGCCTGCAGAAGGCCCCTTGGCAGGAACAGTGCCTCCTCAAGCTCACCCCTCTCAGCTTTCTCCTCAGCTCCAGGGGCTCCACCGGCTCAGCCCTCTTGGCCCAGTCCACCCCACCACCCCTGGGCCGGTGACTCCAGGCCAGCTCACCTCCATGGGGTTCACATTTGGTCTCAGAAACGCCTGTTGTTGGTGTATATATTTGATCCCAGCTTGCACTCAACTTCGCCCTCAGGCAGTTACAGCCCTGCCTCTAGCCTTTAGAATTTCAGGTGTGAGTCTCCAGACTCCAGGGCACAGTTGCAAAGGTCTCGAAACAATCTCATTAAAGCCCCTCCTATGCGGTTGGAGGTGAAGAGAATGCAGATCCCCACCCCCACCCCACCTCCCCTGACCCTTAGTAGATGAACACCAGACACTGACCACTCCTCCTTCTCCAAACACAACCATTTAAGCTGGACGTAGGTGAGTAAGTAACACTGGTAGACCTGGTTGGGGCTCCCCCTTCAACTGCGGGGGTTCTTGAAAATCTGTCCTTTTATTCTCACCCTGGGAGATATGCTGATGCTCTGAGACAATAGGAGGAACCACATTTCCCCGCCCCCTCATACTTGCACAAAGTCACCTTGTGAAATCTAGTAACAGATTTTATCTTATCTCTGCAACTTTTTGTACAATTTCAACACCGTACACACCTCCCTTGTCTGTGGCCAAAACGCCTCCATAGGTGTCCTCCAGCTGCCCTGACTGCCCCTTTTCAGTTCTCTTCATCTCCCCAATCTTATTATTCATTTCCTCAGATTCTTTCCAACCTAAACCCTGTTCCCTGTTCACTCAACACACACTCCCTGGGCAATCCCATCCATTCCCATTACTTCAGTGTTCACTGTGTTGTGTGTTGTCTCATTGCTTATGATGGTGCCTCAGGTTCCCCAAAGCCTGGAGTAGAAAGATGGACTTAATTTAGAACCCAGACAACTATAAGCGTTTAGACCATGAGAGTCACAGCTGAAGAAAGGTGTTTAGGAAGAGCTGGGAAAAGGGGTAGGATCCAGGATGAGTTGCCAGCCTCGAATCCATCAAGGCCTGGTGAACCTCAAGTTGGGGCTCGCTCAACAGAAGATGTGGCACATTTGCCTGGGGTCACTCTGCAAGTCTGAAAGCAGGCAGAAGTGAAGTTTGCAATACTGTACCCTTTCTTCTGAGCTCTCAATTAAAACAGTTCACAATCGGCCTTTAACATGGAAATATTTTCAAAATCTCAGCAGGGAAGTTGGGAACAGCAGGGAAGTTGGGGACAGAGAGTGTGGAGTGGATGAACAAAGGCCTGAGACCTGCTTTTGACCTCTTCTGTTCAGCTAACGAGCTCCGGTGCACAGCTAATCTGCCAGCCCTCTGGCTCTTGCTGGGTCCCCCAGTGGCTAAGTCCCAGCTTTTCTGGGACAGAGCTAATTGCAAACAGTATGTCCCATTTATCACCAAGTCTGCACTCTTGTCAGACTCCTTGTCTCTTATTCTTCTTCAGAAAGTATGGTCACCACAGCTCTATCTCTTTGTGGTCTAAAACTTCCCAGAAGGGAAATTCAGCTGCCTTACACCTATTCTGCCATAATGGCTCCATTCCCCCACAGAAGCCAAAACTCAACCTAGGTCAAAAGCATTCAGGCCTCTAAGCATGCCCTTACTTTCATGACTGCTCCATGCACATTAGAACAGAACATTTATTTACGTGGTCATTTGATGTAATTAAGCTCATACTCGGGCATATTTTTTTAACTGGTAGTTGAAAAAGTGCATTTTGTAGGGTCTAATCAGGAACAACTTAATTCTTCCTTTCAGACCTATTCTATGGGTTAGCTCTTCCCTGAACCTGGATGTGATCTAGGGCAAATGGCCACACTCTAGGATAATAAAAGATCCTCTGGATGATTCCAGTCTCCAGAAAGGTCCCAATTCAGTAATTAAAATGTCCTAGTCGTGTGTAATTTAACAAAGCTCCTCCCCTCGTCAAGCTCAAACCTGCTGTTGTAGGAAACCTTGGATAGGTAAGAGAGGTGAGTCCAGCCTTTCTCCCCATTCCCCAACTCCTCGCTCATCAGGGTCCCTCTAGCATCCCTTATATAAAAGATGAGGGGTTGGGGTGCAGGGAAGAAGAGAGGTACGGGATAGGAAAGGGCTTTCTTGGCTGGTGCCAAGGTAATACCGCATTGGTCTCCTCTGGCCACAGATATTGAAAACCTCTGCTTTCTGGGCCGGGAGGATGACCAAGTCTGAGTCTCGCCCCGGTGCTTTTGTGAGTTCTTTGGAAGCCCCTGCTGGAATATTGATAATTCTTCCTGTGAGGTGAGCAACAGTTGCTGATGAGTTTCCCTCATGTGCCGGGAATGCAGGGGAATACACTCACCGCTCTGGGTTCTCCCCTGGGGCAGGGCTGGGAATGACTGGGGACAAGGGCTGAGTCCTGGGACAACACCTGCAGGGTGATGAGCAAAGTGTGGCTGGATTCTGGGACCCCGCGGGGAGAGGTCTAGCTCTGTGCTGGCTTTGCCTACAACCAGCCTCTCGGTTTGGGTCAAACTTCAGTCCTTGGTGTCCCTCTAACTCCCGGGGACAAGCCCTCCGCAAGGTGTCCTAGAAGCTCCTCTCACAAGGGTTGACGTGAGTGGAAGCTCCCACCCCTTCTAGGAAGATCACCTGCTCATTTCCCCTCCCAAACTCCTGTCCTCTCTGATATCTTCACCTTCATCCCCTGCATCCCCTTGGAAGGGTTGCAGGTCTGCACATTGCAAATTCATTGTTTTGTGTTTTGTGGTTCTTTGTTGTCTTTGTTGCCAAATCCTCTGTAAATGCTCACGTAGTCTGGAACCTCCCTTCAGAATATGGAGGCATTTGCCAATTACTGTGCTATCTGCCTTTGAACCTTAGCTGAAACTAGAGTCAAATATTAACATCCTGTTACATATTACTTATTCTATTTTGACTAGGGCCGCTTAACTCACAGAACATTTCTGAAAAATAAGAATCTGGGATTTTTTAGGAGCTTTGCCCTTTTCAGCTTTCTGAAACTCGTAACCTGCTTTACACTGAACAGAGATTCTTTACAGAGGTTTCTCACACAAACTAATTAGTGTTAGGCGGGGAAATGTTCACAAACAATACCATGAATAGAAAAGACTTCAACGAAATGTGTCAAGGTTGTTTTGGAAGAGCAAGAACCTAGGAGATTTTTCTCTTTTCCTTTTTTTCTGCTTTTTGAAATGTTCCAGCTTTCCTTTAGTGTGCCTGGACTGGTTCACAGTCCTTTATTTGTAATTCCAAAATCCAAAAACCCTGGGGAAAAAAAAAAGCTCTGAAAAACTAGGAATTTTTTCATAATGAATCCTACATGGTTAATTTAACTTGAAACTGAAGGGAAGGTATTTAAAGCCTTACCTCAGTGTGAAGTTTCAAATACCCTAGTGCCAAAAAGGTAATGTGCCTGCTTGCAAGATGCCTCCCCAGACCTCACTGGGAGTGTTAATTATGTAATAAACCCCATACCACCCTCTAAACTCCAAAAATAATTCTTAACTCCATAATACATCAGGCACTAAGAATTTTGGGTAACTATGTATACGCCATTACTTTTATAGAGGAGAAAATGTAATGAACTATGTTATCATTCTTCTTGTTTTACTAGCTTTTCATTTTCATTCTATTGAATTCATCCCCATCTCTAGCCTTTGTACAAGCCATTTGCCCACCTCCCTGTACTTTCTTTCAGCAAAGCAGAGTTCAGAACTTATCTCTTGTAGTGAAGTTGCCTGGCTAATCCATTATTTTTCTTCATCCGAATATCCAGTTTATATTTGGGACACATGTTTTCCCAAGTCATATTAGTCTGGGCTTTAAAGAGACACAATAACTCATAATTCAGTGAAAGCTTACCCAGCTGTCATTGTGAGATTTCAGCCCCTTCCAAAGACCCTCCCTCCCCATTTCTTCTGGGAGTTCCTAAATCAAGTTCAACAAGCATATGCCACCATGCTGTTCCTGCTCCCACACCCACACCCACACCCAAAAGCCACCATAAAATAGTTTACAGATAAATACCCTCTTCCTGATTAACCTTGACCCCAGAACACAGACTTCAAGAATCTGGGTACGGTCTGGGCTTGAATCTGCAGGTTCTCTCCCAAGGTCCTTATGTGCACTGAATCTGAGAACTATAGGTTTAAAAGTTTGCAGATCAATGGGAGGTCACATGATTTGAGAGATGAAATGTGGTTATAATGAATATCCCTTACAACTGCAGCCTTAACCTGAGAAACTGACAGTTCCCATAGATATATTACAATGTCTACTTCATGCCTAGTTTTCATTATTAAAGTTAATAATTTTTCAATAGTCTTTGTCCTGTCTTGACCTTGTCTAATAATTCAGGATTTTTCTTTGCCATTTAAAAAAAAATTTTAACCATACATCCATCTGGGGAATTTTTCAGGAAAAGTCTTCTGCTGTGACTGGCTGGCTCCTTCTCTACCTCTCTCCTTTCTTCCTCTTTCCCTTTCTCTCTTCTCTCACCTTCCTCTCAGAAACAACAACAAAAATCCCTCTTCTTTTCTCCTGCAAAATAGTTTACCATCTTTCTTATACTTTGAGCATATAACCAAAGGCGTAATTAAGTCTAGAAAATGGGATACAATAAGGCCCATTAGTGGGACAAAAATCACTGCTATAGGAATTCAGTCTATGGGATCATATGTCTCTTGCTTCTGCATCTCAGTTGAGACCTGGATAAGATACAGTAAATATCTTTATCATCATCTAGAAGGGTGTAGTGGGCTAAATGATGGCCTCCCAAAAGATATTTCCACCTGGAACCTGTCAATGTGACTTACATGGAAAAGGGTCTTTGCAGAAGTCGTTAAGGATCTCAAGATAAGCTCATCCCAGATTATCTGGGTGGTCTTAAATCCAATAACAAGTGTCCTAACAAGAAAAGTAAGAAACACACACAAGAAGAGCAGAAAGCAGTGTGAAGATGGAGGCAGCAATTGGAGTCATGCATCTATAAGCCAAGGCATGGCAAAGATTGGTAGCAGACAATAGAAACTTGAAGAGACAAGAAAGGGTTCTCCACTAGAAACATTAGAGGGAACACGGCCCTGCTGATACCTTGGTTTTGGACTTCTAGCCTCCAGAACTATGAGAGAATAAATTTCTGTTGTCTCAAACCACCAAGTTTATGATAATTTGTTATGCAGCCCTAGGAAACTAATACAAAGGGACCAGGTAGGAGTGACTAGCCTTATCTATTTAGGGGTACCCTTGTCCGTCAATTTAGAAGTGAAAATAATATTGCTGTTCATAAATGCTGCCTATTTGGGAGCTTAACTGTCAAGCAGACACACCAGTTCAGGAATGGCTAGATTTGACACATGGCTCCAAAAAAATACTCATATGAAGAACAGTGGCTTCTGTAGAGGAAATACCACCTAATGCTTGAAAGTGTGGGGCCACTAGAGTCAAATTTGAATCCTGATTTAAATCCTGTTTCTCATTCTCATTAACCCTGCAACTTTAGGGAATTATTTAACCTTTAGACTAGCACATAAGAGCTACGTTGTTAGCTCCTGTTTAGTTCCAATTTTTATGATGATGTTGTTTGTCTGCTTATATCTCTTGCTTCTCTTTTTCCATGGCTGGAAATGGCTATCCCAGTCCCCTCCTTATATGACCTTTCAGTTTAAATATCCACCAGGAGCTAATTAAAATCCTTATGTCACTTATTTCAGTTTCTTCAGAGACCATGATGTGTGTTCAAGCCATTGTGGAGAGCATTTCTAGGATACTGAAGCTTTTTCAAAATGTATTCAAACCTATTTATGTGTTCCTTCATAATGTATGCTTTTGACTTTTTACTTTAAAAAGTATTTCTTACCTTGAGATTGTATATTCACCCATATTTTATTATTTTACTTTCCACATATACTCTCTAATATAATTTGAATCTATTAATTAGATAGCAGTTTTTCTTTTCTCCAAGTATTTTTGTCCCAACATAATTTTTTATTTGTCCCAACATAATTTTTTAAATAGCTCCTACTTTTCTCACCAATTTGAAATCTAATACTAATAATAATAGCATTTACCAAATGCTTTCTACATGCCAAAGTTTGAGCTAAGTATATTACATGGATTATTTCAGCTTAGTAGTATTATCCACATATTACTTCTGGGAATTGGCATACTTGAGATTCACACCCAGGTCATCTGACCCTAGCAGCTCAGACTTTTAACCACTATGCTATTCTTACAAATAATTTAGATCTATTTTTGGCTTAAATAGGAAAATTATGGACATTACTAGAAGTCCAGATTTAGGGCAGGCTTCTTGAATTGGCTCAGGTTCAATGTCCCTATGATTCTCTTGGTCCTGCTCTCTTCCACATTGTGGCTTCATCCTCAGGCTGACCGTGAAACTGCTGCTCCGATTCTAGCCCCTGCAGCCATGAACAAAAATGCCTAATCGAAGAGAAACAGGGTTGCTACTTCAAGGAGCTCTCCCAGAAAAACAAAGAAATTTCCCAGATACTCCGACAAAATTCTCCTCGAGTCTCATGGGACCAGAATGGGCTGCATGTCCATTCTTGCATCAGTCATGAGCAAGGAGGATGGGATTAAATAAATAAAAGAAGCTTACCCCTAGAGTTCAAGATGGTAATCAGTTTTCCTTTGGCACATGGGCTGCACAAAAGTGAGAAGGACTATCGAAAGGATTAGGTTCAGCTCTCTGGTACAGAAAAACATAAACTAACAGTTGGTTAAATGTTAAAAGGTAAAATCAAGCCTGAAGATAGGCAATATGGGGCTCGGATGGTAGCTCCATGGTCACCCAGCATCCCTTCTCCTTCACTCAGTGCTCTGCCATTCTCAACGCGTGGCTTCTGTTCTGTGGTCCAAGGTAGTTCTGGAGCCATAGCCATCATAGGCACCTTCAGACACCAAGAAGGAAAAAGGAATGGAGAGGGAGAGACTGACTTCTTCCTTTAAGAACATATCCCAGAAATCACATGATATACTTTACAATCCACTAGATAGAGGGTTTAGTCATTTGGCAACATGGTTCAAAGAAGCTGAGAAATGTGGGTTTTCCAGGTAACGGGGAGCCCAGCCACAAATTGGGGATTCTACTACTCAAGAGGAAGGGCAGAGGATAGATTGAGAGAATGCTAGCAGTCTCTGCCAACAGGTGCAAACATGAACCCAATTCGAGCTCTGTTACAGAGGAAGAAATGGAAAATCATTCTGCTTAGGGAACCAGGCCAGCAAGGAGTCCCACAGCCCTGCTTGAGTCTGTGGCCCAGCCCCAAACCGACCAGGAGCCCAGAGGTATCAGGTACTCGGGTGGACATCTTGGGTCTCACACCCATTCTCAGAACTTGACTGTGGAGTTATCTCAAGCCAAAACTCATAATTGAGAATGGAATTGGTGTGGTTCTCTAAAGAGATTTGCTTGTATTTTTTAGGAGTTCTTTAGACATTAAGGATTGAGGATATTAAGCTTTTGTCTGTCTAATATGTTGCCAATGGTTTTCTAGTTTATCATTTATCTCTTACCTTTATAGTGATGTTATTACAGTTGCTTGGCCATATAGAATTTAAGCTTCTATATAGTCAAGTGTTCTTTGCTTTTACATTTTTTTTTTTTTACTTTTCTATTGAATCGTCATTCATAACTAAAGGTCTGATAATTATTCACCTATATTATCCTCTTTCTGTGATGGAATTGTTTTTTTTAATCAGTCAGAAGATGCATTCTGCTCCAGCATGTAACAAAAATTCCACTTACAATTGTTTAACACTAAATGGGGGTTTGTTTTCCTCAGGTAATGAGACATTCAGGGCTGGTTTGGTGGACTTTTATCTTCAAGAATCCAAGCTCACTCCACACTTCTGCTCTCTAATCCATAATATGTAGTTTTTCCTTAAATTCACAAATGACTGCTATAATTCTAGGTACAACAACTGAAGTACAGGTAGGAAGAAAGGGGAAGGGCAGAAAGTAAAAAACACATGCCACCTGAATATGTTATCAGGAAGTCAATATCTTGCCTGGAAACCATCATCTGCTACATTTCTCACTGGCCAGAACTACATCACATGGCCACCCCAGCGTGCAAAGAAATCTTGAGCAGGCAAACAGTTGTATCTGAACACACTGCTGTCCTGAGCAAACCCAGATTCTATTATTAAAGAAGGGGAAATGGATATTAAGTAGACAATACCATCTACTGTAATTTTCTCTGTGAAATTTTTTTTGATATATGATATAAAACAAGTAATTAACAATTTTTTCCAAGTACTTAACCAACTTTCCCAGCATCTTTATTAAATAAACTATCCTTTCTTAATGGAATTGGCATGCAACTTAATTACATTTTAAAATGTATGGAGGTTCCAAATTCAATAATGGCAGAGTGGTACCTCACAGACCAACCTGCGAATAACAGAGGTTGGACAAAATACAGAAAACAGCCAATGAAAGCACTGGAGAGAAAAGGCAAGAGCAGATGGAAACTGGAGATTAGTTGACACTTGGAAGAGGGCAGGGGCACTGGAAGAGTTTCCCAATTTTATAGCTTAGCCTAAGGGCAGGCCCAAAACACTGCCATATCTGGGATAGAAACCTGCCATCTGCCTGCCTTCAAGAACCGGAAGGGAGAGTTTGGGGTGTCTGTAGCAGTCAGACAGTGAAACGGGGCACATCCTGGAAAGGAAAGAGCCACAGTGGAGGAGCACCAAATTCTATACACAAACTCTTCCCGAATCTCTGTTTGTGCCCTGACCAAACAATGGTCAATGCAGACACCAAGATGCCCATTAAGATTAAATAATTAAACAGAGATTTTTAGCTGGTACCTACTGCAAGATACACAGGGTTTCAGTCACGTTAACTGCCCACCTAAAAAATAAAAGTCAATACTTTTTGGATAAAAGTGGTAGAATCAGAGACCATATAATGTATCCTTCACAATATAAAGAATACAATGAAAAATTACTGCACATACAAGAACAGGAAATGTGACTGATAATCAGGAGGAAAGGCAATCAGTGGAGATCAATCCTAAAATGACCCATGTTTCAGAGCTTGCAGCCAAGGATTTTAAAGCAGCTGTTCTAACAATGTTCAGGAAGGAGTCTAAAGTCACAGGCCACTTCTACTCCCTCTTGGAAAAGGTACAAAGAATAGGTTATCCTACTAGGCATGTGTCCACGTGGCCTCCCAAAAACCTGAGTGAGCATTAACCAGGCTTATTAAAGTAATGAATAGTTTTGGAGAGAAAAGCAAAGACAGGAGTTTCCTTTCCCCTTGGAAGAAAGTAAATCAGTGACAGGCCACTGTGCTGTCCCAGAGCTCATGCCAAGCCCCAGAGTCCCAGCTCTCTCGGTCCAGAGGCGGCAGAGTTGACAGCCGTGGGATTACATGGCTCTTTAGTTGTCCCACTTACTTTACCTTACTAAAATCTAACTGATCTCTCTTCAACGAAGACTTTTCTGCAGCCCACCACACATCCCACCCCAGTTGCTGCAAGGGGAGTTTCTTTGATAGTTTAGTGACTCTTTCTTTCAGAAATTCAGTACAGCCCAATAATCTCTATAAGGAGTAGAGGGAAACCACTATGCCAAGGGTAGAAGGACTCCGCAGGGCTTACAAAGCCTGCTACAGGTAAAGCAAAGATCAGCTCTGTCAGAAGCAGAAATGGGTCTGTCATCTTGTTATCCCCATTTCTTTTATCATCCAGGGAAAATGGCTAATCCACTTATTGCTCCTTATTCGGCAAGCAAGTTTGCTCTGGACGGGTTCTTCTCCTCCATCAGGAAGGAGTATTCAGTGACCAACGTCAACGTGTCAATCACTCTCTGCATCCTTGGCCTCATAAACACAGGTAAGGTCAAGAGGCTGGAATAAGTGGCCTGCAGATGGATTGTGTGCCTTCCTACTGCCGGTAAATCTGTGCTGAACCCCCTGGCTCCTGCATAATGCACTAGCAACCACGAAGGGTACTGGTCCTCATTTAATAAGGCAGCTCTGTCACTCGTGGAGCCTCTGATTACTCTTTGACCCTTCTTCCCATTCTGACTACCAAGTATGCAGGGTGATGCCATGCTCATCACCTGATCCTATTCTGAACACATGTCCTCATGGACACGAGCTGTTACTTTCCTATATAAGATTTTATCAAGGGCAAGTCTGTTTTTCTTAATAGCATCACCAGTAAAAAACATACCAATATCATGAAGCCTTTGACATGATACACTGAGAAGGTCCCAGCAACATTTCTGTGGTATTCTTGCTAAAAATACATGACCTCACTCCAACTGTAAGAGAACAATGGACAAACCCAATCTGAGGGCCATTCTACAAAGCAACTGATGAGTACTCTTCAAAAGTATCAAGGCAAGTCTGATGTCATGGATTGAAGGGAAAATAAGAAGAAATTACTGCTAAGTGTAAGTCTAGAAAAGATCCTGGAAAATAAAAAGGATATTAGTGAAAATAAGGTCTGTGGTTTAGTTAGTAATATTGTTCCAATTAGATCATACTGTTCTGGGCAATTGTACAATGGTCATGTATGATGTTATATTTAGGGGAAACAGGGTGAAGGATATAAGGAAATACTTTGCATAATTTTTATAACTTTTCCGTAAGTCCAAATGCAGGTTTATTTAAAACATGTGGCAGGAATGACAAGAAACTCTATTTAAAGAGTAATTGAGTAAATTGAGTAGCAGTCATAGAATAAGAGAGAGAGAAAGGCAAAGATGTACAGTGAAACAAGAAAGGGATGAGAAAGAGAGAAAAGCTGTGCCAGAAAGACATGAAAATTTGAGAGGGGAAAGAAGGCAATTTTATTTCCAAGAGAAAGTGGTTAGGTTGACAAGGGAAGAGGCCTGGGTTCTCGTCCATCTCTTCCTTTTACAAGTCAGTAACTCATTATCACATTGCACCCTGTCTTTGCCCACTGATGCTTCCCATTAGCTATGGGGTCATCATATGACTTCCATCCTCCTTCTGTCCCCCAGTTTTACCCCCTCACCCCAACCAAACACCCAAGAGAAGAACACGATTCAAATCTCTCAATTAATTACCTCTAACTGCCCCCCAAAATCTTCATCCAGGAATAAAGGCCCACATTAACACCAAGCCTCTCTCTGCCCAACAGGACCTGAAGACATACCCAGTCTTCACCACATATTCAGAATAGGGCCTGTAGGCTTTATAGAGCAAGCACTGGCAGACAGCCCTGAACAGCTAAGGTGTTGGTGTCTGCAGACTTCCCAGCATGCAGACTTTACTAGTTTGGATAATCCCACTCTTCTCTTGTCATTCTACAGACACAGCCATGAAGGCAGTTGATGGAATATTAAACATGGATGCATCTCCAAAGGAAGAATGTGCCCTGGAAATCATCAAGGGGGCAGCTCTCCGCCAAGATGAAGTATATTATGACAACTCAATCTGGACAGCTCTCCTGCTGGGAAATCCAGGGAGGAAGATCTTGGAATCTATCACCTTAAGATATTATAATGTGGACAAGTTAATAAAGAACTAGGCACTTCTTGGGGCAGGGCAAGGTAAGGGAGCTTAGGGTTGTCCTACCTGATATTTATCTGAGCATCATCCATGAAGGCATCTCCCCAGAGAGATAAATGCCCTCAGAGAGTTGCAAGTCATGTGTCACATCTCACTATTTGAGAGAACTCCTCTAACGCTTGCACAGTGGAAATGTAATTATCATGAATGTCATGAACTGCAGCATCCTGCAGTTGTGAAACTGAAAGTAACCATAATTACAAAGTAGTTATATCAAATTCACCTCATATATAGTCATGTCAAGATGATTAATACAATATTAATTATAATAAAGATCACATAAACTTTATAAATTCATAACTGGTAAGCCGTAAGTTCAGTTCATTCAGTATGGTTGCTTTAAAACCATAACTTAACCAACCCAAGGAGCAAGTGAAATTTTTCAATGTCCATTTCTTATTTTGGGGTCTGAAACTTTATGTGTTCTCCAATTGAAGACATCGCCTTACTCTTCATTTAGTGAACATAATAATGTCTTCACCATTTAGTGTATTTCCAATACTCTTTATATTATTCTATATTGCTCCTCCAGGAAAAAGGACACCTGGGGACAAATCACTAGGGCAAAACCACAGAAGTGAAGGTCCCTGGAAATTTAAGCCACATAATCCACCCATTTATTGCACTCAGAATGCACCAAGCATCTATATTTTACACATGACCACTCAAACTGTGTAGTAGAAGTTTAGAGAGAAGGGGTAGGAGTTTAATCCTATCACTCAGACATTTAGTCATTCATTCATTCAACAAACATTTATCCAATGTTTGCTAGGCATAACCCGACTACAATCAAATAGGAAACAAAACATCAGCTCTATTAACAATACAATGAACCCCTATCTGGATCAGTTCCCCAACAGGTAAGAGATGACAAATTGCATAATTTTAGTAGAGTTTAATAAAAGGGAGATTATTTACAAAAGTGTAGGCAAGGTTAAAGGGCAGTCACAAGAGATAATGTAGTATTCCAGGGCTAGCTGCAATGGTTTCCAACCTTAGGCCCACCTTTGAGACAAGAAAAGAGAAATGTTATGAGAACCCAGAAACAGAACTGTTAGGAGAGTGCCTCATGACAGAAGCCATGACTTTGGTTAAGGAATGCAACCAGAACCTTAACTAGTCCAAGGATCATGAAGGAGAGATCTGGGGGAGTCCAGATCCCCAGCCTCACTCTTTTCCTTCCCTCTGACTTCTGCTGATAAAAACCGTACCAGTCAGCTTCCCCATGCACAGAGCAGGGCGGAAAAGGATGAAGAGTGTTTTGGAGAGACAGGTAGAGTACATCCAGCATGAACTCAACACTCAGAAATGTAGGGCCTCCATTGTAAGCGATTCTGGGACACAAGGTGGGCCTGGAAGCACAGGGAAATCTCCCACCTCTTAATCTAAATACTGGGTAGCAAAGTCGTTTGGAGTCCATTGAGCCTGCCAGCCACACAGGGAGCTGGGTCCAGTCCAACAGCGTGAATATGGCTGCACTTTTCTTAGAAAGAGGTCCTTCCCAGGCTATGCTCAGTGCAAGGGAGCAGGAGAGACCTGACTGTACCTGCGGGTGAAAAAATAGACCAAAAACGTCAAGTCTGGTTTCTGACTATGTAACAGTAACACACACATGCGTGCACACTAGTGCTGAATCAGAGGAGATGATGAGGTGATTGGATGCAAGTGATAAACCGTTATGCCTGTCCCAGAATTAGGGGCTTCTGCAGGTGGCACAAATGGGGCAAGAAGCCAGGTTTGCAAGAGCTGAAGCTCTGAAGATTGTCAACAGGATGGGGCAGGAGGCTGATTAGGAGGAAAGGAGATGAAACCTAAGACAGGCACATGACCAGATGACAAATTGACAGCCAAAGTCAGATTGAAATTAGTTTTGCTTTCAGTCTGAACTTTTAGGGTTCTCTTTAGGCCCAAAGACATAATGAGACTAAAGCCTATGTTCAGTAAAACTTAGCTGCTCCCTGATTCTGCCCATTTATCATTTATTGAATGGCATGAGGAAAACAAGAAAAGCTATGAAATAATATTTATATCATGAGTAAACTGAACTTTTGGTCCCTCCAAGGGTGTGTTGGTAAATATTTAACAACCAGTTCTCCAGAAAAAGACAGGAAATAATAATAATAAAGCCCTGATTTGTAGTACTTATCTACTCCCATAACATTAATACTCCTGCCATGGCCAATTTCAAACCACCAGCTCTAATGCACATTAGGAGAGACGTGCGCCATCAGCTCTCAAACCTGAGCAGCCTGCTCCAGAACCACACCCTGACTTTGACTTTCCACATTCTTGAAAGAATTAGCTATTCTTAAAGGCCCAGCTCAATATTTATCTCCTCCTCCAAGGATCTGAAAGTAACAGGCCAGCTTGTTTCTACCATTTCCAGGGAAGGAGGGCAAACAAGGGCTTCCAAAGGCAGGGAATGCTCACAGTCTTCAACTGTAAGGGCATCAGCCTCTTGGAGGAAGTCAACAGCCTTAACCAAAGCACCAGGGAGCTCCGAAGTCACCCTTCATACTTGCCAGCACTGCATTCCGCTGGAAGTAATAGAAAATCAACTGGTGGTGGCTGAACCAAGCAGTGATTCCTCCTCCTGCCATAACAAATAGTCTGGGAGGGGCAGACAGGACCTCAGGGAGCCGGACTCCCTCTGTGTTGCCACCCAACCTTCTTCTTCTTCCTCCTTGTCCCTGTGAGGTCCCAAGGCAGCTGCTCCACCTTTGGCACCACACTGTGTTTGGGGCAAGAAAAAGAGGAGTATGAAGCACAAAAGATTCACACCATCTGACCCCTGATAAAGAGCAAAGTAGGAAGCGCCACCCAGGCCTTCAGCTCACAGCCCAGCAGACTGCAGTCATGTCCTTTGACCACCCCTCCCTTCAAGAACAGTTGAGAAATCGAGTTTTTGGCTAAGCACATTTGCGTCACAAACAAAACTGGGGTTCTGTTAGGCAACCAGAAGTGCCTGTCACAAACATAAATCATGACAGAAACAAGGAGATGCACAGTCAGAGCAGGACACAATTCCTAAGATGACAGGCTCCTAACCATGACGACAGGATCCACTCCCACCAACCATCAGCAAGATCCTAATTGGTCACAGCTCCCCGCACCAGATCCCCTGCTGAAGAACTTCCTAAGCCTCCCACTTCTTCAGATTTCCCTTTGAGAAGCTATGATTCCCTCTTCTCAATAAAGGCTCTGGGTATCAGGTAGCCAGAATTCCTGAGGTGACCTCAGAGGTGGTGTTTCACAGTGGCACAGGGGACGGTCATCCAACTGCTGTTCCTGGAGAGCTCGATGGTTCCCTCTCAAGGTCAGGTAAGTGACACCTCACCACTGAGTCTGTCCACACGGGCTAGGCCTTCCTCCTCAGCTGGACTGCTCTGGGCCAGCATCTCAGACCCACCCCTAGAGCCCATGGCAAGCTCCAAAGATTCTCCAGAGCAGTGGTCTCTGAAACTTTGATCACACACACTTCATCATTAAAAAATGACTAGGCAGGTATTTCTAGCAGGTAAGGTTGATCAAAATAAACCATCAGTTATCTTTCCAGTAAAATTGGTTTATTTAGGAACAGCAGAGAGTTGCAATTAAGAACAAGCAAGCTTGTGGCAAAACCACAGGCATGTTCCCAGAACAAAGGGCAGGAGGCTCTTCCACGGAAGAAAGGGAGAGAATTGGGGACTGTTCTAAGCAAAAAGTCCATTGGAAGAAACTGGGAGTCCTACATGTCGTGGCTGCTCACTGGCTGCGCTGTGCAGTCTCTCACGGACTGGGCTGTGTCTGGGGGAGGCAGAAACTCCTCTCCTCCTACTGAGGGGTGGAGTAGCTGAAGGAGTATGAATTGTGCAAGGTGTCTGTCCCGTCTTTCCCAGGGGAAGAGTGATGGGTGTGAGGAGAGATCCCCCTGCAGGCCTCTCAACTCCATGTTAGTGAGGTTGCCCTTTACTAATTTCTACAGTATACAATTACTATTTATATAATATATGCATGTAATATTCAGTAACATAAAACATATGGAAAAGTAGAAATATTAAAAAGACAAAATAAAAACTAAGTAGAAATTGTAATATTTTCTCCCCACACTCAGGTAGTTCCTCCTACGGACATGTCCCCCTTGGAGACTACGACTCTTAAAGTTGTTACAGAAAGAAGTTAGCATATGTTATGTTTCTAGCCAGCCCTTGGTTAGAGCACCAGCAGACACCTGGCGGCCTGAGTTATGGGTCAAACCTTCCCTTGGCTTAATTTGAGCTCCCATTCCTTTCTCAGGGTGCTACATGTAGGGTAGAACATATTACCTCTTCTGGCATTGCCTGCTGTCTGAGGAATTTGCCAAGAACTCACATTCTTCATTAGGGCCCGTTAGAGCATTAGGGCCCACCTTAAGAGCACTGGGACACAAATGCTAATCAGAAGCATCCCTTAATTTCTCAAGGGAGGTATGCAAGCCACACTAATTTGCACTATTAAGGGAAAAGAAAAACGCACTGACCACCCTGATACGGTGCGCACCACATATCACAATGTCTGCAACAACTCATTGTCAGCATGTCAGCACCCCTCGGTCTGCACGCCACCCCAGAGAACCATTCCTTCGTGGAGGATGCCAAGGAAAGTTAAGATAACGCCCCAGCCCCTCAGCAATTCTTAACCTAAGTTCTCTAGTTGTTAGACCTATAAGATTTCTAGTAAGGCTTAAAATATGTCTAAATTCTTTAGTTTTTAAAGGGAGGAGACATGGATGGAAATAGGGAAAATGTGTGAGAAAAAGAGAGAAAAGAGAATGTTCAGAAAGACCCAACAGGACTTAGAACCCCAATGCACATGGACAAAAACGCCAGAAGAAACAGAATTAAGTCCACGGATCCGGAACACACAGGCTGAGGACATGCACCTAGAGCAAAAGGTAATGCCACAGGCAAAGGAGAGGGCAGAATGGACTTTCAAAAAATAGAAAAGTGCCAGATGAACACCCACTGAATTGGGGAGGCTTTGGAGACAGGACTTTCAGGGAAGGAGGATACAGAACCCAAACGGGAGGGCATATTGGCACATGTATGACCTAGAACTAGAGGGTGGAAACTGGGGAAACAGGTCAAAAGACCCAGGAAATGGCAGGGTAGGCCTGTCTCTGTGCCATGATTGGCTGACCTGAAACTGTTGGGTGAGTGTGGTTGGGAACCTCTCTCACTCTGTTGAACAGTCCTGTGGCACCCTGAACCCCTGGTAACGCGGTGGACAAAAAGCTACTCCATCCCGTGACCGAAGAGCAAGGCTGTCCTAACCAGAGGCTTGTCCTTTTCACCGGCCTCCCTTTCGGCTGTCGGGAGAGGCAGCGCCACCCAGTGGCTGACCGCAGTGGTGCAGCACTTCCCCCACAATTTCTTCCTCCAGTTCGTGCTCAGGCTCTATTCAGGGGTCACCACCACGTCCTCCCAATGTGCATACTAGCGACTCGCTGCTTAGGGAGGATGAACAGGCCTCAAGGAAGCGGGGCGGGACACAGGCACCGGTAGGGCCCCCTGGCCCAGCAGCGGAGGACCCCTTGGGCTTTCAGCTGCGTGAAGCTAGGTCTGTTCAATAGCGACAGCTAGTGGTCACCCTCTAAAGCAGGGTTCTCTGAGCCTCACAGGGAAAGAAATGTCAAGACAGACTTTTTGGCTCTCAGTGGAGGCAGGCATATATCCAAAGACGTTCTTGGATAAAATGGCATGTAGAAAACCCAAACTCTTTAAAATGATGTTCGAGGGCCTTGGCTACCTTCCCAGCCACATCTTAGGCCACCCGTCCCTGCTTCTGATTTCCCCGGAGCAGGGACCTGCTGACGCCCTGAAGGCTTCCTGCAGCTCATGCCGTGCTTTGCCCTTGCCCCCTCTCGGCCCCAAATGCTCTTCATTCTCCCTATTGTCTGCTCAACTCCTGCTCATCCTTTAAGACTCAGTTCAACCATTACCTCCTCTAGGAAAAATTCCTTCCCTTCCACCAGAGCCCACCCCTCAAGGCTGGGGTAAGTGCTCACCTCCCCAGTCCTGTGCCTCTATTATTTTCTGCATTTTTCTGTCACTTGAATTCGCTACACTCTCAATGTGCCTTTAAAATAGCTTTATGTAACCACATAGAGGGACTTACTGTATTTTACTCACTGTTGGCACCCCTAGTACTGAAAAGAATCTTGGCACATATAAGGTATTTGGTTAATGTTTGCAAAATAAAGGATTCATAAGCCCTAGTACTGGGAAAGGCTTTAGAGGAAACAGAGACCCTGAAGACAAAACAGCTTTGCATTTAAAGGGAGAGATGTAGATGTATCTAAAATTCATTTCACAGATTCTAGCCCATTACTTTCTTCTAACCCCCAGCAGCGCGGAGCCCCCAGACTGTGCAGAGAGCCTTTCACCCCTCAGCAGCTCTCCTGACCTTGTCCTTTCTAGCAATACCCTAAACCCTAGCTCTGTGGCTTTCTGCCCACCTCCTGCATGACTTCTCGCCAGAACTAAACTGCTTCTTCATGAAACTGCTCCAGCACACCCACTCCTGGAATTTTATCTTAAAGGAAACACCTAAAAGAAGAAAAAACACATAACCGCATGCTTGTTTGCAGCGCTGTGTGTAAAAGTTAAAAATTAGTAATGACAAAAATATCCATAGAAATAAAATAAATTCCTCCACATAATCTCCATATGAATAGAATTATCAATCACATCATGCAAAAACTAAAAAGAGTATTACCACATTAGAATTTGTTGGGTTTTATTTACTTCCTTTTATTACCAAACATTTCATAGGATTTACTGTATTCAGGCACTGTTCTACTAGATGAATATTAACTCACTTAATCCTCAAAATAGCCCCATGAGGTAGAGGTTATTGCAATTCCCATTATTTATTCCCAAACATATTTGGTTTGGTCTCCTATTAATAGAAGTTAAATGGCCTACAAGACACTTGTTTGGGAGGACATGTCAAATATTTTTCATTGGTAAAGAGCGACACATTCTTATAAGAACTCGGTCAGTTGACTTGAGTTGAATGAATTTAAAAACTTATATATTTCTACTTTTGCCATCATTCCATACATGGAGAGGTTCCATATGCCTATTACTCTTTTGAAGTGATGATTTTAAATGTTTTTTGACCTATGAATATACTTATGAAATTATAGCAGATACAATGCATTGACTCACTGAAACTATGCCTCCATTTTCATACAACCATAGTTCTGAGTGAAGATCCCTTTCAGCATAACCATTAAGTCACAAGAGCAGATGCTCCAAACGCAGGTGCTGCTATAACAGTAGTCATAGCTAGCAGTTGCTGAAAGTGTTATAAATGTTGTATCATGTAATCCTAAAATAATCCTGTACAGTTGGTACTATCATTATAGCTGTCTTACAAAGGAGGAAACTGAGATGCAAAGAAATTAAAAAGTTTACTAACCTGAAACAGGCAGTAAGTGGTAAAGCAAGGCTTCCAACCCAGGGAGTCCTACTTCTGCGTGCTCCTGATCTACTCAGGGCCATGTGCGTCAGCAACAGCCTTGGGGAGCAGGTGGCAGACCTCATTTATGAAATATTCTTGTTACTAAATTGAAAGTTATCACAGCTCTGAATTAATTATAGAAAATTAATATAACATATATCTAGTAAATTATATTTACAACAGTTAATAGTTATCCTCAGTAAAGCTAGGTAAACATGGCTGCTATTTAATAAGGAAATTATTAAACAGATTGTGGTATACTAACATTATGAAAGATCATGACAACACTAGAAGGTAAAAATATAAAAAATATAAAAACACAAAAAATATTTGTAATGTATCAAGTGGAAAAACAAACACAAATCCTAGGTTCACTGCATTTAAAATAGGTAAAAGACAAAGATTCACTGGGGTGATAGGATTAAGGTGTTTATTTTGACCATTTAAAAAATTCCTTGAATGCTACCATACTACAATTTTTATAAAACTGAAAAAAGAATATCTGAATGTTTTCTGACCCATTTATCCATCAATCTGCCTTCATTATTAGTCTTCAAAGCGTGCCACTAAAATGCTCTCTCCAGAGCAGGCTCACAACGATCGACTATGTCAGTGCTTTGGTGAGATCAGTGTTGGTTCAATTTTGCTACATCAATTTAAATATTCCTTGTTATAGATAACAGACTGTGCTGAGTAGAAAACAGATCAGAAAGGTAAGTGTGGAAATTTGTAAATGTATAGAAAAGGCTCTGGAGGCTATTTCAGTTTGGAATGTGAAGCCATCTGTGAAATAATTGGGATAGTTTATAACAAAGGCTGTGGCAAGAAATGACAGTTTAAACAAGGAAGGAAAATTGCTAGTTTCGGAAGGAGAATAATGCTATTCAATAACCTCATTTTACGAGAGAGCACAACTCTCTCGAGTTGACAGCTTTCCTGAGATGCTCTCAGAATTCACACTTAAGCAAAGCCTCCTGGCTGTCCGGGAGATCATGAAAGAACAACATATACATAAATGAAGTAAAGTAAGTGGAAGTACATTTGAATGACTGGAAGCTTCACATTTTTGATATTTGTTAAATGATTTTTGGTAATTTATATAAGTACATGGTTTTCAAATAAATCACGTGGCTTTTTAGTGATAAACTAGGAGTTCTCAGAGTCCTGTTATTTGATAACTCACACATGCTGGGAAACAGCAGGGTAGTACTTTAACTGAGCCCTAAAAAGAAGTAATTTTTAAAGTTTAGAAAGGAGTATTGCATACCCAGGGGACAAGTCATTATGCTACCTGACTCAAAGATAAGCTTTGTTTTACATTGTGGCAAGCCCAGGGGGGCAGAATTTGAAATGAAGTCTAAAGGGGAGGAACGGAGTTGCTATGAGGATTAACATATGGTATTTCTTTATGTCCAAACAGATCAGCCTTACTCTTTCCTGTGCTGTCTGTTCTATAATACACCACACACCACACACACGCACACACACACACGCACACACACACACTCCCTTCCCAGGCCTGAGGTCTCATCATGTCAGAGCCCCTCAAGGTCCAAGCCAGTGAGACCTGGTCTCAAGGTCTCAAGACCCTAGGATGAAAAGTAACTTAGCTTTCTCAATGTTGGACCCCACAAGAATGGGACAACGTTATTGTGCCTTAGGGTTTGGACCTTCAAAATCTTAACATCTGTATGACAGATCTCTTGCCAACACTGATCATCGCTTACAGCATAACTTTGAGGTTTATTATACTAAAAGGTCCTCTATCAACAGTGATGACGCTAAGCAATCAAAGAGAAGAAGAGGACTGAGAACTCTGGCCACAAGTGTGATGTCGTGACTCCACTGCAGAAGCAAGCTTGCAAATGTCAGAGTTAAGGAAATATTTATCTTCCCCCTAATGGGTTTAGGTTGTATTACAGCCAAGAGTGATTATTTGTCCTTGGGAAGTCTGTGCGGACATCTGATTAAACAGTTACCACCTGGACACTTGGCAAACTAAAAAGGAGAGTCTGCAAGTCACTCTCTGGGAAGGCCTTGAATGGGAGCAGACTTTAATAAGCCCCCACTGCGTGAGCCTTTCTGCAGAACTTGGAGTTCCAAGTCCTCCCCCACTGGTTCCTGCAAAACTTGGGATGTCAAGGCTACCATGGACAATCCCATAAAGAGTGAATATTCTTCTAGAATATTCTAGAATGAATTATGCTAGAATGAATAACTTAGATTTGAGGAATGCATCCAACAACCGTATTGAGTGGGCCATTCAGACAAGGTGAATTGCACAGTTTACAAAGCTACTCAGTTAACTTGTTCTAACCCAGTTCTCTCTCTGTCTTATTCTGAACTTCTTGGGAATTTCCTGACAATATCACTTGTAACAGTTTCTTTTCAATCCACACAGATCAGTTCCTTTCTTAGTTTTCCCCCAAATTTCCTAGTCCAATTGACTTTTTAAAAATAAGATTCTGCCTGCAATTGCTCCTTTTATTCCCCAACCACCCACTCACCACTCATCACTTCAGAAAGGGGTGAATTCAGAGCTGGCTTCATTCCAGAATTCTGAAAAAGACACCGGGGACTTTAGAAGAGCAGAAACTTTATAACCAAGATTGAGAAGAGGTAACTAAAGAGAAAAGGAAATAAAAAGCCATTTCTCCCCCCTCCTAGAATTGCACGGTTTGAATCTGACCCAGAGACCCATCCCTGTCTGCTCCTGGAGAGGGCTCTTGACTTGAAGCTGTCTGAGAACTCGGACCATCCAACAGCAAGAGAAAGGGTGCTGGGGTGCCCACTGGGGGGAGGAGCTCCTGGGCCCAGCCCTGGAGGCCCCAAGGGCTCAGGGGCCCACTCAGATTGTGCCAGAGAGCAAGAGAGAGGAACTGGGGTGAGCAAGCATTGCGGCTTTGTCTGTTTCCTGTTTCAGTAAGGCTGCTGTGCACAAAGAAAGACAGCATTAAGAAGGGAAATGCTAAGGGGGCCCAGAGCCACGGACTAAGAGCTTGCACTTCACTTATCTGCTGTCTTGCTCCTTCTGAGACCAGAGCCAAGATCTGTCCAGGAGCTGGAATGCTTTCCTGAGCTGCTTGGGTTGGAGCCTGGGACCTGAGGTAACTGTGGAGGATGCTTCTGTGTCCAGGTTGGGGACATCTGGCTCTGGGGCGGGGCAGAAGATGCTCTATCATCCAAGCTTTCCTGAGCTGAACAGGGAGACACAGAGTGGACGGTGTCGGTTACGAATGTTGGGGGTTGGGTAGCTAGGAAAGTGCCTGTGTTGGTTTCCAGAGGCCGTACCCACAGCATGGAGCTCAGCTTCCAGCACTCCTCTGTTCCATCCATTACATTAGATGAGGAGTGAGTCAAACGACTTAGGGCTCAAGCAACCCAGTAACAGGGGCATGAGCTAAATGACTTTTCACAGTTCTCTTTGAAGTAGGAATCCCCACAGCAAAAGCTGCCTTTCCAGAAGCTTAGGTGAAGCCCCTTTCTCTGCCCCTCACACCCAGTGCTCTGGGCTAGGACACCCAGACCCAAGCAGGAAGCCATTCATTGCACACACAGCCCAGAAGTAGGCTCAGAGCCTTGGAAAGGCAGCCCCAGACCACTATCAGGTACAGGCAGCACCCGACCTCTCCCTGCAGCACTGCACCCCCAGCCAGTCCACCTGGTCCCTGAGCTCCAACTGGGCCTCAGGCAAGCGCCAAAGGGCACCACAGATGCCAGAAAGCCTGGGCAGTGGCCCAGTGACCTTTCTTTGAACCACACAGAGACCAGTTCCTTTTTCTTCTACAGCCCATCCCTTTTAGTCAGCCTTCCCACATGGCTCCTTGTGATCAACTAAATCAGGTCAAGACACCCCAGAAACTGGGTATGATTCTGCTCAGCCGAGTGTATGAAATCTGACCCAGCATGAGGGCCTAGGGGTCTGGGAACTCTCCCTTCCCTATAGAGCCACTTCTATGGCAACTCCCTGCTTGGGTAATCAGTGCCAGTGTCTGCCCCAGGAGGCCGAGCAGGGCAGCTGTGGGTTTCAGTGCGCTGGGTACACAGCCTGGTTGAGAACCCCGAGACCTTATCCCAGGTTCTGTCTCCTCCCCCACAGCCCTTTCCCCCTCACAGCAGGAAGGTAGGGGAGGATTCTCCATAACCAGAGGGTCTGCCTCCTATGCAAAGCCTGTGGATTACCTAGAGCCAAACAGGAAGGGGATCTAGCACCCCACATTTTAATCGTGGGATGCAGGTAGGGTGACCACAAGTTCTTCACCCCATCCTCTCTTGGCCTTTCTGCCAGGCCTACCTGAGTTGCTGATTGTGTCCAGACCACAGAGAAGTCCTTTCTCCTTGCAGCCCACACCCTGGGGTCAGATGAGCCAGAGTGTATTTACATAGGATTTCAGTCCAGGACCAACATCCCTGCCACATGGCAAGCAGTGCCCCCTCAAGGAGAAACGGGTGGGAGCACTACAGAATGAGGCGTCCCTGGTCCTGGAGTGCCAGGCCAGCTTGGGGCCTTTGCCTTACAGCACCGGGTATTTAATATCCAAGGTTAGCAGACAGGGGTAATAATAATCATAGTTTATGTTTATTATTAAAATGTTTATTTTTTTGTTATTATATAATAATATATATAATATATATATTATTATATAATAATATATATTATATAATAATATAATATAATATCATATAATTATATATTATATATATTATATAATAATAAAATGTTATTATTATGTTTATTATATAAAAAGCTAACAAAAATGTAGTGTGTACTATGTGCCAGATGCTTGATATGAATTTTTTCTTTAATCTTCATAACCTCGCAAGGGAGGTTCTGGTCCCATCTTATAAATGAAGACATTGCAGCCTGGAGATATTTAATAGCTTGTCCAAAAGCACGTAAGTAGTGGGTGACAGAGCCAGGCTGTGAATCCACACAGTCTGAGGCCCAGCCAGGGTTATCCCCTGCCCCTGTCTGTGGCAGAATAGCCAGGGGCTATGGCTTAGGGTGCCACAGTGTAGATTTTGGACATGGAGTTCACCTGAATATAATTCCGAGTCTCCTCCATTCAGCCATTCATAACTTAGTATCGAATGGGCTTCTCAGATCCTTTTCTAAGTTTTTAAATAAAGGAGGTGACAGGTGGAAAGTCAGGGGACCCCTATAGAGTAGGAGTAAGGAGAAAAGCCTAAAGAAAGGAGAGAACCCCCCAAGGATGGGACAAGAGGACAAGACAGGCATGGATGACCTCACAGTCCTGCATGGGGTCAGCTCTGCCGGAGACCAGAGGATGTGCCCCTCCAAGCCTTGAGTCAGCCTTGAGAGCGTGCAGGGCTTGACTGTGGAAGACCCCTCTCAGGGAGTGAGACTGCCATACCCAGGACCCTGGGAACGAGCAGAAGGATCAGAGCGAGCAGGAAGCCTGCAGAGAAATTCCGCACTGAGCCAGGATGGGCAGCGAAGTCCCAGTGAAGGCAGAGAGGCTGCTACCTGTTGAGTGTGTTTGACCTATAAACAAACCTGAGGGGCCAGATCTGGCAAAGGCCTGCTGGTTGGTGAAGCTGAGACACCCTTGTCTGACTTCCCCAGGAGCTAGGTTCCCGGAGTGGTGGGTAGTGGGCCGTGGGGCAAAGCAGAGAAGCGGCAGCTGTAAAGGCTAGTCCCTCGTCCCTCATCAGTCCTGGGCTGACTCCAGTAAGCAGTGGAGGCAGGGCGCAGAATGGCCAGAACTCAGGATCCAGCTCAGCCAAGTCCAGTGCCAACTCAGCCAAGGGACCAGAGGGTTCTAGGAGGATAAACAAATCTGCAGAAGGTAGGTGAGGGATAGTTGGAGAGAGAAGGGGGAAGGGAAGGGGTGACACGTGTGGCCTCTATGCCAACACTGGTTTCCCAGGGACTTGTAGGTACTGTTTTGTTTGTTTTTGTTGCATTTTTGTTTGTTTGTAAAGGCCTTAGTAAGGTATAATCCACATGGTTGCTGGTTTTGATGACACCATCTGTGTCCAGGCAAACAAAAGCCAACTTGGCACCATACTTAACTAACAGGGAGGTGATTCTAAAAACAAATGGAATCCTCAACTTGGAGAGTGATTGAGCGAAAGCCATGTAATGGGCTCCAGACAGCACTGGACTGACAGTAGGCACTCAGCCAACACTCAAATACAATTTGAGTTTATCTGCACCTAGAGTCAGAACCGAGGCGTGGGGAGTAGGTTGCCAGTGTCTGAGCTTCATGACTGGAGGAATCATGGACCAGAACCGACCCACAGCCAGTTGCTAAGAGTGCAATAGGCTAAGAAGTGAGCAGTGGGTGCAGGTCACACGACTGGCCATCTTGGGGTCTGGTTATCCTTCCAGGCCAGAAGAGTCACTCACCTACTTCAGTAACAACTTGGGCCAAGAGATGCTACTTTCCTTTTAGATTAGGAAACACAAAGCCAATTTAACTGGTTTCCTAAGAGTCCCTGGAAAATGAACACATCCCCTCTGCCATCCAAAAGGCTATAAGCTCATGACAATTTTTATCAATTATTTCTAATGTTCTCCCACCTTAGAGGCAGGGTGAGATGTCAGTCAAGGAAGAAGTGGCAGCCAGAGAGGTATTCCCACTTTGTAGAGGAAGAGATGCAAGCCAGAGAAAAGCAGATGTTAGTATAGAGACTAGACCCAGGAGTCCTGACTGCCAGTTTGACACCATCACCTCCCCAGTTTTCAGCCCACATGTATGGGATAGTGTGCTATTTCTGCCCCCTCGTCCAGGAAGACAGTCATTTTTCTGCCCATCTCCTGACCCCTCCCTTTCCCCTCCCTCCTGGCATTTGGCAGACCCAGGCAGCTATTCCAGGAACTGGAAGCCAAGCACAGCAGGTGCTCAGGAGGTCATCATGATCAGCCCAGACCCCAGGCTTTCCCCCGGCCGAGGCCGGTGGGCTGAGAGCTACGAGACCAAGTATGAGCGCCGGCAGGAGACCCGTGAGAGCCGCCGCTGCCGCCCCAACGTGACCACTTGCCGCCAGGTGGGGAAGGCGCTCAGGACCCAGCAGAGAGAGCAGTTCCAGAGGGCACGGCAACAGCAGTTCTTCAGGAGGAGGAACCTGGAGCTGGAGGGGGAAAGCAAGGCCCAGGCCCCCAGGGCCAGGGCGCAAGGTCCCTCCAGGAGGACAGGCCAGGCAGCCGACCCCAGGGAGCCCTTGTCTTGGGCCAACAGGATCTCTTCCCCCAGACAGCAGGTGGGCCACAGCAAGGGACACACTGCTTTGGAGGTGGGGGTGCAGTGTGGGGGAAGTTTCAAGGCAGGTGGGTGGGCTCAAGGTCACTGAAAAGTGATTTAAATTAAGTCCCTTCATCCTCAGTCCTGTAGTGAAGTCTCCCTTAACCACTTACTCATTCAAAGGTTCTTGTGTTTCTCATTAGTTTTGCTATTTTTTTTTTCACACTTGCCTTTTAGGAGAGAAAATAATAATTTTAGAAGTAATTCCACAGCTAATTCCTAGTATCAGTGCAAATTTAGACAATCTATACATATCATTGACAGCATCCATTCATCCTTAATTCAACAAATATTTACTGAATGCTTCTTGTATACCAGGTACACAAACCAGTCTTCCAGATGCCCCTCTCAAAACACGCATCTCTCCTTTATTCTTCTGTGAGGCTGTTGTCCCCACCAACCTTCTCTCTTTCCCTTCGACCATTCCAATTGCACTAAATTCACTCGGCTAAGGTCTCTTCTCATCCAGGAAGGCTTCCCTGGCTTCTCCAGGCCACCTCTGCTTGCTGTGGTCTTTGAGGTTATAAATCCTCTATGACTGTGTAACTCTTAGAGGACCCAATAGTCTGCGCTAGGAAGCAGGGTTGGCAAAAATCAGGGTATGTTGAAATGATCTCAGCCAGCAAACCATCTGTGTCTTCCTGTTCATCTTGTGGGCGTGCTGGCAGAGGGATGGGTCCCCTGTATTCTCTGCAAGTGCCTGGCATAGTACTGTACTCAGAGAAGGTGCTCAGTCGGGGCTTCTTAACCAGTGGCTCTGTAATCCGCAATAGGAGGTGCTGTTCAGAAAAATGATCTTTGAGCCCAGCTGTAAAATAAACCAGCTGTGCACTTCTGGGGCAAGAAGGTTCCTGAATGCTTCTTGTTGAAATAAAAAAAAAATTAAGCAGAAAATACAATTGACTACAGAATTACACCTGAGCCTACCAGTCATTCAGTGTTTTGTTGAGATTGAGTCAGTCTGCATGATTGATACCACGGGCATTTCTTAGACTTGTAGTGTTATATTACAAACAGAAGTTTTGATTTTGTAAGAAGAAAATACAAAAAGAGCAAACTAAGTGGGGACAACTACAACTCCACCCCTCTCTGTAAACGCCTCCTCTACCTTCTCCCTTCTCTTCGCACAAAGCCTCCGAGGAAGGCGGCCATCTCTAGGAGGAGGAGGGGACCTTGAGGCCGTCCATTCGAAACTCCTCGTCACACCACGGGAGGGTGAGACCTAGAGAAAGCAGGAGCTGAGCCCAGACGCCCTCACTCCCAACTCAGGCCCGTTCTCTTTCCACATCACCACGCTGGCTGCGTGACAGGCTGAGGCCAAACAAGGTAGATCAGGGATTGTGGAGGCTAAATGGAGACAAACCCAGCTCCCCTCTGCCAGGCCTGAGGCCATTCCCACTCCAGGGCAAGAGAGGGAAGAGCAGGGACAGCCTTGTAGCTCTGAAGGCTTGAATGGGTTACTTGGGTTTTCAAATCATTGGTTCATCTTTCCACAATCAGCTGGAGAACCGTGTTCTAAGAGGCTCGAAGATCTCAGCATCCCCCACTTGCTTTCCAGGTGTCAGGACCCATCTCTGAGATCTTTCCAACAGCGCGTCATCCTCCCTCGGGCACCTGGAGCAATCCGGCAGACCACCTCCCCTCCCAGGCTGGAGGCCTTCCAGCGCAGGGCTCGCCCACCAAGAAGCCCCCCAGACACCACCGTGGTGAGCACAGAGCCTCCATCCCTCACTGGGGCCTGCAGAGACTCCTGCTCAGGCCACCTCTGCTGGCCCGCAGTGGGGAGTCCCTGGGTTCTGAATCACCTTGTCCTCTATCTCTCAGGCACTCAGACAAAGGCAGACGGAACACAGCCAGCAATTAAGAATGACGCCAGCCAGCAAACCAAGTGAGTGCTTTCATGTTCCTGACCCCAACTCGCACACAGCCCCTCCATTCCTCTCTTCCAAGCGTTTACTTGAAAGCCCTCACCCAGTACGTGGAGAGGGAACATGGTGCATCTCTGTGTCTACTTAATTGAGAAAGAAGAAGACCTTTCCCACCCTACTGGCTCTTCAGAAGAGATCAGAGAAGGAGTCATCCCACTGCCTTGTCCTAAGGTGCTTGTTTCTTTGAGCCATTGTCATTTTTGTTTTTATTTCTTCTCTTCCCAGTTATGGAGTTGCTGTTCTAGATAAGGTAAGAAATCTTTACCTTGAAGGGGTTGAATTAAATGTTATCTAAGCTCCTCCAAGTTCTGACACTCTGGAATCCCATGGTAAACTCAGATGGGATGGAGGGGCACCTTCTCCTGGGCGAGCACAGACACGGGGCCCTGGGGGGACTCTAAGTCAAGGAAGAAAGCTGACTTGACACAAACCGATCCTGGCTCTGCTTCCATGTCCCAGGATTTCAGGGGCCTACAGTCTCCTCTTCTTTCTCTCTAGGAGATCATCCAGCTTTCTGAATACCTCAAAGTAAGTAACATGAGGGCACCCCGCTCAGCCACTCCATCGTCTAGGCCTTCTTCCTCTAAGTCAATCTTACCCTCTTGCATTTTGTCCCCCAGGAAGCCCTGCATAGAGAGCTAGTTCTAAAACAGAAAATGGTGATTCTCCAAGACCTGCTGTCCACCCTGATACGGGCCTCTGACAGCTCATGGAAGGTAAGGAAATGAAATCTTTATTTGAACAAAGCTGACGGGCATCTCTCACTACCCATTTCATTCTTCTTTCCATACCATCCCAGCAAGAGAAGGGGTTTTCTCACTGCTGAAGAGGCAGGAGGTGGGGGATGATGCTAAGACCTAGAGGTCAAACAGGTCACAGTAAATATATGGGGGACTTGGCTGGGCTCCTCAACTGAGGGCCATGTTGCTGCAACACCCAGGGAAGACCCAGAACCAAAAGGGGCAAGAATTGCTTTTTTTTAATTTTTTGGAAGAAAAGAAGGATGATTCCCCTGACTGTGGTGTCTGTCAACTATTTTTGTATGGAATTCACACCAATATTAAGTCCAAGCCATCGTGCAGCTGCTACTCAGCCCAGACATAAACGTCAGTGGGAAGAGACTAGAGATCAACTAGTCTAATTTTCTCATTTTGCCAATGAGGAAACAGTGTCAGAGAGCTCAAGGGACTTGCCCAAAGTCACACTACTAGTTGGAGGCAGAACTGGAACTGAAATTGAGATCTTCTGACTTTCGTCCATTCATTCGACAAATATTCATAGGTCATGCTCTCTTTATTAAGCACTGGAAATATTAAGATTAATTAGACAGTGTTCTTGCTTTTAGAGGGTTTGTGGTTTTATCAGGGAGACAGATGCCTAGACAATGCAGAGAAATGAGAAATAAAAGGTGTGTTTTCAGGATATGTAGTATACAAAAAGGAATGAATACAGAAAAGAGAGCCAGGGAGATATTCAGCTATATAGGCATTTTCTGGGCAAATGTGGAAGCAGGAACTATATTCTAGGCAGAGGACAGAGCACAGGCAAAGACCCAGAGACATGGTATAGTCTAATGCAATGGGTCTCCAACCTTTTAATCTCAGGACCCATTTATTCTTTTAAATCTATTCTCATTATTTAAAATACTTTTAAAAAGTACTGAAAGCCCCAAAGAATTTTTTAGATTTATAATATTACAATTTATTGTATTAGAATTAAAACAGGAAACTTAAAATATGTATTCATTTTGAATTATAATAGTAAATCCCTTACATGTGAGCCTAAACTATATATTTTTATGAAAAATAACTATATTTGCTTCTGCATTTAATCTGTTGTAATACATTATTTTGGTTGAAGCATAGGAGAAAAATCCAGACTCTCAGATATGTAGTTGGAAAAGGGAAGACTTCACAGATCCTTTGAAAGGGTCTCAGGGATTCCCAGGGGTCCTTGGGCCCCACATTGAAGCCGGGAGATGAGCGTGTTCAGGGAACTACAAGCAGTTGGACGCCACTGGAGCATAAAGTACCAGGTGCAAAGGGAGAACAAATAACCTCAGGGGTCTCCCTGAACATCTGGCCCTGCCACACAGACGGCTTGTGCTTAGACAGAGAGGTGGAATGGAAGGGTGCAGAACAAAACCAAGAAGTTGAAGCAATGTGTAGAAGACTTCCAAAGCTCAGCCCTCTGTACCGCCATTAGTCATTGGACCTGGACTTGTCCATGTTCAGGGCTCCTGACTACTAAGGAAGCCGTTTTCATTAGCAGGACAGGAGCCCGGGACAGACAGCTGTGCATGCCAGGTAGTTTCTGGTGTTGAACTAAATAAACTCATTTATTCAACCGACATTTGATCAGTTCCAACTATGCCTCGGGTCCTGTGTGAGAGGGACAAAAAGAAATGGAGGAGGAGCTAGCCTGTTCGCCAGGGAGAGCCATGTAATGAAGAATTCTCCTCCAGTGTGACAAAGCCACAACAGCAGTTTCCACAAAGTGGCACGGAGAATAGAGGAGGGGGCAATTCCTCAGCCGGAGCTGGAACAGGGCAGGCTCTGAAGGAAAGGGGCCCCTGTAGCTGCGTCCAGGGGCATGGGTAGGACTTTACCAGCCCAGAAATAGGAAGGATGGTGGGGAATGAAAAGCCAAAAGAAAAGGATGTTTAAGGTCAAGGAATCCAAATGATTATAGCAGGTGTAACAAAGCGTTGGGTGTAGCAGAGTGTGGCTACAATGAAGGGATCATGATGACAGTGACTGTAATGGGGTTTGTGGGGGAGACTTGGGGAATGGGGGAGCCTAGTAAACATAATGTTCTTCATGTAATTGTACCTTAATGATACCAAAATAAAAAAATAATAAATTAAGTAAATAAAATGAAGGGATCATATTCAAAGATAAAACCAGAAAGGGGCTCAGACAGGGCTCTAGAATTATGAGGCCTCAACTTTCTCTGTTGAACAGGGTATTTTTAACTTAAATAATATGTAGATTCCCTTTTAAAGGAAAAACAAGTATATCACAGGTCTAGGAGAATGCATGCTATCCCCAGTTTGAGAAACACTGCTCCAGACACTAAGCAGGGTGGCGGTGGGACGACACTTGATTGGGGCTTAAAGTCATGTACTCACAGTGTCCGGCCCGTGCTGTGCCCCTGCTCTGCTAAGTACACGTTCCACTGACAGCTGAGGAGTTGTCCTCACTTGGGCAGCACATACACTCAAATAGCTGCAGAGTTAAGCTGGCAGACAGCGATCAGGTCTGTGTTCTAACAGGGGGAGCCTAGCCCTGGGTTGGGTAGGAGGGGTGAGGGCCCTTGTAATACTCCAGGTCAGATACAACCAGAACCTGAGCTGTAGCGAGCGTGGCAGGCACATGGGGAGACATCTCCCAGGCTGATGAAGGGGCCTCTCACTCCGTTCTCCAGCACAGAAGCCCCCTCTGGCTGAGGTTTGCTCCCTGCCTTCTTCCACCTCTGCTAAGACTCACATTTCTTTCCTTCCTCCTCCCCACCTTCCCACCCCAGCTTCCTGTTGGTGAGAAAAACAGTCTCAGATTTTTCAGTTAAGAGCTCTTGCTCCCCCAAAACAAGACAATTCAACCTTCTACTCCCTCCCATGGAAACTTCAACTTCAGTGAAACGCCAGCCCCAGACTGTGGTATTTGGGGAAAAGAATGGAAGAAAGTGACCAGAACAGGGACTCTGACATTCGGCCCAGGTTAGGCCTTTATTTTTTCCCTTTGGCCTCCATGATTTGAATCTCCAGCTTCACATGCAGAGAAGCTCACTGCAAACTCTTAGACCCTAGAGGACCTGATCCCTCACTGCCTCCCCCTCCAAGCTGACCCTGGGCCTCCCGGATGCTGACATCCCTGAGCTGGGTCCGACCTTCAGAGAGGACACAATTCGAGCAGTAGAGAAAGCGAGCTCAGACTATCAGGCAATACAAGCAAGCAATACAGGCAGCAGCAAGGCACACTTGGGTTTTTGTTTTAAGTTCTGTTAAGTGGAAATGAGATCTTGAGATGACAGCACAGCAGGGGATTGGCTGCAAGCCCTGAGCAGCCTCTGCTAGAGCGGAGAGCTGAGCCATGCATGGGCTGACGCTTCTGAGGTGAGGTTGTAGCGTTTCTGGAGAACAGATCAGAAGCAGGGAAAAGACAAGCAGAACGGGAGCTGATGCCCTCAGACCAGCACCAGATGTGCATGGCCTCCACCTCACTCCCTTTTCCAGCTGCAGGTACTATGCTCTCTGAGCCCTGGGCTCCTGGGGGTGGCAGGGGAGTGGAGGGAAGGGCAAGGAGGACAATTGCCCAAGAAAGTCCCCAGTAGTGCTTCTCCCTTGTGCCACTGGGTTTCATGCAGTGAGAGCTGGGACGCAGACCAGGAAACAATATGCCCCATTTGCAACAGCTTGGCTGCAGCTTTCCTGCACTCCTTGGGGAGTCTGGGAAAGCGGAGCTGCGGAGAGAGATTTTGTTTTTAAGGCCCTGACTTGGGTGGCCCTTCCTTCCCACTGAAAGGGCTATCCTGAATTGTCTTCTGCAACATGACTGGAAAAGTAATCTGGGGTGTGGCTAAAATACAAAAACAGTTGGAAGAGGCAAAATATTGGATTAAAACCATCCTAAAGAAGGAGTGAGGAGCTACCCACAAGAAACAGGTGACAGGAGAGAATGTAAAACTATTGCCTTGGGCTTGTCTGTTTTCTTTGCAAATTATAGCAAGATAAACCTTAAACTCAGGGGGTTAGATTGCATTCTTCATAGTAAGAGGTTTAGGCAAAGGAAAATCTGAACAACGGGATGGGGTGCAGAGGGAGTTGATTTCAGGACCTGTGAAAAACAATGAACATGCCGCTCAGGAAAACACATCACTTTGCAGTTGCTCCAAAGCCCAGAACAGGGAAAGTCTTTGTCCGTCTCTTTGATCTGTCCCAAAGCCCTCGGTATTATTGTAGATGCCAAATCCCTGACTTTTGGATCTCACACGAGACATTATGGAAAACATTATGAAGAACTTTGAAAAATTATTTTTGGCAAAGCCTTTTGCTTTTGCAAGGCCCAGCTGAGTAACACAGGAAGCAGAGAGGGTGGGGGCGCCCCCTGGCTCCCATGGTTAGAAGAATCAGCCAAACAGATCAAAACAGGAGCTGTTGAGATACCACTTCCTGCCTCCCCCAGGTGCCCAGAAACTCACTGAGGGGAGGCAGTCTCCCCCCTCTGCCCCCAGGCCATTTTAGACTCTGAGGAGGAATGTCATTTCTAGACCTCACAAGCATCCTACAAGACCTGGCTGGACAAAGCCAAAGAGACGAAATGAAAATCTGTTACTGCTGAAGAGACCCACAACCTTTTCTCTAGGAAACTAGCTGTCATTGGTGGCGCCCTGCCCTCTCTCACCCTCTCACACACACGACCTTAAATCAGACTCAGGTCTGGAAGGACAAAACCCCTCCTGGGAAGAAGGGAGAAGCCTGCAGGAGGGAAGGACAGAGCAGTAAGGAAGCTCCCAGCTACTCAGCTGGAATACTGAAGCACCAAGGGCCAAGGAGGGCCCTTCCTGCCTGCCTTTCTCCGTCCTCGCCCTTGAGATTAGCATCTCTACTGGAAAGCCCAAAATGCCATTAGACAGATCCGCCTTGTGAATAATAGAATGTGGTGTTCTGGGAAGCCCTTTGCCGCCGCCACCACCACACACATGCCCACGCACATACACACGCACACCCATGCCCTAATAACACTCCTCCGTTTCTTGCTTTCTTAAAGAATTTCTCATCTTGAGTCCGGTATGTGTGTGTGTGTTGGGGGCAGGGGGCAGGGAGGAAATGTATTAGTTTGCTAGGGCTGCTGTAACGAAGCACCATAGATGGAGTGGCTTAACCAGCAGAAATGTATTTTCTCAGAGTTCTGGAGACTAGAAGTCTGAGATCAAGGTTCTAGCAGGGCTGGTTTCTCTGGAGGCCCCTATCCTTGGCTTGCAGATGGCCCCCTTGTGGCTGTGTCCCCTTAGACCCTCTCTTTTGTGCATGTGCATCCCTGATGCCCTCTTCCTCTTATAAGGACGCCAAACCTATTGGTTTAGGGCCCACCCCAATGGCCTCATTTTAACTTAATTACCTCTTTAAAGATCCTATCTCCAAAAACAGTCACATTTCTAGGTACTGGGAGTTAGGATGTCAACATATATCAATTTATTTTTTTGAGGGGTGGGTGGTGAGGGGATGGTTATGGGGATACAATCCAGCCCATAAGGGGGGAAGGGAGGGAATTCATATTCCCTAGGTGGGGAGACCCCATTAGTCTTATTGGCATATACATTAGAGGTAAAGTTCTATGTACAAGACTGAGAGGAGTTGCAGAGTACAGAAGTGTCTAGGCAGACAGGGGAGAGAGGTCATGAGGTAAGAAAAGGAGAGCTTAAAAGCTTTCCTTCAAATGGACTCTTGCTAGGGTACCCTGAATAATTTGATAGAGAACCTCAAGGTACAGAGAGGATGTTGGGGGCCAGTCTGATTCTTCCTTCTCTTTCTCCAGAGAAAAAGGAAATATCCTCTTCTATCCAAACATCCTTTGCCTCTTTCCTCTCCCCTACCTCCTCAAAGAGTTCAGTTCTACAAAGTTTGTTTGAGCACAGACCACGTTCTAGGCAGTAGGCTGGAAATATAGAACAAAACTCTCTGCGTGCTATGCTTTGAGCCAAACTCATTAATTCATCCCATTTGTTCCAGGGCCAGCTAAATGAAGACAAACTGAAGGGCAAACTGAGATCCTTAGAAAACCAGCTGCACACCTGCACCCAGGTAAGCACTCTAGAGGACACTTCCAGCCCAGGAACCTAGTATTAAAGAAGAATGCTTGAACCCCAGTCCTCTCTAGAAATGCCACCTGACAGAGATTCATGCACCCATTCCTACTCACCTAGTCCTAGCTTGCCATTTTCACTTTGGTTCCCAGCTCGCCATCCCCATCTCCTTTTCTCCTGGGGTCCTTCCCTTTGCACCCTGGGAAGTGTGTTCTGGGGTCCTTCCCTCTGCACCCTGGCAAGTGTGTTCTGGGGTCCTTCCCTTTGCACCCTGGGAAGTGTGTTCTTTACTCCCCGAACTCCAGGAAGAGGCCCTTGGTAAAGATTCACACCACCCAGATAGACTTTCACAGGTCCCGATCTTTGAGCAGATGAGTTGGATATGTTAAGGAGGTCTTGCAAAATGATTGTCATTCCTTGGGCAACTTTTATGTAGTAGCAATCACTGGGAGAAAGTAAAATACTGTGACTCCTGACTTTTCTGTGGCATTGTTATCCAGTTGCAGTAAAATCTTGACTGGCCTGATCTTGGGTTACAAGTCAAGCAAAGAAATCAACTTTCACACTTGAGAAGTGATGGATTTCTGACAGGTGGTGAGATGTAAAACAAGAGAATGAGGTGAAGCAGGCAGACTGCTCCCATTTGGAATTAGGGAGATTGGGTGGACCTGGCCACACAGTTGGGTCATGCAGGGGAACAGACTTTTATATATAGGTTTGCTGTTCCCCAAGTTTTATTTTTTAAATATGGCTTGTTTTGTCAGATTCTTATGAAGTAAATAATGTCAACTAAGCTCATAAGAGTCCACTATATAATCCAGAATGCCAGTCTATTCATTCTTAACAGGGGATAAAGCTGACCAGCATGGTTAAGTCCAATAACTGGGACATACCCATGTAAGACCTCAGCCAATAACCCCTAGATCTGGTCTCTAATGAAAATTCCAAGAATGTAAGATCAACTCACATTCAAATCCAAATTTTTTCAAATGACTCCAAAGCTAAGTGGAAATGATTTTGTATTGATACCTAAATGTGTGTTACCTAGACTACTGATTACCCTGTGGGGTACCCAAGAATGACAGTAAGTGTCTTGCACTCCCCAAAATCACAGGGCATAAAGGTGAAAGGCCTGGGGAAGGCAAGACCCCCACAGAATCTACAAAGCTGCTCTGTGTCTTTTTCTCAATTATGAGGCCAGGTGGAATTTTTTTTTAATGCAAACCTATTATTTTTAAAGCATTAATTGAATTTACTGGGATTTGCTCAGATCTCTGAAGCTACAAAGAACAATGATCTTAAAAAGAAAAAAAAAAGCATGCTCTTTGCCCTGAAGGAATTTACAGTCCTCTAAAGCAGACAGATGAGTTGATAGAGTGCAAAGTGAGACATGCAAGGCTTACTGTGCGAACACTAAGCTCCCTAATCCATAATGAGTTGGGGGATGAGGTGGTTAGTCAAGATTCATGAGAACGTATGTGATTCTTGGGCTGAATCTTGAGCATGAGTAGAAGTGAACCTTAGAAGTATTAGGTGAAAAGAATGGATAAAGAGACTCTAAGCCAGAGAAGCTACACAGACAAAGGCAGAGGCCAAAATGCACAGTGCTTAGGGATCTGTGAGCAGTGCAGCCTAGGTGGTGGTAGCATGGAGTTAAAGTCTGGGCTTCCTCCAGATGCCCTGCCAAGGAGTCAGGCCCTGATATTTAGGACACTGAGAATCCACTGAGATTTAAGCAGGGGGTGACCTGATCAAACTTTTGTTTTAGGAAGAGTCCTCTAGGTATAAGGCTTGAACAAAGGAAACTACTGCACTGATGCGTATCGTATTATTAGAGTCTGAACCAAAGAGGTGGCAGATGGGACAGACAGGTATGAGCTGTAAAGGAGACTGACTTGACAAAGCTTGATGGACAACTACTTACTGGGAGAAAGTGAGAAAGAAATCAGGATACTCCCTGGTTTAGGGCTTGGGAGATTGGGTGGGCGATAATGTGGGTCACTGAGATAGGAAGCACAGGAGAAATGTTTATAATGATTGCCTTTTGGAAATGTTGAATTCCGAGGGCCTACGGAAGGCCAAGGGGACATTGCCCACCATGCCTAGGGCACTGATTATTATCCCCACTCACCTCTCACATCCCTGGGGGACTCTCCCTGCCTACCTCTAGCCTGGACCGAGGTCCACCAGATTACTGGTATCCCTGCCCAGGGGTAAGGATCAAATGCTTTCCATTTCTGTATCCCAGCTCTGGATTTGGTATACCGTGGCTCGGTGCGTATGTGTTGATTACATCAAATTTACAGAAATACTCCCCTTGGGGAATGAAAAAGGTGCTATTAGAGATGGAAGACCAGAAAAACAGCTTTGAGCAGAAGGCCAAGGAGTCACTGCAGAAGGTGCTGGAGGAGAAAATGAACATACAGCAGCAACTGCAGAGCACACAGGTGTGGGGATGCTGCAAGGGGCTGGGGATGCCACACGGCTCTGGGTACCAAGGGACCAGCTACACAACTCCCAGGATGCACCCTCTCCTCTGATATCCCCCAGAGGTCCCTGGCTCTGGCAGAGCGTCAGTGTGAAGAGTGGAGGGGCCAGTACGAGTCGCTGAAGGAGGACTGGAGGAACCTGGGAATAGAGCACAGAGAGCTGGAGAGCCAACTCCACGTGCTCCAGTCCAAGCTCCAGGTACAAGCACTGAAGGGAGGGGGTTGGAGACAGGGGGCAGGCTTAGAGGAAGTAGGGTAGTGACGGCAGTGATGACAGAGCTCTGCTGGCCTGAGGCCTCTAAAGGCAGCTGAGCGCAACTGGCTTTCAGTTCCTCACTCACTGCCCACTTTGTACCCGACTGTTTTGGATCTGAAATCTAATTCTGAATTTAGCAAGGGTGTCAGCACTGCTCATGCAAATGAACTAAGTGTTCATTGGAATGACACCATCCAAATGCAAATGGCTGGACTGGAATATGCATCAGCCTCCTGTCATACCCGAACCCACTCTCTGCACCCCACCCCAGCAGGGCAGCAGGCTCAGAAATGCCCACTGGTGACACAAAGCAAATGTCATGAATTAACTTACAGGCTGACTATTAACTAACATATCCTGCCACTGGTTTTTAAGCAATTATAGTAGACCTCTGGCATTCTCAAGGGTTCCATTATTTCCAATCCATGTGCCCTCAGAGGAGTTAACTAACCTCCTAATCCTCAGTTTCCTCATCTCTAAAATGAGTATAAGAATAGGACCTGTATCATAGGAATGCTGCAGGACTAAGGGCGGTAATCCACACAAAGTACTTAGCACAATGCCTGGCACATGAAGGCCCTCAACAAATAGTAGCTACTATTTTTCATAGATTGGACTTACTTGGTTTGGAATTTTGAGGACCCACCTCAGAAGTTCATCTTTGTAATTTTACTGAAGCAGGGATGCCAACAGCCTACTTGTTAAGAGACAGGGTTTGTGAGTCTTGTCAAAGGAGGGAGCCTAGCTGGCCCCTGCACTGCGCCCACCTCTCAGCCTCGGCTGTCCTCTTCTCCCCCTGACCTACAAGGCAACTTTTGTGAAGGTCTTTTTCTTCTTAACCTTAATTCTTGGAGAAAAATGACCCTACCCAAAAATAAAAATAATGATCACGCTAGAATAAGAAGTAGAGACGAAGTGAAGACATCTAGAAAAGTGATGATACGGTCTTCCTTAATTTGGGCATTTACCCAAGTGAGTCCCTTGTGAATGCTGAAAATCATATGCACTGCTCTTTTAAGTGTGAAAAACAGAGCAAAGGGAAAGATTTTTAAAAAACAAAAAACCTTCCCTATTTTTCCATTTCCCAAATACTCCTTCTATTTCTGAAATGCTACAGTTTTCTACAATTTTCCTCTTCCACGGGACCTGCCCCCAGCCTCCACCCTAGCACTGACCTGCTTCTGTGTTGGCCTATCCACCTCCTCTCAGGGAGCAGACAGCAGGGACCTACAGATGAACCAGGTCCTGCGACTTCTGGAGAGTGAGCACGAGGAACTGCAGGCCAAGATTGAACGCCTACAGGGGGACAGAGACCTGGGTAGCTCGGACACCCAGCTCCTACAAGGTACCCTTATCCTTGGACACCTTTGGCTGAGTGAGCTCAGAGAAAGGAAGCTGGCTGGAGAGAAAGACTTCAGTATTTGTTTGGTTGGCTCTGTGATTTCATTTTACCTTGAGGGAAAGGCAGGGCTATTTTAATCATTCCAAGACTGAAAAATTAATTTAATTGCACTAGACCATCTTGTAGTATCACTCTCTCTTCCAGCCCATCCCTCTGAGCCAGATCACAGCTGTTCCCACATCAGTCACATGTGTCAAGGCTGCATTCCTAATTTGAAAGGGATGGTCAGTTGAAACACAAGGCATACTGTAGTGAAGGCTTCCCCGTCACAGCCTCTGTGTCAGCTGACAAGGGACACAAATTGTGTGTAAAGACGATCCTGAATGCAAGCCCACACTGCTGATGCAGATGGAATCCAAGGTACTTGGCTTCTGGTTTATCCTTCAGAACTGGGACAAGTAGAAGAGCAGCTTTCACGTGACACATGTCTGAGGCCATGGATAAGAAAGCCCCTACTACTCGTTTCCTTTCATCAGGTGTCCAGTTCATTAAGTCTTATGTTCTTCTATTTTGGTTTGCATTATTTCATTTTTCAGGTCAACTAAAGAGGTCAGAAGAGGAGAAACTCGCCCTGGTGACCAAAGTACAAGAGTTGCAGAGTAAGTTCCCTTTCCAGATTCTGAAAGGTGCACAGGTGGCTTTCAGTGTCCCTGGGTCTCCTGCCCCACAAAAGGCATCCAGGAGGGGCCGGGGGCCCCACCTCTGGCATATCCTCTACTTCTGTGCATTTTCAGACTCTCTTGTTATGAAGTGAGGTCCCTTACGTAGCTCTTCACAAGGTATGCGTTATTAGCTCTACTCTTTTTGTTTCTTTTCTACTTTTCTACTTCCATGCTGGTGACAACCACCTGCATTTCCCCCCAGGAATTGCAGAGCTTACAAAGTGTTGAGTTTTCCAAGGCAGTTCTTATTTTATATACTCTAACTTGTATCATGTACATGAATATACTGACCGTTGTCACTAGGAATATAGGTTCCGAAAACAAGTTCATATTATATATGGCTCAGTCCACTTCAAAACTACATATTGGAGCCAAAAAAGAAAGGAGACTTTTCAGTAGAAAAGTAGGCAATTTCAGAAAAGCCAGAGAACCTGATCCAACTAATAGCTCTGCTGGTGGCCCCCCACCTGACAGAGAAGTTTTATGCAAACAGCAATAAACACTAAGAGCACAAGGCAATGAGAGGTGAAAGGGAGAAGGAACACCAGCAGCAAACAGGAGCTCAATGGGCAAGAAGTCCCTTCAAAACCAGGCCTTTACTTATTCAGTACATATTTACTGAGCCCCCACCAAGTGCCAGGCACTCTAGATATACACACTGAGGACACAGTAATGAAAAGAATGACACAGTTCCTTCCCTGATGAAGATTACATTCTAAGTAAGCTCTGCAGTAGAGTGTGGAATTTCTACAAACAAATAAATGTATGTCAGTGTGTAATAACTGCTGTGGAGAAAAATGCAGCCAGTGAAGGGGAAATTAGCAGCTATTTTGTACAGGGTCATCTGGGAAAGTCTTTCTGCTAAGGTAATATTTAAGTAGAGACTTAAAGCTAACGATACGGTAAGATGAGCTATAAGGATGGTGTATTCACAACAAAGTACCACAAAGCGGTGACTTAAAGAACAGATATTTATTTTCTCTCAGTTCTGGAGGCTTAAAGTCCAAAATCCAGGTGTTAGCAGTGTTGGTATCTTCCTAAGGGCTATGAGGGAACCACCTGTTCCAGGCTTGTAGATGTCCATCTTCTCCCTGTTTTTCTTCACATGTCTTCCATCTGTGCATGCCTGTGCCCAAACTTCCCCTTCTTATAAGGACACAAGTCCTATTAGATTACAGCCCACCCTAATGTCCTGTTCTAACTTACTTACCTAGGTCAAAAATCTATCTCCAAATGAGGTCACATTCTGAGATACTGGGAGTTAGGACTTCAACATATGGGGAGAGGGGGAACACAATTCAACCAATAACAGATGGGAACATCTTTAATAATTAAGGTTCTAAGCAAAGTTCTAAAAAGACAGTCTTTGCAGTAAATATGCTAGAACAGACAAGTTCTTTGTGTTTTCCAACAGGTTTGCTTCAGAATCAATCCTTTCAGCTTCAAGAACAGGAGAAACTCTTAAAGAAAGGTCAGCAAATTTACTTCCACAAGTTCTAAGATATTGCTCTTTCCTTGCCTGCCTAGAGGCAGGGGATGGACCACATGACCTCTTGGAGTCCCATCCAGTTCTGGGAGTCTGTTAGGTCAGGGATATAGGGGAGCTTTGTAAGGACTGATCACTGGCTCTGGGAACACTTTAACTAGTTACCTCCCATCCTGAGAGGTTTATAAACTGTGAAAAGGATTTCTAATCCCTCTGAAAACATATGTCTGTGTTGAACATTTCAATAAATTGATTTTGAACTCAGGATTTCATGTCAATTTTTACATTTCACTTTCCAAATCACAGCCAACTCCCCAAGGCTAAGCCATGTTGCATGCAACAGTAACCTCACTCTCAGCCCTCAAGGGTCTGCTGCCTTAGCTTTCTGAGGATCCATCATGCATCCGGAGGGGGCAAAAGCCCCTTGTTAACTCACTACACACCACTTTTGTTTCCTCATCACACTCACTGGGTAAAATGTAAGGCAGAAATTATGATGCCCACATACTATGGATAAAAAAAAATGAAGTCCTACGGTCATACAAATTAAGGACACAGCTCAAATATTCTGAATTTGACTCCAAATCCAGTGCTCTCTTCACCAAGACTTAAGACTGCCAGGTGGCTGAAAACCATCTTTAACTACATGAAGACGAACTGTAGGATATGACTGCCATTCTCATGACTTTGAAATAAGGACATAAGGGAAAGGGGTTATATTGGAAGCATCCAGCCGACTAGCTGAAAGGATATGCCATGCAACCAAAGAAACTGGATTAAGTATTCTCTATAAATATCTGGCATTAGACAAGACTAGGGATTCGAAGAAAAGTAAGATGCCAACCTTACCCTCAAGGGGCTCAAATTGCAGCACTCTAGGCTGAGCAGGGCCCCAGGGGAGTTCTTTAAAAATCTGAAAATTCCACTCCACGCAGTCTAGCCAGGGACAGGCCCTCCCTTGTTCTCTCCCCCATTCCTGGGGATTCTGTCCGCAACAGGGCGCTTCCTCAGGCCTCACGATCACTGAGAATCTGGCTGCTTTTTTAGATCAGGCTTTGCCTGTGTGGAATCCAAAGCCCTCCCATAACGAAGTGGAGCCTGAGGGTACAGGGAAGGAGAAAGACTGGGATTTCAGAGACCAGCTGCAAAAGAAGACTTTGTGCCTCCAGGCCAAGGAAAAGGAGGTGAGACACTGCCCCCAGACAGTGAGGGACTCCCCCCACAGTGGTAGGAAAAACTGCTGGGAGGCAGCCAGAGAGAAGGGATTTCGAAGTTCAAATTGTGATTCGTGCCCACAGGTATTCATGTGCCTGTAAAAAATGTGCTTTGAGGTTGATTTGTGAATCTTCTCCCTTCCTTATGTATACCAACCCTTATTCAAGGTTTTATGAAATACCTTTTGGAAAGTTGATCTAAACTCAAACACATTTAATAAACATATTACCTTCTCAAAGTTTGACCTACATTGAGTATCTTAAAACTTTATATGGTGTCTTTTAAATAATAAAACTCTTCCTATCTACATACATATCCCTGGGAAGTATTCACATGTGACTAGCTCCCAACAGAGATACTTGTACAAAGCACATTCCAAGTCTTTTTGTGCTATACGAATTTCACTTCTGAACTTCATTTTGTTCACATTTACACTGTCACATGAAGGCACTTCTATGTATAATACAGAATATTAAAATATGCATTATAACCAATCATTTAAATGAACACATTCTGGACAAACTAGGTGAGACAGTCAAAAGGCAAACTGAAATCTGAGAAAGGCTGGGAAGGGAGGATGATGGCAAAAATACCAAATGAATAAAGGGGTAACTTACACAGGGCATTCTCCCCTGGACTCTGCCCCAGATGGGATGATGGTGATGACCTTGGTGGTATTCTCCCCCACAGTGCAGAGAACTGCATTCAGAGTTAGACAGCCTCAGTGAGGAGTATCTTTCCTGCCTGCATAAGCTGCAGCACTGCCGAGAAGAGCTGAACCAGAGCCGGCAGCCACCTCCCAGAGTAAGAGCGTTTCTCCTCCCACATAGCCCCAGGTGATGGTGGGAAGATTCCTTCTTTGGCCAAATCTTGCAGATAAAATTTATCAGCCCATGCCAACAGCTGGCCAGCCTGTCCCAGTCAGCTTGGTTTGTACTATACTGAGAGTACAGCAGCCACGGAAAGAAAAACTCATGCATCAAAATCTCATTTTCGTGGAACTCTTGAGCCTGAAGGGAAAGACTTAGTATGAGCTAAAGTATGAAATGGTGTTCTTTTAGCCCTTTGTGAATGTAGTGGCAAGGACAGGGTGAGGAGGGCAAAAGTATTGAGGAATATGAACAGAGAATAACTTTGCTGAATTATTCACCACCTTGACTGTTCACACAAGTATTTAAGTATCTGGCCCTTGGCTGGCTACGATTCCTGGGCCAGTGACAGCTTGTAAAGTGGTTTTACCCCAGGGAGGTGACACAGTCAAACAATGATGCAAAGAGCTTTTTCTCCTCCACCAGCCCAAGTTTTCCTGCTGGGCTACAATGGGAAGAAGGAAGATTACCTTTGCCTATTATCTTCTCCAACCAATCCATGGCCTCCTTCTCTTTCCCCCTCCTCACAGAGGCAATGTGGCCGATGGCTCCCTATGCTGATGGTGCTGACGGCTATAGCACTGGCAGTGTTCCTGGCCAACAAGGACAGCCTGATGATCTGAATAATGTGCGACAGCTGCCTCAGCTGAAAGCAAGGAACTCAATAAAATACTTAAAAGGTTTGGGTACTTTAAAGTGTGGGTTTTCCCAGCTCAACCGAAATTTCTGACTTTGTTATTTTTTTAAACTACTGGTAAAATAAACAAATAAATGTCACCTGACAGTCTCTGTTCCTCACAACTCTCGGTTTATTCCCGAATGACACATCACATCACAAAGGTTAAGACATTTAAGCACGTGGTCTACTCTCTCTAGTCTAAATCAGTTGGAGGTATATAAACAGGCAGTAAAACGCAGTCCTTCTACTTTCTGGCAGACACTACCCACAGATGGCAGGTGTATTAACAGCGGGACCATACAAGGGCATACGACTTGTCCTCCACCACCCTTCTTCTGTGCAATCTCTTTCCTTCTGTCTCCTACCCAGTGATGACGAATAGACATGAGCTGAGTCAAGGGGATTCCCTAAGTACAGAGATGGCAAATATGCACTACCAATGCCAGTACCACCTATACCTATGCCCACTACAGATGTGGCCAACAAATTATAGCATTCTTCCCTGGTGTTCTCAAGATGCACAGAACTGACACTTGAGATGATTCCTCTTTGCCATCCTTGACTTAGAGCTGGCCATTTACTGAGCAACTTCTACATGGGAGAAGAGTTACAGGGCCACAGCTGGCAGTGTGGCTATCTCAAAGGAAATGCTGAGGTCAGCGAAGTCCTTCTGAGCCCTACATCGAGTCCTCAGGTCCTTCTCCCAAATGTTTAGAATATCCCTCAGGGCTGGGAATAAGCTCTCTGGGACACTAAAGGAATACAGCAAGACTGGGGGTTGACCGGGCAGCCACGAGATCTGGGCAGTGAACACCCGTAGTGGGGTGAGCGCTAAGCAGTTGTCATCTCCCTGGTTCAGGCGAAAGGTATAGGGAACAGGATAGCCCAGGAGGATCCCAAACACAGTACAGAGATTCCAGTCTGAGGAATGGAGCCTGCTGCAGGAGACTGCCAGGGATAGGTCTCTCTGCAGCCCCTGTAAATGTGTGATGATCTCAGCCACGAGGGCCTTCAAGTCCTGTACCTCGTCCAGGGAGCAGATAGAAGGGTGAGGCTGGGAGCTGGAAACATCCACAAAGACTATGGTACCAAGCAGCACCTGCTCCAAGTGCTGACATACATGGTCAGGACTGACAATCAGGTTGTTTTCTCCAATCTCAAGGATGTGAAGTCCCTGGTTCAGGAAACCCAGGCCCTGCAGCTCCTCCAGATAGCTCTGGAGCTCTGATGCCCCTGCACAGTTGACGTCATAGAGCAGAGCCGGCTTTACTCCCAGGGCCACAGCCAGCACCTCTCCAGCTAGGTGAAGGCAAACGGCTCGGGGTGGGCCCCGTCTCTTTCCCAGGCCCAGGGTCTGCTGAGCAGCTGCCACCAGCAGCTGAGGACTCAGTGTTGACATGGGATCTGGGAGCAACATCAAGCATGGCCTCCTTAACTAGCCACAGTTCCCTCCCTTGGGCCGCATCTCTGAGCTCCAGACATTTGAGGAAGACCCTAAAAACAGAGCAGTAGCAGGGGATTATTAACAAAGCAACCTGCCAACAGCCTTCCCCTAAATCTTACAGCATCTTCCAAAGGACATTTTGCCCCTCTGTCAGCTTTGATGTGCTAAGGCAGACCAGTCGGAGTCCCAAGGCCACCCGATTTCTATGGTTGCCTTAGTCTCCCCTAGTCCCAAATTTATGTGTCATTCTGGCCTTTCCTCTAGACTTATATTCTCTCTGGCTTCTATTCTAAAGTTTACCTGTTGCAAATTACTTTATCTAATTCAAACCTTAAACAGTTTGGGGCAGAGGAGAGGCAGGGCAATCTTTGGCAAAATTCAGAGCATTTCACCTAAAAATGCCCTCCTGAGACAGAGTTCTAGGTTCGCACTCTTCCCACTGACAACTACCGCTCCCTTCCCGCCACAGTAGCTTTAAGAATAGCAATCCAATTCAACTAACATACACTACAATGTGGACTAACCACCACCTCACCCTGAGACATGAAAGTAAACAAATGAAATCTGCTAGAACTGCAGGACGGTTGTACTTTAACTTCCGACGCCCCGCTCTCCCCTTCTGACCGACATCCACGGACCCCTGGAAGGCGGGCTCCCTCCACTCCGACACCCTCTCCTGAGCATATTATCGTGATTTCTTAAATGAGACAGAGGTCTCTCTGTCACTCACATACGTTCTTCCACTTCCGCTGCGAGTTCGCGGGCTCCGGTACGCCCGGCAGCTTCCCGCCCGCTACCGGGAGGGCAGGGGTCGGGCTCCCCTGCGGCGGCGCTGGAAACCCCGCCCGCAGAGGAAGGACTCTCGCTGCCAGTCAGGTTCTGGACGGCCAAGTCGACCTTATTGCGCATGCCCAACACAGCCTCTCCTCCCCGCCGCCTTCCGTGACGTCACCAGTCCGCTCCAGCGCCTCGCGTTAGAACTTAGGGGCCGAGCCGCCCCGAGGCGCCGGTCTGCCGGAAGTGTGGGCGCCTACGACCCGTCCCCTTCCGGCCAATCAGAAGCCGGCTCTGCGCGTCTGCGTAGGAAGGAGGCGGGCGGAAGTGGACGAAAGAAGGCTGGCCGTGGCGAAACCGGCCGCCCAACGCTACCTCTGTTTGCTTTGGAGGATGCCCTGCCTGGTGTTACTTGATGTAGGGTCCCACTTCACCCGGAAGCCAGAAGCCGGGCACACTCTTTTTCACATGAGAAATGAGAAGCAGAAATGCAGAGTCTTCTCAGTCATGTCATAAAGAAGAAAAGGTGTTATTTCACTGAACGGTTAACACCTCTTTAACTACCAGTGATACGATCCATACTACACAGCCAAAGAACATGAGAAAGCACGTATCTGATGTGACCGGAATTTATTGATACATGAACAGAGCAGAGGCTAAGGGAACTTCGGGCACCTGCACTGGAGGTTTCACTCTTAGTTCTACCTTGGTACCTTCAGAGTGTAAAGAGCTACAGCTGGAATAAAGATGGGGCCAACCTGGAAGGAAAAGGACCAGCTTATACGGGCTCCCAGCTGATTGTTGGTTCTTAGCTCATAGGGAGTCAGAAGCACAGACTAGAAACCAATTTTAGAATGTTTTTCCTTCCCCATATCTATTTTCCCATGATGGTGTGGGTAAAAATTGAAACATTTCCAGAACATCTCACCTGGCTTTCATACATCTGCATATCAGTAGGCTTTCAGAGGTGGAAAGAAGTTTGGCTTTAGTGCATTTGCATCATTCCTCAAGGGTGGAGAGAAGTTCAACTCCATATCAATGGGTAATTACCTGGGCAAGCAGGGCTTATCTGTACCTGAGAGGTGAGGGGGAGGGCTGATTTTGCTTCTGCTGGAGCAGGAAAGAGAGACTGGTCCCGACTGCAGTTTGTTAGGCAATAAACGGGTTTTAAACTTAATTCTCCCTTTGGCTGATTTCCATTTTTGAGTTATTTGCCCCGGGATTTCCTCTTCCCAGACTTACAGATGGTAAGCAATAAAACCCTAAAATGAAAGACTTAGTTCATCATTTATTCTAAAAACAAACATTGGAGAACATACTATGTACTGGACACTGTGCTAAGAGCTGGCAGCAAAGTCCAAGACAAACAGTCCCTACCCTCAGGAAGTTTGTAGTTAAGGAGGACACAGATGTTGAGCAATTACAAGGGAATTGATTATTCTGAAGGAGAAAGTACAGGGGGCTATCTGAATATATAACCAAGGACCTAATTATATGCAGAGGGGCCAGCCCAGATCCAAAACTTGACCCCCCAATTTACCTACAATGGGTTCTTTTTAACTTGGAGCTAATCTAGTTTGTGGAATGGACAATGAAAAAAAAGAGCTGGTGACACTCCCTTCCTAGTCTTAAACAAGGTGAAGGCAAAAAAATAGAAGACGCCAAGGGAGGTGAGTAGTGTAGCCACGAGATATGGCAGACTGAGTCTCCAAGACAGAAAGGACAACTGGTTTCTATCCAACAGGACCAGAGAAGAGTACTGAGGACTATCAGCGGAAAACCCTGCTTGCAATCTCCCAACATTCTGAAAAGAAAAAAAAACAAGGAGGAAACTGGGCTAACTCGTTAAGACAATTTAAAACCACTGATCCATTCCACTGACATATTAATAAACTTCACTACAGTCACATACTAGAAGTTTGATCCCTTCTGACACTTCAGAATACTATTTTCAAAACCTTTTGCTAGCTCACATTATCTGGGCTACCACCCAGATTGACAGCCTGGCTGTTGACATCTTGCAGAATGAGGGAAAGGGACCAGCCCAGATCCAAAAGTTGCCCTCCCAATTTACCTATAGTGAGTTCTTTTTAACTCTGAGCTATGAAGACAGAGAGACAGACATCAAGACCAAATCCCTGACTTCACCTAACTCAACAAAATGACCAAAAAATTAAAAATTTCTGTTCCTCACAGGTTCCTGGTCTCTTGACCTTCTGCTCACAGCTGAGCACCTGACCTAATGAGATTTCTCTTGGTCAAACTTTAGTAACATCAGATCCCACTGGATCCCTTAGAGACCCTAAACCACAGCTTAAGCATTCTAAATAAATTATTCCCACTGCCACCTGTGATTGAGTTGACCTTATGGCTTTTTAAGTGAAACTACCCAACTTTATAGCTAGCTCAACTTCAGTAGCAAGCAGGAGGTTGCCTTGGTTTAAGGGCAGCAGACTAAACATGGATTTTCTTAATATGGCCTGGCACAAATAGGCATCTGTATTCAAGAGGATTGGGCCTGCAACCAGAGATTAGGTCTTGGGCTTTAAGTTATGTATAATTTCATATTTTAAAGAAGGAGGGGGGAGGACGAAAGGGTCAGGAACTGAGCAAAAGTGGATAGATCAGCCCAGTTTGTGGCAGCTACAATTGCAACGTTCTACACCACTCTTCACCTAAATTGTTCCTGCCCAGCTTCCTCCACTAGAAAGGGAGACAAGCAGGTTTATGTTATGTGAGCCTTTTCCAGAAGAGCACTGCCCAACCCTTCTTCACCCTGGCCTTAATACACTCAACAGCCTATTTTTCATGACTGCAAAAAATCCAAATGACAGGAAAACTGTAAACATCTCCAGAACAGGAGGAACTGTCCCTTAGTCAGAAGAGTTTATCCTAGTTGTCCAGCTCACTCCCAGGTCTTCTTCCAAGAAGAAAAAAAGAAAAAGAGAACTCTGTCCTCCCTGAAGATTACCGCCAAGTCATGTATGCTCATCTACGACACACACACAGTGGTGTTTTGAGTGGCAGCAAGGTAAACACCTGACAACCATTCTTTTACAGAATCCCCAGGCCTTCTATGTCAACAGCTTCCCTTTGGAAGCTTAGTTTATGAGCATTTACTCCACACGCCGGATGACTTTCAGACTTTGGCACCTATTTGTATTTAGATATCAAGCTTGGTTCCTAAGCAACCAGCCAGTTCTCCTCCCTCTCACTTCCCCCATCAAGGAGCCAGCTTACTATACTAGCAGAACAGGTCAAACAGAGATCAATCCTGGACAAATCAGGGCTTGAGGGAACTTTAATGAAAGAAAAAAAAAATGTGGTACAAGAACAATGCAGAAGGGTTCTGTTCCAGGCGGTTTTCCCTTGTACAAGTAGAATGAAGTCATCGAGTCAGAATTTTAAAGTTGGCATTATTTCAGGCATCATTCCAATCCCTTCACTTTACAGTAATGAATCTGAGCCAAGGTTAGACTTGGTTCAAGGTCACACTATGGAAGCAAAGCTGCAGCTAGAACCCTGATGTCCAAACTCCAAGGCCAAATCTCCTTCTACTACATTACTACCATTGGGAGGCTTAAAAAAGACAGGGAAAGTATGAAGGGCAATTTTTCATAAATTAAATCAACTCTCAAAGCTAGGCATATCTGGAGAGTCAGAGACTACCAACATTGTTAGAAAGAAGAGAGGTTTAAAAGAATAATAAAAAATATCCATATGTACAATATTGTAAAAAAGAGAAGGGAGACAACAGGCTTGATTTACTGGGCCGGCAGGGCGGGGGGCAGCTGCATGCTGGGGGTGGGCTGCATGGGCTGCCAGCTTTCCTGGGTTTGGAGGATGCGGTACAGCTGCTTCAGCTGAGCGACGATGTTATCTTTGATGTCTGGAGTTGAGATCTGCAGGCGCACACTGCCACTGTCAAAGGATCGTGTGAAATCACCAGAAAACATCTCGTAGATCATCCGAGCCACCACTGGAATGACCTGTTCAAGACAGAGGGCACAAGGGCATCTGCTGAGGAAAAGCCATCTTTAAACAGCACAAGGGACTCACGATTAAAGGAAGGATCAGTAAAGCCCTAGGGAAACCCTCCAATCTAAACTCTAAATACAAGGAGTGTCTTCATCTCGCTGGACTATCCTGCCACGCTGGTTTCGATGAAGGCAAAGAACCTAGATGTAGCACACCATCACATGCCCAAATAGATAACTGCTTATTTAGCAAGACGAAATGTACCCAAATTTCATTCAGCACCTGCCTTATCGCACAATTCCAGGGCCAGACTCAAATGGTCTTGCTGCCACTTCCTAGAAAAAGGTTGTTCTTAAAAGTAACTCACAGGTTTTTCTAAAAAAAGCTGAAAGGGTCGTATCTTATAAAGGTCTCAGCAAGACTTTAATGTCGGTAAAAAAATGAAAGATAAGGTCCCTGCTAAATCAGCCAGCCCCTTTGAAGACCCCATAGTCTCCAGCTTGGTCCTACTGTACAATGTACAAAGCTTGAGTAAGCTATTACATCTGATGGGATTACAAACCCACACAACTGATGGACCCCGGAACACAGCTCAACCCCAGACCCAGAGGCTAAAGCATTGGTAAAAGGCAGAGTTGTTGATACATCCTTATCTCCTCACCTGAACCAAGATAAGTTTTCTTTCCAGGGGCTTCCCATCCGGCCATTCTTCCCCAAAGCATAGGTAGATCTCAAATGGTGGCTGCTTCTCTATCTGTCCTTTCTGGTGGGCAATGAGATCTGCAGAAGGTGGAAGAGCAAGTTTGGTTTAGTGGGTCATTCCATATCCACTCAGTAAATACCATCTTTTATGCTAATATGGCAGCTACTAGCCACAACATACGGCTATTAAATTTAAACTAATTAAAATTAGATAGATCCTTAGTCACGTTAGTCACATGTATTTGCACAATAGCCACATGTGGCAAGTGGCTACCATATTGGACAACACAAATATAGAACATTTTTATCATTTCAGTGGGTTCTTTTGGACATCACTGAAAGAGACTTGGAGTTTAAAACACATTGTAAAATTCACATCTCAGGGCTCTCCCTAAACTTGTCTTGAATTCCCACTCAGGTATTTCCTAAATGAGAAGACTGTATGTTTTTCTGATGATGAACAGAGTCAACTTCCAAAGTTAAGAGTAAACTGGCAGTATTTGGGGGTAAAGACAAGGCTGTCTCCCTCCTTAGCCCTTAAAGGAGCCATAATCAACCTAAAAATAGCTTGCTAGCACACAGCTTTAGAGTGTTGGAACACGCTGCCTTGTTGCCCAGGTAACTTTTAGTTTTCTGAACCAAGATTCTGTTCTACTTGACTTCCTCCAGAAGAAATTTTTTGGTCAACATCTTTTGTAGAGCCAGGGAAGTGGTGGAGGGAAGGAGGAAGCCATACTTCCAGGAAGCAGTTTCCACCATCAACCTTCTGAAAAAATACTCACCACTAAGGAATGTTTCCAGACAAAACAGTTTAACCTTCTTTTGTCTCTCGATCAGGTTGGGGGCAACAAGTGATGGAGCACATGGCCCAGACCAGTACACCTTGCATTGGCACAGCCTGATGGCATAAATGGCATGACCGCTGACCTCCAGGATCAGTCCTCTGTCCATGACGTCTAGCAGCTTACTGGTGAACAGCTTCTGCTTTTCATTGGTGATATGCTCTGGACCTGGGAACTTGACTTGCTCCAGGCTGACAGGACCAAAGAGCTCCTCCTGGTCAGGCATGGGACCCAGATCCCCATAGAAGAGCCGGCAGCCCTGGGGATTGCTCACGGTCATGGTCTGCCCATACTCCTTCCCACGGTACTGAAACTTGATGTCCAGGTCAGTCACTGCAAGGTGAGAGAGGACAGTGAGAGTCCTGCTCTGTTGCTCTGCCCGTCCATCCCTAAGACTCATGCAAGTCCATCAAGATCAAGCCACCTTTCAACCAGCATTCAGGAAGGCCACTGCCAATAGTTATCCTTCCTGCAATAAAGGGAGACATCAACATATCCCTGGAATATTCACTCAAAGGTTGCCTGAAAGCAAACAGTTCAAGGTCCAACCACACTACCTCTGTTCAATCACCACACCCTAAGGGCTAGAATTTCTCAAAGCAAAGTTCTGGATTCTTGTCTCCCCATTTCATACTGAGTCTTCATATCAATAGGCACTGGAAGGAACTAAAAACTAGGTATCTGTTATGTGCCTCATTTTTGGCTCACTGCTTAATATCTTTTCTAAAGGAATAAGAAAAAGTACCAAGCCATCTTTCTGCAAATTACACACATGAGCACATACCATAGATCTCTTCTAGTAATATATCATAAAAGGACACAGCTCACAGCAAAGTTAAGTTTTGCTCTGCAAGTGTCTATTTAATCCAATAAACTATCTGCCTCTTGGACAAAATTCTAGCACTCACATTCCCCACCACGTGTAGTATGAAAGAGAGATGGGCATTGACATGGATTCTCCATTGAGTTAATTTGTGCCCAATTCAGGGATTTCCTCTGGGTCCTAAAGCCCCTCAAAATGCAAGGGGCTCTTTTAACCAAATCCATGGCCACTAACCTCCCTATAATATAACACAACTGGCCTTATCCCCAAATCCCAGGCCTTTCACCCAGTTAAGAGGTGAGTACCCTAGAGCTACAACCAATCAGAACATGCCGATGGGCAAGGAGGTATGACAAATGTTTTCTTCTTCCCTGATAACTCATCGGCCAGCCAGGAACCAGACACAGAGGCTGCCTTTAGCGATTCTATACATGGCATAGAAATGGACAGAAGATGGGGTAGGAAAGGGACTGTAATAGGAGCCGAGGACCCGGTTATGAAGATCAAGTCTCACTTACTTGGGAGAGAACTGATCCACAGCTCTGGGGAGCTGTAGAAGGGCTGTATAGGTGGCTGAGGTACTTCCATCTCCAGAGGTTCAGTTTTGGGCCACACTGCTTCAGGGCTGCAGTTGCCTACACTGGCTGGTGCCATGGGAGAACCTAAAACAGAAGGATGTGGGTGAGCAGGCAGGGGCACACACATGCACCTCAGCTGTTCTGAGACTCTAAAACCCAACACGGTCAATAGACAAGAGTCAAACACAGGACCATGACGCAGTGTGGCAGCCCATCAGTGGTTCCCACAGTCAATGTAATAAGAAACAAGGCTCCCTTGTTCTGCATCCTAACCACATGACCTCGCCCCTACACTCCTAGTTCTCAAAACCTGCACTGACTGAAGACTGATAGACAAGTGGGTTTTCTCTGGGGTTAAATTACAATGGGCATGAATGAGAGGTTCCCAGTTGCAAAATTTGACCCCAGCAATTAAAAATAAGCTCCCTGTCATCCATAAAATAAACCCAACTGATTTAGTTGATTAGCTTCAAGTAAGTGTTAATGTAAAGAAATTCCATTAAAAAAAAACTTTTACATGCACAAAACATCTGGAAGGATATTCAAGAACCTGGAAGGATCTGTCTCCTTCAGGAAGGAACTGGGAGGTTCAGAGACAGCATGAAATTCAACTGATTACCTTTTTGTACCATTATGAATTTTAAACCATGTAAGAGTACTATGCATTCAAAAACATCCAATTAAAGCTTTCAAAAAAAGAGAATGGAAACCCTATCCTATTTTCCTGCTATTGTCAAAGTTGGCCCACTCCAAAATCTACCAATTTCTCCTCCTAGCCTCACCTCTTAGGCATCTATTCTTCAACAATTCTTCTTCCTCTGCCCCAACAACTCTGAAATCACATAGGTTAATGTTTCTTTGACCCTTTGTGTACAATCTATGTACCCATTTTACTTTTTTGTTTTTAATATATGACCCACATCTTTCCACAAAGTCCCTAAAATAAGGTCATACAACATTAGGTTTAATAAGATATGAACAGAAATAGGAAATCAGGATTTTGAAAATAGGTTGCACCCCTTTAAGGGGTGAGAATAACAGAATGAGCCAGCCAAGGATTTGGGAAAGGATCCCACACCTCCGGATGTGCAACTGTTAAAATTTCACTCAGTGAGAATATAGCATGTGGCAATGCCGACCTGAAATAGCTTGATGGTATTTTTCTTTACTCATCACTTGGATGCAAAGATATAAATGGCAGTAAGTGAAAGAGGGCCAGTGAACAGATAAAAAGAGTCATTTCCTGATTCTTGAAGGTAGGGCATCACCTGGAGTAGGGCCCTCCAAAATCCCAAAGGAATCATCTTGGTACAGTAAATTTTCTAGGTGGCACATGCATCTCATTTGGTCCACAGTGGTCACATGGAACGAGAAAGGCGGTGAAAAGCTGCTCAACTGAATGCCTGTCATTTGACTAGGGGCATCTCAGTGGACAGGTCAAGTGAGGAAGCTGCAGAAGAGCAGTTCATCTTGTGTTTGGGCGCCCTCAGAACGTGCAATGGGAAAATCAGCACCTGCTCTGTCAACACAGTGACCTTTCAACCTCTCAACTTATTTTCCTGGGAAACTGAATTCAAAATGTCCATAAAAGAAAGGTCTCTTACAGCTAGGTTCTGTCAGAGCATAGTATTAAGAGCTGCAGAAATCAGAAGTTTCCCATGATAACAGCCTTAGCAGAGTAGACCCTGTTTAGGAAGTGACACAAAATTTATACTGAGGAAAACTGGAAGAGTTTGCCTACAATTCATGAAAATGAGTCTGCACTTGGCCTGAAGGGAACCAGCAAAATTTGTAACAGCTGATGTATGTGTATGTGGGACTGAGAATGAATTTGTTTTAAATTTCTATAAATTATTATATGATTCAGAAGATGTTCCCCATGCGTCAAAGTCACCCCACTGTGATAATGGGACCATCAGAGTTCCCTTGCCTGTGACCCCTACTTGTTGACAGACAGGCAGCCTGGCCACAGGGCCTGGTCACTGCCCCCAGTGCCTTGGTGACTGAGGGGTCAGCAGTGACAAGGTCAAAGTCCCTTACATCCTCCTCATCCCCCTGTACCGCCACCCCCCCTCACCATTGATGTTCAGGAAGGGGAAGGTGTCCTGGATGGGAACATGGTGCTGTGACTGATCGAGCTCATCTTCCTCATCTTCTTCATCCACATCATTATCCTTTTCATCCCAAGGAGCAGACCCAGTGGACCCTATGGGAGAAACACAAACAAGCCAGCAAGTTAATCATTCAGGCTGCACTGTCATCCATGCTGCTGACCCACTGTACAAGCTAGGGACTGCCAGCATGGAGGCTCCTAGGGTTCAGTGTGCACCCTCAGTGCCCGAGGGCGTGTTAACCCCACTTCTAACTCCTCCTCCAGAGCCCTAATGTAAGCCCCCCCCCCACGAGCTATAAACCTTCCTCCCTTCTCCTAGAAATTTCTTAATTCCCACATTAGCATCGTTTTTAAGGAATCAAGGACACCAACAAGTCTACATATGTGGCTCTTAGTTGGTACTTGTTAAGCACTGGGTAAACAGGATGATCAGGTGGTACCTCTTAGCAAAAGTATCCTACAAATTAAATGATCACTCACTTATAGAGAGATCACACTTTATAAAGTTCTCTTTATAAAAAGAACTTAGTGGTTTTACATGTCATGTCAATTGAGTCTTATAAGAGCCTTTGAAGAAGGCAGGAAAGATGAGAGCCCAGATTTTACCACTGAAGAAACTGAAGCTCAACAGTCATATGACTTGATTCAGTGAATGTCCCACATGGAGTGAAGTGATAAAAGCTGGGTTCCGAATTCAAACATCCTAAGTTTTAATTCATCCTTCTTCAAAAATGCCTGGCCTCTCCTCTCCATGTTGAGTCCCAGGAGAAGCTTATTTTTACATAACTCTCTGTCCCCTCTACTTTCTAATGCTTTCAGCCATCAGACTAGTAGGTATTCCCCTAAGTAAGCAAGAAGATTTTGCTGAGTTTCCATCTTTTGTTCTTTGGGTCCTTCTTCAGGAAATGTTTTCTGGCTTTACCAGTCTTAAACTTTGTAAGCTGGTTGATTCTGAAGTTGATTCCTTAAGAGCCCAGCCCAGACATGGCATATGGTTCACTGTCTCCCCAGAGCTGGAACCTCACCTGGGTTGATGATGGAGCCCTGGGGCTGGGGGATGTCACACACTTGGTATATCTTCACTGGGTTCATGGGCACCTCCTTGGTGCCATCGTACATCAGGTTGAATTCTCTGCTCTTGTTGAGGGCACAGCGGAGCTGGGCCTTCCATTTAGCTGGGTCAGGGTCATCCACCCCTTCCTGGTACTTTCCTGTCTCCACAGCCCAGGCCTGAAAAAGAGGAAACTAGTGAGTACCTCCTACTGCCCAGAAACACCGCAAACTGTGTTCACCTTCTCTGGCACAGACACACATCCCCAGCCTGGCAACCCCACCATCCCAATCGCAAGTTACAGAGACGGTGGCAAGAAATACCAGCCTCAGGTCCAGGCAAGGTAAGGCCTGGGGAATTAAGGCATATGCAACAGGATATTTTGAAAGGAAGAGCTTTTTCTCCAGTGGTGGTGCCAGTACCACCTGTCGAGACTAAAATGGCTACAATGAAGAGTTGAAAATAAAGAAAAATCTGGAAAAATATACACCAAAATGCTAATGGTAACTTTGGATTGCAGGATTGCAGGTACTTTTTTTGGTTTATTTGTTTCTGACATGAATTACTTATGTGATAATTAGACAAAGGGAGAAGGTATATGACAGGAAGAGTTTGGCCTTGCTGTCCCCTCCCTGTCCAGTCTTCAATCTGATGCATAAATATTGCAGAAACCAAGTGCCTTTTGGAGAAGCAGCCTGTAGGAGGACAAGAAGCACACTCTGAGGGTTCAACTTGCCTCAGCTCGAGCCTGAGGGCCTCAAGTCCTAATAGGCCCACATCCCCTGCCTTTCCCTATTGCCTCAACCTCACACTTCATTGGAAACATTTTGCTGGAAATGCCAGTGCCCGGTGGCTTGGGCTAACCCACAGGGGCTCCTCCTCTCTGGTTTTCAGTTTCCAGGTCTAACAGGCATATATGTGTCTGCTCACAGGATTTTACTCTCCCCCACTGCTCACACATTCTCAGATCTTTTTTTTAGGAGTTTGACATATTCACTGATGCAGAAAAGAGGGATGTCGTTAGCAGAAAACTCAAGGTCAGGGGCACACACACCAGCTGGTTCAAGCTGGCAGGACATTCCACTTGTCCAGTCCCAACTCCCCGGTCTGCTCCTGTCCACAGGCTTCTTCAAGCTGAAATGGAATTTTCTGCCCCATCCTTTGAGATCTCTGATCACCCTCAGTGACTCCTGCAAGCCTCACAGTCATGAGGAAGTTTCTTCCAATAATAATACAAGTCCTCCTCCAGTTCAGACTCTATACCATCTTCTCAGACTCAGGCGCTCCTCCGTTTGTTTTGCGGAACACAGTCACGAGGCTTGACAATGTCTGCTGCCCCAGGCGGCTTCATAGGCACCATTCCAACCCCCTACAGGGGATTTCAACTTCCCTGGTCCCTGGTGTCTGAGAGGCACATTGTTGCGCCCAGCGGTCCCTGGCTGTTGCCTCCCACATCTCCCCTTCCATTTATTTGATCCTCCATGCCCACCCCGCTGGCCTGGGCTGTGCTGACCTTGGCACGAGTCTGCACATTTCTGTGGCTCCCTAAACCCCTTCCCCTCCACAGAGAACAGCTAGACTAAGCCAGAGCCACAGCTACAACCTTGCTGCTCACAGCACAGCCATGCCCCAGGGCCCACTCCAGTGGGGGGAGGACCCCAGCTGATACGGCAGATGGTGCTACCTACCATACGGCGATCATTGTGATTTATAAGCATTACTTGTTCAAACCCACTCTCAACCTTGCTCCTGAGATTCCAGTCACTGCACAGGTCCCCATTTCTCTTCCTAAAATGGAAATAATCTCTGCACCTTTATGGTAGTCTACGAGTCCCTTCCCATACATCATTTCACTCAGTTCTCACAACAGTCCTGGGAGGCAGGCAAGACTGGCTTCATTCCCGTTGTGCTGAAAGGGAAGCTAGAGCCCAAAGACATTACATACATGACTTGCTCACACATGCTATTGATGGTAGTAGAATTTGAAGCCAGGCCTGTGGCCTTCCAACTCCTGGGCAGAAGGGGCAGTATCATAGGCCTGGGTCCAAATCGTGACCACACCACTTATTGGATGTGTGCCTGGCCAAGTTACTGAGCACCTCTAAAACTCAGCTTCTCCATCGACACCATGAAGGTAAGCCCCCCCTTACAGAGCTGTCAAGAATTAAATGAGGTAATGGACTTAGGGTATGGAGCAGGCACCCATTCAAGGTTCCTGTCCCGCCTGCCCCGCTGCATACCCTGCTGAAAGCCTGTCAGAGCTTGGCACCTGTGAGTGCACCCTCGCTCTTCTCCTGACTTCCAAGGCCCCCCCTAGCATTCTGCAAATAAATAGACAAAGCAGCTTCCCACAGCTCTAAGCACACTAATTGCTTTTGTGAGTGGGGTTTTCAGGAAGCTACCAGCTACCACCAGACACTTCCAGCATGTCAAGTTTTCAGACCAAGGCCACAACAGGAGGCCAGCTGGGCCAGGGCAGCCCCATCCTGCTCACAATGCCAACTCCAGTAGTTGGTGCTGCTTTACGGATGTTTTCCTTATCACCTTTATATCCTTATTTATTTTTTAAATTAAAAGCACTCATTTGTTTTCTTTCTAAGTGCCATCAGCCAGTTTTCTCTGCACGTCTCATGTCTACACCTGACATAACTGAGGTGGGAGGGAAACATCTCTAGGCTGGCTCGCCTTTGAGGTGTGAACCCACCTTTCCTAACCCAGTCTCAGCAAGAACCTGGGACCTCAATCGTGAGAGACCCCGGTAGGGATTGGATTTTACTTCTGACTTCCAGCTTCTAGAGGGAAGAAAAGCATAAACTCATATCTCTGTATCTTGGGAGTGCAGGAACTAAATCTACTCATGAGATCGAAGGCTGACCAGCACAGAGAAGCTGGTCTGGAGCAGAAGCACCGGGTCTGGAGTTACAAACCATATGACTCTCCTGCCCACAGACAGCTTCCAACCTACTTCCACTTTAAGTCAAGCTTTGGTTTCACTTAAGTTTTGTAAAATGACATGTGATTAAACTTGTTTTCAGTTAAGTAAAACAACTCATATCAGAGCTATTTTTTATTTAACATATTTGTAGAATAAAAACCCCAAATTAAATTGCCTTTAATTTTTAAGCAGAGGCACAATAGTTTAATATCAAAAGAAAAACTTGCATAGAGTCCTCTACACCCATTCTACAGACTAGCCTGCTAGCCCTCAATAATTCTCTCCCGGTCTGAATAGCCATTCCCAGGCCTAGACACCTCTCTCTATAGCAGAAGCCTTTAGTGAATGAAGAGGAAGGGCCAACTGCTGACCTTTGGAAGCTTTTGGAACAACCCCACCAAAATAATCCCTTATAGCTTAGCCAGCCACATCTGGGACCCTTTGGGATGTGAGCTGAGTACCTTGACCAATGAGAAAGAATAAACAGCCTCAATTATAGATGTGCACCAACAAGAGAAATCACTATGCCCACTAAGTGTGGGCACCCCATCATAAACATGCTCTCTGTTGTGCCAGCACTTCGGCTCTAGTATGTTCCCTATGCCAACATAGAAAACAGAACAGAGGATGCAAAGGTCTAAGAGCACTGAAAGATGTTTTAGGTCAGATGGCAGAGGAAGTCCTTTACCTTGAAAATGGTATTCTCCTCTTCTTGTTGGGGGCTATGCCGGGTGGCATGTTTCCAGGGAATCTGGAAGCGTTTGGAGTCCCTATGCAACCAGATGAGCCCCGGGTACAGGCCACTATCCACCTGGGCCACCAGCCAGGGCTTCAGCCGAACCCTGCGGGGGTGGAGCGCCATGATCTGGGTGGGAAAAGGGGGAAGAAGTGGGGAGAGCAGGAGAATTAGGCCAGCCACTGGGAACTCTTCCCAGCCACTGTTCCCGTAGGATAGAGCTACAGTTTCATTAGATTACAGCAAAGAAACTAAATATGGCAATAAGCTGTGCCAGGTGGGGAAGAAAAGAAAAGAGGTTAAAAGGTTCTTTTGATTCTTATTCCCAAGCCATTTCTACTTCATGCGCGAGCCAAATCAGACTTATCATGTAAGTAGATCACATTTCTGCTATTTAAATCCTGAAGCAGAAAAATAAAAAGATGATGTCATCCCCGCAGGGACACAGTCCTTCCTGAAGTACCAGGACTTTGGACGAGAAGGAAACTGCTCTTTTCAATCTCATCTCAGGATAGGGAAGAAAAGAAGCTATGGAAACAGCAAGGATATGGACAAGAACTTGAAGCACACTCTCTTTTTAGACAAGTCAACTAAAGGTGAAGGGGACTATTTTAATAAGAAATGACACCATCGTGGTAAGACAGAAGTAGGTGGGTCTTAGTTCCAAAGCCCTCACTTACGTAGATGAACAGGCAGCGTATCCACAGGGATCTGAAGAGCTGGGCTTTGAGTCAGCTTTCCTTTCTTTGAGCCACCAAGTGATTCTGTACCAAGAAAAAGGGTTCTGAGCTGGTTATCTACAGGAAATCCAGTGTCTGGGAGAAGGCTTAGGAACACCAGAGGCAAAGGCTCGGAGCACCCAGCCATGCAACCGAGTCTGGTCAAGCACAAGCCCTAGAATTACCAAATCCCACAGTTCCTAGCCCTGTATTACTAGAAACAGGCAGAAGATAAGCCCTGTACTGCTAGGACAGCCTCCTCACCTGGGTCTGTTTATCCTGACTGGCTGCAGGAGCCAGCCTGGGTAAAGTCTGCAATTGATTCTCATAAAAATACAGAGGCACAGCAGATAACATTTGGCAGCAGCCAGCACTCACGGCAGGACACAAAGGCCTTCCCAGATCGGGTGCCTGAAGAAGAACCAGTCCCTGGAGAATTGTTTGCCTGGGATGTTGTGTTTAGATGTTTCTCAGTGTGTTCATTTTACTTTGTTTTTACTTAAGCTGAGACGGGGACTCCTGCAAAATAACATTGATTCGACAAATATTTGTTCGTCAGCTACCGTGTGTCAAACACTACAGTTAGTCACTGAACACTAAAATTCAATATTTTCATCAGACCCGCTGAAGAAATCCACATTGGAACAGGCCACAAATGGCCTGCAGAGTGAAGGGAGATAAATAAGTCACCTTCACACCCAGAAGGATCCTCACTTGGATGGAGGTTCGGAAACCAAACCTGGTGAGTCAGCCAAAGGCTCCCACTCTGAGAGGCTTCACTGAGGGGCTGGCCCCTAACACCACTTCTCTTCCCAGCCAGACGTCCAGCCAATAGGGAAAACCCAAACCCAGCTCAGCCTCTGGCACTTTAAGAGCAAGGCAGGACCTGCTCTCACCTGAGCCTTCTGACCCACTTACCAAGTCCTGCAACTGAAACCTTCCCCCAGGAGTACAGCTCACAGTGGGCAGGTGAATACTGTTGGCATGCAGTATTCAGATGCCCCCCACCCCCACATTCTTGGCCTTGCTTTAGGTGGTTGTAGGGCAGCAAGTCAAGCCATCAAAATCAGGAGAACTCTGACCTTATAAGGAGGAGGCACTGCATATTCTCCCAAGGACAAGTTATACCTTCTCCTCAGTCCTAGCCTACCAGAGGGGGATGGGGCAAGGGAAGGACAGGAAGAATTGGGAAATGGGAAGCAAACTGGTCAACTTAGTGAGGGGCTTTTGACACTTTCTATTTCAGTATTGGTAGGTCCTGTGTCTGGGCCTGCCAGACACCTGAAATCCACCTCCTGATGGATCGTGGACTTTGAAGAAAAGGGCTTATCCTGGTTTACCCACGGCTCATCAAGAAAAAAACTGAGGCAACCAAGCCAACACGAGGACCGGTATATAGTGATGGGGAAGGAGAAGCAGCCACCCAGAAAGATCAATGGTTAAGATCTAGAGCCCTGGGTTCTCGGTGTTCTCCCAAGATGGCACTACACATGAGCAACCCCACCTCAGTGTGCCCTCCTCCATGCACCACCTTGTACTGCTAACCCTCTCCACCTTCTGGAAGTCAACCAAGATCTCCCCCTCCTGCTATCCAGCCATCCAGTAACTAAGACTCTAAACACAGACAGGGGGAAAAACTGGAAGTAACCAAAAAAACAGAGGAGAATGGCTAATCACACATTCACAGATTACAACATTAAGCAGCCATTAGCAACAGAGTGTCTGAAGAGTTTTTATGGGATTTGGGGAAATGTTTACAATATGAAGTTAAGAGGGGGAAATGCAGGATATGATATTGACTGGATGGTAGTGTCTCCATCTTGTTACATAACATGCACTTGCATATACACATACACACAATAGAAAAAGAGAAAGAAATAATATACCAATGCGATGATATTTGTAGTGGTTACCAGGCAACAGGATTATGGGTAAATTTTACACTTGTCTATATACTTTTATATATGATTCACATTTTCCTACAATGACATGTTTCAATTTATAATTTCAAAAAAACTACAAGCAGTATTTTTTTTTTAACCACAGGAAGTTAAGACATGTCTTGACCCCTGGAAGGCATAAAAGATGATGGCCTTAAGCTGATGAGACCATGATAACAACAATCATTTGTATCTACATAGGCTTTACAGCTTTTACATTCACTTTTACTTAATGTGTCTGATTTCATCCTCATGATCTGCTAGAGGTATAATTATCATCCCCATTTTATAGTTGGATTAACTGAGGCACAGAATAGTTAAGTGCTTTATCTGGGGCTTGGACCCAACATTCCTGAGTCAGGATGTGCTGCAGCAAATCCTGCCACTGTACCCTGCCTTCCAAGTCCCTTCCTTCTTCCATACACTGAGAGTAAACCAAAAACATATAACAGAGCTCCAAGCAGAATGGAGTGCCAGTGACGTAGTTAGGGAGGATACTGCATGACACCCACCCTCAAACACACCTAAATCACAGTTCTCTCTTAAACACTCTCACCACCCAAAATTCCAATGTCCACAGAACAACCTCAGCCTAGGTGAACTCAGCCCTGCTATCCAGCTGCCATCACAGCTAAATTCAAGGCCTGTATCTCCAACAGGTCTTTAACTAGCAAAAGAACAAAGATGCTACCCACCCACTCCCCTCACACTGGGCATTGAGCAGGGACAGGACCCTTTTGACCTCCCCAAGGCACTAACCACCCCATTCCGGATAGCAGGTTCTCCATGACACCCCCACTGCCACCTGTCTAGGCCCTGCCCAGACTAATTTCCAGGGACATGGCGACCCCAAAGCCAAGATTCAGCTGTCAGTGATTTTGATCAGAGTGAAACACACCCCCCATTTCTTCTAGACAGACTTCAATGGTGGTCCTACTTTTCTTCTTCCTCCTGGAGAGAATTGAAGTGCCCTCTTCCAAGTTCCCCAGCCTTTCCTCCATTTAGTGCAGCCCAGCTTAGGGGTAAATTCTGGATCTCTAGCCATAATTTCCACACCCTTCCTCCCTGCTGGACTGAAGTTGGGGGCCAGTGAGAAGGCACTGCGGGACACTGGGTGCCATTACCATGCATTATACATACATCTAACACTAAATTCCTCTCCCAGGTCAGCATCAGCCTCATCAACCCCTATTTAAGCACCTTCCCCCTTTGCAGTCCCTGCCTTACACCTCTGATATCTACCAAAAGAGAAGGGCTAGGACAGGAATGACCCCTTTGCCTCAAGGCAGGCTTCCTGTGAAGAGTGGCACCCCGGGCCTCCTTTCCAGGCAGACCTGGAAGACTTTCCCCATTTCTCCACCCGCCCTCCATCCCCTTCAGGCAAAGAGAGCCTCACCCCCAGAGCAACCACACCCAGCACCACCCTCCCCAGCACCAAACTTGGTCACTTGGAAATCATGGGTGTCTCCCAGGCCCAGGGCTAGGGGCTTAACTGTGCTAAACAAACTCCAGGAGAGAAAACAAACTGGCTAAAGCTCGTGGCCGCCCCCTCTCCCAAAGTCCCCAAACAGCCACCTGGGCCAAGGGCAGCAGGCCTGGGAAATGCCCTCTTTGGGACACAGGGGAAGGCGGCAGCCCAGAGTGCTGGTTAAGACCAGAGGGGTGGAGGCGCCTTGCTCTATCCAATGAGAGGCGGGTAGGGGCCAAGAGCAGCACACTCCGGTTGGGTGGGGAGGGAAAGGGAGTCGACAGAAGTGTGGGTTCAGGAGCGGCCCCGCGCTCTAGGGCTAGGGCCGCCCAAAAGGTACTTGGAGCGGGACGACAGGCACCCAACCGCAAAGGGTATCCCCAAACGAACAGAGGTCCCCAAGCAAGCTTTCCTAACTCCGCAAACCCTGGCACGGACCCTCTTCAACAGCGAGCGTGTCCCTCCTCCCTCAAGCTAGTCTCCAGAAGTTGGCGTCCCCACCTTTCCTCAGACCGGCTACCAGAAGTGGACGTCCCTCCGAATCAAGTCCCGAGTCAAGATCACCCGTCACCAGCGCGTTCCTCAACTGTCTGGGCAAGCAACACCTGGCTCTGCGCAGATAGAGGCTGTGGGCTCGACTCCCCGTCCCGCACTGGCTCTACCTGTCCGGCCCAGGTGCGCAGTGCTCACGTCAGCGCCTCGCCCCAGGACGCTGTGACCCCCACCGCCGTCGGCCACGCCTCCAAGGCGTGGCCACGCCCTTCTACGTTCAGGATTGGCTGGTTGGGAGAAACCTGATACTCTGCGTTCCTGGGCGGCCCCGCCCCGCCCAGCCTTTTCCCCACTGCACCCCCTGCTTGTGAACCCGGCTGAGAAAATTCCTAGACTCAAACCTGGGCTTTTCGCCTCGGGGTCGGTGGTCTTGGGAACTGGAAGCGACAACTAGGAGGTCACATCTTAGTCGAAGGTGCCTCTCCTCCGTCTTGCCCCACAATCACCCTGCAGTATTGAAACAGTTAAACACAAATAAGGGTTTAGAGAGTCTGGTTGGCCCTACTTTCCGCTCGGCCTGGGTAAGTGGAATGGGATGGGGGGAAGACACCCAAGATACTTGGGCCCTTCTGGGGGACGCCCTGGAGCTTCCAGAGCAAGAATTCTGCCTTTACTCTGCTTCTTACCCGGGTGACCCTTAATAAGTTACTTAACTTCTCGGTTTCAGTTTCTTGATTTATTGAAAAAGAATAGTGTGCCTTTTCTAGTCACTATCCTGTAGTGATTAAAGCATGGCCTCTGGAGCCAACTATTGGGGTTCAAACCCCAACTCCATCAGTTACTACAGACTCGAGAAAGTTCCTTAAGCTCTCTGGGCCTGCAGAATGAAGCAAACATAGTACCCATCTCAAACGTGTCTTGTGGGAATTCAATAAATTACTTCATATAAAGTGCTTGGAACAGAATGTGGTGCTTAACAAGTGCTTTATAAAAACTTGCAATTGTTATCAGTGTAAGGATAAAAAGTACCATATAGACAGTGCCACACAGAATAAGATGACATCTCCCATTATTACCTGAAATTCAAAGCCTGTATGACCCCTAATAGGTGTTTAATAGTTTCTTCACCTTTCCCACTGCAGTGATCTGCAGTCCAGATAGAGTGTGTGCTTACAGTGTGTTGTGTACCAGTCCCTGAGACCCCAAGGCACTGAGTTGTCATGGGTAAGAAGGGACATAAATGGGATACTAGGTTTTGGAGTTTAAAGCAATGAATGAGAGACCATGAGGGACTGGTGTTGGGTTGAATTGTGGCCCCCCTAAATTAAGAGATAGAAGTCCTAGAACCCCCAGAATGTGACCTTATTTGGAGATAGAGTCTTTACAGAGGTAATCAAGTTAAAGTGAGCTCATTATGGTGGTCCCTAATCAAATATAACTGGTATCCTTATAAAAAAGGGAAATTGAACACAGAGATAGATGGTCATAGGAGGAAAGATGAGGCAAAGAGACACAGTAATGAGATGACCATCTATAAGCCAAGAGGAGGGACTGGAACAGATCTCAGAAGAAACCAACCTTAACAGGTATCTTGATTTTGGACTTCTAACCTCCAAAACTGTGAGACAATACATTTCTGTTAAGACACCCGTTGGTGGCTTTACTTTATTTCCATGGCCCTAACAGACTAATACGGGTAGGTTGGAGAGCTCCAGATTGGTAATAATGTGGACTTAATTCCAGTTCAGTTTAGGGACATAGCTAGCAAAGGCCTGGGAAGTCAGCAAGGCCCTGTGCCTGACTCAGCCTGTCTCAGCCACTGAATGTGGCTCCACTTCCCTTTATGTAGAGGAAGGGCTGTCTCATCAGCACAGTCAGCTCTGTCCTGGTGATAACTACTAGACAGGCAGATCTGGCCCAGGGCTGGGCTCCTCAGACCAAGAAAGCAGTCCAGGTGTGTCTGTGATGACTGGGTAAAGACCACCAGGAGACTGTCATTGAGGGGAGCCAAAAGCCCAATGGCATACACATGAGCCCACACACAGGCATGCACTTTTGCACTAGCAGAAATTCCCATAACTAAGGTAATTTCTTAAGGATCTTCTTTAGAAGACACATGTTTTAGAATAAGAAATTCAAGGAAGAGGGCTCTTCACATCCTCTAGTCTAGGAGTGATACTGGCTTAGAGATGTCTGACTCACACAGTATTTTACATCACATAAACACCCAGATTCTCAGCATCTCTTAAAGAGTCAAATGCTCTGGACAGCCTGGGCCAGCAGTTCCATCTGACAACAGCTGCCCATTTAGAGGGAGTCTACCTATTACAGTCTGGACAACCCCACCCTATTGGACTCACTCATTTACTTTAATTGCCTGACCCTGTAAGCATATGCATTTGCAGCCTCTAGTCCAAATTCTCCCTTTTTATAGGTAAAAAACCTGAGACCCAAGGAGGTCAAGTGATTGACCCAAGGTCACAGAGCAAATTGGCCACAAAGTCAAGACTAGAACCCAAGCACAGGGCTCTTTCCACTTGGACCCTGCTCAAGCACCCAAGCCAGAGTCTGTTCTGACTGGCACTGCACTGGTTGTTAAATATTAAAAAGAAACACCCATGTATGTAGGCACTGATACCATGGTGAACAAAACAAAGCCCCAAGTCTCATGTCACTCTACTGAAGAATCAATGGAAAGAGGACAAAGCTGGAGGAATAATAAGGTAGAGTGAATAAGGTAGAGATAAGGAGGAACTTTCTGGGTCTTCAAATGATGAAACCTGGCAATAGGCCACCCTGAAGTCATCTTTGCTTGAGACACACCTTATCTGGCGAATAAGAACATCTTGTTCTTCTATGGAGGAATCAGGTCTATGTTCTCAAAAGAGGCCTCTTGGGATTCAGACGTTCCACTGTGGCTTGGACCTTGAAGTTCCCATCACCTTGTCCTCCATCCCTCCCTGCTCAGGTGGGGCATTGCTGACTCACCTGTGAGTCTGAGTTTCAGGCAGTGGGATGTACGTTTCAGCACAGCGGCTCTTATTTAACAACTGCAGAGAATCGGGGAATTCCCCTCTCCTGCTCCCAGGCAGCTCTTATTTGGTGAAGAGGGGTCTTGTTCACCACCAGGAGGCTTTAGTCTCTGCACTATCAGACATACGAGAGTAAAGCCATGTGATCCAAATCCTGCTCTCCCCTTGGCAGAGCAGAGGGCATGGCAACTGGGGTTGCTCCCCATGGCTCGGAACAGTGGAAAGCTTAGTGTACCTGCAGTCGGTAATAGCCAGCAATCTCTGAGATGGAGCTACGTGTCAGTGGAGCTGCTGAAGAGGGAACTGGGACATCAGGCTGCCCAGTTCCCGTGCTGTGCTCTCTCGGAGGAACCCAGATCCCAACCAGCCTTCTGGAATGCATTCTGGAGCCCATTGAGTCTACCCCAAATCCTTTCTTTCTGTACACTGGTTCATCTCTGGCCCCATTCAATTGTTTCAAGGTACCCAGCCTACAGATGAACCTCACACATTGCCTAAACTACAGTCTAAATTATAATGCACATTGGTCTGTCCCTTAGCCTCCATAGATTGTACCCCAGAATGAGACCCAAATCCTAGAATCCTCAAGATTTCTGCAGAGGAAGCTGAATCAAAAATAAATTCATTAATGTATCTTACTTTCCAAACTAGGCAATGAAACAAAATTCTGTTCGAGACTTTAGGAGAATTCCCCACTTAAATGTTCAGAGCTATTCAATTCTCTTTTTTTATCCTTGAACCAGGCTGAGCACTAATAAGTGTTCTGGACGAAGCAACTTCCTCTATTCCAAACTTGGCTCTATGTTGGGGGAAGGAGGAGGAAGTGGAAAAACAAGGCCCAGTAAGTCACATGGAATTAAGCTGCTCCCCCGGAACCTTTCCCTCCATTCTTGCTCCATTCAGTGCCAATCTGAGAGTCCACTTCCATCTCCCCTGGCAAAGGAAGCCTCCATTGGCCCTGCAGAAAAAAGCACCAAATAAGAAACTACAACAAATACCATGAATGTGGGGGTTCATAGTCCTGATTTCAAATATGCTGTCCTGTTGGGACAGAGCAGTGTTCTGATTTTGACTTTCATAGTCAGCCTAAAAAACCCATCCTGTGGATACAAACACTCTGAAAATGGTCAAGTGCTATGTGGATGAGAGGCATCATCACCTCTGTTATCTGCGCTTTGTTTCCTCATGTAAATCATTCTCTTCAGGCTTCAGTCAAGTCCTTGAGGGCAGCAAGGCACAGAGCAGACAGGAACTCTTGTAAGCCAGGAGCTGCTGGCACAGGGCTAGGCTCAGGGTAAGTTACATGAACCCTGGACAATGTGTTGACTTAAGAACAATGAGTTACTTATCTGGGGATGCAGGATCTCTTAGAGGCAGTGTGGTAAGAAACTGGACTTCTGTTCAATAAGACTGATTGACCAAATGTGTTTTATCTCTTCCCCTTCCAAGATGATTCCAGTACAATGACAATGAAGGGCTTTTAAGAAAAGAAGGTATCAGTCCACCAGGGTAAGAGAGGACAGAGTACAAAAAGCAGGAGAGGGGAGATAAGAAGGGATGAGAGATTTCAACAAAAATACAAGGAGATGAAATATTATCTCAATCAAAATAAGGAGCAGAGAGGGCTGATGTTTTGGTCATAAAGCTTTCAGTGCTATTTGATTTTTAAGGCAGGTATCTATAATGTTTGAGAAAAATGTTATCATTACTTTTTTTTTAAAGAAAGAAGAAAGAATTGGGACACCTGGGGGTCTGACCTTTCCTTACCACTCCGAGTTTATCGTTGTTGCTGTCTGAGCCAGAGCCTTTTATCTGAAGGAACTGAGCAAATTCCACAATTACCTTCTAGTTCTAACAATTCCTAGTTATATGGTTAAATTCTAGAGGCAGCACTGATTCCTCAGGAAAATAACCTGTGTGCTTTGGAATTAGCCAGAACTCTGTCATCAGTTTCCCTTCTCTTGGTTCCTATTTGTGTGAGCTAGCTCGACTTCGGTTTACTCGTCTCATACATGAGGATACTGCCTATTTCACAGGATTGACAAGAGGATTACATGAAATGAGTAAAAACAATAAAAGGGCTCAACAAATGTTGTTTTTCTCCACTGCTGCACCCTCCCAACTTTATGCAAGGATCTGGTAGAATTCTGGGGCAGCATGCATTTTGCTTAATAAAAACCTCTAGAATTCAGAGGTGAGTTCCTCTGTATTTATTCTTAGGGCAGGGAGGATATAAAACACCTCATTTCTGTTGATTGGGTTAGGGGCAAGGTCTAAGTGTGGGTCTCAGAGGCCTAGTGAATAATTCCTTTGAGGAGATGTGGCTAACTAAAGGGCAGACAAGGGAGGGTATAAATGAGAGGTTCTGTGACCAAGTCACAGCCTCTCCACCCCTACATTGTGGGAACTTTCTCATAACATTGTCCACACACCCAGCTTCAACCTAGGTTAGCCTCCTAGCCAATAACTTGTGGTTCTGCAGAAATGCTAAAGATGATATCCACAGGGATTTTTTTTTTTTGGTATCATCAATCAACAGTTACATAAGGAACATTATGTTTACTAGATTCCCCCCATCACCAAGTTCCCCCACATACCCCATTGCAGTCACTGTCCATCAGCATATAATATGTTGTAGAATCACTACCAGTCCTCTCCATGCTGTACAGCCCTCCCTGTGCCCCCCCCACATTATACATGCTAATCGTAATGCCCCCTTTCTTTCCCCCCCTTATCCCTCCCTTCCCACCCATCCTCCCCAGTCCCTTTCCTAGTAACTCTGAGTCCATTCTTGGGTTCTGTGAGTCTGCTGCTGTTTTGCTCCTTCAGTTTTTCTTTGTTCTTATATTCCACATATGAGTGAAATCATTTGATATCCACAGGGATTTTGACTCCGTAGGGTGGCTCTAGTCTTACACACTAATTTCCACCCTGTGGTGTCCCCTCTCCACTAATATCTTGAGTTATACAGCATTCAAAAAGGTCATTTGATCTGGTCCCTGCCCCTAGACACCTTCAGTCCAGCACCACCTCAGTTCCCACATGCTGAACTCCAATTTGTCTGAGCTGAGGTCTAAAAGGTGGCTAAACGCCATGGAGGGTTAGCCCAATCAAGGAAGGAAAGGAAGATATACATAGAAATGTAGAAGTTCTGTGTTGATTTCATGTAACCCCTGGCCAGGGGAACCCTGGAGTTAAGATCAAAAAAGGTTCAGGTCTTTAATAGCGATACCCAGACCCAAACCCAAGGTCCCTCCTGGGACCATGCTTGAGACACTAGCTTCATTCCTTCAACATCACTCAGTAAATATCCATTGAAAGCCTCCAATATGCAGACAAGATCCCTGCCCTTGTGGAACTTACTGCCTCTATTCCAACCCAAGTCCTCTGTTTAAACTTTCATTTACATGTCCTTCTGCTATTGTGACCACCTCCTCTCCTGCAGCCTCCAGCCCTTCTCTATCTTACAGCCCTCTGTGAGCTCTGATTTAGTCACACTCTTGCTCAAAAACATTCTGTGATTTCCCAGTGTTTACTGAATCACGGAACATTATTCACTCATCCAACAAACGTTTTTTGTGTATCTCCTGTGAGCCAGGCTCTGTTCTAGGTGTTGGGGATACAGCAGTAAGCAAGACAGATAAAAACTTCTGCTCTTATGCTGTTTATATTCTAGTAGGGGGGACAGACAATAACCAAGATAAATAAGTAAAATAAGGAAAGCCCGTTAGTTGGTTAAGTTCTAAGAAGAACAATAAGGCTTCAGAGATTAGGAAGAGGACAGAAGTAAACCTTTCGGTAAACTAAACAGAGAGAAGACCACACTCAAGTAGATATCTAAGAAAGTGATGGAGGCAGCCTTGTGGACAGCGGAGGAAAGAAGATTCCAGGAAGAGGGGTTGGCAAGTGAAAAGGCCCTGAGGCCAGAGCTTTCTTGCCTGTTAAAGGCTGAACAGGGAGATCAGAATGAGGCCCAGCGGCTGAGGAGTGAGGGAAACCCATTGGGTATGAGCTTCTGAGAGATGTGGTGGCTTTAGCTTTTACTCTGAGAGACTAGAGAGCCACCAGGAACTCTTTGACAGATGAGTGACGTGGAGTGACTAGTTTTGCAGGATCACTCTTGCTGCTGCGTTTAAGAGAGAAGGGAGAAGAGGAAAAAGCAGGGAGACCAGCTGGAAGGCCCCTTTCTGGCCCAAGCCTACTTTTTCAGCCGTGTTTCTTTCCATTCCACTGTCACAGCCCCAGGAGGCTCTCCTTCCCTGAACACACTTTGCAGCTGCTGACTTAACCGTCCATCATGAAGTTGCCCCCACTTGGAATATTAATAATAATAACTGGAATACTAGCTGCCATTTATTAAGCATCAATAACTCCAAAGGTTTTCTTTAGTATTATCTAATTTCACTTGTAGACATTATTCCATTTCATGTTTATATTTTGTCCCCATTCATTGGGAAACCTGAAGCTTTTTACAAATTGTCACGAACTGAAAGCTCCCTGGGCCCAGCCATAAGATGTAGAACAGTTGATGCCCTTTGGTCTCAGATGGGCCATGTGCATCTTTGAGGGTTTCCAGACCATGTGACCCCCACAGCAGGTCTGCACAAACGGGGGCAGGATGTTTAAGGTGACCCTTAGAGGTTAATATCAATTTTCTGGTTAGAAAAATGCAAGCAAAAGACAGCTCAGGCAAAGAGAATAGCTTTGCAAAGGTCCAGAGGTACCACATAGGATGGTCAGGACACTGCAATTTGCTAGAGTGTAGTATTTGCAGGGATGAATTTGGCAGAAAACAGATCTGGAAGGCATTGAATGTCATATCAAATAGCCAGACTTCCTCTTCTTTACAGTGAGATAGCATTGAAAGGTTTTAAGTAAACCAACAAATAAACAAGTTACTGTTTAAGGTTGAGCAGGTAGGAGTGCCTGGGAAGGCTGAGGACTGTGGCGACCTGACAGCATATGTTTTTAAAAGCAGCAGCCACTGAGTTCTGGCTGGTGGTTGCCACACAGAAAGACAGGCCCAGTTTTGCTCCTGGGAAATCTAGGTTTTTAAGTAAAACCCTCCAACTTTTTACATGTTTGCAACAAAAATTTTTAAATTTTTAGTTACATGAGCCATATGAAACACCCCACAGGAGCTGCCACTTGGGGAATTCTGCCCTGGAGGGCAAATAAGCTCCAGAAGGAGAGGGACTCTGTATTGTTTCCACTGTGTTCTCAGCACTTGGCACAGGGCCTGGCACACAGTAGGTTTTCAGCACACATTTGTTCAATACATGTGTATGGGTTAATTATTAGCATTCCTATTTCACACCTGAGAAAACTGAGGCTCATAAAGGATCACATGGGAAGTGGCCCTACTCAAGTTCAAGTCCAAATTTACGAACTTTGGAATAGACAAAATGACAAGAGAGATGAAGCAAGAGTAGATACAGCTCTGCATCAGACCCTGGGGCTGTGCCCATGTTAACAGTGTCTGGTGTTCAGGCTCCACCTGGTTTTAAACCCCTGGGAAACTTCTGATCCCACTCTCTGGGATTATTTTTCCCCTCTTACTTTGTTCAGACCTCCGACTCAGAAATGAGGTGGCCCACACACCACCTGTCCCTCCGCAGCACAATGACATCTGTATAATGATGAGCTGCTAGCGGTAGCAGTTTCTCCTGGGCCTTTCAAATCCAAAGAAGGACCCACCAGGCCTTCACTGGCTGGGCACCTGGCAGACGAAATCCCTGGGTAGCCAGGTGGCGTCAAAGCATTATTGGCTTTAGTTCACTATTTACAAAACATGAGCAGCAGACCTAGGCATGGCTGCTGCATAGATAGAAATGCAAGGAGGTGGGAAAATAGCAGAGCCAGTGAAGGGTGATTTGGGGAAATAAAATACCAATGTTTGAGGCTTCTAAAATATGAGTCAGCATTTCTACTAAGATTTACTCGGTTAACATAAAATCAATCCTTCTTTCCTTCCTCCCTCTCTGTAATCAGATAGTAGGTTAGTCAGTCCATAAACATTTATTGTTCAGTGTTCAACATACTTCTATAACTGGCAACTAATGATTTGAATGATGCCCTTGCACTGAGGGTGTCACACTATGTTCATATACTTTTAATTTATTAAGAAAGGATAAGGAGGGAAAGAAACACAACATGTTCTACTAACTATTGCAATTCACTGGGGAAAGCCGTTCCCCAGTACAGTTTTGAGAGTAGTTTACTGATGTTAGCTTTTCTGGAATCTTTCTAGAAACTTGCACTTTGAAGAAATCATTGTGGCTCAGTGCCCTGCCTCATGGGATCCCCAGCACAGCGCTGCTGGCCAGCCAGCCACTTTGGCTTTACTTTTAGATCCATTAAGGGATTTTTCTTTTGTTTGATTTTTCAGTCTTATCCAAGGTTACTCAGCTAGTGAACGTGAGTAGGAAGCTACCCGGCCCCACCTGTCTGATGCGGTGCCCTTTCCATTAGGTCATGAAGGGAAGCCCATGCTTTGGAATGTTAATCTTGCCCACAGGCCTGAAGTAATGTCCCAAGATGTGAATGCTGCAGTGACCATCTGTCTGTCCTGGAGGCGTGAAGAAGGCACCATGCTCTGTCCTTGACCCTGACTGACTGAGCCCAGGGCCTGGCTCTGGAAGTTTAGGGGGCCTGGGAACCTCTCTAAGTTCATCAATGTCTGGAGGCCCCGAGAGTTTCGCTCTGGTGCAGATCAGGCATCACCACCTCCCAGTTACTATTCTGAGCTGCGGCAAGTGCGAGCTTGTCTCCCCTTCCCACCCTGCCCAGGAAACCAGCAGCATTTCTAGTTCAGGCCCAGACCCGTCCCGGCGGCCTGGATTCCACTGCCTAGGCAGGAAGCTCATCTCAGCCCAGTGACCGTCTCTCTGGTCTGTGTCACAGAGGAATTTGTATTCCTGCAGATCGGGGCAGTGGGGGTGGGTAGCTGCACGTTTCTCCCTCCGGCTACAGAGTGGTGGGGTGGGGATCAGGGTGCAGAGAAGGAAGGACGGCAGGGGAGAGGCGAAGCTTTAGGCATTCCATTCCTGAGCTGTTTTTCCCCAAATCCAAAGCAAATAAAGGAGTTGGGAAGGCTGGACTGTCTGCCCAGAGGCCCAGCCCTGAGTTCTGGCCCCCAGAGAGCTGAAAAGAGCACTTTCTGGCATTCCCACATGAGGGTGGGAAAGAGGCTGTGTCTGGGCAAGTCTGGAAAGTGCCTGTTCCCTGTGGCCCTGGGGGAACACGCCCCAACTTACTGACCTGTCAGGGAAGCATTTATGGGATAGGAAGCCCAGCCTTTGTGTATGAGCTGCATGTGTGTGTAAGTGTGTGTGTGTGTGTGTGTGTGTGTGTAAGCAAAGAATTGCTTATTGCATTCATGTGTTTATTGTTTATCTGAAATTCAGATTTCACTGGGTGTCCTCTATGTATCTGGCAACCCCAATACATGGGGTCAGGGAGAACTGGCTGGAGGCTCACACTCCAGCCCCCTGCCTCTCAATTTCAGTGGAGTGCAAGCCAGTTTCTGGATTCATATTCCTGCCTTGACCTGCTCCCCACCCTGAAGCGAGACCACACCGTGGGCTGTGGGATGCCACAGCCCACGCGGCTTGGGTCTCCCCGCCTTCAGTTCTCAAACTCCAGGCTTTCATGTCAAGCCTTAATGCTCCATCTTGGAGCCCCTTTGAAGATGAAAAGCTCTTCTGAGAAGTGAAGTGCTCTGTTGTTGTAATTAACGTAATTAAGAGCAATTTTTCTCATAGCCCTGTAGAAAACCAGGGGACTCTGCTTCTTGTAAGAAGTACCCACCTCACTCCCCCAGGAGATAACCAGCCTCTTCTAATCCAACACCAGGCAGATGTCCCAGCTGAGGATCAGATTCCTATAGTAAAAGAAATTCAGTCCTTTTAGTTAAAGGCTCAAGTACAGGGACAACTTTGAAGAATGATTGTTCTGCAAGTAACATACTCTACTTAGGAAATAAACCTTAACTATTTTTTACAAGAGATAAGACTAGTGTTTTCTTCATTTTTAAATCTGAAATACATGACTCTCTGACTTTCTTTTAATGATTTTTGGAGGTCTTTTGTTTTCTGAAGAGCAAACACTAATTTCAGGGTGTATTTCTGTGTGGTTGAATAACTTTCCTCCTCAGATCCCAGCTGATAATGCTCAACCCTTACCTGTGTTGATCTCGTCTGCCTTCCCACTAGGACCTGTCTTGTCCCCAGTACTTTGACCATTATCTACCCCAGCCATGACGGGACTGAAGAATAATAGTTACTTTAGGATTGGAGGCCACAATAAAAAAAAACCCTGTTTTTTACCTCTGTAGATGGTTCTTCACCATGATAAGGCACCCCGCTCTCCAGCCACAGTAGCCACCCTCAACTGGGACATGTCTGTGTCTACTTTCCAGGAGTGAAAACACCCGGTAAAGGGTAAATCCTGAAGCTACCGTTTCAACTCCAGCTCAGGACCAGACAGAAGGGCTGCCAGCTGCTGCCATCTCTCTTCTCAACCCAAGTGTCCTGACCACTAGGAACAACCTCTTCCTTGTTTCTGAGAATCAGGCTGGTGTCATGCAGAATGGTCAAGCAGGAGGACAGGTAAGCATTTCCCTGTGAAGGGAGCTGGTCACGCAATGCTAACTACGGCAGTGACAGGTCATGCCCAGAGGCCCTGTACAGAGTCTGTTGTCTTAATTGCTCCTAGGAGTGCATGCTTCTCTTTACCCCAAGGAGGTGATCAACTCTTCCACAGGAAGAGCTACAGTGTTTCACCCCCTAAAGGTCTAGCACAGAGGAGATGCTCAACATTACTCATCGGGCTGTGCCAATTTAACCTGTTTGCAATGCACCAAACTGTCTGTCTCCCTCTGGATTCCCAGGGCGCTCAGCGGACAGTGTAGGGGTTCCTGGCATACCTACACTGTGATTTCTATCTGGCCTGTTGTGTGACTCAGGAGTTACAGAAATATCCTACGTGGTGACTGTTGGCAGTGCAAGGCCTCTGCCCCAACGTTAGACTGTAGGCTCTGATGATGCAAATTAGCAACAGGTTATAAAATCTCCATCACCCCAAATTTGTCTTTAATATCTCTTTATTTGCCCCACCTTAGATTTTCCTCAGCAATCACAAGAAAGAAGAGAGTTGCACCTCAGAAGAGTGCGCCTCAGGGCCGGTCCTTACAGTGCGCGCCTCTCCCCATAATACACTCACACACAACACACACGCTCACCGGGTGCGGCAGGGCCAACCCCTGCCCGTCCTTCCTGTGTCATTCAATTTAATCAAATAGGAACTTGCACTTAGACAGCAAATAATGCTCAACAACAATAACGGCCCATACTGAGCATTATTGGCCTAGTTTCTTTGAGTTTCAAAGTTACCAGAACAAGTCAGATGAAACAGGGGGGGCTTGACACAGGCTCAGTGACAGCCGGTTGTGATGAGGCCATTGACGTGACTTTCACTGCAGGGTAGAGGAGAACCTGGGCTGGCGGCCTAGGGCCTGGAGCCCATCACTCCCAAATTCCTGGCTCTGGGAACAGCATGAGATGGATGCTGGAGCCTCCTTCCAGCCTATCCAGCTTGACACCATGGGGGTGCCTGGGGAAATGGCATGTACTTGCCAACTGAAGAACTGACCCTAAAGAGCTATATCACTGGGAGCCGGTTCTGGCGTGGCACACCTGAGGCTGAGTAAAATTGGGGAGAATCAGGGGAAGGGAGGGAAGCGCAGGGGAGAATGTCTGCTATTACTCCCGTGGAGCAGAGCCAGGCTTCAGCCATGATGAGTGTAACCAGCACTGAGCCTGTAGAATGGGTGGGCATCTCTGAGAGACTTGGCCATGAAAGGAAAGGAGCGACACACAGCAGCAATTCACCGGAGAATTCCGCTTTATTAGGGAAAGGTGCTGGGTTATATAGGAAGGGGCATGGGGTGACTGTGGTGTCACTTCTACGGGGCTGGTGGCTATTGGCTAGGTGCTGGGATTAGGGGGGCGAGGGGTGATTGGGCTTCAGGTGGCGCCGGCGGGAACCGAGGACCCAGAAAAGAAGCAGGAAGTTCGCCATCTTATGGGTGGGAGCCCTTCAGGCCAAACCAGGAGAAGACAGGACTGCCTGCTCACCAACACGTGTAGAAGCTTGGCGTCTCAGCCCACTTGGGCTGCTATAACAGAGAGCGTACCATAAAGTGGGTGGCTTATGAACAACAGGAATTTATTTCTTAGAGTTCTAGAAGCAGGGAAATCCAAGATGAAGGTGCTGACAGATCCTTCTGACAGAGTTTGGTGGGAATTCACCTCCTCTCTGCTTAGAAGGCTGTCTTTTTTCTCTGTCCTCAGGGGGTGGAAGGGGTCACGGAGCTCTTTGTACTCCTTTTCACAAGGGCACTGATTTATTTCATGAGGGCTCCACCCTCATGGCCTAATCACCTCCCAGAGGTCCCACCTCCTGATACCATCACATGGGAGGTTAGAATTTCAACACGTGAATTCTGGGGATACACAAACACTCATTGCATGGCACTCGGCATTACTGGGATTCCTATAGTTAAAGAAATTCAGTCCTTTTAGTTAAAGGCTCAAGTACAGGGACAACTTTGAAGAATGATTGTTCTTCAAGTAATATACTCTACTTAGGAAATAAACCTTAAATATTTTTTGCAAGAGATAAGACTAGTGTTTTCTTCATTTTTAAATCAGAAATACACGACTCTCTGACTTTCTTTTAATGATTTTTGGAGGCCTTTTGTTTTCTGAAGAGCAAACACTAATTCCAAGGTATATTGCTGTGTAGTTGAAAAACTGTCCTCCTTAGATCCCAGCTGATAATGCTCAACCCTTACCCGTGTTGATCCCCAGTACATTGACCATCATCCACCCCAGCCATGACGGGACTGAAGAATAATAGTTACTTTAGGATTGAAGGACACAATAATCCAAACATTCACCTGCTCCAACCCCCCTAGTGTGTCTTCAGGCAGAGCTGGAGGGAGCTATAAATTTGCAGAATAATGGTAGTACTTCATGTGCTCAACACAGAGTTACAAACAGCTTTGCATTCTGTCCTTCTGGGATTTTCAGTGCAAGAATTCATAATAAACTCATGAAAGGACAATTTTTCATGACAAAATTTATTTCTCAGGTGTTTAGTTCTAACCAAAATGAATGCATAGAGAAGAAAGCAAAGAAAAATTAAGAGCACAAGAAAATGCTAGAAAATCTTGTTCATGAGAACTGGGTGGTTGTTAAAGATGAGACAGGCTGATGTTATTGAAGCTTCATTATTTGAAGAAGGAAAACTTTCCCTCCAACTGGAAGGTAAATCATTGCCCAAGGAAAAAGATTAAAATCATTGAAGCCTACCCCGTCAGATGTAACGGGCTCAGTAGTTAAGCCTACTACATGAGGGCTACACTGGGAGTGATTTGGCAACAGTCAAAAGTGAGAGGATATCTCAGAGGTTGCTGTTGATTTGGACTGTTCTAGACAATTCTAGACTCAATTTCATCCAAGATGGTAGTCCTTAACTTTTTTAAAAAGTAGGACCACCATCTATCTGTACCCCAAGAATTTTTTTCCCACTTCTTTTCTCCAAAAGAAAAGAACTCTCATAAATTGTCACATGATTGGCATTGCTCAAAAAGAGTCCTGTTTTTCTTGAGCAAGATGGCATGTAAACAGCAAATGAGAAAAAAATGCATCACATTCAAGTCAGGCCATCACAGGCTGGATTAATCACTCCTCCTGTTCTCAGTGGGTGGCTCATACTTTCATTAAAGAATTTGTCATATTGTGATGTCATGGAGAATCATTGGCTTCTAGGACTTCTCCCTCCTTCTGAACTGTGAGCTCGCTGTGGTCAGGGCCTCTGTGTTATTCTTTGGCAAAAATTCCCTTGACGTTCAATATATGCTCAGGGTGTGTGGTGTGCAATCAATGATTACTCCACAAACAAACACCCTCCAACTCCTATATTGGATCCAACGGAGTATAAGAAGTGTAAACTCATTTAATACTTAACCTGTGACTGAATCCAGATCCGAAGTCCAGTGCCCCCAGTCTTAGCCCCTGGGTAAACCTGCCATCCTGAGAAGGATCAGTTAGTAAACAGAAGGCAATATCAGCTTAACTGCTCCCCCAGTGGCTGCTTCTTCTCAATCCCCTTGCTGGTTCTTCCTCATTCCCCCCAGCCTCTTAAAATTGCAGAGCCCCAGGGCTCAGTTCCCAGGCCTCTTCTCTTTATTTACACTAGGTGATGTCATTCAATCTCACTCGCGTGCTGACCACTCCCAGATGTGCATGGCCTCCCGGAATCCTGGATCCCTCCCCTGAACACCAGATGTGCAGGTGTATCTGACTGCCTCTTGCAACTGTTCATTTGGATATCAAATAAAAGTCTCAAGCACGTGTGACTCAAATGATTTTGACATTTGTTGGGCAGATGGATGCAGGGTCTCTGAAGCCACAAGGACAAAGGGAGAACAGAAGTTAACAGCTGTAGGGAGCAAGACCCTTAGGTTGGCCCATGTGATCCCCTCCTGTTGTAACCATGCCCCTTACAGGCACTAATGGATGGTGTGAGTTCCATAAACTGAATTCACTACACTCTCTACTTAGGTTGATTCTATCAGGAGACACTTGAGATACTAGTTTCAAGAAATGTTGAAAAGTGGGAGAGAGCGTTTTGTAAAAATATGAAAAATGATTCCAAAGTCTTGGTGGGCAGCATCAATAGCAAAGTAGCTCAGGGGAGGCATCAGAAAGGAAAATTTAATGGCCTTGTCACCCATACCACACATCACTGTGATTTCTCTAAAATCCAAATCTGACCACAAAACCCCGTTTGAAATCCTTTGGTGGTTCCTCACCTCCTATGGGACTGGGCCTAAACTCCCCAGCAAGGCATAGAAGGCCTTTCGTGGACGGATGCCTCACCCACCTGCCTCCCCAACCTCTCCTCTCCCACCGGCCCACCTCAGCCACACAGTTCACTTGCCAGTTCTCTAAACACATCTTTACACCTTTGCACATGCTATTCTCTCTCCCTGGAATGTTCTTTCCCTACTTGTTCACTCAGGAAACCCTGATTCTGTACATCCTCTCAGCACAGCTCCCCATGACACCACCACCACCCCACCCCACCGAGCCCCCTGGCCACAGCAGATTGAGTTTCTTCATCCTCTGGTGTCCTAGTTCCCTTTGTACATCCTAATGAGCTTTTAGCTCATGACAATGTAATTATTGGTTAATTGCTTTGTCTTCCCAACTAGACTATGAGATCTTAAAGGGAAAAGTCTTGAGGTTGGAGCTTTTTAAATCCCTGATGCCGAGTGGCATTCCTGGACGACAGTAAATATTTAGTAAATGTTTGATAAACGAATATATGCACGCTGAGCCTTGCCAGAAAATATGAAAAACAGAGTGTGATTATACTAATATTCCTCTAGAGGGTGGGATGTAAGACTTATTGCCTCTACCATGGTATTTCAGGCTCATTCACAATCAGATTAATATAATCTCATAAAATATCTCAGTTTCAGGGTAGACCTGATGTAAATCAATCTCAAGTATACCTGAGGAAATTATTAAAGGTCATATATACCAAGATCTGGGTTTGACAATGGGCATGTTTATGGTTTCGGATGATTAGAAATGGTAGGAACTATATATAGTAATACTTTACACGTCTATGTTATATAGAGTGTATTTAAGCACATCACAGAGTTTTTCTTTTCTCAGACAGAACCTCATTTTCTAAAATATGCTCCACCTAGAAAGCTTATTGCTCCATACACAGTAAATGCTGTGGAATCCGATGACTACACAGCTTTCCAACTTCCTGTTGTCCCATATTCCTCATATCCTGTGTTGAACACACACACACACACACACACACACACACACAAGCTGTTCATGAACTCAGCTGAAACAACTCACACAGCATGAGATCCAGAATCCAGATCAATTTTGAGTTCCATACTAATGTTCATTGAATGTGACCAATTGACAAATGATGCTCAACAGCCACAGATGCCCACCCCACCCCCTCCCCTGACTCCAAAACACAGGTCCTCATTGTTTTCTTCACATCCAGCATTTACCAGGTCAGCATTTGTCACAGTGTATTGAAGTCACCTGCATCCTTATCCATCCCTAGACAAGAATGTGAACTCCTTGAAGAGGCTGGCAAGGATTTTAGTTTTTCTGTCAGCCTCAGCTGCTAGCATAGCACCTGGCACCCAGTGTTTGGTAAATTTTTTTTTGAATGAATAAATAAGCTCATTTCATTACAAGGGAATTGAGAGAGTAATTTCCACCAGCACTTTCAGGGAAAGGCTGAGTTGTCTGACACGTGTAGATGCATGTGGTGGAAGAGCTGGTCTTATGTGTTGGAAACTGATTTAAGGCCTCTAGGAGGAGACAGATGTGTGGGTGTGCACACACACCTTCTCCAGAATCTTCCCAAATTAGTAGCTGAGGTGTTTGAACTTTCATCATTAGAGTGTCATACCTTTGGATTACGTATGTTCCCCCATCAACATAATCTTGAACCCATGTGCCCTTACTATCACATTAGCTATCACGTAAGTTTCAAAACTCAATCCCCAGTATCCAATCGTATTCTCAAATTGTGTTCCTCATGCCTCTGCTGAGAATCTCAGATAGATCCATGATTCCTTTCTGCAGTATGCATAGAAAGAAATCTTATTATTTTTTAAAATATGTAACTGTATATCAAATAAGCTCTTTCAAACCATATACACAGTAATATTTGCAAGGGATTAAAATATATCAGTTTGTATAACTATATGACTTCATAATACTGCTAAACATAAAAACAAAACAGATTAGTCACCATTAGAATATCTAGTGAATTGACTCCTTGTGTTGAAAATTAGTAAACTGAAGGGTCAGAATCAAGCATTTGTTTTGCCTTTCCTCTATAACCGTACCACTGAGTAACCGAAATTTAGATAAGGGAGAAATTTATCTTCATAGAAATAGTCCAGCGAGTAAGTGAAGAAGAAATGATAGACTATCACCCCTATGACAGAATTAAAATGCAACTTCTAATGAATTAATGAATTTAGACATTGAGCACCAACGGAAGGCCACTGGACATAACGAGCCTCCTATGGAAGTATACAATACTAATGAAGTCTGATCACAGTTCTAGACCCAACATCCTATTCATAAGAAATACAGAGAACAGCAGAACACACTTAGTAATAAAGTGTGAAGAAAAAGAAGATGACACTTAATGACATAATCAGAAATTTGAACTACTGGACATATAATATTAAATAATTATTAGCACTTTTTAGGTGGAATAATGCCATTGTTTCTATGTTTAAAAAAAGAGCCCTTGTCTTTTAGAAATGCATACTAAAATATTGAGAGGTGAAATAATAAGATGTCTGAGATTTGCTTCAGAAATAATGCAGAGGGAGTCAGGGGCAGTGGGTGGGTGTATATATGACACAAGATGGCTTGAAGCTGAACAGTGAGTACATGGGAGTGCATTATACGTGCTTGTCAGCTTTTGTATATACTTTAATTTTCCAAAGAAAAAATACTTTCAATAACAAATTCAGTCAGTAACAACTTCCTGAATATTCTAGTATTGTTGTTTCCCTCTCCCACCCGTTGAAATCATTATCCTAGGGAGTCTCCTGGGAATTATTAATACCAGGGAAAAGTAATACTAATGCATTGACTTGTCTTTGCAAACTAATATCAAAGATTATTTCCTGGACTACCTTTACCCTGAAAATACTGAGTGCTGAAGGGTAAAGGTAAATGCAAACCGTGGAGGAGGGGAAAGAAAGACTGGACTGTGGGAAGAAGAAAGGGAAGAACAAATTTGGCCTTCATGACAGTTTTTTGCCGGGCATTCACTTAGTTGGCGCATATTATCTTCTTTGTGTGGGTTTTACTAAGAGAACTTCCACTGGAGGCCTGAAAATAATGTTTGAATTCCAGACTTTCAGGTTCATACTTCACAAAGGGTCCCCCTTTATGTTGTCAAAGGCTAAGGTAAGTATTCTCAGGAGAGGAGGGATTCCTTTTTCCATTGCTCACTGAGCCAATAGTGATTAGGTAGGGCTAGGGTTTTGCGTGAACCTGGGAACAATCTGGACCTGTCCTCAGGACTGCAAGGACGTGGAAACCAGGAGTAAAGAGTCAAGGGCGCAGAGTATGACTTTTTATAGAATGGTTCTGGAAGAACTCCAAGAAACAGTTTGTGTCTGGGGAGGGAAGCTGGGCACTTGGGATAGGATGGGAGGAAGAAAATAGTATGACTTCATCGTTAGAGCCAGTGTATACTGTGGTTAGTGCCTTAAAACATATGATGACATTTTGCAAACAGCCTTTTGTTAACATAAGTGACTGTACCCTTTATCCCGAAATTAGACAGAAGACAGATGTCTGTTTGTTTATGGTTCCTTGGCTGGCCAGCTGCTGGCACCACCCACTGTTTGCATATTTTCTTGATCCGCCTTCCCCTGCCCTCCTTACCCAGAATCTAGCTCGGAGTAGTAGGTGGCCACTAAAACAAACAAAAATAGGATTTTAGCAGTTCTAGACCAACGTCTGCAGGTGTGACACAGTAAAGCTCAAATTTTCCCACAGAAGCACCCCTAATAGCAGAGCCATTTTTTTGATGGCTTGTTTTATCTTAACTATTCAGGGCAATTCTGCAGCCTATGACTTAGCCCTTTGTTTTTATAGAACATGGTATTGTAAGTCATTAGGAAAAAAGTGTCCCTTTGTTTATCCCATGTTCTCAAGTAGTCCTGTGCACCCGTGCATGGCCCTGGAATACTGAGTCCAGTTTTGTTTGGGGCTTGTTCATCTTTGTTGAGGTTATTTTTTAAATACATTAAAATTCACCTATTTCAAATGTACAGGTTGACTGATTTTGGTAATTGTATACCAGGTATAACCACCACCACCACAAGACATAAAACAGTTATTCCACCTTAAAAAGCTTTTCCAGCCCCCTCTATCCAAGTTCAGTTTTGGAACACTTGACTGAATTCTACAACTTTCTCTAGTATCAACTCTCTGGATGATTTTAGGAAAGTCACTTTACCTCTCAGGATGTATGTTTGTTCTTGTAACACGAAGAATGCCTCGAGGAACAGGTTTGTTTCTGGGGGCTCTTCCAATACTTTCAGAAAACAGGGTTGGGTGAGGACTGGAATCAGCTTTGCTGTCTCCAATCTTGACACGGCACATGCATGTGGCAGATCCTAATGGATAAAAGCCTGTGGTCGCATCACATGACAGGTTTCCACCTCCTCTCTTGCCAGAGTGCCACGTTTTCTGAGCATTAGTTTCCTCATCTGCAATATCAGGCTCATTAATAAGACCTATTTCTGTACTGTTGTGAGGATGAAGTGAGACGTGCCCGCACCCTTCAGTGCGGATCGGTATTTTTGTTATGGTTTAACACAAAGCTGCTCTGCATTCAAACATCATCGCTGCTACACGTTTACGCAGGAGGATTCCCACCACTGAAACAGAAGCAGAAGCACCGTCCTAGGACTCAGAACGGGCCTGCGTGCATGTGCTTCCACGGAGCCTCGCTAGGGGGCGGAATCGGGTCCAGAAAGTTCTGACGTCTGTCTTACGAGCGCGGCGTAAAGCGGATCCACTTTACGGCAATCTGCTTCCGCCGTAAAGCGCGTCGGCCAGCCCGCGTTTGACAGGGTAACTTCCCGGTGGAAACCAGGCTCCCGAAGGTAGACGAACCCCACGTTTTCGCCATGGGCAAACGCGGGAGCCGGAGCCAGAGCCAGCTGCTCAGCGCCCTGACTAAGAAGCAAAAGAAGCACCTTCGGGATTTCGGCGAGGAGCACCCCTTCTATGACAGGCACGGAGGGGCACGGCCGGGCGGGCGCTGCCTGCGTCTTCCCCAGCGGGAGCCCGCGTTTCCCGGGGTCGGGCCGCCGGTCTCCCCGGGGATAGGGCCGGCGCTGCTCCGCCGGTTCCCGGGCCTCGCTGGCGGCTCCCATGCTGCGTGTGGGGCCCGGCGGGGGCTCGGCCGCGGAGGATTCTGGGGGCATCCCGCCCAAGCGGGGTTCTCCGCGGCTCTTCTACCTTTTGGGGAGCCCGTTACTTTATGCTAGACCACACGCCCCCTTCTGCGGGCTGGTGTTTGTATGGCCACAGGTTTTCCAAGACTGGTTTTGTTTTTTGTGTTTTTAAAGCATTACTTGGGACTTTCGACGTCACTGATCTGTCCACTTACAGTGAGGAAAGTGATGTATCGGTCGTTGTGGGTTTCCCTTGTTAGTGTCCAGACTTTAAGTTATGATCTTAATGCTCATCCCACCACTTTGGGCCGCTTTATCAGCAGTTAGAGGGACAATCTAATAAAGGTGAACCCCGAGGTCTTTTATTTGCCAGGTTTGTTCATCTTTTGGATGAGAGCCAATTACTGTGTGACTCTAGTTTTGTCCCATGGCTCATTAAACGTTTCATTTGTCCATTATTCTCTGTCATATTCCTACATTCCCTGTCCAAGTGCATATGTACTTTTTCATGGCTATAGTTGCAATGTATTTATAATGGCATTTTTTCCTATTTCACTTAAAGTTGTATCAGACTTTTTAAAATTGCTACATACTAGTACTTAGAGTTTAACATTATTTTTTCTTCTCAGGGTTTCCAGAAAGGAAACAAAACCACAGATGTGTCAACTGGTAATGTTTTATACCTTCATTATGATAGTTTGTTCTACGTTGTTACTGTTAGGAGTATATATAATAATAAAGTTTGCTTACATTTCCACTCTAAGATTTTAAATGTAAGGTACTGTAGAATTGTTCAGCTTTGCATGCAGATGTCTGTTAAAATGTTACTGTGAAAACTAATACCATAACCAGAGTTTGACATGAGTTTGGCCTATTAGAACTAGTTAAGGACGCTTACCAGAGGGCCCTCATTGAGTACGAAGAGGGGGAATCTTGCCTGCTTAACATAAAAGGGGCTACAAATGGAGTGCAAAGTGAGCAAAGGTCCTCGCTCGTTACAGAAACTCAAACAACATTCTTTTGTTGTACTGTAATTTTTCTGTTACTCCTGTAAACATGCCGAATGTCTGACACGTAGATTAGACCTGTTTACAACCTGAAGTTCTATGTTTTCAGTTAGCTTTCTTCTCAAGTGGAACATTAACAGTTCAAAGAATATGAGGAACTTCTGGAATCATGGCTAGATTCACTGTTTCCAGTAAATTTGGTGCTGGGCTTGTTTGAATAGATAGGACTGCACCTTTGTAGAAAAGCTAATTTTTATTTAGGAAAGCCTGAACCTGTTAATGCTGTAGGCCTGATGATGACAAGACCAATATCATTTCTGTATTTAAATTCTCATTTTCCTTTTAGTCAGAGAGTTCAGATACTTCAAGTTCTGAAAGCGAAGGAGAGAGTGAACCGGAACGGGTTTCTGGGTACCACAGACTACTCGCCACGTTAAAGAATGTTTCCGAGGAAGAGGAAGAGGAGGAGGAGGAGGAGGAGAGTGTTGCAGATGAGGCCGAAGGGAGTGATGAAGATGATGGTAGTGGGGTTGGTGTGGAGGAAGAGACAGCCACAGAGTCTACTGCAGTGCAGGAGAGTAAGTGCCTTTGGTGTGGGTTCATCATCTTAGCCAGAACCACAGATTGCCCCGCAGGCACCGTGTCCGATAGGCATAATGCCCTGTACTTTGTGGGTTCACTGAAAGCACACGGGCCCTAAGCAGAGATGCTTAACCTTGTTGGGCTGGCTGATATCTTTGAGAAGTGGATGAAAACACAGGACCCTCTCACCAGAAAAATTGAGAAATAGCATTTTTGCATATGATTTCTAGGACCTCGGCTGTTCTAGTTAAATTTTCCCTGATTTAGAGGAAAGAGAACATAATTCTGTTTCTGTGATGGTCTCAATTGATTAAAGAGATTACTGTTCCTCCCTTAGAGAAACCAAGTTGAATGTAATAAAGACATTAACACATACAAAAATTTTTAAGTGGCAGATTTGTTTGAACAGCTAGATACAAGGAGTTGAAGAGAGGCCATGTGGTCACCTGCTGGCGGTTTAATGGAGGGAAGGCTTCAGGGAAATGTTGAGGTTGAAAGCTTAAAGGAACTCTACCTCACTCAGACATCCAGGTGACTTTTTCTTTAACTTTAAAATCAAGTTTATTGAGATATGATTTCCATACAATATAAAGTGTACCCTTAAGTATATAATTCAGTGAGTTTTGACTAATGTATATATCTATGTTATTACTAGCGAAATCATGGTACAGAATATTTCCAGTGCCTTTGAAAATTTCTTCTTATCCTTTCACCCCAGCCCCGCCAGTCAGGCGGCTACTGATCTGTTTTCTTTCACTATAGATTAGTTTTGCCTGATCTAGAAATTCATCTAAATGGAAGTACACGGTCTGTACCCCTTTGTGTCTGTCTTCCTTGACTCCTCATGTTTTTGTGATTCAACCATGCTGTGCATGTGTTAGTAATTATTGCTTTTAGTTGCTGGAGTAATACTCCCTTGTCAGTCTGTCTGGGTAGCACTTGATACCTCACTATCCTAACACCTATTTTCTCTACAGCTGTGTTTTTCTCTCTGGGGTATCGCACACCATTCATAGTATTCTAATTCATCAGTTTTACTGGGATAAAAGTTCCTCTACTCAGACTAGGGTGTTTTGTTTTCTATTTTTCTTTCCTGTTTTGGATTTTTAAACATGAAGTTTGTTTTCTTAATTAGAAAAGTAAAATGTATTTACTGTAAAAATTTACAAGGGTAGTATAGTTAACCACTCTCTCCACTACCTTGAGATGAATACCTTTCACATTTAATATACCTTCCAGATGACTTTTTTAGGGATAGATGTGTGAATAGGAATATATATATATGTGTTTGTGTGTTTGTGTATAATGGTCCCCCACACTCCTATAACTTACTTTTTTTCTTTAATAATATATCATGGACCTTCTCCCATGTGTGTAATTGTGGGTTCACATTAGCTTCTTAATTAGTTCTCCATTATAAATAATATGAGGTAATTTAATTAGCACCCCATTGATAGAAAATGAAATCATTTTTCCAGTTATTTCTTATAATAATTAGTTTTGCTTTGAACATCCTTATATGTACATTTTAGTGTACTTTTTAGTGATCATCTTTTATTTTTTATTTTTATTTTTATTTTTTTTAATAATTATTTTTTATTGAAGGGTAGTTGACACACAGTATTACATTACATGAGTTTCAAGTGTACAACACAGTGGTAGAACATTTATATACATAATTCTAGGTTCCAGCTATCACCCTACCAGGCTGTTACAATATCTTGACTATATTCCTTATGCTATACCTTACATCCCGGTTACTAATTTATTTTACCATTGGAAGTCTGTCCTTTTTTTTTTTTTTTTTGTGAGGGCATCTCTCATATTTATTGATCAAATGGTTGTTAACGACAATAAGATTCTGTATAGGGGAGTCAATGCTCAATGCACAATCATTATTCCACCCCAAGCCTAATTTTTGTCAGTCTCCAATCTTCTGAGGCATAACAAACAAGTTTTTACATGTAGAACAAATTCTTACATAATGAATAAGTTACATAGTGAACAGTACAAGGGCAGTCATCACAGAAACTTTCGGTTTTGCTCATGCATTATGAACTATAAACAGTCAGTTCAAATATGAATACTCATTTGGTTTTTATACTTGATTTATATGTGGATACCACATTTCTCTCTTTATTATTATTATTTTTAATAAAATGCTGAAGTGGTAGGTAGATACAAGATAAAGGTAGAAAACATAGTTTAGTGTTGTAAGAGAGCACATGTAGATGATCAGGTGTGTGCCTGTAGACTATGTGTTAATCCAAGCTAGACCAGGGCAATAAAACATCCACGTATGCAGAAGATTTCTCTCAGAACGGGGGGGTGAGGTTCTAAGCCTCACCTCTGTTGATCCCCAATTTCTCACCTGATGGCCCCCCTGCGACTGTGCCTGTCTTAGGTTGTTCCTCCCTTGAGGAATCTTACCCGTCTCTGGCTAACCAGTCATCTTCCGGGGCCATACAGGGAAATGTAAAGTTGGTAAGTGAGAGAGAAGCCTTATTGTTAGAAATGGTTAGCTTTTTATTTCTTTGCATATTTATGCCCTGTAGCTTCCATGCCCAGCATTTGTCTTGAGGTATCTTTACCACTTGGAAGAATTATGATACTTGGTAAATTTGATATGAGGCACGAATTCTATTTAAGGGTTGTAATTAGGAAGGAAGAAGAAAAGCTATAGAAGTAGCAGGCGGAAGAAAACATGGGAAGATTGATTATTTCTTTGACATATCTTCTTGTAGAGTAACTTCAGCATGTATAGGTTTTAAGCTACTACTTAAATTGCACACACACATTAACATAATAGGAGTATAGTTACATAACCAAAGCATATCTGTAATTACCAGCCATCTCCAGTGAAACCAAGAAAACCAGTTAGGCACCTTAGGCATTTGTGAAAACTTATCTATGATATGGTGGATATTGTCCAAATGAACTTGAACAGTCTGAGAGAAATCAGACAAATTAAAACAACCCATTCCTGGGGACTGTTCACATGCCATATGTTCTTTTAACAATAAATAGTTTGTAGTTGTAAGACTTTGGAGCGCTACAATTTGCACTTCTCCAAATTCTTGGTTGAGTTCCAACAGTATAGATCCAGTCAAATTTGTTGTTTTACTGTATGCACAGGCCAGCTTAGATATCTCCTTCCTCATTCCCATGGCAGGTCCAGGAACTGGTGGGATGAGTGCATCTACAGCTGTAGCAGTGCGTGGATCTTTGTTGGGGTTTTTTGATGATCATCTTCTGGCATGAGTCTTCCAGAGAGTGCAGATGTTGGAAGTTCTTTTTCATATCGTATCTTAGTTCATTTTCGGGGTAGCCCAATTAGGCTTTGATCCTCTGTATAAACACAAACAGACCCTTTGCCTACACTTTTATATGCCCTTTATACCCTTGTGTAGAACTCGTTGGAGGTTACCACACAGGAACTGCCCTTTTTTTTTTTTTTTTTTTTTTTTTTTGCTATCACTAATCTACACTTACATGACGAATATTATGTTTACTAGGCTCTCCCCTATACCAGGTCTCCCCTATAAACCCCTTTACAGTCACTGTCCATCAGCATAGCAAAATGTTGTAGAATCACTACTTGCCTTCTCTGTGTTGTACAGCCCTCCCTTTTCTCCTACCCCCCCATGCATGTTAATCTTAATAACCCCCTACTTCTCCCCCCCTTATCCCTCCCTACCCACCCATCCTCCCCAGTCCCTTTCCCTTTGGTACCTGTTAGTCCATTCTTGAGTTCTGTGATTCTGCTGCTGTTTTGTTCCTTCAGTTTTTCCTTTGTTCTTATATTCCACAGATAAGTGAAATCATTTGGTATTTCTCTTTCTCCGCTTGGCTTGTTTCACTGAGCATAATACCCTCCAGCTCCATCCATGTTGCTGCAAATGATTGGATTTGCCCTTTTCTTATAGCTGAGTAGTATTCCATTGTGTATATGTACCACATCTTCTTTATCCATTCATCTATTGATGGACATTTAGGTTGCTTCCAATTCTTGGCTATTGTAAATAGTGCTGCAATAAACATAGGGGTGCATCTGTCTTTCTCAAACTTGATTGCTGCATTCTTAGGGTAAATTCCTAGGAGTGCAATTCCTGGGTCAAATGGTAAGTCTGTTTTGAGCATTTTGATGTACCTCCATACTGCTTTCCACAATGGTTGAACTAACTTACATTCCCACCAGCAGTGTAGGAGGGTTCCCCTTTCTCCACAGCCTCGCCAACATTTGTTGTTGTTTGTCTTTTGGATGGCAGCCATCCTTACTGGTGTGAGGTGATACCTCATTGTAGTTTTAATTTGCATTTCTCTGATAATTAGCGATGTGGAGCATCTTTTCATGTGTCTGTTGGCCATCTGTATTTCTTTTTTGGAGAACTGTCTGTTCAGTTCCTCTGCCCATTTTTTAATTGGGTTATTTGTTTTTTGTTTGTTGAGGCGTGAGAGTTCCTTATATATTCTGGACGTCAAGCCTTTATCGGATGTGTCATTTTCAAATATATTCTCCCATACTGTAGGGATCCTTCTTGTTCTATTGATGGTGTCTTTTGCTGTACAGAAGCTTTTCAGCTTAATATAGTCCCACTTACTCATTTTTGCTGTTGTTTTCCTTGCCCGGGGAGATATGTTCAAGAAGAGGTCACTCATGTTTATGTCTAAGAGGTTTTCGCCTATGTTTTCTTCCAAGAGTTTAATGGTTTCATGGCTTACATTCAGGTCTTTGATCCATTTTGAGTTTACTTTTGTATATGGGGTTAGAAAATGGTCCAGTTTCATTCTCCTACATGTAGCTGTCCAGTTTTGCCAGCACCACCTGTTGAAGAGACTGTCATTTCGCCATTGTATGTCCATGGCTCCTTTATCAAATATTAATTGACCATATATGTCTGGGTTAATGTCTGGATTCTCTAGTCTGTTCCATTGGTCTGTGGCTCTGCTCTTGTGCCAGTACCAAATTGTCTTGATTACTATGGCTTTATAGTAGAGCTTGAAGTTGGGGAGTGAGATCCCCCCTACTTTATTCTTCTTTCTCAGGATTGCTTTGGCTATTCGGGGTCTTTGGTGTTTCCATATGAATTTTTGAATTATTTGTTCCAGTTCATTGAAGAATGTTGCTGGTAGTCTCATAGGGATTGCATCAAATCTGTATATTGCTTTGGGCAGGATGGCCATTTTAACGATATTAATTCTTCCTAGCCACGAGCATGGGATGAGTTTCCATCTGTTAGTGTCCCCTTTAATTTCTCTTAAGAGTGACTTGTAGTTTTCAGAGTATAAGTCTTTCACTTCTTTGGTTAGGTTTATTCCTAGGTATTTTATTTTTTTTGATGCAATTGTGAATGGAGTTGTTTTCCTGATTTCTCTCTCTGTTGGTTCATTGTTAGTATATAGGAAAGCCACAGATTTCTGTGTGTTGATTTTGTATCCTGCAACTTTGCTGTATTCCGATATCAGTTCTAGTAGTTTTGGGGTGGAGTCTTTAGGGTTTTTTATGTACAGTATCATGTCATCTGCAAATAGTGACAGTTTAACTTCTTCTTTACCAATCTGGATTCCTTGTATTTCTTTATTTTGTCTGATTTCCGTGGCTAGGACCTCCAGTACTATGTTAAATAACAGTGGAGAGAGTGGGCATCCCTGTCTAGTTCCCGATCTCAGAGGAAATGCTTTCAGCTTCTCGCTGTTCAATATAATGTTGGCTGTGGGTTTATCAAAGATGGCCTTTATTATGTTGAGGTACTTGCCCTCTATTCCCATTTTGCTGAGAGTTTTTAACATGAATGGATGTTGAACTTTGTCAAATGCTTTTTCAGCATCTATGGAGATGATCATGTGGTTTTTGTCTTTCTTTTTGTTGATGTGGTGGATGATGTTGATGGGCTTTCGAATGTTGTACCATCCTTGCATCCCTGGAATGAATCCCACTTGGTCATGGTGTATGATCCTTTTGATGTATTTTTGAATTCGGTTTGCTAATATTTTGTTGAGTATTTTTGCATCTACGTTCATCAGGGATATTGGTCTGTAGTTTTCTTTTTTGGTGGGGTCTTTGCCTGGTTTTGGTATTAGGGTGATGTTAGCTTCATCGAATGAGTTTGGGAGTATCCCCTCCTCCTCTATTTTTTGGAAAACTTTAAGGAGAATGGGTATTATGTCTTCCCTGTATGTCTGATAAAATTCTGAGGTAAATCCATCTGGCCCGGGGGTTTTGTTCTTTGGTAGTTTTTTGATTACCGCTTCAATTTCGTTGCTGGTAATTGGTCTGTTTAGATTTTCTGTTTCTTCCTGGGTCAATCTTGGAAGGTTATATTTTTCTAGGAAGTTGTCCATTTCTCCTAGGTTTCCCAGCTTGTTAGCATATAGGTTTTCATAGTAGTCTCCAATAATTCTTTGCATTTCCGTGGGGTCCGTCGTGATTTTTCCTTTCTCGTTTCTGATACTGTTGATTTGTGTTGACTCTCTTTTCTTCTTAATAAGTCTGGCTAGAGGCTTATCTATTTTGTTTATTTTCTCGAAGAACCAGCTCTTGGTTTCATTGATTTTTGCTATTGTTTTATTCTTCTCAATTTTATTTATTTCTTCTCTGATCTTTATTATGTCCCTCCTTCTGCTGACCTTAGGCCTCATCTGTTCTTCTTTTTCCAATTTCGATAATTGTGACATTAGACCATTCATTTGGGATTGCTCTTCCTTTTTTAAATATGCTTGGATTGCTATATACTTTCCTCTTAAGACTGCTTTTGCTGTGTCCCACAGAAGTTGGGGCTTAGTGTTGTTGTTGTCATTTGTTTCCATATATTGCTGGATCTCCATTTTGATTTGGTCATTGATCCATTGATTATTTAGGAGCGTGTTGTTAAGCCTCCATGTGTTCGTGAGCCTCTTTGCTTTCTTTGTACAGTTTATTTCTAGTTTTATGCCTTTGTGGTCTGAAAAGTTGGTTGGTAGGATTTCAATCTTTTGGAATTTTCTGAGGCTCTTTTTGTGGCCTAGTATGTGGTCTATTCTGGAGAATGTTCCATGTGCACTTGAGAAGAATGTATATCCCGCTGCTTTTGGATGTAGAGTTCTATAGATGTCTATTAGGTCCATCTGCTCTACTGTGTTGTTCAGTGCTTCCGTGTCCTTACTTATTTTCTGCCCAGTGGATCTATCCTTTGGGGTGAGTGGTGTGTTGAAGTCTCCTAGAATGAATGCATTGCAGTCTATATCCCCCTTTAGTTCTGTTAGTATTTGTTTCACATATGCTGGTGCTCCTGTGTTGGGTGCATATATATTTAGAATGGTTATATCCTCTTGTTTGACTGAGCCCTTTATCATTATGTAGTGTCCTTCTTTATCTCTTGTTACTTTCTTTGTTTTGAAGTCTATTTTGTCTGATATTAGTACTGCAACCCCTGCTTTCTTCTCACTGTTGTTTGCTTGAAATATGTTTTTCCATCCCTTGACTTTTAGTCTGTACATGTCTTTGGGTTTGAGGTGAGTTTCTTGTAAGCAGCATATAGATGGGTCTTGCTTTTTTATCCATTCTGTTACTCTGTGTCTTTTGATTGGTGCATTCAACCCATTAACATTTAGGGTGACTATTGAAAGATATGTACTTATTGCCATTGCAGGCTTTAAATTCGTGGTTACCAAAGGTTCAAGGTTAGCCTCTTTAGTATCTTACTGCCTAACTTAGCTCGCTTATTGAGCTGTTATATACACTGTCTGGAGATTCTTTTCTTCTCTCCCTTCTTGTTCCTCCTCCTCGATTCTTCATATGTTGGGTGTTTTGTGCTGTGCTCTTTCTAGGAGTGCTCCCATCTAGAGCAGTCCCTGTAAGATGTTCTGTAGAGGTGGTTTGTGGAAAGCAAATTCCCTCAGCTTTTGTTTGTCTGGGAATTGTTTAATCCCACCGTCATATTTGAATGATAGTCGTGCTGGATACAGTATCCTTGGTTCAAGGCCCTTCTGTTTCATTGTATTAAATATATCATGCCATTCTCTTCTGGCCTGTAGGGTTTCTGTTGAGAAATCTGACGTTAGCCTGATGGGTTTCCCTTTATAGGTGACCTTTTTCTCTCTAGCTGCCTTTAACACTCTTTCCTTGTCCTTGATCTTTGCCATTTTAATTATTATGTGTCTTGGTGTTGCCCTTCTTGGATCCTTTCTGTTGGGGGTTCTGTGTATTTCCGTGGTCTGTTTGATTACTTCCTCCCCCAGTTTTCAGCAATTATTTCTTCTAAGATACTTTCCATCTCTTTGCCTCTCTCTTCTTCTTCTGGGACCCCTATAATACGGATATTGCTCCTTTTGGATTGGTCACACAGTTCTCTTAATATTGTTTCATTCCTGGAGATCCTTTTGTCTCTCTCTATGTCAGCTTCTATGCGTTCCTGTTCTCTGGTTTCAATTCCATCAATGGCCTCTTGCATTCTATCCATTCTGCTTATAAACCCTTCCAGAGTTTGTTTCTTCTGCGATCTCCTTTCTGGCATCTGTGATCTCTTTCCGGACTTCATCCCATTTCTCTTGCGTATTTCTCTGCATCTCTGTCAGCATGTTTATGATTCTTATTTTGAATTCTTTGTCAGGGAGACTGGTTAGGTCTGTCTCCTTCTCTGGTGTTGTCTCTGTGATCTTTGTCTGCCTGTAGCTTTGCCTTTTCATGGTGATAGGAATAGTCTGCAGAACTGGGACGAGTGACGGCTGGAAGGACTTCCTTTCTTGTTGGTTTGTGGCCCTCCTCTCCTGGGAGAACAGCGGCCTCTAGTGGCTTGTGCTGCGCAGCTGCGCGCAGACAGGGTTTCTGCTTCCTGCCCGGCTGCTATGGAGTTAATCTCCGCTGTTGCTGTGGGCGTGGCCTGGCTCGGGCAGCTACTCCAAAATGGTGGAGTCGCGTTGGAGCAGGAGCTGCTGGGAGGCTATTTATCTCCGTAAGGGGCCTCCCTGCTCCCTGCAGCCCAGGGGTTAGGGTGCCCAGAGATCCCGGATTCCCTACCTCTGGATTAAGTGACCCGCCCTGCCCCTTTAAGACTTCCAAAAAGCACCCGCCAAAACAAAACAACGACCACAAAAAAAAAACAAGAAAAAAAATTTTTTTAATTAAAAAAAAAAAATTTTTTAATTAAAAAAAAAAAAAGGTGTTCGTTCGTTTTTCTTTATTCTCCGGTGCCAGCCTCAGGCCTCTGCTCACCGGTCTTTCTGCCCTGTTTCCCTAATATTGGGGTCCCTGTCCCTTTAAGACTTCCAAAAAGCGCTCGCCAAAACAAAGCAGCAAAAAAGCAAAAAAAAAAAAAAATGGTCGCGCGCTTTTCTTATGTCCTCCGACACCTGGCCTCCAGTGCCCGCTCACTGTTCTTGCTGCCCTGTTTTCCTAGTATCGAGCGCCCTGCACTCTGGCCCGGATGGCGGGGGCTGGGTGTTCGGCAGCCCTGGGCTACGTCTCCCTCCCGCTCTGCCTGCTCCTCTCCCGCCGGGAGCTGGGGGGAGGGGCGCTCGGCTCCCGCGGGGCCGGGGCTTGTATCTTACCCCCTTCGCGAGGCGCTGGGTTCTCTCAGGTGTGGATGTGGTCTGGATATTGTCCTGTGTCCTCTGGTCTTTATTCTAGGAAGGGTTGTCTTTGTTATATTTTCATAGATATATGCTGTTTTGGGAGGAGATTTCCGCTGCTCTACTCACGCCGCCATCTTCTGCCCCCGTGATCATCTTTTAGAATAAGTTCCTAGAGATAGAACTGGGTCAACAGTCAGGGATAACTTTGAAACTTAAGTCTTCAACTGAATTTGATTGAAAGTAAACAATGGCAGTGACCATCAGTGTTGATACAGGCCGAGGAATTAGATGTTATTTGTCAACAGAAGTATAATTATATTTACGAGTAACTAATTTCACAAAATGTTTCTCAAAATTGCAGGTATGGCCTTACCTGCTGACCTTGAGGAAAAAGATGGAGACAGGGCAGCTGGCACGTCACGGAAAGCCCCTGAGGAGTTTACAGATGCAAAACACGAGTCACTCTTTAGCCTGGAAACTAATTTTCTTGAAGAGGAAAGTGGAGGCAACTGTTCTCTGAAAACATCCCAAGGTCAGAGCACAGTGTGTTGTTTGGATTCACCAGGTGCATAGGATACACGTTACCTCTCCTATTACTGGGATGAGCAGCATTAAAAACAAGAGTTTAGCGGCTAGATCTGAAGCTGTGAAGAAATACTTCCCAAAGGTGTTTTGTGTGTTTTGATTGTTAGCAGTGTTGGGAGCTGTCTAGGAGGACAAACAGCTTAAGAATGGTAGCAGGGAAGGCTAGTTCCCCGGACCTCACATGTCCATAACCGGCATCAAGGGAAGATTTCTGATTCTCTCCCCAGGCAGGGAAGGAAGAGAAAGAGGAGAAAAATACTTGGCACTTTTCTCTCTACCCTTCTTGCTCTTCCTTATTGGAGCAGTAATTATTTTTCCAGATTGTGAGACCCGGAGTGGCTAATCTGATTGGTCCTTCTTACCAAGGAGCACCTCAGAAACCAACAAGCTCCAGCCTGTCTCCCTGATCATCTCAGCCTCTTGGCCATGCCGCTGTGTACATGGCAGTCACTTGGGGTAAGGCCTGCCTATGATGGCTTCAGCAGGTCTCTGCTCTCTACTCAGATCCAGTTTCTCAGCCTGTGCCTGGGTGGGCAAGTCAGGCTGGTCTTGTTCTATGTCCTAAATGCCTTTTTTGGTCCTAGTGCCATTCTTCAGCCCAGCTCTACCATTAATGAGGCTTAAATTTAATTCTCATTTGGTTCTGTTGGCTTTTGTGCCACTAAGTAAGAAATAGGAGTTAGAATTTGAGCACAAACTCCATTCTCAGCCATCAAAACTTAAAAATCCTAGAGGAAACATTAGGAAGCTTGACTATCCTAAAATTTCTCTGGTGGTTTTTCCTATACAGATACATTAGCACCTAGAATTCATATGTCCTGTGGTTCACTCTTAGGTATTTAGTATAAGGTTCATTGCATTTGAAGTTTTACCATTTGTATCCCTGAGTAGGTCATTTAACTTTTCTCTGCTTCATAATGAGTAGGACTGGAAGAGAAGGTTGGGTGGCCAGCTCAGAGCACTGAACTCCGTGTTTTTTGTTTAATTTTGTTCAACTTAGTTGACTATTGAGCATTTCTATGTACCCTGCCATGCAAGAAAAGTCAGACATGGAGCCTGCCATCAGGGATCTTATGGTCTAGCACATGAGATAAGACATGCACATATATGTGTTGAGGTCGGTGAGAGGGGGCAGGCTGGGGACCTGTTTGCAGGTCACCAGGGATGACCCCTTAGTGGAGCCAGCACTGTGTGTACTCCAGGGAAATACTGTGAGTTGAGAGTAACATTAAACTAATATTCAGATAAACAAACATGAGGTGAAGGGGAGGATAGAATTTTTAATTGAAGGAAAGCCACAGAGGCAGAAGAATTTGAAGGCTGTATAATTAAAAAATTACACTGGAGAGGTCAGTTGGAGGTGCATCCTGTGGTGCCCCAAATTTCAGATTGAGAAGTTTCTTCAACGTTTTTGAGCTGGGAGGTAATGTGATTAGAGAAATACTTTAGGAAGAGGAGTCTGTGAGAAAGTTTTAAGCTCTGGACTTGGGGAGAGAATGGGGAAAGAAGGGGGGAAAAGGATGAGCTAACATCTGGAGAAGAGCAGTCGTTCACAGGGGAGACCAGAAAATGTCTTCTGTTTTCTGCAAGTGTTCTGATGTTCTTTATTCTGCCTTAGATCCATTTCTACAACATGTGAACAAAGAACTGAAAGAAAAAGAAATTCAGGCTATTGACACAAATCCCCAAAATACTCACCAACTAAAAGTACGTGTTTCTCAGTCATCTTATTGCAAATGGACAAAAGCTCTAAGTAAAGCGATGGTCTTGGAATTTAGCAGTTCTCCAAGTATATGGTCTCCCCGCTTATATGATACACACCTGTTGTTTCTGGCTTGCTAGGGGAGCAGGACCTAGGAAGCCTGTGAGAGCCTAACGCGGTTTAGCTAGAAAAGGCTCTGGGAACCTGGAGTGTGGGAGCGTGCTGAGATGAGAGTGGCTTTAGAGACAGGTATACCAGGGTTTAGGCCAGCATCTGCTGGGGCGTCACATGAACTAAAGCAACTTAATCTACCTTTATGCTCCTCACCATTCTCCTCTGTTAGAGGGCGCAGTAATGCCTCTCCTAAAATAAAGCAATTTAGCTTACTAATACATAGAAAGTGTTCAGTACAACAGTAGCTACTGCTGCCATTCATTTATCTAAATTATCTGAGATAGGTTCACAGCTAAATTACTCAGATGTGGAACAGTTTTTTGCTTTGTTTATTTTGTTTTTGTTTTTCGCCAACTGATGCTGTTCAGGAGAGTTATCATCTTTTTTTTTTTAAGTGGTGATTTTTTTATTTTAATTTTTTATTAAGGTATTATTGATATACACACTTATGAAGGTTTCACATGAAAAAACAATGTGGTTACTACATTTACCCATATTTTCAAGTCCCCACCCATGCCCCAATGCAGGCACTGTCCATCAGTGTAGTAAGAATTTGTCATCCTTTTTTAAAGGAAATTTTAATGGTGTTAATAATTATATCTCTTATGCCTTTTGCCCACTTTCCCCCAATGGTAACATCTTGCAAAACTATACCCAAGAAATTGACGTGGATGCACTCTACCTGTCTCAGATTTCCCCAGTTTTGCGCCTACTCAATTGTGTTTATGTTTAGTTCTACAGTTTTTGTCATGTGTTGGCTTTAGCTATCACCTACATGTAGGTGACATGTAGGTTCACCACCATAGTCAAGATGCAGAACATTTCCAGCCCCATAAAGATCCCACCTGATTCCCCTTGCCCTTTTCTAATGACACCCACTTCCCCTCCCCCATTCCTAGTCCTTGGTAACCACTAATCTGTTTCTTTATTTCTGTAATTTTATCATTTCAAAAGTGTTATATAGAAGGAATCATAACAAAATGGCTTTACTCAGTTGGTATCATTCCATGGAGATCGAACAGTTATCAGCATCTGTTTATAGCTCATTCTTCTTTATGGCTGAGGTCTCTCTTTTTTTTTGCTGAGATCAGCACTTTTGTTACTGTGCAAGACTTCCCAAACTGGTATCCCACGAATAGTATTCTTAGGATTCTAATAAGTAGGTTAATAAATAAGTAAATTGTTCTGTGCCCAAATAAGCTTGGAAAACTACAAGTTAAATAAAGTGGAACAGAGTTCTTATCATAGGACTGGTCGGAACCTTTAGTACCTAATATGCATTGTGATTCTCCCTGAGGGGAATTAGGTTTGGGGGTATTTACCAGTTATTTGACCATGAAGCTCCATTTTTTTTCCCTAGAATGAATTTTGCCTTCCCCAGAATGTAGTCCCTAGAACAGTTTGGGACACTGACATAGTGAAGAGCTTAGATTTGAAGTCAGAGCCTTGGGCTCTAGCCTTCCTCTCTGTTCTCTCCTGGGTTAAGTTTGTCTGAATCCCATAACCTCTCTGAACCTTAGCATTTCCTAAACTGTAAGAATATTATAGTGTCTGCCTTGCAGGGTGGTTGTGAGGATTAAATGAAATGATCTATAAATGAGAAGAGATTTTGGTGAATTAAAAAGTACTATGTAAATGTAAGCTATTGCAATTCACTTCTGACTTAGCCGTTGATGTGTCTTTCCCCTAGTGGCTCATTCTGGGCCAGCTTGTCTTTTCATCCAAGTTTCAGACGTTGGAAACATTTAAACCCCCAAAGGACATTGACTTAAAGTCACTTCATCTCCAGAAGCCTCTGGAATCCACCTGGACAAAGATCAACAGCCAGTTCCTCTCTGGTCCCCAAAAATCAAGTTGCCCCTTCACACCCCTCCAGAAAGAGCTCTTCTTAATTATGAATTCCTACCGGGACCTGTTCTACCCAGAAAGGACTGCCCTGAAGAACGGGGAAGAGATCCGCCGTGTGTACTGCCTGCATGTGATAAATCATGTCCTCAAAGCCAATGCCCAGGTGCTTGGCAACAATAGTAGACGCCGAATCCAGAAACTTGGAGTGGGTGACGACGATGATTTCAGGGACCAAGGGCTGACACGGCCCAAGGTGAGTGGCAGCAGGAAAGCTTTTCCCTCGGGAAGGAGGCTGCAGAGCATGGCTGTGTAGGTGAGTAGCGCTTAGTTGCTCAGGCGTTTTAGTGGTTGGAATAACAAATGAGTCCAGGAATGAGGATGTTAGATGGCCAGGTAACATCAGAGTGCTGCTGCAGACAGTGCAGTGGGCTGTTCCTAACAGTGGCTCTAATCGGAAACTAGTGAATAGGAGGTACTTCCATGATAATTCTCCTTAAAGATAAGCCCTGAACATACGTAAGTAAGACTCCATTCTATGTCTCCTCTTTATCACTGTCAAACTGGTTGGTACCTTAATAAGCCTTTTATCCAGTCCGTACATATTATAGTTGTGGACAGAGCCCCAGATTGTAGAGGGCCTTGCTGAAGAGAACCACGGGAAGAGTAGAAGAGCAGCAGAGGTGGGACTAGAACCAGCATTCCCTTCATTAAGCCTTATAAATATGCACACTTTGGAAAAACAAAAATTTCTATTTTTCCATCTAGTTATTGCTACTTAAAATGATGATTATATTTATTTGGGCTCATAAGCCTAAGTTCCCCTGGATTTAGGGCTTGATAGAAAATGTCTTTTAATTCTGTCTATACTTCTCATGATGTTATGGAGCTAGATCTTGTGTCATCCATCCCCCCTCACCAAGCCCCTTAGCCTGTACCCCTCCATATTGAAGAAGCCTCATTGTTAGGTTGTTCTTACTGACTTTCATAGGTTTCTAGGGTTTTAATAATGCTGTGGCTCTACGAGATTTCTTAGTCCAATTCCTTTGTTTGATAGCCAAGGAAACTGGATCCTAGATACTTGCTTAGTGTCACAGCTGGAACAGTAATTGGCCCTCTGCTCTCGGGCCATTGTCCCTGCGCTGTACCAGGCTGAATTACTGCACCTCCCTAGCTGTGCTGGCTGCCTTTCTGGGAAACTACCACAGAGCCTTGAGCATCAGAATTACAGGTTATCTGTTTCCATTTAGAATTGTGGAAGAGTGAGAGGTAGATTTCCCATGAAGCACACAGAGAATTCGGCAAATTGTCTGATCTGACTGGGGTCATTCCCATTGTTTTATTGTTTACAGAAGGATAGTTATAAATTAATCATTTATCAAGCATCTTCTGTCTTTGTTTTCAATTTAAGCATTTTTGGAAATGTTTGGAAAATTCAGTCCTATGTTTCTCTTTGAAATATCTTACTTCAGAAATGCTTTATCATCATTTCTGAAAAACGTACAAGGGATCATACCAGAAAAGTATCAATGCCTTAATCCTTTTCCTTACTCACCAGCTTTATTTGTTTTCTACATATTTTGTATGTCTATTTACCTAGCATGTATTTATTCCTTGGGTCTCATAGATAAAAATACTGAACTCAGTTCTGTGGGAGACAGATAGGAGTAACATCCTTTGTCCTCAAAGAGCTTGTGTGTTTATATCCTTGGGTTTTTGCTAGTGGACGCCTCCATTGAAGGCAGGACTTCATCTAAAAGGTATTTCCAAATTCTGTTTGAAAATTGCCTCCTGGGGAGCCATGAGATTGAAGTCCACAGGATGTAGTGCTGTGCATGTAAGAGGCGCTCGGCTTCTAGTACTGAGTCAGGCCCTAGTACTGAGTGAAAAGTGGGAACGTGGATGTGGGCCCTAGCCTGGGACCACTGCCCTCCAGAGGGCTTTTAAGCTGCACATCCTCCGCAGGCTCCCTCGAGCTGCCGTTCTTCCCCTTCCCCCGCTAAGGCTACTGTCACCGCCCCCCCCCCACAGGTGCTGATAGTGGTGCCCTTCCGGGAGGCTGCCTTGCGGGTGGTGCAGCTCTTCATCAGCCTCCTCGAGGGTGACAGCAAGAAGAAAATAATTGTGAGCAACAAAAATAGGTTTCAGGGAGAGTATGGCTCAGATCCCGCGGAGAGACCACCCAATCTGAAGAGGCCGGAGGATTACGAAGCTGTGTTTGCTGGCAACATCGACGACCACTTTAGGATCGGTAACTCTGCCCTGTCAAAGCTGAGACCTTGAGAGACCAGCCATGTGAGGTTCATGTATCTGGAGGCTGGAAATCAAGAACTGGGTGTTCTGTCGTGGATCACCGACTCGGCCTCCTAACAGGACTAGGATTTGAGACGCCCTGTCTGCCAGGGGACAGAACTTGCCTTGGCTAACAGGGTGGACACTCAGCCAAGGGTGGGGTGTCTGAAGCCATATGTAAAAGGCACATGCACACTTAAAATTCAGGGGTCTCAGCATACCCAAGGCTGGTAGCCATAGTCAGTGCTGCTGGGGTTCTTGGGGGAGTTGGGAGTGACAGGCTGAATGGGTCAGTCTGCGGGTGCTGAATAAACTGAGTGCATAATGGCAGACTTCCCTCCTGCATGCCATGTGGAGTGCACACCCCTGAGTTGCCTCCACTCAGGACTTAACCAACCCCCACCCAATTTCTCATGTTTTTTGTCTCTCATTCAACTCCCATGTACTTGGTTGGTTGTACATTGATAGAGTAAAGTTCTTGGGAAAATGTTCATTAGTCATATATGCTTCTTCAGCAAGCATTTATTAAGCATCTGCTGTGCACCAGGCACTGCTAAGAAGCTGGGGATATAGAAGTAAGATTAATGGTTCCAGCTGTCAAGGATGGCCAGCCTAATGGGGCAACAGACAGTACAGTATGATAAGTGTTCTGATCAGAGGATTGAGTGGGTGTTTAGGGAGCATTTAAAGCAGTCTCCTTATCCAAAATGGGGACAGAACAGTTAGGGAAGGCTTCCTGGTGGAGGTGCCATTTGTAGTAAGTTGAAACCTGTATAGGATTTAGTTATGAAGAGGGGTGATGAGAGTGGAGGAAAGGGTTTCAGACAGGAAATCACGTGTGCAGAGTCATCAGGGTGAGTAAGGCGGACGTGACCTAAGATTCATACAGGCTTCAGCATGGATGGGGTGTAAGGTGCAAGGGAGGAGAGCTGATATAGTTTTAAACATTTGTGGGTATCCAGAAAACACTGATATATCAGTCTCAAGTTCAGGAAAGAGATGTGACTGGAAATACAAATCTGTGTAAAGGGTGATATTAAGCCTTGATTAGTGAATAAATTTACCCAAAACTTTGTATAAATTAGACCTTACGGGCAGATCCAGGGATCTTTGGAGAGCTATTTGGGTACAGAAAACAAGGGCGAGGTCAGGGATAGAAGCGGAAGGGAGGGTTGTGCAGTGGTAATATTTCCAGGAGGGTGTGTCAGAAATGCTGCCTGTGCATCATGACAAGAAACAGTCACGTGTTATTGAATTGGTGGCCTTAACAAGTGTCACTTAAATGGAGTCCCAAGAATCAGAGGCCGCCTTGTGGTGCACTGAGGAGTGAGCGGAAGATTGCAAAGTGGAGACAATTTTCTGGAGGGTTTTGTCAGTGAAGAAGAGGTGAAGAGTGGGAGCTGAGGGACCATAGATGCAAGGAGACGTTATTATTGTTCTTATTTTAATAGTTAAAGCAATTTGAGTGTGGTTCTATGCTAAGGGAAAAGGTGGAAGGTACAAGGGGAGGAGGAGGCTTTGTGAGGGTGGACGCTAGTGGTTGGCAGTGCCTAATGAACTCTTGTGTGCTTGGCTGGTTTGTGCAGGGGTGGCAGTACTTCAGAGAAGCATCCGGCTCTACGCTCCCTTCTACTCCTCGGACATCCTCGTTGCCTCCCCTCTGGGTTTGCGGACTATCATTGGTGGAGAAGGAGAGAAGAGAGATTTTGACTTTCTGTCTTCTATTGAGCTGCTCATCATTGACCAAGCTGACATTTACCTGATGCAGAACTGGGAGCATGTCCTGGTAATGCTGGTCTTTCTCACGTAAGGGGGACGACACTCAACATTTAGAGAGACAAGCTCAGTGGATTAAGTCTTAAAGGTTATTTAAGTCTAGATGAAAATTCAGTTCGTTTGGAAATGGAAGTATTTCACATTTTTGAATTTGAAAAAGCCTTTTGTCCCCTCTTCTATCCACAGGTCAGTTAATAATTAAATTATCCAAAGAGATAAAAATTTTTGTCAGTATTTTCCAATCTCCAGAAAAGATTTCTTCTCCTAAAGGTTGCTTCTGCTCATAGACCACTTTAGTGTTGTTAGTTGGCTGGGTTTGGTTGAAAAATCCTTCTCAGCAGGAATGTCTTTACTTAACACAATTCCCCCTACAGTTCAGTGGAGATGAGAAGACATTGCTCAAGGTTTCTTCATGTGTGATCTTGTTTTGCAGAGAAGTGTAGCATAAATGTCTTTATCCTCCAACTGTAACTTGTGCTGTAATTTTTTCTCCCTCTCCACATACTCTGTAGTGTCAGTTTTAGGATTGAGAAATGGTGCTCTGGAACAATCCTTATCACAGATGTATAGCTTTGGTTTTTTTTAAGGCATGTGAGAGCTCACCTCTCTTACAACCCCAGGGCTTGTAGGAAGTTTGGGACAAATAAAGGAGGTAAACTTATAGTACTTGTTACCCTTCAATATATATTACAAAGTGAAAATATACTTAAAATAGAAAAGGCATGTTGATGCATGAGTCATATTCTTTAATTTGAAGAAAAGGCATATGTAGTGGCTTTAAGAATCTAATGTTCGGAGAACCAGGTTATTGAAGGACAACAGCTGTTTTCCATATCATTTCCCTTGTCCAAGTCTGGGCCTTAGGAACCCACAGAGAGACCAGCGTGGCATTTCAAAAGTTCCTTTTAAAGGAATATTCCTATAGGTATCGTTTTTATCTTTTTGGAAAGATCCAGGAAGTGGGCGGTTATAGCTTGTCTTGTTGAGTGTGTTCACCTGAGTATGGGCAAGTCAGTCACCAGTCTGAGCCTTGTAATTTGGGAGATGATAGTACAGACTCCAGGGGGTTATAAAGATGATAGACTCCTAAAATGCTTAGCAGTGCCCAACAGGTAAGTGCCCAATAACCTAATGGTAGTGTTTTTTCTGCTCAAAGCATTTGATGAACCACATGAATCTGCTGCCCTTGGACTCACATGGGGTGGACTTTTCTCGAGTACGGATGTGGAGCCTCAATAATTGGTCCAAGTACTATCGCCAGACCCTGCTATTTGGTGCCCTGCAGGACGCACAGATCAATTCTGTGTTCAACAAGTACTGTGTCAATGTGCAAGGCCAGGTGGGTTCTCCCTTCTTCCTTTGGGTCTTCGTGAAGCACTATTTGGGTCCTGAGGCAGAAGGAGAAGATAGCATTTGGTTGGCAGTAAGGATGGTTGCCTCCTAATGTTCTCATTGACTCCTGGCAGGTGTCTGTGAGGAACGTCCCGATGACAGGTTCCATCAGCCATGTCCTGGTGCAGCTCCCACATGTCTTCCAGAGGTTGGAAGTTGGAGACCTAGCTTCACTGATTGATGCCAGGTACTCGCCTTCCCCAGTCTCATCTGATGCCTGCCTAGGGGCCACAGAGAGGGATTTGACTTTGGCATACAAATTTAGAACTGGATTTCATATTGGTTTTATTGATTACCATTTACCAAAAAAGGAAATGAGGTAATTGAGCCCAATCATGTCATTGACAGAGGAGGAAACCGAAGCCCCGAGAAAAATGCTGCCAGTGTCCTAGTTCTTTGGCTAGTTAGTGGCAAGGTTAGTACTGTAAATCAGGAGTCCTACCCCCTAGATGATGGCATTTGTTTTTATTATATCACACTGCTTAGTACTGTGAAGTGTCTCACGTCAGCATCTTATTGTAAGCCTTTTCAGAGCCAGGACTAATGCCCAGAAGCAAACACTGAAACCCATCAGTGTTCAACTGCAAGCCCCTCATCTTTTACCTCCTGCAAACATCAAGATTCCAGTGTTTCTAATTCTCCATATATTTTCCTCCATCTTCTAGTGTTTAGTCAGGGGACGCATGATAGCAAAATGGTGCTTAACATATGGTAGGTGTTCGGTAATTACTTGTTGATGGACTGACAACTCAGTGAATGGATGGTGTGGTTATATACCTCCTCGAATAATTCTCTGGGATGTACTGGCATAACATCTATTTTTTACAGTGAGTAGTGTTACCACTTATTTTTTAATGTGCTTATCAAATTTTATCCTTATGAAATCTCTTTTTGATAAAAAAAAGAGCTTGACTTCTTTGGGGAGGTAGAGAGAGATTGCCCAGGGTCAGACAGTTAGGGGTGACACTGGCCTCATCTCTACACCACTGACTTTGCCCTTTGCCTTTCCAAATCAGGTTTAACTTTTTCGTGAACAAGATTTTGCCTCAGTATCGTGATGCAGTCATGTCTCACACGCTCATCTATGTTCCCTCCTACTTTGACTTTGTACGCCTCCGAAATTACTTCAAGAAAGAGGACCTGAACTTCACTCACATCTGTGAGTACACACAGAAGTCTGGTGTCTCCAGGGCCAGACACTTCTTCCTCCAAGGAGAGAAGCAGTTTCTGCTCCTCACAGAGCGCTTCCATTTCTACAAAAGGTAAAGGAGTGCCAGGTTTTGCATGTCTTCTCTGGAGGGAAATGCAGTGCAAATCACAGCCTGTTTCTGAGTGCACAGCAGTCATTATGGAAGGTCCTTCCTCTCTGCCTCCTGCAGAGGAGCCAAAGAGTCTAGGGCCTGGAAAGGCTCTTTTTGGCTGGTTGGTTGGCTTCCTCTCAAAATGGGCAATGTTGGAAAAGGTTGTAGAAACACGAGTGACTACAGCATAACCACTGTGTAGATCTGCAGTGGGCCTGTACGTGGGGTACTTCCTGTAGCTGTGATTGTACATCTCCAGAAAGACTTCACCAAGTCCAACAACTCCAGATAGGCACAACTGAAGTGAACACTGGCAGGAGAGGGACTCTCGTGGAAATGTAGACAGACTCTCAGGGGCTGTCTGGTCTGCAGAGGCGGAGGCTGAGCCCCAGGTCAATGATCCGAAAGTTCCAGTGTGTCCTGAGGAGATACGTACATACTTCCTCACCAAGGAGAAGGGGCCCCTTGATGTTTTCAGGAGGCAAAAAGTGAGGGAGGGGCTTAGGGTTAAATAGTTAATGGTTTCAATATTTGCTTAGCTTCCTCACTTTGTGATTTTGACAAAATAAGTCAGATTGGCCTCTTTTTTTTTTTTTTTTTTTTAATCCCAATTATACTGTTAGTAATGCTGAGCTTTCTGTTACTGCTGGGATAGTTGTAGCCCTTTGTGCCCCCAGAACTCAGGTATTTAACTGTTTGGCTAAGTCCCTCTTTGCTGCTAAATGAAAAGCCCTCTTTTAAACCCTTACCTATACAAAGATAGAAATTGCAACCTTCTGTCTCCTTCCTGACTCACAATAACATGCAGTGAATTTCTGTTTTGACCACTGCTTTATTAACTCTCAGTCATTTTCACTATGAGGGGCACATTTTCTCAGAGGACCCCAGACTGACAGGCCTGAAGCCTAGGCCTTGGGCCCCGTTACCTGCTGCACCTTGGCCGTGGCACAGCCTTGTAGTTTGCATTGATATTGGGTGTGTTCTTGTCCGAGATGGGGAGGGAGGAATCCAGCAGCCTTCCAGGGCAGAGCCCGCTGGCGGGACATGACCCCTCTGGGTATTCTGCCCACAGGGTGATCTGTGAGGGAGAGTTGAGATACGACTACCTTCGTGTTACCTGGGCTTCACTCTTGGCTACGCAGACAAGGCTGTTTGGCTAGAGAGTGTTAATGAATACCTGCTGGTTGGCATCATTATTTGCTTTGTTCCAGTTGTTTTCATTCATGTTGGAAAGTGGTATTTTTGGGGAGTTTACACTCAGTGGTTCTTAAGGGCCCTTAGTTTTCTATCAGCTTGACACATGAAAGCAAGCCCTTTAAATGAAGTGGATGGATTGGAAAACTTCCCAGTGTGATTGTCTGTAGCAAATGTGAATTAAGCTGGGGTGGGGACTGCTTTCAAATAGCAGCTTTTCAAGGAGAGGGCATGATATCAAAGGACCCCTTTTTCTTAAGCAGGCAAGACAGTCCCCTGTCTTACACTGTTTAATTATTTACCAAACCATTTGCCCCCAAAGTCACTATAAAGACAAACCTAGCATGTGCCATATGCCTTATACCCTGGACCAGTTAAAAGGTATATTCTGTGTTGAAGATGAATGGAAATAATGTGTTTCAGTATCCTGCGACTGCTAATTATCTCAGGGTTTCTAACTAGTAGAAGTTTTTTGCTTGAGGGATCACCAAGGTGATGATGGGTACTTTTATCTGCAATGCCTTTGTGATTTGACTTTTTATTTGACCTTGGTAAAACCATACGTATTTTAAACTTTAGTATCCAACTCTGAAATTCTGTATTTATATTTGCTATGGAAATAGGCTGTGTTACAAATACTTCAGTTCATTTGTGAACTAGCAAAAGATACTCAACCTAAAGATTTGTTGTCTTCAGGGGAGATGAAACCAGTAGAATTTTAGAAGTGGCTGGGTGTTTGGTCATGATGGCGTGCGTGAGGAGAGGATGATTGGCGCTCTTTCCCTGAGCGTTACCAGTGGTTTCCACAGCAGGGAGGATTCTCAACCAGGGGGCAAGTCAGACACCTTAGAGGTGGGATTTTTGGAGGTGGGAAAGGCTGCCAGGGAGTTCTGAGTACCTCCTGCCCTTCCATGCAAATCCGAGAAGCAGCAGGGATTCATGGATTGTATGGAGCTGCCAGCCCTTCAGGTCAGCTGTGGGTGCTGCATTTGTCTTTCCCAGTTGGCAGGTAAAGGAAACATCTGGAATGTCCTTGCTTTCAGGTCCCAGCAGGGTATTAGGTCATATTTGTAGGGGTCATTGAAGACCCAAAGCCTATACAGAGAGGAGGAAGGCAGGGAAGGGGTGCTGAAGAGTGGAGCATGGCACGGGCTCCCCCGGAAGAGGCCTTGGTCATACTCTATTTCCAGGAGATACCTAGAAACTAGAACTGAGACATTTTCTTCTTTTTTAAATATAACATTTATTGGAGTTAGTTTTCTTGTTTTGTTTTATAATTACTCTGACCTATTGTGGTATATTTCTTTCCTGTCTTTCTATGTGAAAATATGTCGTGTACACATATGCATGTGTGCACACACACATACACATAGTCATTTAAAAAGCAAAATACCAAAATTGGGATCACACTATACATGCTGGGATTTTTTTTGTCTTAAATGTTTTATGTACTCATTGAAAAAAAATAATTAAATATGTTAACATTTTGTATCTATATTTGTAGATCATGGGTATACTTTTCATAGCTCTGTCACCTCTTCCTTCCCCCCAGCTTTTTATCTGGAAGGATTTCGTTTCAAAAGAAATTATAAGACTGCAACAGTGAACATCTGTAACTCCTTTCACCTAGACTTCATCAGCTGTTTGCATTTTGCGACATTTGCACACATCCATATATTCTCTGCCTCTCCACTCATGCCTCTTATTTTTCCTTCCCAGACCATTTGAGAGTAAACTGCAGGAGGCTTCATGACACTTAACCCTAAATCCTTCTGCAAGTAGCTCCTGAAAACAAGAACATTCTTTTTGTCTAAACATACTACCATTGCCATACCACTTAACGTTACTACAGTAATATAATCTAATTCAGATTTTCCTAGTTGTCCCTAAAATGATCACTATAGCTGTTTCTTCCAACCCAGGATTCAGTTAAGAATCATATGCTGCATTTTATTTATTTATTTAAAATTATTTTTTATCCAAGTATCGTTAATATACAATCTTATATTGGTTTCAAATGTACATCATGGTGGTTCAACAGTCCCCGTGATCAACTTAAATGGTTTGCAAATTATTGTGCCCCATTATCCCCCTCTCCCTCCCCTCCCCCTTGGTAACCACTAGTCACTTCTCAGTGTCTATGGATCTAATGCTGTTTTGTTCCACTTTGTGTTTATATTCCACAAATAAGTGAAATCATATGGTACTTGTCTTTCTCCACCTGGCTTTTTTCACTGACCATAATACCCTCTAGTTCCATCCATGTTGTTGCAAATGGCAGGATTTCTTTTCTCTTTATGGCTGAGTAATACTCCGTTGTGTATATGTACCACATCTTCTTTATCCATTCATCTACTGGTTAACATTAAGATTGCTTCCATATCTGGGCTATTGTGGCAATAAACACAGGGGTGCATATGTCTTTTCGAATCAGGGATTTTGTTTTCTTTGGGTAAATTCCTAGGAGTGGAATTGCTGTGTCAAATGGTACTCTTCTATCTAGTTTTTTTTTTTTTTTTTTATTTAAATAATTATTTTTTATTGAAGGGTAGTTGACGCACAGTATTACATTACATTAGTTTCAAGTGTACAACACAGTGGTAGAACATTTATATACATAATTCTAGGTGCCAGCTATCACCCTACCAAGCTGTTACAATATCTTGACTATATTCCTTATGCTATACATTACATCCCGGTTACTTATTTATTTTACCACTGGAAGTCTGTCCTTTTTTTTTTTTTTTTTTTGTGAGGGCATCTCTCATATTTATTGATCAAATGGTTGTTAATGACAATAAAATTCTGTATAGGGGAGTCAATGCTCAATGCACAATCATTAATCCACCCCAAGCCTAATTTTCGTCAGTCTCCAATCTTCTGAGGCATAACAAACAAGTTCTTACATGGAGAACAAATTCTTACATAATGAATAAGTTACATAGTGAACAGTACAAGGGCAGTCATCACAGAAACTTTCGGTTTTGCTCATGCATTATGAACTCTAAACAGTCAGTTCAAATATGAATACTCATTTGGTTTTTATACTTGATTTATATGTGGATACCACATTTCTCTCTTTATTATTATTATTTTTAATAAAATGCTGAAGTGGTAGGTAGATACAAGATCAAGGTAGAAAACATAGTTTAGTGTTGTAAGAGAGCAAATGTAGATGATCAGGTGTGTGCCTGTAGACTATGTGTTAATCCAAGCTAGACCAGGGCAATAAAACATCCACGTATGCAGAAGATTTCTCTCAGAACAGGGGGGGTGAGGTTCTAAGCCTCATCTCTGTTGATCCCCAATTTCTCACCTGATGGCCCCCCTGCGACTGTGCCTGTCTTAGGTTGTTCCTCCCTTGAGGAATCTTACCCGTCTCTGGCTAACCAGTCATCTTCCGGGGCCATACAGGGAAATGTGAAGTTGGTAAGTGAGAGGGAAGCCTTATTGTTTGAAAAGGTTAGCTTTTTACTTCTTTGCATATTTATGCCCTGTGGCTTCTATGCCCAGCATTTGTCTTGAGGTATCTTTACCACTTGGAAGAATTATGATACTCGGTAAATTTGATATGAGGCACGAATTCTATTTAAGGGTTGTAATTAGGAAGGAAGAAGAAAAGCTATAGAAGTAGCAGGCGGAAGAAAACATGGGAAGATTGATTATTTCTTTGACATATCTTCTTGTAGAGTAACTTCAGCATGTATAGGTTTTAAGCTACTACTTAAATTGCGCACACACATTAACATAATAGGAGTATAGTTACATAACCAAAGCATATCTGTAATTACCAGCCATCTCCAGTGAAACCAAGAAAACCAGTTAGGCACCTTAGGCATTTGTGAAAACTTATCTATGATATGGTGGATATTGTCCAACTGAACTTGAACAGTCTGAGAGAAATCAGACAAATGAAAACAACCCATTCCTGGGGACTGTTCACATGCCATATGTTCTTTTAACAGTAAATAGTCTGTAGTTGTAAGACTTTGGAGCGCTACAATTTGCACTTCTCCAAATTCTTGGTTGAGTTCCAACAGTATAGATCCAGTCAAATTTGTTGTTTTACTGTATGCACAGGCCAGCTTAGATATCTCCTTCATTCCCATGGCAAGTCCAGGAACTGGTGGGATGAGTGCATCTACAGCTGTAGCAGTGCGTGGATCTTTGTTGGGGTTTTTTGATGATCATCTTCTGGCATGAGTCTTCCCGAGAGTGCTGATGTTGGAAGTTCTTTTTCATATCGTATCTTAGTTCATTTTCGGGGTAGCCCAATTAGGCTTTGATCCTCTGTATAAACACAAACAGACCCTTTGCCTACACTTTTATATGCCCTTTATACCCTTGTGTAGAACTCGTTGGAGGTTACCACACAGGAACTGCCCTTTTTTTTTTTTTTTTTGCTTTGTTTTTGGTATCACTAATCTACACTTACATGACGAATATTATGTTTACTAGGCTCTCCCCTATACCAGGTCTCCCCTATAAACCCCTTTACAGTCACTGTCCATCAGCATAGCAAAATGTTGTAGAATCACTACTTGCCTTCTCTGTGTTGTACAGCCCTCCCTTTTCTCCTACTCCCCCATGCATGTTAATCTTAATACCCCCCTAATTCTCCCCCCTTATCCCTCCCTACCCACCCATCCTCCCCAGTCCCTTTTCCTTTGGTACCTGTTAGTCCATTCTTGAGTTCTGTGATTCTGCTGCTGTTTTGTTCCTTCAGTTTTTCCTTTGTTCTTATATTCCACAGATAAGTGAAATCATTTGGTATTTCTCTTTCTCCGCTTGGCTTGTTTCACTGAGCATAATACCCTCCAGCTCCATCCATGTTGCTGCAAATGGTAGGATTTGCCCTTTTCTTATGGCTGAGTAGTATTCCATTGTGTATATGTGCCACCTCTTCTTTATCCATTCATCTATCGATGGACATTTAGGTTGTTTCCAATTCTTGGCTATTGTAAATAGTGCTACGATAAACATAGGGGTGCATTGGTCTTTCTCATACTTGATTGCTGCATTCTTAGGGTAAATTCCTAGGAGTGCAATTCCTGGGTCAAATGGTAAGTCTGTTTTGAGCATTTTGATGTACCTCCATACTGCTTTCCACAATGGTTGAACTAACTTACATTCCCACCAGCAGTGTAGGAGGGTTCCCCTTTCTCCACAGCCTCGCCAACATTTGTTGTTGTTTGTCTTTTGGATGGCAGCCATCCTTACTGGTGTGAGGTGATACCTCACTGTAGTTTTAATTTGCATTTCTCTGATAATTAGCAATGTGGAGCATCTTTTCATGTGTCTGTTGGCCATCTGTATTTCTGTTTTGGAGAACCGTCTGTTCAGTTCCTCTGCCCATTTTTTAATTGGATTATTTGTTTTTTGTTTGTTGAGGCGTGTGAGCTCTTTATATATTCTGGACATCAAGCCTTTATCGGATGTGTCATTTTCAAATATATTCTCCCATACTGTAGGGTTCCTTTTTGTTCTATTGATGGTGTCTTTTGCTGTACAGAAGCTTTTCAGCTTAATATAGTCCCACTTGTTCATTTTTGCTGTTGTTTTCCTTGCCCGGGGAGATATGATCAAGAAGAGGTCACTCATGTTTATGTCTAAGAGGTTTTTGCCTATGTTTTCTTCCAAGAGTTTAATGGTTTCATGACTTTCATTCAGGTCTTTCATCCATTTTGAGTTTACTTTTGTATATGGGGTTAGACAATGGTCCAGTTTCATTCTCCTACATGTAGCTGTCCAGTTTTGCCAGCACCATCTGTTGAAGAGACTGTCATTTCGCCATTGTATGTCCATGGCTCCTTTATCAAATATTAATTGACCATATATGTCTGGTTGATGTCTGGATTCTCTAGTCTGTTCCATTGGTCTGTGGCTCTGCTCCTGTGCCAGTACCAAATTGTCTTGATTACTATGGCTTTATAGTAGAGCTTGAAGTTGGGGAGTGAGATCCCCCCTACTTTATTCTTCTTTCTCAGGATTGCTTTGGCTATTCGGGGTCTTTGGTGTTTCCATATGAATTTTTGAATTATTTGTTCCAGTTCATTGAAGAATGTTGCTGGTAGTTTCATAGGGATTGCATCAAATCTGTATATTGCTTTGGGCAGGATGGCCATTTTAACGATATTAATTCTTCCTAGCCACGAGCATGGGATGAGTTTCCATCTGTTAGTGTCCCCTTTAATTTCTCTTAAGAGTGACTTGTAGTTTTCAGAGTATAAGTCTTTCACTTCTTTGGTTAGGTTTATTCCTAGGTATTTTATTTTTTTTGATGCAATTGTGAATGGAGTTGTTTTCCTGATTTCTCTTTCTGTTGGTTCATTGTTAGTATATAGGAAAGCCACAGATTTCTGTGTGTTGATTTTGTATCCTGCAACTTTGCTGTATTCCGATATCAGTTCTAGTAGTTTTGGGGTGGAGTCTTTAGGGTTTTTTATGTACAGTATCATGTCATCTGCAAATAGTGACAGTTTAACTTCTTCTTTACCAATCTGGGTTCCTTGTATTTCTTTATTTTGTCTGATTGCCGTGGCTAGGACCTCCAGTACTATGTTAAATAACAGTGGAGAGAGTGGGCATCCCTGTCTAGTTCCCGATCTCAGCGGAAATGCTTTCAGCTTCTCGCTGTTCAATATAATGTTGGCTGTGGGTTTATCATATATGGCCTTTATTATGTTGAGGTACTTACCCTCTATTCCCATTTTGCTGGGAGTTTTTAACATGAATGGATGTTGAACTTTGTCAAATGCTTTTTCAGCATCTATGGAGATGATCATGTGGTTTTTGTCTTTCTTTTTGTTGATGTGGTGGATGATGTTGATGGGCTTTTTAATGTTGTACCATCCTTGCATCCCTGGGATGAATCCCACTTGGTCATGGTGTATGATCCTTTTGATGTATTTTTGAATTCGGTTTGCTAATATTTTGTTGAGTATTTTTGCATCTACGTTCATCAGGGATATTGGTCTGTAGTTTTCTTTTTTGGTGGGGTCTTTGCCTGGTTTTGGTATTAGGGTGATGTTAGCTTCATAGAATGAGTTTGGGAGTATCCCCTCCTCCTCTATTTTTTGGAAAACTTTAAGGAGAATGGGTATTATGTCTTCCCTGTATGTCTGATAAAATTCTGAGGTAAATCCATCTGGCCCAGGGGTTTTGTTCTTTGGTAGTTTTTTGATTACCGCTTCAATTTCGTTGCTGGTAATTGGTCTGTTTAGATTTTCTGTTTCTTCCTGGGTCAATCTTGGAAGGTTATATTTTTCTAGGAAGTTGTCCATTTCTCCTAGGTTTCCCAGCTTGTTAGCATATAGGTTTTCATAGTATTCTCCAATAATTCTTTGCATTTCCGTGGGGTCCGTCGTGATTTTTCCTTTCTCGTTTCTGAAACTGTTGATTTGTGTTGACTCTCTTTTCTTCTTAATAAGTCTGGCTAGAGGCTTATCTATTTTGTTTATTTTCTCGAAGAACCAGCTCTTGGTTTCATTGATTTTTGCTATTGTTTTATTCTTCTCAATTTTATTTATTTCTTCTCTGATCTTTATTATGTCCCTCCTTCTGCTGACCTTAGGCCTCATCTGTTCTTCTTTTTCCAATTTCGATAATTGTGACATTAGACCATTCATTTGGGATTGGTCTTCCTTTTTTAAATATGCTTGGATTGCTATATACTTTCCTCTTAAGACTGCTTTTGCTGTGTCCCACAGAAGTTGGGGCTTAGTGTTGTTGTTGTCATTTGTTTCCATATATTGCTGGATCTCCATTTTGATTTGGTCATTGATCCATTGATTATTTAGGAGCGTGTTGTTAAGCCTCCATGTGTTTGTGAGCCTCTTTGCTTTCTTTGTACAGTTAATTTCTAGTTTTATGCCTTTGTGATCTGAAAAGTTGGTTGGTAGGATTTCAATCTTTTGGAATTTTCTGAGGCTCTTTTTGTGGCCTAGTATGTGGTCTATTCTGGAGAATGTTCCATGTGCACTTGAGAAGAATGTATATCCCGCTGCTTTTGGATGTAGAGTTCTATAGATGTCTATTAGGTCCATCTGCTCTACTGTGTTGTTCAGTGCTTCCGTGTCCTTACTTATTTTCTGCCCAGTGGATCTATCCTTTGGGGTGAGTGGTGTGTTGAAGTCTCCTAGAATGAATGCATTGCAGTCTATATCCCCCTTTAGTTCTGTTAGTATTTGTTTCACATATGCTGGTGCTCCTGTGTTGGGTGCATATATATTTAGAATGGTTATATCCTCTTGTTTGACTGAGCCCTTTATCATTATGTAGTGTCCTTCTTTATCTCTTGTTACTTTCTTTGTTTTGAAGTCTATTTTGTCTGATATTAGTTCTGCAACCCCTGCTTTCTTCTCACTGTTGTTTGCTTGAAATATGTTTTTCCATCCCTTGACTTTTAGTCTGTACATGTCTTTGGGTTTGAGGTGAGTTTCTTGTAAGCAGCATATAGATGGGTCTTGCTTTTTTATCCATTCTGTTACTCTGTGTCTTTTGATTGGTGCATTCAACCCATTAACATTTAGGGTGACTATTGAAAGATATGTACTTATTGCCATTGCAGGCTTTAAATTCGTGGTTACCAAAGGTTCAAGGTTAGCCTCTTTAGTATCTTACTGCCTAACTTAGCTCGCTTATTGAGCTGTTATATACACTGTCTGGAGATTCTTTTCTTCTCTCCCTTCTTGTTCCTCCTCCTCGATTCTTCATATGTTGGGTGTTTTGTGCTGTGCTCTTTCTAGGAGTGCTCCCATCTAGAGCAGTCCCTGTAAGATGTTCTGTAGAGGTGGTTTGTGGAAAGCAAATTCCCTCAGCTTTTGTTTGTCTGGGAATTGTTTAATCCCACCATCATATTTGAATGATAGTCGTGCTGGATACAGTATCCTTGGTTCAAGGCCCTTCTGTTTCATTGTATTAAATATATCATGCCATTCTCTTCTGGCCTGTAGGGTTTCTGTTGAGAAATCTGACGTTAGCCTGATGGGTTTCCCTTTATAGGTGACCTTTTTCTCTCTAGCTGCCTTTAACACTCTTTCCTTGTCCTTGATCTTTGCCATTTTAATTATTATGTGTCTTGGTGTTGCCCTTCTTGGATCCTTTCTGTTGGGGGTTCTGTGTATATCCTTGGTCTGTTCGATTACTTCCTCCCCCAGTTTTCAGCAATTATTTCTTCTAAGATACTTTCCATCTCTTTTCCTCTCTCTTCTTCTTCTGGGACCCCTATAATACGGATATTGTTCCTTTTGGATTGGTCACACAGTTCTCTTAATATTGTTTCATTCCTGGAGATCCTTTTGTCTCTCTCTATGTCAGCTTCTATGCGTTCCTGTTCTCTGGTTTCAATTCCATCAGTGGCCTCTTGCATCCTATCCATTCTGCTTATAAACCCTTCCAGAGTTTGTTTCATTTCTGCGATCTCCTTTCTGGCATCTGTGATCTCCCTCCGGACTTCATCCCATTTCTCTTGCGTATTTCTCTGCATCTCTGTCAGCATGTTTATGATTCTCATTTTGAATTCTTTTTCAGGGAGACTGGTTAGGTCTGTCTCCTTCTCTGGTGTTGTCTCTGTGATCTTTGTCTGCCTGTAGCTTTGCCTTTTCATGGTGATAGGAATAGTCTGCAGAACTGGGACGAGTGACGGCTGGAAGGACTTCCTTTCTTGTTGGTTTGTGGCCCTCCTCTCCTGGGAGAACAGCGGCCTCTAGTGGCTTGTGCTGGGCAGCTGCACGCAGACAGGGTTTCTGCTTCCTGCCCGGCTGCTATGGAGTTAATCTCCGCTGTTGCTGTGGGCGTGGCCTGGCTCGGGCAGCTACTCCAAAATGGTGGAGTCGCGTTGGAGCAGGAGCGGCTGGGAGGCTATTTATCTCCGTAAGGGGCCTCCCTGCTCCCTGCAGCCCAGGGGTTAGGGTGCCCAGAGATCCCGGATTCCCTACCTCTGGATTAAGTGGCCCGCCCTGCCCCTTTAAGACTTCCAAAAAGCACCCGCCAAAACAAAACAACGCCCACCAAAAAAAAAAAAAAAAAAATGTTTATAATTAAAAAAAAAGAAAAATGTTTTTAATTAAAAAGGAAAAAAAAAAAAAGTGGTCGTTCGTTTTTCTTTATTCTCCGGTGCCAGCCTCAGGCCTCTGCTCACCGGTCTTGCTGCCCTGTTTCCCTAGTATTGGGGGCCCTGTCCCTTTAAGACTTCCAAAAAGCGCTCGCCAAAACAAAACAGCAAAAAAGCAAAAAAAAAAATGGTCGCGTGCTTTTCTTATGTCCTCTGTCGCCCAGCCTCCAGTGCCTGCTCACTGTTCTTGCTGCCCTGTTTTCCCAGTATCGAGCGCCCTGCGCTCTGGCCCGGATGGCTGGGGCTGGGTGCTCGGCAGTCCTGGGCTCCGTCTCCCTCCTGCTCTGCCTGCTCTTCTCCCTCCGGGAGCTGGGGGGAGGGGCGCTTGGCTCCCGCGGGGCCGGGGCTTGTATCTTACCCCCTTCGGGAGGCGCTGGGTTCTCTCAGGTGCGGATGTGGTCTGGATATTGTCCTGTGTCCTCTGGTCTTTATTCTAGGAATGGTTGTCAGTGTTATATTTTCATAGATATATGTGGTTTTGGGAGGAGATTTCCGCTGCTCTACTCACGCCGCCATCTTCCGCCCCTCCTCTCTCTTCTATCTAGTTTTTTGAGGAACCTCCCTACTGCTTTCCACAGCGGTTATACCAATTTGCATTCCCACCATGATGTAGGAGGGTTCCTGTTTCTCCGCATCCTTGTCAGCATTTGTTGTTTCTTGTCTTTTGGATGGTGGCCATTCTAACTGGTGTGTGGTGATACCTCATTGTGGTTTTAATTTGCATTTCCTTGATGAAGAATCATACATTTCATTTAGCTAACATGCAGTTCTCAAGTGGGAGCATTTTTGCTCTCCAAGGGACATTTGGCAATATCTGGAGACATTTTTGGTGGTCACACCTGGTGGGTTGTTCTGGTGGTTGCAGTGGACTGAGGCCAGGATGCTGCTCAGGACAGCCCCTACACCAAAGAGTGATCTGGCTCAGAATGTCCATAGTGCAGAGGTTAAGAAACCCTAATCTAGAATAATTCAATGTTTTTCCTTTGTCATGACATTGACATAAGTCCCTCTGGGAGCTTTTAAAAATTGAAGTGCCCAGGTTATACCCCAGTGCCAATTAAATAACTGGGGTTGGAGATCAAGCATAGGTATTTTTAAAAAACAAACAGGTGATGCAATGTACAGCAAAGTTGGGGACCACTGATCTAGAATAAACATTTTTTGGTAAGAATTTTAGATAGAAGATAATGTATACTTCCCACCACATCTCATCAAAAAACACATGTGTCCGTTTATCCCATTTATGGTGATGCTAAATGTAATCACTTGGTCCTGGTGGGTCTGCTAGATCTCTCCATTGGAAAGATACCTTTTCTATGTATTTAATAAGTAATCTATGAAGTGTGTATTGCATCCTTGTTAATGGTCACATAGTATTACACTGTATGGATATATAATTAACCCAGTTGCCTTTTAATGCACATAGGTTTTTTCTTTCCTGCTGTTATATATAGTACTGCTGAGAACATCCCTGTGCATAGTTGATGGCATAGTTACTTAGTAATTTACTTAGAATAAATTTGGAAAGGAAACTTGGCGCAAAGGCTGTACACGGTTAACCATTTGCTGAATGTTGGCACTTACTTGCTCCCTCCCTTTTTCCCCCCGTATCTTTTCCCCTCCCTGATTCTCTCTCTCTCTCTCCCTCTCCCCACTCCCCTCCCCCCCTCCCCCCACTGGCCTAGTCCTGAAAAGCCCCACTTTTTGTCAGTGACTTAGGCAGAATGACACCTCATTGGTTTAATGTCTTCTTCCTGTTTTTGTGCTTTTTGTAATTGTCATTGGACGTAGAGGCTGAGGTGAGCAATACATATGCCCAGGTACACCTCTGTCAGACCACCAGTGTGGGAGTTGTGAATCTAGCCGGGATTGGTTGTTATAGAATCTTCCATGTAACACACAGTCAGATTGCATCAGCAGACAGTGGCTTAGTGGGGGGCCCAGGGTGCTAGAGGGTCTCTTCTTGGTGTCCTCATCCCTCCCAGCTTTCACCAGCCCTGCACCTGTACAGAGGAGGTCTCTCTGGGCTTTTGCCCCTCAGTTTAGGCAGACCCTGTTCATTCTGGGCTGTGGAGGTGGTACTTTCTCAGGGTTCCCAAACCATCTGCCGTGGCAGCCAAACTCTTATTGTGTGTCTGTGAGGGGTCTTGGTGGGAAGGACCTCCCTGCTTTTGTGCAATTACAAAAAGCACAGAAACAGGAAGAAGACATTAAACCAATGAGGTGTCATTCTGCCTAAGTCACTGACAACAAGTGGGGCTTTTCAGGACTAGGCCAGTGGGCAGGGGGGGAAGTGGGGGGAGAGAGAGAAAAAGTGTGTCAGGGAGGGGAAAAGAGGCAGCAGGCCTCTACTTACATCAGAGCAGGATCTTGGGCTGAACAGGTTTCATGCCCGTCTCCAGGGACAGACGGCTGTTGCTTTTTAAAATGGGTGTTAAGTCTTTGGTGGGGAGGGATGGGGGTGTGGGTTTACTACCCCCTCTCTTACAGGCAGATAACTTTTGCTTCATCCACTTTGCACCAGCAGTTGACCTTTGCCCTTCTCCCATCGGCTTCAGGCATTTGCTCCCTAGAACACACCGGTCTGGGAAGTGAGTGAGGTCTCCTGTCTGCATCACCAATGGGTCTCTCTCAGGTCTTCTGCCTTGTCTCAGTCTTTCTTCACAGCTCCCAAGGGAGGCCTCTGGAAAAGAACTCACAAGTGAATGTGAACTAAAGGATTGTCCAGGGATCCCAAGAATTCTGACTGTCATGAAAACCGACATTTGCCCTTTAAGAATTTTTTTAAAGTGTAGCTGGTTTCTTCCTACCATTTTTGTGGCATCTGCCCTGTTCCCCCTGTGCTCTGACAAGGCTGAAGTAGTTTGTGTGTCCTGTCTTTCTTTAGAGAGTTTGTCACTGTGGAGTTCAGTCCGGGATGGACTGAAGTGGGCCTATAGTAGCTCTTGAGATCTGCCTGGTTGCACTTCTCTTCCCAACTCCAAGTTCAGCAACATGACATGGCTTGAAATTGGCTATGGTGAGAGTGTTTACACCACAGAAATGGGCAAATGCTTCAAATTAGCACCCTCTCTCCCCTACTGAGAACCAGTTACTAAACATAAACCAGCAAACCAGTGAAGTACCTCACCTGGTTGCCTCATGACGTCAACTGTTTGAAGAAAACAGGTTCAAGAAAAGGAATACTTTTGTAGATTATCTGGGTTTTTCTTTTGTGTGGGAGCAGTATTCTCTTGAATTGTACACATACTAAGCAGAAAATGGAACCTAAAGTTTGTTTTTGTTTGATAACTAAGTGAGGTAAAACGGTGCTCGAGTTCATTAGCCATTAGAATTCCTTCTTTATGGAAAAATGATATTGAAAGGTGGACCAAGTAATGGATTGCAGTTAGAGTTTGGAAGAGGAGAATCTCTAGAGAGAGCAGGATGAGTCATGGGATAAAAGACAAAGCTTATCCTCTGTGAATAAAAATCCCAAGGGAGTCTAACATCAGCAATGTATGAAAGCCTAACAGGAAAATCAGAGCCTTGTCAACTATAAAATCTTTTGTTTTGGGGCCCCAGAGGGAACAGTTGACCTCAACCTGAAACATATGGTGAGTCCCTAGGGTCTGTACTCCGCCCTCCCATCTCCCCACCTCCAGGCAGCACTGTGCAGCAGGGAAAGTGCATAAGCTATTGTAACTAATTACTTTCCCATAATGCCTAATGGGTCCTTAGGCAGGGTTTTGTAAATGGATGAACTTGGGACATCTGCCATAGAGTTAATATGTCTGTAGAGTGACAAGAAAAGACTAATGGGAATGCATTTACAGTTTATGCAGTTTATTTTAATGTACTGACTCTGACCTCATCTCTATTGCAGAACATTCTGTTTTGTCTGATTATAATAAGCATAATGTTAAATTGTAAGTGCCTGCTTTTTAATTTTTCTGTGACAGATTTTTAATCTTAATTTACTATTCTTTCCCACCCTGCCTCATTCTACCTAAAGTAGGCTCAAGAAATGCACATTGATAATTATCTTAGGCCAAACATTAGGAATTCAAATATGTTGTCAAAAAAATAAGCCCTTCCAGCTCAAGACAATAATCTGTGGATCTGTGGTCTGTTATCTGTGATGTTATCTTCTTGCTCCTTGAGCACAAAGCAGCAAGAGAACTTTGTGCTTTCAGGACTCTTAGGCAGCTTTTCTGTACCTTTTCTCAAGTAGATACAGCCTCTCTTTCCTCCTCTAACAGGTACACAATAAAAGGCATCAGGAACCTGATTTTCTATGAACTGCCCACATATCCCCACTTCTACAGTGATGTCTGTAACATGCTGAGGGCCACCAGCAGAGGAGAGGAAGCTGCCTGGACCTGCACCGTCCTCTATGCCAAGTACGATGCCCAGAGGCTGGCCGCTGTGGTTGGCGTGGAGCGGGCTGCGCAGATGCTGCAGTCCAAGAAGAGCGTCCACCTCTTTATTACTGGAGAAACATGAGAACGGGTTGGACGGGAAATATTTGGCATGATACATAATGCCTGATTCTGCGCCACTTGGCCCCAGTTCTGACCACCTTTGCGGGAGAAGACTGCCGCAGGAGAGGAGCACCAGGCCACGCCATCGCGGATACGGCTTTCTTTCCAGGTCATACGCCCCTGAGAAGCTAAATGTAAACCAAATTTTGGTGAATCATATCCTTCAGAGGTCAGGAGGGAGCTGAAGGGGCTCTGAGAAGTGGAGAGAAGGAAACTTCTACTTGTGAATCTTTTGTAAGCCATAAATTCTTCTACTGTGTTGTATCTCTAATTTATTACATTTGGTAAATTCTTTCAGATCTGCCTGTTTCTGTTGGACACTTAAAGTAAGGCGTACATGTTGTTGCTTATGAGAACACATTGTGAGAAACTGGGAGGCTTGCTGCTGAATATCATCTTAATTTTGGATTGCACAGGTTTTGCAAAACTATTTTTTTTCCCCCCACGAAACCTTTTTTAAACCTTAAATAGCCTAGAAGAGTCCATTCATTAACTGAAAATATTTTTAACTCATAATAAACATTTTAGTTAAAATATTCCTGTAAAAATCATGTTATTTAAAATGGCATTAATGTCTACTCTTATTTCACAAAATAATTTTGTGGAACTATTGAAGTAGCCATTGTCAGCATCACTGTCTATATCATTCCTATAAGTCATTTTGTAAGTCAGATAACAGTTAACAATGAAAAGGAAGTTGTACTTTTCAAAACATTTTTATTTTAAAATATTCCCGGAAAGTTTACAAGTAAAGAATCTGAACTGTTTGAGTAAATTGCCAACTGCATGGAGCTATTACTCCTTAAAATGACCCCTGAACCTAGTGTGTATTTCCTATAAACAAGGACATTTTTCTGTGTAATCACAATCTAGTTAGGAAATTGCCATTAATACCTGATTACCATCTGATCCCTGGGCCCCATTCATGTTCTGTCAAATGTCCCAATAATGTTCTTTATAGCAAAAGGATGCAGTTTGGAATCACATTGCCTTTAGTTGTCGTGTTTGTGTAGTGTCCTTTATTCTGGAATAGTGCCACAGCTTTCCATTGGCCTTCTGGGCCTTCACATTTTGGAAGATCATAGGCCAGTTATTTTGGTTGATGTGCCCTTGTGAATAGGTTTCGTTTATGCATCTTTGGCAGCAACAGCACAGAAGCGATGCTGTGTCCTCCCCACTGCAAATCATCAGGTGACTCACGATTGCCACCTGTCCCATCAGTGGTGATGCTAACTGACCATTTGTTTCAGGTGGTGTTCGCCAGGCTTTTCCAGTGTAGAGTTTCTCTTTCCCCCTTTATTAACCTATGTCGTGTGGACTCCTAAGTTTCATCTTTTATTCAGTGGGTTATAACCCAACACTATCATTTCTTTAGGTGCTTACATGGTCACAGACATGGCCAGCCAGACACCTCCAGGCAGGCTTGTGCGCCTTTTTGTTTGCCATCTCCCCCACCCCGCATACTTGGGCATTTCTTTATTTCCTGACAAAGTAAGATATTTCAAGTTTGTCTTGTCGTTTCCCTACTCCAGCCCTGCTTCTTTTAGTGGACTATTATTCTAAAGCTAAGATTTGAGTACTTGGTGTGCTCAGTACTGTTGTGTGGGCACTGGTCCCAGGCCATCTCGGGGGTCGTATTTGCACGTGTGTGTGTATACATGCATGCATGCAGCATCTACATTTATTTCTGTATCTGCCTATTGCAAATCATGAGCCACACCGGGGAGCTGATCCCAGTCAGACTCCACAAAGTTCCTTCTGTCTTTCTCCCTTTCCATTGTTTGTAAGTCCCTTCTCAGAGAGCGAGACACATGGCTCCCATTAGTTTCAATGGAAGAGTCCATAATTGCTACAGATTTTCTTCTACTTGGACACTTAAAATTGCTTATCAAAAAATAGAAATCACTTTTGGAGTCATCTTTCTGCTAAATATGTAAACAGGCGTTTTTATTTCTCTCTTTCCTCAACATGGAAAGTAGAACTATTCATTGCATATATAGAGGGATTCCTGAAGTTCCAAAAAATTAGGTGTCAGTCATAAGCTGACTGAATCCATGCTACAAAGAACTTTGTATATACAAGTGCCCTGTAGTTATCTGCATATTGTGCTGCCGTTTACCTTAGAGCCTGTGTATTATCAGAAAAAAAAAATGAGTTCATTTGCCTAGTTCAGAGATGAGTAGGAAGGGACTCTGATTACCCCCATGTTCTAAGTTCATATTCTTTCCCCGTGAATTGTACTAATCTCATGGCTTTCATTATCACTATTCACAAGACCCCCATATCTCCAACCTCTCAGATTTCACTCCTGTGTGAGTCTGGATTTCAAGTCAGTAATGTAGCCCCAAGAATATACTTTTTTTTTAAGCATCTCTAGTGATTTCAGTGCTGACATGTAGCCAGCCCATTGCCCACAGAAAATACTGAGGATTTTAATAATCCCCACTTCCTGACAAGTGGCTGAGACTGCCATTCTTCACCCTGATTTCATCTCCTGCTTGCCTTAGTGACAGGACCCTGGGTTTTACTGGAGTGACAAAGCACCCAGCAAAAATGACATTTTCCAGCACCCTGGCAGGTGTGGCCAGGGAAGTGGGCAGTGACCATTGGAGTGAAACCAAGTGGAGTTGCTTTTGTTCCTGGCTCACACCTGGGAAGGAAGGTAAACCCCAGCCTTTGGTCCTGGCTCCTGAGTTGATTGCAAAGAATTTAATATCAGGAATGGTTTTGTTAAAGGGACGCTTTAATATCCGGTCTCTCACACAAAATAAAGGAGAAGAGATCTGGACTGTGGATGGTCATGTCCGAGCTGGAATCACACATGATCCTGACATTTCTTAGCGAGGCTCGTTTGCAGCAATCAAATGCCTACACAAGTGCCTGTAGAAAACAGACAAAGGGATAATTCCAATACTGGGAAGAAGTAGAATTATAATTTTTCTGGAAAAAGAACTTATCCAGAAAGTGAGACTTAAAACTTTTTTTTTCCTTCCCCATAGTAATAACAACTAGCTTAGCACTTTTTTTTTCTTTTGAGGGGAAAAATCTTTGCATCGTGAATGCTTCCTACAGCTGGACGCACCATGTGTAATATTCAAGAAGCAAGAACTCGCTAATCATAGAGAACCAGCAGCAGCTGAACAGTCCTCTGCTGGCGTCCAAAGGGCTTATAATTGAGTGCAGATGGCTGGCCCTGGCAGGACGGGGAGTGTGTCCCTGCTGACTCCTCACACCCCAGAGGGCCGAGAGGGACTCATGAAAGGCTCTCAGCCCTAATTGTGCCCTCGCGGGGGCAAGAAGCCAGGCTGCTGAAGGATGCGGAGCAAGGCACGTGGTGTGACCGCCTGCTGGCCGCCTTCTGCCCAGCCTTCCCAAGGCCACATGAGCAGATCTTCAGGGTGCAGCGTTTAGATTTGATGAGTGTAGGGTCTCGAGATCACAGAAGGCCTGGGGTGAGGGAACGGGAGTTGGTCGTTCTTTGTAATCATCTGAAAAGCCTCATGCAACCTGCAGGTGGCTGTGAGGTGCCAGAAGTTTTGGGAAGAGGAATGTAGAAATACGCAGGCCGCTCCTTTCAGCAAGCATCCTTCGAGGGGGAGGGGGCCCTCACGGTCAGCTCCCTCCAGTTTCGCCCACCCCCTCTCCTTCAAGCCTCTTTCCCAATTTCTTTAAGGGAGCTGACGTAGTGACCTTCATTACCAAATTTCTACTGCAGACTTCTTACTTAAAAAAGCTCTTCTAGAAGCCTAGCTGAATAGAATTGTAAACAAATTTCAGTCTGCTCTTAATTAGTGTATTGGGAGTAGATACACAGATCATCCAAAATTGAGGTAGTCCTTGGGAAGGCAGAAAAGAAGAACGCTCACGCTCCTTTCCTCTGGGCCTCGCCATTCCCTCCCGGTGAATCCCGCCATGTTCAGCTGACAGGAGAAAATGCGTTTCTTTCTAAAAACTTGTGCTTCTTCCTTTCCTGCTACACCATATGCTCTAACCAGAGCTGCAGTAAAATTCTATGCATTTTATGTCCTGTTTCTGAAGCTGAGCACGTGTTCCTATTCCACCTTCAGGTTTGCTTTGTTTCTGTTTCCCTTCTCTAAGGACCCTCCTCCCTCTGGATGTGGGAAGGAGTTGCCTCTCCTTGCCCTGCACACATTTCAGTGTAACTCCTGGGTTCCCCTTGTGCTCTGGCCACGTTGCCATTATTCCTTTGAGAGGTGAGGGCATGAGACAGAGCAGAGTTCTAGGCCTCCATCCAGTAAATGGGCTGCCTATCTTAATAGTCAGTCCTGCTGTGGTTAAAGTGAAGGTTCCTGAGGCCGGGATTCTCACCTGGCCCTGGTTGGCTAGCTCACTACACATGTGTGGGCAATATGTCATTATTGACTATAAAGAGCCCTGCCCTGGTGGCATGGCTGTAAGGCTGCAGGAGAGCAGAGCAGAGGCTGGAGTGGTGGCAGCATTGAGGACAGAGACTGGGATGGCTGTGTGGGCAGAGGGGCCCAGAGGACGGCTGTGCCGGTAGAGAGGCCCAGAGGTGGAGACCAGCTTGCTGCGTGCAAACTCGCTCTGAGTGGATGGGATTGTAGTGATTGACCTGCCACTGTGGAAACAAAGTTGGGTATAACCCTTTCACCCCAAGAACGTTCTACTGCCATTTCTTTGGTCACATTGAATCCATAGTGAACTTGCCTGGGGCTGAAACCCATTGGCAAGGCACCTGTGCTCCAAAGGTCAGAACAGGTCCAATTGCCACAAGGGCTGTTTCACCCCGCACAGAGAAATCAGCCTGCCCCTGGCGGGGGGAACACCCCCACTTGCTTGTCCTCTGGATGGCCCCTCACGATCAGGTGGGGGAGGACACATTCGTTGGCTGCCCCTGGCCACGCTGCCACGGTCCTCAGTCTTGGGCCTCTGCAGCTGGCTGTGACCAGGTGGGCCCTGTAGCCTCAGCTGATACAGGGAGGGAAGAAAGGCAGTCTGTGCTTGGCTAACTTGGAAGCTGCGCTGACTTTCTGCCCAATCTGTTCTCCCAACTGAGCCAGGGCCAGAGCTGTCTGCCTCTTGCCAACCCAGGGAATGACGTGGACCCCGGCGTCCTGCAGCTCTCGTCCTCCCTGTCCTTTGCAGCCCCTCTCATCTGCCAGTTTCACTCCCCACGGAGAGATGGCCCTCGGCGCACAGCTGGTGTTTGTCCACAGATGGGCATGGTTTTCTGCCTTTCATGTTCTCTATTTCTCAAAGCGGGTCCTCTGCCGGGTCCTGGGACCGACATCACCGCCGACCTGCTGCGGCTCTGCGCGGGTCCTCCTGGCCACGTCTCAGCTGTCTTGTCTTTGTAAAGTAGGGAATAATCCCCCCCTCCTCTGACAGGAGATAATCTGAATAATCCCCACTTCCTGACAGAAGTGGCTGAGACTGCCATTCTTTGCCCTGATTCCACCTCCTGCTTCCCTAGTGACAGGACCCTGGGTTTTACTGGGGTGACAAAGCACCCGGCTAAGATGACATTTTCCAGCACCCTGGCAGGTGTGGCCAGGGAAGTGGGCAGTGACCATTGGGCAGGACTTCAAGGAGAACTCTTTCAAACCAAGAGGAACACCCCGCTTGCCTTTCGTTCTTCCCTTTTCCCTGCCTGGAACACGGAAGTGATGGCCGCAGCTGCTGAGGGCGGAAGGTCTGAGCATGGGACACGCTGGGGCAGAAAGGCCGCTCACCCCCTGGAGCTGCTGGGCCTGTCCTTCATGGGCTCCCTTTGACTCTCATGTGAAAACCTAAGTCCCTCATTTGCTTAAGCCACTGAGGCAGGACCTCTGTTATTAGCAGCTCCTAAGAGACTCAGAAGACAAAGGTGGAATCGCAGAATCCTGAAGGCCCAAACCTTCTACAGCTGGGATTTGAATCCAGGCAATATGACCCCAAAATGCTAAAATTGTTTCTCACTACCGACCTTCCTCAACTTATGATGGGGTCACCTCCCAATAAACCCATAGTAAGTTGAAAACATTCCAAGTCAAAAATGCATTTAATACATTTAACTACCGAACATCGCAGCTCAGCCTAGCCTACCTTAAACGTGCTCAGAGCACTTACGTTAGCTTGCATTTGGGCAAAGTCATCTCACATAAAGCAGTTTTTATTTTATAATATTTCATATACATCATTTTTACTTGGTAAATATTATAAAAGTGTTGACTATCTCATGTAATGGAATACTGTACTGAAAGTGAGGGACAGAATGGCTGTCCATGTATCAGTTGTTGACCCTCGCGATTGCGCAGCTGACCAGGAGCTGCGGCTCATTGCCCTTGCCCCGCGTCACCACCGATTGCACCGTATGTCTCTAGCCTGCAAAAAGAGTGCAGTTCACAATTCAAAGTGTGGTTTCTACTGAATGCGTGTTGTTTTCACACCCTGGTAAAGTTGAAAAATGCTAAGTCAAACCATCGTAAGTTGGAAGCCGTCTGTACCTCATTACCTCTCAAACAAAAAACAAAACAATAAATAGTAGATATTATCATTTCCCTTTTTAAAGGAGAGCTCTTCTGAACTGTTGAACTCTTAAAAGGTCTGAGGGGATTAAAATATTTTCTTGGAGGGGGTTATAAACACTGAGATTTTTGGTGTGCCATCCTTCCGGATTATATGACTTTCTAAAGGGGAATCCGTGCTGCTGAAAAGTTTACTGTCTCAGCAAAAGATTATTGAAGGTATATTTTTAACTTATTTGCTGTTCTGATTATCCTTGGCCCGTTGAGCTTTACCAAGAGAAATTAAATTCTTAGTATCAGGCCAAAAAAATGAACAAAATATCATTTCTTGACACACACCTACATGGAAAAACAATGTAACAATGGTTAAAACCTGAACCATTAAATATTAAAACCAGGTGCTGAAGTGAGTCTGCCTGGGCTTATTTAAATCTTTGCTTTGCAACTTTCCAGCAATGTGATTTTTGACAAATCCCTTAAACTCTTTGTCTTAGTTGCTGCATCTGTAAAATGGGCATATTAATAATAATACCTATCTCTGGAGTTGTTATAATGATTAAGTTACTTAATCCATGTAGGGCACTTAGTACACTGCCTACACATAGTCGACAGTCTTAACTAGAATTATAGAGACCTTCCCTTCCACATTACAAAGCTTAAGAAAACCAAAGGAAAGTCATGGGACATTGACTGTTATTTTGGGTTATTCTTGCTTATTATAGTTTTCAAGTGAATGAAAAAGAGATTTTGAGAGATAATGCTTCAAAAAATAACTGCGGGGGTTTTACACAGCAAATTCCAACTCTTGAGGAAGAGGAAGGTTGAAATTTTTATGAGTTATAAACACCAGGTGGTGCTGTAAACAAGTATGGTAACAGGCTTTCACCCTCCCCTCTGGCTGCCTCTGGGCGGTGGTGGTCCTGCGCTCTCCCGAGCTGAGACCCAGACACCCAGGACTTTCTCTTTTTACAATTCCAACGCATAGGAAATGGAGAAATTCAAAGACAATTACTAAAACTTGTATAATTTAATCGTTTATAAGTTAATACCTTATAAAAATGATTCTAGATAGTGTGTTTATTTCAGGAAACAATTTTGCCGAGCAGTGTACATTATATTGCAAGAAATGGAAAATCACAAATAGGTGGTATGCATAATTAAATTCATAATTAACTTTAAATTTTACATTGTTAACACAAACTCCAAATTACGGCAACTTTATGAATAACTTTCTTTGGAAATAAACAAAATTTGTATATGGGAGGCCCAAGCCAAACCCTGGATCCCCTTCATCAGTGTCTGCAGAGAATAGATTGGCCACAATGACTTAGAATTCTGGTTGCTTGTCTAAACCTTCATTCTAGAGGGTGCACAGTTCTCCTCGCAGAGAGGGAAGCTCTCTTTGCTGAGCACCTTCCTGGCCTGTCATCCATCCTGTACCTCTCCCGGGCCAGCTGGTCGTGTACTCCCTTCTTGAGATTGTCCTGTACAGCACCTGCCCCAGGGCAGATGTCCTCCTCTCTGGAATGGTATTTCCCAGGCTGAAAGACATCACCAGGCCATGGGAACAGCTCTGTGCATTAAGATTTACTGAACACCTACTATGGGCCAGGAACTGTCCTGAGTGCTTTACCTGCATCTTCTCACAACAACTGTGTACCTAGTACGTATCACCATTTTGCAGGGGAATAGATGCTCAGAGAAGTCAGGTGATTCTCTCAACGTAAAACAGCTAGTGTCCAAGGCCACATGTTTTTTCTGTCACCGCCATGTGACTGACTCTGGAGGGGAGGGAGGTCAGGACCAGTTGCTCAGATGGAAATGAATCTACACTGGACTCTCTCCCTTTCAGTTTTTGGCCACATCTGGTCTATGTCATCAGTGCAGAGCCTCCTGAGCATGAGCTGTTCTCTCTGATTCCCCTCCTGAAGCTTTACTTAGGTCTGGCTTAACTGGCCTCTTCCTGGGGGAGTCAGGAAGGAACCTGGTGACCTAGGCTTTGATCCCAGCTTCATCTTTTCCTGGGTGTGTGACCTTCAGCAGGGTGCTTACCTTTGTCTTCCCTGTTTCCTTATTGTAAGGTGGAGATAATGATAGGTCTCTGGGGAGTGGTATTGTAAGGGTGAAGTGACACCGCATACGTGCTGTGGAGCTCATAGAAGCTCCCTTCTCTGCCTTTCACTTGGATTGCCCATTGATTCATTCACTCTGCAAATATTTACTGAGTATCCATGATGTGCCAGCAATTTTGGGGGGCACCTAAGACATAGCAATAAATGAGATAGACATGCTTCCTGAACTCAAAGAGTTAGAATGCTTGCAGGAGACAGAAAGTAAACAATTAGAAGCTAGATAAAAATATTTCAGGCAGGGCTAAGGACTTGAAGAAAAAGCAAGGGAAGAGGATAGGGATCTTTGACCATCCTGTCTCCTTTGCCCAGAATGCCCAGTCACCACTTCTACCCTGGTTGAATTCTTAACCTTCCAAGGCCCCCTGCAAATGATCATCTCTGTGAAATCATCACAGTTCACCATCAAATTTAATCATGCCCTCCGCTCCACTTGCTGATTGGTTGTCCAAATCTATGAGGCTGGGGACAACCTCGCTTACTCATCACGGCATTTTCCAAACCTCAAGAAAAGCTCCTTGGATATTGTGACAAGGAAAACAGACGCTCTCACCCCAAGCAGCGACCTGATGTGCCGGCTGTCATGGCAGGTCCTCAGGGTGGGCGTGCTGAGAGGGAGGAGGAAGGGCGCAGACACCCTGGAACCTCTACAGGAGGCCAGAGGAACCAACTTGGAAACAAACGAAACGCCCCTCGGCCTGTGCGTGCGCTTCTGTGTGTCTGTGTGTCTTAGAGGCAGTGACGAAGGCTGAAAAGAGCCTCCGTTTTCTAGCAGGGCTGGCTTACTGCTTCCCTTTTCTCTAAAAAGCCTGAGAAGGCTTCCTGCAGGGGGCTGGGTTTCTGGGCACGTCGGAGGCCTCCAGCAGCTGAGTGGGTCGCCTGACCCTCTCCGCTCCCGGGGAGCCCTGCCACCGCATGCACCGCCCAGCGCTCCAGCACCACGGCGGCTGGCTCTGCCTTTCCAGTTGATGCTCGGAGTCAGCTTCTCCCTGGGGGCCTCATCATTTCCCAGAAAGTAGCCACTCTGCACCTGGGAGCTGAAATTTTGACTTTCTTTTCCCTTTCCTTCTCCAGCCACACAGGTGAAGTGTCCCCAGAGGAGGAATGGATGTGCAATTCTTGTCATAGACTTCTTCCCAGCCACTGTGGGAGGGCAGGGACATTTCCCGTTCTGTTCTACCTGTTATGAATCCTGAGGCGCAGGCTAAATCAGGCTGCACTGATTCAGCTCCCCTGGTCGGAAAAGCAGCTGCAGGCTCTTTCACCAGGTAGCCGTCACTGGTAGGGCTGCCTGCGTCCCCACAGGAATCTGAACCCCTGGAGGAAACACCAGCTGCGTCCTGTCCTCGCTCCTCCCATGGCAGAACTCCAGCTGTACCCCGACAGAAACCTAGGCCTGTGAGTGAGGAGAGTGTGGTAGTTTCCACATATTCCATCAAAAGCAAGTGGGGTGACCTACCAAGACACTGGTGCACGTTCTGTATTTATGGCTGTAGATGGTCCTGCAAATTTGCACCATGAGCTCAAGCAGTCCTTTACGTTCCCCTGCCGTGCGGAGCTCTGGGTAGGGGGAGGTGAAGCAGCATCTTACAGGCCAAGAGAACTTGGTTGGCTTGTTCCTGGGGGTGGAGGACATTGAGGCAAGGGTTGGAGGGAAAGAGGCAGGAACAGCCAAAGGGGAAGAGTGTGAGGGCTTCTTCCAGACTGGGACGGGTACGCAAGGACCCCCCGTGCCCAAATGCGGTACAGATGCAATGCAGCTGCTCCTCTGAGTTCAAACAAGGCAGGAAGATAAGCAGGTCAACAGACCAGAGTCACTGAAGACCAGATCAGGAGGTTGATCTGCAACCTAAATGCTGTAGACGCTACGTGACCTCCAGGACCTTTGCACAGATCTGGAAAGTGGGAGCCTCGACTATGACCGAGATTAAGTTTCTAGTCAACTAGGAAGGATGAGGTTCAGAGCAGGTTCATTCTGTCTTACAGTAATAAAATGAAATATGACATTGCTTATACTTATAAATTTTATGGAGCAGAAAGTATACTTGAATCAAAATATTAGTACAGCACCCCATGCACTCTTCCTATAAGTTAACAGTATAGGGCAGGAGTGGGACTCACTTAGCCATATTCTCAACTTTCTGAGGAGAAAAGCAGTTGGGGAGAATTAGGCATGAGCTGGAGGAGAATGGAGAGACAGCAAACAGCCTGGAATGGGGCGTGTGAATCTCAGTGTTATTAGTGTTCGGAGCATTAGTTTCCCTCCGCTGCCATAACTGAGCACCGCAGCCTGGGTGGCTTAAACAACAAATTCATTTTCAGTTCTGGAGGCTAAAAGGTGCCGGCGGTTTTGGTTTCTTCTGAGGCCTGTGTTCTTGGCTTGCAGATGGCTGTCATCTGTCTTCACATGGTCTTCCCTCTGTGTCTGCATCCCAGTCCTCTCGTGCAAGGACATAAGTCATAGTGGGTTAGGAGCCACCCCCTCAATTTACTCTCAGTACCTCTTCAAAGGTCCTGCCTCCAAACTAATCACATTATGAAGTACTGGGTGTTAGGACTTGAGCATGTGCTTTTTGCAGGGGAACACGAGGCAGCCTACACCCAGGTAGTTGCACCCCCGTTCTGCTCAGCCATTAAACAAATATGGTTTCCCTATTTTATCAGGGGGAGGCCACTCCTCCAGGAAGAAATAATATGTGGGAGGAACAATACAGGCCTCTGGAGATGTGGTTAGGAGGAGGAGAAGTTAAGAGACTCTTTCCAACCTAGGCTTTTGTTACTTCCTACACTGGCTGCAAGGCCAAGATGCTACCCCACATTTGAGCCCTGTTTGTCTCCATCCACTCCTTCTTGCTCTCTGTGAATAGCCTTGGAGAAGCATTCTGATGTTTTTGCTTTCTCTCTCCAATATTCCAAAGAAACTTTTGTGGGGTGTCTCTGCAAAAGGCTGCAAATATTTTGCTATAGAAAATTACCCAAACCTCTTAGTCAGGAAGCAGTCATCAAGAAACTACCTTATTAGACCATTTAGTGGGAAAGCAGGTCCTGGAAGACTGGCCCAAGAGTAGAGTTCTGGAAGGGGACAAAGGGAAGGTTAGATTGATCCGCATAATAATTGCTTATGCCCAGGAGGCTAACTGATATGGCTACATCTGTGGGCTCCTCAGGGGATGTCTCAGGCTTTCCTGGGGCTTCTGATGGGGGGCAGGCCCAGTGGATGAGGAGGCACTCATCCAGGCTGCTCCCTCCTGGTCTGTCTTAGGCAGGGGCTGCTCTCTCTCTATGAAAGCCACAGCCCTTGGTGGGCCACCCTGTCTAATTCCCTCCCACCCACTGCGGCCCACTGTCTAATTCCCTCCCCTTGCCCATGAGGCATTCTATCTTCTTTGTTTCCCCTAACCCTGCCTACACCTTTGTGAGTAGACCTTTCACTAATCTCTCCTTAAACACTCATTTATGGGCCACTCTTCTCTCTTCCTGTCAGGACCCTGAACTTTCCTCTGTGCTAGGCACTATTATAAAATAAATACACATCTTCTTGGGTTTTTAAAAAAACAGCTTTATTGAGATACAATTTATATACCATGCAATTCACTCATTTAAAGTATACAATTCAATTGTTTTTAGAATATTCACAGATATGTTCAAACTGCCCAAGTCAGTTTTGGAACATTTTCACCTCTTCAAAAAGAAAAAAAAAATGTATCTGTTAGTTGTCAGCCCCCTACCCCCACCCCACCCCTCAGCCCTACACAACCACTGATCTGCGTTCTGTAGATTTCCCCATTCTGGACATCTCATATGAACAAATATGTAGTATGTGGGCTTTTCGTGACTGGCTTCTTCTTTCCTGTAGAATCATGTTTTCAAGATTCTTCCGTGTGACAGCATGTATCCACGCTTCATTACTTTTTGTAGCTGAGAAATATTCCAAGATATACATATACCACCTTTAGTTTATCCATTCATCAGTTGATAGACATTTGAATTGTTTCTGTCTTTCAGCTCTTACGAATACTGCTGCTATAAATATTCAGGCACAAGTTTTGTATGGACGTATGTTTTCATTTCTCCTGGAGTGGAATTGCTGAGTCATATGGTACCTCTAATGTTTAACCATTGGTGGAACTGACAGACTGTTTCCCAAAGCAGCCACACCATTTTGCATTTCTGATGCAGTGTCACCAGAGGGTTCTGATTTCTCCACATCCTCACCAACACTTGTTATCTGAATTTTTTATCCTGGCCATCCCAGATGTGAGTGTTTAGTGGCATCTCCCTATGGTTTGGGCTTGCATTTCCTTGATGATTAATGATGGCAAGCATCTTTCAAGGTGCTTATTGGCATCTCTACCTTCTTTAATGCTCACAACTACTTTAGGAGGTAGATGGGTTATTATCTCCATTTGCAGATGAAAACGAGGCACAGAGTGGTGAAGTGACTTACCTAAGGTAAGCAGCTTGTGAATGTTAGACTAGATTCTAAGCTCCAGCAGTAGGCCCATGCTCCTAACCATTACACCACACTGCCTCTGCCTAAGAGAACAAGGGCATTTGGGAGATAGAAGAGCAACAATGCAGAGTGGCCCAGGGACTTTTAAGAAGAGAAATATCTACTACTCAATTTTAAATAGTTTATGTTGCTGTATAGAAATCTTCATCTCCATGTGTGAATGGTTATTTTGTGGAAAGGGGGCCAAGGTCTTTCCTGTTTGGGTTAAAGCCAGGGTGAAAATAAAGCAACAGCCATGGGTATAGGGCAGAGAACAAGAACTCAGCAGGGGCAGAAAGCTGGAGCCAGGGCTGAGCAAAATCATATGGCTCCCCTAATAATTCACAGGAATTTGGGAGAGGGCTCTAGCTTTTGAATAATCCAGACAGTTCAAACCCTGGATCTGAAGGGACTGGAGGACCCCAGCTGGGTTTCACTTTTCAAGTAGTTAACAGAAGGAGGGCCAGATTTTTCTCCACCTCCCCCCAACTCTACCCTCACCCAATTCATAGCCTCTTGTCCAAATGAACATGTGGGCGCCAAAGCCTGCTCTTTCCGCCTGCTCTCTTTGTACTAACACTGAACACACTGACCTTGAAGAGACCAGAAAACAAGCTGCATTCTCCAAAATACCGCTCAAAGATAAGCCTATGAGAATTCAGAGGTCAGAGGGTTAGAGGCTTTTGCCCCTAAGATCCATCCCAGGGCTCTTCTCTCTTTCCCTGGGTGTTCCCACCCCCAAAGTATACACACACACACACACATTTGCATGCATATATGTGTGCACATACACACTCGTGTGCTCACGCACACACTCCTCCTGGTTCGCTACCAGGCTAGACAGCCTGATGATTCTCTCTGATGTGAGAAACCAAGGTAACAAGAAGGGAGGAATGAGTTTGTGAATCAGGTATATTGTTTGAGTTTCCATTCTGCATCCCTGGCGTCTGTCTGGTGATTTATCAAGAGGACAGGTGATGGTTTAGGAATGACGGACAGTCCTCTGAGGAAGCAGGGCCAGACGCATGATGAGCAGAAATGCTGAACAAGATGCTGGCTGGAGGGGAAATCAATCTCCCCGGCTGATTAGTTTGGGTGAGAGCCAAGGGAGGCCGAAACTTGTTACAGCTACAGTCATCTTTCTTGCTGCCTTGTTTTCTAGACCCTAGAATAAAATCGGATTAGCTCAAGGTAGCTAACTGGTGTGAGCATAGCAGAGCAATGTCTCAATGCAGACGACTATTATTTAAAAATGCATATGATTTGTCTCTCCCGCTGGTGTATGAAGTATGCAAGGACATGGGCTTTGACCTTTCTTCTGTAATTCGTGGAGTAGCCAGTATACCAGTGGGCCCCAAAGGTCACCAAGCAACTTGCTGAACTGAATTGGCTTCGAAATAGAAATGGAACTTTCATTTTTTAAAACAGAGCCTTTGTCTAATCTGTCAGCTGAGAAATGAAAGCCAGATGAGTCTAATTCATTATAATGCCTGGAGAATGAGATGGATAATTATAGGCAGGGAAGCCCACCGTGAGTTTTGGAAGGGGGTTCTATAGAATATTTAAAACATAATGCTCACACAGACATATACTCAAAGATATATTGAATTAATTAGTGAAGGAACCAGCAGGCTGATGAAACCAAATCAAAGGAGAACACGAGACTCTTTCATACGATCATTGAAAAAAGTATGTGAAAGTCAGTTTGCAATGTTAGATCCAACCGGTTCACTGCTTACAGGACAATAAATCAGACCTTTTGGGGTTAGGTTTTCTATTTGACAGAATCATTTGCATTTCTACTGAATAAAAGTCATTTGCAACTGAACGACCTTCTCAAGTGAACCTCTGACTTACAGAGTCTGGGTCCTAATCACCAGTAATCAGTACGTCTAAGTTACCTTCCCTAGAGCATCAGAGGCTCCTTAGCTGGGCTTGCTAGACAGTGTGGTGGCATGACATTAAATGGCACATGCAATATTTTTTGTTGTACTTCCAAGTTTTGGATAACTTTTCTTAAAACACAGCTTCACTTTTCATAAGATGTCATTTGCTTGTCCAGTCACCATACATGATCCCATATAAGCCCAAGAAATGGTTTTCAGAAATTAACTCACCCAAACTGCCAGCCCTGAGTACTCTTCCTCCCGCAGCCCCACTCTTTTGCCATTTTTACACCTCCCTCCTCATTCTTTAGTTCTGTGGCAATGGCCACCTGCATGGAATGAATAGACTGACCTCCCTCTGTCCAACCTATGTTAAGCCCTAAATTTAGAAGCCAGTATTCCCTATTCTGAATGGGAATTATAGCTGTCAAACAAGTGTTTGTTTTCCTTTGCTTTTTCCCTCACAGGCCACAAGCCTTTTCTCTGGATCCCATTCAAGTGTAGACTGGCTGTGCCAACACCGTCAGCTACGTTGACTATGTTTACAGACAAGTGGTAGTGACGGAGAGGGAAGTGCTTGTTGAATGGCTTGGAGCACAGCCCTGCCACGCTGAGCCAGGGTTAATAAACTCGGCAATGGAGCTTTGGAGGCTTAGGTGTCTACCTCCAAGGGTATGGCTTCAGTAGAGCCCAGATGCCCCTCCAGGTCGCTCTGAAACTGGCAGAGGCAAGCGAAAGGATTAATGCTTCTAACTGTTTTTGCTACCTGCTATAACAGCCAGGAATAAAAAAGTAGCATTTCTTTTTTTTTTAGCTCCATTTGCTACTAAGAACCCTCCAGGCTCCTCATAGAATCCCCTGTTGGTTCTAGGGGACCCCAAGGAGCATTTTGCACATGTATACAGAATGGTCCATTGGGTTAGCATCTTTCAGTTTTCTCCAGTCCTGCCTTGGCTTGCTGGGCTGAGTTCTATTATAGAGACCACAAATACCCAGAAGCCACCTAGGGACAGCCACAGAATGCCACACATTGTACCAAAGCCACCGGCCACAAATCCCCAATACTGCCTTCTGCCTTCCATGCTCCTGCCAGATTCTGTGGAACAATGTGCCTAGTTTTCCTTCTTTCCTAATTGCAGCTCTTTCTCCCTGAGACTCAGGCAGGGGTCCTTAGTACCAGAGGCAGAACCGCCTGCGTGTCTCTGCTCCTCTCACATGGACCCAGATTTATGCACCTCCACACTTTGCTCCGTAAGATGAACTCTTTCCTGGGAGGCTCACAGGAAAGGCCTTCTCAGTAGGAGGCCCATGCTATAATTCTCTAAACATGCCCAAGGATGTCTGAGTCCAAAGTGAACAAAGCTTAGGTTCAGGCTGAGACCCTCTCATTCCTTCAAATGGACATGCCTGGGAAGACAATATATCACCCATCAGCATGCTTTTTTTATAAAGGGCTAGATAGTAGATATTTTAGGCCTTGTGGGTCACATGGTCTCTGTCACAACTACTCCACTGTGCAGTTGTACCATGAAAGTAGCCACAGACACGGTGGTTTTTTCTAATAAAACTTGATTTACAGAAACAGGTAGTGTACTGAATTTAACCCACAAGCCATAGTTTGTCAACCCCCAAATCTACATGATCTCCAAAGTCCTTTTAAGTTTCAATAATTCCTTTAGGTTAGAAGTGAATTTCTTTGATACTATACGTACAATATACATAAACATAAGATCCCAAATGTAATTGCACAGTTCAGTCATTATTTTAGATAACATCTTCTCTGCTCTCTTCTCCGGTGATAAATCAGATTTTAGCAGCATTAATCAGGAGCCTAGAATGTGCCAGATGATGCTCTTACAGTTGGGGAATCTAACAACGTACACTATGCTTCAAGCACACAAGGAACTACCTAATCACAAAACATTACAATAACTGCTAGAATTGTATCATGGTCAATTCTCAAGACTTAAGTCAAGTTCCATCACGTCCTACTTTCAGATGCTACAGAGATCCAGGTTCAAGGGCATTGCAATGTGATATGTTTGAATATACAGAAAATTGAGTGAGCCATCTGAGGAGCGTCCCTGTGAGAACTGATGGCTCTGACTTCTCAGAGAAGTCCTTTCTTGGACTGGGACTGGCCCGCAGAGCAATGCTGTGCCAAATTATACTGGAGGCTGGAGGGGTGGCTAGTTGTGGTAAAGGGCCAAACTTTGATCATTTGCCAAGAAGCCTGTGGCACAGATCAGGTGAACAGAACTTCTGGTTCTGGGATGCAGGATGGGACATTTCTCGTGAATATTTCAACATTCACAAGGCATGGCCTCCAGCTTCATAAAGCTTCATATTTCTTGGGTTTCTTCCTTCAGGGAGATGAAGTGTTAGTAGAGGAGATGCGTCAACCAAGAGCAAGTTTTATGCCAAGATTTTTGTCTTTGATGTATTTCTTTCTACAATGTCGTCATGACTTGATACGTCCTTTCCATGAAACCTCTAATAAACTTAAAGTTCCTTTGACAATGTGGCTAGATGGATCAGAAGGCTTATCTTGGTCAAAGCTTGAGTAGCTACGTGGATGTTACTGGAGAAGTAGCAAAGCAGTGAATTCAAAACACCCTCAGCTCATTTCTAGTTGACTTTGGGACATAGTACAGTTTGGCAGGAATACATTCATATTTTTCATATGTTTTGGAGTCACAGAAGCTTAGAATTTTACCAAAGCCCTTCATTTAACAGATGCTGAAAGGAACATTTAGAGAAGGGACGCTAAAGTACTTGCTTAAGGTTGCATAGTTAATGCGAGAACCAAAATTAGAACCTAGGTCTTCTGACACCAAATTTAGAGCCCTATGAACTGCGGCGAGGCTGCATTTTACACTGCAACCCAATCTGCCTGCAGGAGGACACCTACGATCATAAACTGGTGCTTTCTGTTCTTTTTGATTATTTCTTTTTAAAAAGTGCCGGTCGTGACCCACTTAATTGACCTTGCAGCCCACTGAAAGGTCTCAGCTCAGCTTAGTTTTTAATAAACACTGCTCTAGGCGACAGTATTTCTTACCTGTCATCATAACTATACGCCAGACAAAAAGGAATGCTCTCCCACAACAGTGTGAACAAACACATCCCTTGGAGAGATTACATTTCTATGCCACTTTTCATAGGTAAATGGAAAGAACTTGTGACTATTTGGTTTTCTTGGGCAAAAAAAAATGTAAACATGCATAAAGGTAGTCACAAATCTTGTCAGATATTTTCAAAACATGTTAAAAACTCACCCTCTCCATGAAGTCTTCCCAGATTCAACTCATTGAGCTCTGATTCTTTTATAATCCTGATACACATTTTCGAGATATATTCGGGCACTGATCCTAAACCTCATCCTTATCCCCTTGTTTCTAGGAAAACGGGGGCGGGGAGGGAATTCCCATTGACGCTCGGGAGACTCTTTGTCTTGCTTCTTCCCAAATCTAGAAGGGGGGGATGGAAGCTCATAGGTATGAGGCAGAATGACATGTCAGCTGCCCAGATCAAACTTCTCTGTATTTGAGTGCTGAAAATGTGATGCGTATGTAACAGAAATGTCAAAATCAAGCTGGTCCAGAACAGAACATAGGCTTTTTAAATGTTTATATAACCAGATTTCCAAGGCAGTTTTAGAAACTTTTCAGCCTCTGGACAGCACAGCCCCAATTGGATTCCACCTCCTGCTGGTCCTCCACCCCAAACACCCGTCAGAGGTACACAGTTCCAGCAAGGATCCCTTTGAAAGTCATTTTGTTTCCCCAGCCATCCGGGCTGCGGGAGGTCATGGCTGGCAGCAAGGAACAGAAGGAAGACACTCAAGAAGCAAAAGGCTTGCAAATCCTCGTGCTGGAGATTCATAGCCTGAGCCAGGGAACCCTTGGAAGACCTTACACGGTTCTCAGGCCTGATCGCTCTCCTTTCCCAGCTGCAGCGGTGCTTCCCCAAAGTGGTTTCAGCCCCTTCCTTCTCCAAGACGTGGCAGCAGAAAGGAGGGAGCCGGGAAGGCGGAGGCCAAACGCTCGTCTCAGTGGCTGCCCTAGCCCTGCTCTGACAACTGAGCTGATGCGAAAATGGCTCCTCATTAAATCACTTCATAAAAAAGAGACCATTTTCCATCTGAATGCACACCGCAGCTCTCGTGTTGGGTAATTTGCTGTTCTAATAAGCCCAAGGTTGCGGCCCCTGATGATCCGCAGAACCAGGGACGGTATTTTGGCAATGCCCTTGCCCTCTCCAGACTACCAAGGAAAGCTGACAAGTGGCAGCTTCTTGTAATAATTTTGTTCACTGGAGACAGAGGGGCTGAGATTCATGTTTCCCAGTCTGTAGGTTTAGGAATAGATTTTTCTGTGCCACCAAGATAAACAAAAACCCAAACCAGAGAGAAGCCCCTGTGCCTCTTGTTAACTGAAAAACAAGCAGGGAAGGCTCGCCTTTTTAGATCTTGCTGTGAGGGAAGGAGGATGCCCCCTCGGCCATATTTGAACAGAAGCATGGAAATTCTCCACCTGCATTCAGCTTCGTGGTTTTAGGACAGTCGGCGGGGCAGGGCCGCCCAGTCTGAGGCTGTGGATCCTGCAGTTAGACCACGTGTCAGCTCCAGCTCTCACACCAGCTGAGTGACCTTGGACAAGTTGTGGCAATCTCTCTAAGCCTCATTCTCTTCATCTGTCAAAAGACAACAGTAATACCTACTTCTCTGGGTAGTGGTAAAGAATAAAGATTGTATTCGTAGAGCACATGGTGTCTGGCAAAAGAAACACTCATTAAATGGCAGAGAGAGAGAGAAAGTGTTTTCCACTTTACAGATCAGGAAATGGAGGATTGAAGATATAAGAGCAAGGTTGTAAAACCAGGGAGTGGTAGGGGCAGGATTCTGTGTGACTGTAAATCCAGGCACCACGGCTTCATTATTGGTACAGAGGGAAGCAAGCATTAGGATGCATACAATTTTACTGGCTGTGACCTGAGCAGAACTATTTCGATGTACTTGTCTAGACAGGGCCAATCACAGATTATTCTCCCCAAGTGTATCTTGGCAAAATGGTTCTTGGGTCCATCTTGCTCAGGGAGTCCATTGCTCAAAGCAACTGGATCCATTTCTTTCTGATTTCTAGAACATTTGGTCTCTTGGGACCTCTGTAAGCAGAATCTGTGGTTTTACATTTCTTCTTTAGCATCTAAGAGAAGTTTTTTTCTCTTATTTCCTGACACCCCCCAAAAAATTGGTGGTCCTGGCTCCCTGCCTTTTGACCTCCACTTTTCTCTCAAGTTTGGCTTCAGTGGAAAATTCCACTGCAACCTTCTATGGTTGGATGAATGCAGACTCGTTAATTATATTGAATCTACAGAGATCAATTTTTATAACCCTAACAGGGTTAGTTCCTGAGTTCCTGTGAGAGTTAGGTGGCTGTGGACCCAGTCCTCTGGGTACAGGGGTCCCTCAGGGAGGCTAACTGACAGTGACCAGTCATCTCTCATGAGTCATTTCCTTTGCACTGGAGAATAGAAAGTTATGGCTTTGATCAATGTCTTTCCTTTAGGACTTGGCATCTCCTGGCTCCATTCACTTGGCACTCAGAAGCAGCAGAGGTTTTTCCCCTTTCTAGTGGAATCAATTCCTCCTTGCTACACTTTCTCTGATGGACCTGAATGCAAAAGAAATCTGAAATTGTACCATAATTTGGGCTGCATAAGCTCTCTTTCTCTCTCATTCTGGTTTCCTTGCTCTCTCCTTTCTTCCTTTCCTTTCTCTTTCCCTCTTATCTTTGACCTCCTTTCACTTCCTTTGTTCTCCTACCCTCACCACCCTCCTTCAGTCCTCTCTCTCTGTATTCCTCCTTCTCAATTCATTATTGTTGGTTAGGTACCCCATTGGTTGGACTAGATAATGAGCACCCAAAAATGAGATGGTCTCTGACCTCAAGGAAGAACCTAGTGGAAAGTTTTCCTACGTTGCTTTCTTTTTTCCAATTCATATTGAGGACTGAAAAATCTAGATATTACTTCGGGTTAGTAAAGATTCTCTTACACAAAGTCAAAAACTCTTGGAGGATTATGTGTTAATTAGTCACTCACACATTACTGTGAATTAATTCAATACGATTGCTTTCTCTCTCATTCTGAGTTAAGCAGCTGCCCTGTAAGAATAAAGATTTTGGTTGGAGAAGGAAAAGCAGGGCATTTGGGACCAGAAAACAATTTTAGAGGTTGTTCAATCAAGGTGGAGATTCTTTTTTACCCAAGTCTTGTCAAACACCTCTATGACCTATGTTTATAATTTAAACCAAGGCTGAATCAGAGAATTTGGAGGGCTTGTACTTCTTATTTTTTCAGCTGTAAAAACCTTTGGCCCTACTCTCAACAATACTGTAAGTGCCACAAGATGAGCACCTTATCTGTCTTGTTCATAACTGTGTCCCCACTACCTAGAACAATTTGAGGTCTACACATAGTAGGTGCTCAATAGGTACTTGTTGAATGAGTGAGTGAGTGCATGAATGAATGAATAAGAAGAGTAACAATAGAACACAAACGGCTATGGGAGTACAGAGGAGAAAGTTATATCAGCTTGAAGGGTTTGGTTTAGAAAGAGCGTTATGGAGAAGGTTTTTCCATGAAGAGTCAGTGGACTATTTGCCTGGAGCTCAAGGAACATAGGAAGAAAGTAGCTTTGTTGAGAACCAAATAGGGAACATAGCCGGCTGGAGCACTGTGCGAAAGAATGAACACTTTTAACAATTAACTCTTTCTTCAATACAAAGGAAAGAACAATCAGATATGTGTATGAGCCAGTTGGGGGCATGATTTTACCTCCCTTCTCATCAGTCTGGAAATTCTCAGAAAAATAGCGGTAGCTTCAGACCCAGCAGGGATTGCCAGGGGAACCACTTGGTGGCTGCAGGGTCACTTCATGCTCCACAGGCCAAGGCCTCTCACTGAAACCTCCATTATTAACCTTTGGAGTTCTCACAGAGGATGATGGGCACTTTCTCAAGGGTTGTCACTCCTTGAATCCAGGAACCCTCCCCAGATTTGTTCTATGGTGTTGGGCCACCCAGAAAAAGAGACAAGCGTGGCTATACAGTCTCCTTTCAGGGAAGTCTTCCCAACCCAGGCTGGCATGGATATGGGGATGCTTCAGCCCCAAGACAGGGAGGAGACCAAATGTCCTTCCAGGTGCCCGTTCAGCCCAAGACTCCAAGATGACCAAGTGTAACCGGCTGCATACTGATGACCTATTTTTCAGCTCCCTGAGCAATGGCAGGTGTAGTTAACTCAACAGTATTTCATCTTCTGCTGTGTATCACCATCCCCCCTCCTAACCTCAAACTAGAGATGATTCCTTCCTTCCTGTGTCCTATTTTTTCTTTGTCTCAAAAATAACAAGATATCATGAGTCTGCCATATATCACCCTATCAGCAGGAAGTGGCGACTCCTGATTAGTGGGATACTGCAGGAGCAGCAGGAGAGGCCATGACAGCGCTGGCCGCTCTGCCTGGCAGCCCTGTCATCACTCAGAGACGGCCGATCTGTCTGTGTCAACAGGAATCTGTCTGGGGATTATTCATGTCGCTGGACCTAATGAATTCAGCTGTTTGCTAGTGCAGCAAATGGGTTTTTTGCCAGTGATATTAGGATTAAGCTGAGTAATAGGATGTGTCCATACCAGAGTAATGTCCATTTATTAGCTTCTGTGGGAACATACACATTAAGAAAATCACATTTTGCCTGGCTCTGTAGCCGAGGGAACTGCTTGTTAAAAATTTCCACTCAAGCAACCTCGAGCTAAGGATTTGTATTCCAAAAAGCTGGACCTATTTCACCAAAAGTATTTACTTGAGAAGTAGAAAAATCCCACGAGCTCAATGAGCACAAATGACTTTGCCTTATATAAGATGCCTTTGGTGGAAGAGAACTCTAGGTCTGCAGAGAGGGCAACCCAGGGCAGATGGCTGACACATGCTGTCTTTCAACATAATATCAATCGTCTTTTTTTAATGGCAACACAGGATTCACTTTAATTGCCTATGAAGTTACACTGGGAGCAAGAACAGCCTTCTAAGTCGTTGGGGTACTAGCTGCCTGTTTGATTTCAGGGGCATGAAGAGGTTCCTTTAGTTCTCAGAAATCTCTCATCTGCTCAACTAATGACTAAAATCCCACCATTTCAGACTCCTTCCTTGGCCTGAGGTTTGCTTTTGCACCATGAAAGATGTCACTAGGAAGTGCTGCACATTAAGTCTCTAAGAATTGTACTGCACTAGCCTGCACAACTATATGGCCAACTGGTGACCTTGTTAAGCATTATCAGAATGAATGATTTGTAACCCTGGTGAATGAGTTTTGATGGACGAGAAGGTGAAATATCGGAAGGCTTTGGGAGGACCTGATGGAAAGAGAATATAGACAAGGTAGAGAGGCGACAAGAAGTACTTTCAGAGAGGTAAGAAAAAAGTGGATTTGAAGACAAATTTTGCCTATTTCATAGTCTTGCAAAGGGAAAATTAATAAGTAGAAGACCCAGTCTTTGTTATTAGGGAACTTTTAAATCTAGGACACTTTGAAAGGCATATCTCATGCAGCCTAGACTGCAAGTCTCCACAAAGCTAAAGTGATAGGCTTAATGGAATATTTTTTTTCCAGTTGGGAAAGAAATAGGAGAAATAAAGGTGAATGGTCTGTGATGAGACAAACCCACCTCTTCCTACCAATACAGAGGTCCCGAGGCCATCCTGGGGAGGGGATGTTGAATGATTCCCTGTCCCTCATGGGTCCGTCAAGCCATGTCTTCCACGGAAGGACTGCCCCTTGGCACCCGCTGGGCATTTGTAGCAGTTTTTGGTGGTCTGCTGAAATTATCCACATTCCCTGGAAGATGATAAGGCACTTCTGCTTAGTCCACCGGGTCAGAGACACACACGGGCCTCCCACCAGGCAAGTAACTTCAGTGCAGCGCCTGTGGCCCTAATCCCCACCCATGATTCCCCAGATGCCCTCTAGGTGCCAGTGTGCATTCCTTCCCCTGCACGGAAGTCCCTTCTCTATGCTCAACTTTTCAACTTCCTTTCTCCTCAAGACCAAGTTCTGAGCGGCTGTCAGCTCACCAGCAGCGCTCCCCCTTGCTGTCCTCAGAGACAGACCCAGAGGCCCTTTGTTTTCTCCCCACTCGCCACCAGGAAGAAACAGCCAGGATGCAAAGATGTTACAAACGCGGGCTGACCACCAAGGTCCCCGAGTTGTACTCAGTTCTTCTGGGCACTGTCCCTCACTGCGGTCACCTGCTCTCCTCCCCACCACTGCCCTGTCCATGGCCCTCATTTCTTCTTAGATCTGGAATTGTATGGCCCCACTTCATCTGCCATCTCTAGGCTGGAAACTCCCAAGTCTCCATCTCTGGTCTCAGCTCTGAGCATGAAACCTCCGTGTCCAGTGGCGTGATCAACAGTCTCACTGCATTGCTGTCCCTCCAGGACCAGCTCTGCATGGCCAGAGCAGAATTCATGAAGACTGCCCCCCCAGGCCTGAACCACTCATTTTTCTTCAGCATCCGCCCTTTCACTTAAACCCCAGACCTGGGAACTTTCCCAGACAGCTTCTTTTCCTTCAGCTGTATATCCCCATATCAACCTACAAAATCTTACACCTTCTAACAGTCTCCATTCCTGTCAACTCCCTTCTTTACTTTACCCCCACTCCCACCCCACCTCCCTTGCACTGTTCAGACAGTAAGACTTGTCCCACATCCATCTCTTGCAATGCTGCCACAGAATGGATTCCCAGGAGGCAGATTTGATGATATTATCTGATTAAAACCCTCAGCATGCAAACCAAGCTTCTTAGCATGGCCTAGGAGGTAAGCCCACGAAGAGTCTCTGCAAATTTATCTCTGGTGAAGACCCCACCTGTCTCATTCCACTTCCTCCTTGCCATGTTCCAGACCAGCCACACTTCATTACGCTTCCATGCCTTATTCATGATGTACCCTCTGCCACCCACTGACTCCACTGTTTAGTCACTTTACTCAAGAGAGCCTCCCTCTCTAGCAGGTAGGTCTGAAGTTAGATTTAGGAGAGAATAATAACTGTGATGTAGCTGGCCATTAACTCAGGGCTATTCAACTACCTTCCCAAGCTAAGGTCCATTATAGTCATTTGCCACAATGAAGGAGGGCTGACACTGTATTTCTAGTATAAATGGAAATCTGCTTTGGCTTAGCCAATGTAAAGAGCTCAAATAGGTAAGGACGTTGGAATGCTTGGGTTCTAAGGCTCATCACTTAACCGTCAGTTTCCTCATCTTTAAAATGGGAACAATAATACCCATCTCATAAGGTTGTTGTGAGAGTAAAGGAATTAATACAAGTAAAGATCTTAGAACAGGTCCTGGCAGAGAGCAAGTGCTTGGTAAATGTTAACTATTGATGTTATTAGTGTTCATACTAGTGATATTTATGGAATCTCATTTTCCCTCTCAAATCATTAGAAGGATTTTACCCCCATAACTTTTGGAGAGATTATGTGTGATTCTGCAGTCATGTCTGCATTCTGACTGGTGGCAGAAACGGACGGACAGGTACAGTGGTGCAATAAAAATGCACAACCTGTTCCTCCCCATGCCCCATGCTCTGTCTTTTATACAGGGAATTTCTGGCTGGTAGATCTGGTACTGGGTGAAAGTATTCTCTGCCTCTGTTTAAGCTTAGGGCCCCAAAGTCTTCCACAACGAAGTCAGAACTCAGAACCCTGGAAAGCATTGCCTGATCCTCCATCTCTGTTGGCTACAGTTTCTTAATTACTTGTACATCCGTGATCTCATGCGCTTCCCACAGTGACCTCCCCACCCACAGACAGACTCTATCGCAAGCCTCCGAAAAGGCCTTAGTTGCTGCTCTGTGGATGGATGATCATAAAATACCTTTTTTTGATCAGAAATTATTGATTTAGTGGTTTGGTGTAGATGCAACTGGAGGGAGAGACCCTTCCATTAATGCAAACCACCACACAGGGAAAATGCCTGGGAATTTAGCCTGGCTTTATGAGAAGAGCTATATTTTTCAACTGAATAGAAAGACTCTTAAGAGGGAAAAACAGGAAAGAAGGAAACTAATGAGACATCTCCTTCCTCACAGATCATGTGGCTGCTCACCAAGTGGTCTGCCAGGGTGATAGCGCCTTTTACGCTTCGGTGACAACCAAATGCCTTGGAGATAAGGACACAATTATGAGACCTGGGAAGGGATGAAAAGAACACCCAACAGCAGCCAAATAGCACTGCCATCTATTAACAAATTATTATAGGCTGAGGAGGCTTTAATGAGATTTTAACAAAAGAAATCCAGTCGCGTTCCTCTGGGGCAGAGAGATTTTATTATGATGTGAATGATTGAGAGGCCCTTCCTTGGGGCTTCAATAAAGAGGAAATGTGTGAGCGCCGTGTCCTGCCCCTCCCAGGGCTCCAAGTCCCATTCAAGATGAAAAGCTCTGGGAGAAAAGGATTCACATAATACTGTTCCACGAGAAGTTTTGGTACCTGGCCTGGTGTGCTGAGAGTCTTTTGGAAAATTGTTCTAGACCTTTGTGCTGTGATCCCAATATTTGGTTGCACTTTGGGTTACCCTGAAGGACGTCACGGAATTCTCAAGAGGTTCTTAAGTCAGAGGATGTGGTGGCAGCATTAATTTGGAAGAATAGTGAGGCTGGCTGGAGTCAGGACCTGCTTGAGACCTTGTAAAGCCACAGGGAGTTCAGAAGAGGAGTTGGTAATGAGTCTGATGGTTCCAAAGAGAAAAGCGGAAATAGGCTGCACAGAGTAGGAGAGACAAATAGGGAAAAGTGCAGCCCCAGGAAGTCGGTGTGCATGCTGCTCACACGTGCTGGACCACTTGCCTGGAAGGGGCTTTTCTTTTTGCTTCTCCCACCGCTTTCATTTAGCCCTTAATTGAGAACACACAGGTAGTCCAATCTATCAGCGAGAGGCATAAGCATTCAGTACTAATATTTCTGTCACCCAGGAGTTTGTTTGAAACACAGGTCTCCAGTGCCTCAGTGAAGGAAACTGAGGAAGAAGGAGAACAATCTAATGATGCCTGGACTGTTAAATAGTATAATTCCTCAGGAAAGGGACCCTGGGCCACAGAAGGATGGAGCAGGAAGGAAGAGTGAGTAAGTAGTCTCTCCTCACAAAGATTCTTTACTTGACCAAACTTGAGGCGGGCTCCTGGACCTGCCCCTTAGGCCCATCTGTGCACTTCCTTACCAATCCCGTTTTAGCAAGAACCCCTGGCTCTTGATATATGATGAGGTCCTCATCTTCCACCGTCCCCCAGGTGCGGTCCAATCACCCTGGCCAGTCCTCAGCAAGAATCCTGTGAGGTCAGCGCAGCCAGTTCCCCTGAACGCGGATGTTTCCTCTTAGTTATTTCTCACCCACCCGATGCCCTCCATCCTATGCCTGTGAATTCCCACGTGCCCCTGCTGCATTTGGAACTGAGCCCAGCTCTATACTGAGGTCTTCTCCCTTTTTTCCAATAATCCTGAATAAAATCTACATGGATCACTTTAACCACTGTAACTCTGGGCTTCTTTGACACCGACTCGGTGATAAGTCCGGGAGACTGCTCCTTGGCAGCTGGTACACAGTGTAAGACTATGCCACCCTTTGTGGCAGAATAGCAACCAGAATAGCTTCATACTATGCTGGTTATACTCCCCTTGGGACCAAAGACAGCCACTGGCTGTTAAAATATTTAGTGTCTGATAATCTATGATAAATGAGTAAGGAGTATAGTAGCACTTTCCTTAATGGCTCACACTGTAGGAAAGATATTTAATAGAATTGAGGATGAACTTAAGTTGACATGGAAGATAAATCTCAGGAACATACATCTTTCGGACAGATAGCTCATTTTGTTAGAATATATTGTGATTATTACTTTATGGAGTACTTACTAAGTGCCAGGTGCTGTTTTAAATGTTTTACACATGTTAACTCAGTGCTTTCCATATTATCTGTGATGAAGAATCAGTATGTTTTTTAAATTTCCATCCATCATGGACAAATCCTTTCATAGAATTCAAGAAAAAGTAATTACTAGAAAAGTGAATTTTTTAAATAATGCAAAATTCAGGGTTAGGTTTTTCTTCTTCTTTTTTTTTTACTATTAGATTTAACACATATAAAATTACTCTAGCAAATTGCATTCAAAGTTTCTGAATTCTTATTCTTAATTGCTCTACTTATCTCTCCATAGACCAATAAGAAACCTTCACACACTGGCACTCAACTACAGACCGTATGTTGAAGAGTTGTATTAACTTACGTAGCCCTCACAAAAATCCTATGATGTGGCTAATGTCTCCATTCTACAGATGGAGAAACTGAGTCACAAAGCAGTTATCTTGCCAGTGAGACCAAATGAGATCCTTCAGCAGTCCATTAGCTTTACAAAGAGAAAAACCTCTATTTCATGACCATGGAAGTATAACCCACCTAGTCATTATAAAATTAAGAGTACCTTAAGAAAAGCAAGGCTTGATGAGAATATATGAATGGAATTTTTCAATCTAGGCCTCTCTTAGGAAAACTGTTAAAAGAATAGGCCAAGCATTTTAGGAGTGTCCTCTTTACTACACTGAGCAACACAATCAGGTGTTGAAGAGTGTGGCTTAGAAACTAGGCTGCCTGGGTTAGTTTCCTGGCTTGGTACCTACTTGCAGAGAGAACTTGTTAGTCCTTACCTAAAAGGATGGTTGGGAGGAATTACTGTGCTTATATATGTAAAGTACTTAGAAAAATGCCTAGCATATATCTAGTAAGGGCTCAATAAATGTTAGTTCTTATTTTTGCATCTGAAAAACAATCCTTTGCAAAAACTTTGAACTCTCTAAATGCTTCCATTTCTAATGGCCTGACTTTTGACTGAACAAGCCAATCCTCCCTGCCTTAAACTAGAGCCACTGGTAGAACTCAGCAGTGCCGCAGAGGTCACAGCCAGACCCTAAGACAGGATGGGGTTTCTCAAGCCCGGCACTATTGACATTGTGGGGGGCTGCTGGTGTGTATCATAGGGATAGCAACATACCTGGCCTCTGTCACCCGCTTCCAGTTGTGACAACCAGAAATGTCCTCCATCATTGTCACGTGTTCCCTGGAAGGAATAATTGCCTCCAAATTAAGAACCACTGTTACAGAGAAAAGAAAATACTAATAACAGTCCCTTGTATTTTTGTGGCTTTTCCGTTTAAAGGGTTTAAAAAGTTTAAAATGTTTTAACTTGGGGAAAAGAAAAAGACGGAAAGGATGGCAAAGATTAGAAGAGTGTAAGAGAGAGGAAAGAAAGAAAAAGAAAAAGAGAGGGAAAGAGTGGGAGGGAGGGAGAAGGAGAAGGAGGGAGGCGGAGAGTGCAAAGAGCTGAAGAGAGGATGGGCTCTTAGTAGAGAGCGGAGGACTGAGCAGGGGCGCGTTTGTGTGATCGCCCACCCATGCGTCTGCCTGTGCCTGTCGGGGCAGCACTTCAGACTTGACGTGTTCGTGTCTGAACTCAGCAGGTTTCCCCCCAGTCACAGGCCTTCTGTACTGTTCTAGTTTCTTTTAAGTGACCTCAGCACCCAGCCAATCACCCATGTCTGGAAATGTGTGTCCTCTCAGAAGGACACCTCCTACTAGCCTCCCGGTTCCCCAGCCCCTGAGTTGTCATCAGGCTTATGGATTCCACCTCTGTTCCCTCTCAGGGTCAAAGAGTCACATGTCCACCTGATGTGAGCCCTGAGAGGGACCTCAGACCGAGGCATCTCACAGATGAGGAAACTGAAGCCCACAGACGTCTAGGGCGGCACCTTGGACAGAGTACTCTGAGTCTAGTTTCCTCCACTGTAAAAAGAGAGTACTGTCAGAGGCCTTGCGGTTGTCGTGAGCCGGCCCAGAGAGGCTCTGTTACTGTGTGTTCCCTTTGCCTCATGGAACCGAGTCCTCCTCCTTCGCCTCACTGCCTCCTGGGCCAGGGCCTGTCACCTGCGCCCAGTGCTCCTGTGCACTGGCCCCACTTCTGGGCCTCTTGCTACTGCCCCACTCACGGCCAGTTCAGCAGCGCCCCCCTAGTGTGCTGGGAGGGCCTCCTCTTGGGCTTCCCGGCTCCATGCTCTCCCCAGGCCGGTCGTCGTACACATCACTGCCAGATACAACTGTCCTAAAACAGTGCTGGGATCAAGTCACTGTCATTTCTTAAATCCTTTTCTCTTACCCCATTATAAAATCTGAACTTCTTGACCTACCAATAAATATCATCCTCTCCCCATCCTCCCCACTATCTGGCCTCAGCCTGTATTCCTAACCTCTATTCTCCATTTTGTTATCTCGTATCAAACTAAAAATGCAGTTTCTTACATATAACATAGGGCTGTCCCACCTCTGCCCTTTGTTCGTACTATTCATCTTGGGATTCCCTTCTTACACCCACACATCCTATTTCTACCCATTCCTCAATGCCCGTTTCACCCAACTTCCTTAATGAATACTTATCTCATTTTTACGGTTAACACGTATTCAATTTCTCTCCTCTCTGAACTCTCACATCACTTTATCTACATCTATCATATGGCATTTATGTCTTTCCACCTTGTATCATAAATAGCTATGTACTTATCTCATTCTCTCACTAAACTGCAGGATCCTTAAAGACCCAATACATACAGATTGATTTATTTTGGTATCTTCCATGGGGCCTAATACCGTAAATATTTAGACGGTATCTATTGGCCACATAAATGACATTAACTATCATACTTAATTATCTCTAATGGAATCCCTATCTATTTATCTATCTGTCTAACTAATTTGGCAGTGGTTTAAAAAAAAAGAAACCTCAGCATATCATAGTAGTATGAAGAGAGTCCCTGTGACAATAGAGATTCATAAAAGAGACTGTAAGTCAGGAGGTTGTGTCATATGAAGGGCCGCACAGATGTGGGGACGTGTGTGTGTGTGTGTGTGTGTGTGTGTGTGTGTGTGTGTGTGTGTGCATGTACATGCACAGGTGATAATGTAATACAGTTGGCACAGGGTTCTGAAATCGTATAGGACTGGTTTCCAATCCTAGCTCTAATGCTTGATAGCTATGTGACCTCGGACAAGTCAAGTTACTTTGCATATCTGGCTTCACTTCCTCATTTGCAAAATAGAGATAACACATACTTTATAATGTTACTATGAAGGTAATTTATGAATTTCATCAACAAGTATTTTATACAGGGTCTTCACTATGTGCCGAGTTCCTGGCAGAAACAAAGTAATATGCATACTGTATTTGCCAAAAGACCTTGTATATACTAAGTTCTTTAGTGTCTTTGCTACTTAGCATAAGAGTAACTAGAGTGATATTAGAGCAGTTACTTAAAACACATACGTACACGTATAGATAGACCTACAGGTATGAACTAAATCTTTAAAAGCTGGACAGAGGATTACAGTTTCACTCTTTAGCCAGGAGATTTTTCCTCTCCAGTTAGCTTGAGTATGTTTTTTCCCCTTCATTGTCTTAGTATCTGTACTCATGGGAAAACCAGGGGCCATTAGTAATGTTATTTATCGAGTGCTTTCTCTGTGCTATTAAGCTTCCAACAACACTCTATGCAAGATTAGCGGGCCTCCATCGAATGGGTGAAGAAACAGGCTCTGAGAGTAGTATTTTCCCAAGGGGCAGTATAAATTGTGGCGTCCTCCTCCAAATACCATACTTTCCTCCTGCCCTGCATTCTACTCGTGAAGCATCCTAAACGCCAGGCCAAGGTGAGGAGCAATTACTTCCTCTATGAATTCCCCAGAAGTTCCTATCATTCATTTTTCTGAGTTCGGAGTTCTCTGAAATTCTGCAACAGCAGTGATTTTGAATCCTGTCCAAAGAGATGACGGCATTTTCTGTTGGAGGGCACTTCGTATTACTTTCACGACGTTCCCACCTGTTCTTAGAGGAGGCCACTTCCACCAACTGTTCAAGTTTCCACTTTCTGCTGCTTCCTCCCCAGACAGGAAAAAAATGACTAATTCCTGTCTTTTTATGGCAAGCAGCAGTACTGGACTCAAAAAACAGGCAGAGGCCCAGCCGGGCGGCCCATGCAAGCTTCTACATCTGTGCTCCAGGTTAAGGAGAGCCCACTGCCTCTCCCTGTCCATGCAATCAAGAGAACCGAGTTGACCCTGCTTGTGAGGACGTGCATGACTGGCAGTGCCTAGCCTGCAGCAGTTGGCTTTAGTGGGTTCATTTCGGATCCAGAGCCCCCACCCCCTCCACCCCCTGGGATGCTCCTGCTTGTCTCAAGGCCCAGATTCCAGTGCGGAGGTGAGAGCTGGCATCAGTTCTAAGCAGCCTTCTCTATTCTAGGTTATACCATAGATCCTCACACTGTGGAAATTACTGGGCGCTTGCCAAGCCATTAATAAAGCCGAGATTTCCATTCCTTTTTGACTAGTGAATTTTATGTGTATTATCTAACAGAATCCAGAGGGAGAAAGGGGGTCATTTTAGGGCCAGAACCCCTGGCTCCATTGCCAGGTCAGGGCCTTTCTGCATAGTTTTCTGCTTCTTTGTTTATTTTATATCAAAGCTAACCTTATTTTCATAGATCAGCTAATCCACAGGACTCCTCAGTGATTTTTTTTAACCCATTCATTTCTTTTTTATTAAGGTATTATTGATATACAATGTTATAAAGGTTTCACATGAGCAACATTGTGGTAACATTCACCCATATCATCAAGTCCCCCTACACACCCCATCGTAATCACTGTCTATCAGCATAGTAGATGCTATACAGTCACCACTTGTCTTCTCCGTGCTATACTGCCTTCTCTGTGCCCCCCTACATGTGTTCTAATCATAATGCTCCTTAATCTCCTTCTCCCTCCCTCCCCACCCAAAGCTGACACAGAAGATGAACCATTCCCTTTGGTAACCACTGGTCCCTTTTTGGAGTCTGTGTATCTGCTGCTGTTTTGTTCCTTCAGTTGTGCTTTGTTGTTATACTCCACAAATAACTGAAATCATTTGGTACTTGTCTCTTCTCCTCCTGGCTTATTTCACTGAGCATAATACCCTCTAGCTCCATCCATGTTATTGCAAATGGTAGGACTTGTTTTCTTCTTATGGCTGAATAATATTCCATTGTGTATATGTACACATTTGTCTACTGATGGACTGTCCTCAGTGATTTTAAGTCACATACATAACTACTATCTCACAACCCTCAAAGATGGCCTGCCACTGGGAATCTAGTCATCTTATAGTTAATAAAGAATAGGCAAATGGAGACTCTTTCAGTAATTTTTATTTTAGGGCTCAGAATTCAAAACTATAAACTGCCTGTTCTAGTTTTGTCAGAAATAGCTTATACACATTAACCAAGTAAATTCTGACAAAACTCAGTCCAGGCAGCTTTACCTGTATTTTTACTTACCACCTTAAAAATAATATTTCAGCCCCAACCTTACTGCCAAAGTCCTGTGACTCAGACAAGGCCTTTTTCTGGGCCTCAGTTTTCCCGTCTGAACAGTGGGTGTCTTGATCCAGACCACTGCTGACACCCCTCTGCTACCCTCGGCCGTTTATATTCAGAAGTTATTATTTGGGTCTGGATTGCCTCCAGAGTATGTTGGTGATTCTGAGAGGTTTAGGGAGATGGATGAGTCTAGAGGAGAAATCTCATAAATAAAAAGGGAGAACTCGCCAGATGCAAAGTGGGAATTTATTCCAGGCATATTAAATTATCATGAAACACATCCATCTACATTTATTAAAAACAGGAAACTGAATTCTGCTCGCCTAAAGCCTTCATTTCCAAAGCATTAACAAATTATTCATTTCCTTCATAAGTTCTTCAGTCCTTGGGGTATTTAACACCAGGAGTTTGACCATATTATTACTTATCCTCATAACATGTGATTTGGATGATACTAAATATTTTACAGAAATTACAGTTGATATGGTTTGTGGATCCTCATTAATTTATTCTGCTTTTAGCATAATAGCTTAATACTTTACCATAGACTTGTTCACCCGAAACAGGTGTGTCTGCTTTGCAGTATTTCCACAGATAAATACCACTGACCATATAACAAGAACATTCCCTTTTATGCAAATGTGTCAAAGATGATTGAAATGAAAGTTTTACTTTCACAGCCACTTAAAAAATAAGATTTTTTAAATGGCCATACCACTATTTAGCAGTATATACTGTATTCATTTTCAACTGCTGCATAACATATTACCACAAACCTAGGCACTTGAAGCAACATCTACTTATTCTGTAGGTTGGAGGACTGTGTGAGCTCCATGGGTTTTCTATGTAGAGTCTGGCAAGGTCGAAATCAAGGTGTTGGCTGGCTGGCTTTTGTCTAGAGAATATCGGGGAGAATCTTCAAGCTCATTTAGGTTGATGGCAGAATTTGGTTCCTGAGGTTGTATGACTGGTGACCATTTCCTTTCTGGCTGTTGGTGCAGGGCAGGTCTCTCCGTAAGGTTGCCCACATCCTGGGCATACTTACCCTTCCTTCTTCAAGCCAGCAATGCTGTGTTGAATCCCCTTCATGCTTTGAATCTTTGACTTCCTCTTTTTACAGCTAGGCAGAGAAAACTCTCTGCTGTTAAAGGATTCATCTATTAGGTCAGGCCTTCCCTGGGTAATCTCCGTATTCCAAGGTCAGCTTACTTGGGACTTTCATTACATCTGCAGAATTCCTTCTCAGTATTATCTAAATTTGTGTTTGAGTGAATAGCCAGGAGACAAAAATCCTGAGGGGCCATTTTTAGAATTCTGTCTACCACATACTCTAACACAATTTAGCAAATTACGTAACCTCTATTTGTTCAGGTTTTTCAGATTCCTACTTTCACACCTGTGATGACTAAGTCTAGCAAGGGGTTATACTGATAATGTTACAGCACCAACTAATTAAAATCGAACCAAAATTAAAAAACTAAAAACAAAAACCATCTCCGACTGGGTCTCCAAGATGTCAAAACATATGAATGAAAAAGAATCAGATTTAATTATTATCAGTTTTGCTTATTGCTATTTCCCCAGTCCTGACAACAATTCCTGGCACAAAGTAGGCACTCATTAAATATAGTATGTGCTGAATGAATGAATATACAGCACTAATCAGAGCCCTTTAATTCGCTCTTCATTATGTGCTTGGTGCACACAGTGCATTTGTGCTGAGTTCTGTGGAGAATATGAAGATTGATAAGGCTCCGTCTGCACTTGTGATGGTTAATTTTCTGTGTCAGCTTTGGCTAAACTGTGGTGTCTAGTTGTTTGGTCAAATGCTGGTCTCAATGTTGCTGTGAGGGTATTTTTTTAGATGTGAGTAACTTTTAAATCAGTAGACATTGAGTAAAGCAGATTATCCACCATTATGTGGGTAGGTCTCATCTCAATCAGTTGAACATCTTGAGAGAAAAGACTAAAGTCCCCCAAGGTAAAGAGAGGCTATCTATCTCCAGGCTTTCTTCAGACTCAAGACTACATCAAAAAAAAAAAGGAAAAAAGACCACAACATCAACCCTTCCCTGGGTCTCCAGCTTGGCAGACTGCCCTGCAGAATTTAGATTTGCCGCCCCACCCAAATTGCATGAGCCAATTCTTTAAAAGAAATCTCTGGAGAACATTGACTGGTACACTACCCTTAAGAGGTTAGAAAAACATTGGGAAGATTGAAAAGTGTACAAAGGAAAGCAACTAAGTAACATGATTACTTATAAATGGAGAGGAACAAATGGTCTTGGATTTAAGGAGAATGGGCAAAGGAAGCTTTACGAACAATGTGGGATTTAATCTGGAGCTTGAACAATGGATGAGAGTTGGACAGAAGGCAGAAAGGAGAGTGTTGCACATAAGCAGACCAGCAGAGAAGGGCAGAGACTGTTACGTTCTGGTTACAGGGGGATAAGAACAGCCCAGCTAGCGTCCTCAAGCGTAGAGGGAAATGCTGCTAGAAAGGGAGCAGACAGCGCTGATAGGCCCTGAGCAACACTGAGCAGAGAACATAAGCTGCAAACAACCTCCAAGAGCCTCCTTGTACACACGGCATTCAGTGCCTCCCTTGGGGCAGGCTAGAGTTCACACAGCACGTTGTCCAAGACTCACTCTGCAGCGGGAACGCTGAGCCCCAGGTTGACTTCCGTCAGATCAGTGGCAGAGCCCAGAGGAGAATGTCATCTCCCAATGCCTCAGCCAGTGTCCTGGCTGCCGCGTCTTTCTGTCCTACTTGTCCAAACTCTTCTCCCGTGTCTCCCATTGCTGGCTGCATTCCAGCAACGCCCCCTCTCCGGCTGTTCCTCAGACACTCCAAACTCATTCCGCCTCCAAACGAGCCCCTGTCCTGGCTCCCGTGGCCCACAAGGCCTTGCCTGGGCCGTCGCAGGCTGGGGCTTCGCGTCTCAGATCTCGGCTCAGCTGTTATTTTCTCAGAGGCCTTCTCTGACCACCGCCGCAAAAGATGCCTCCTCCAAACCTGCCCTGTTACCCTGACGTACTCTCTTCACAGCACTTATCAATATGTAGAATTGTTGTTATTTTTATTTTCTTCTCAATTGTTTGCCTCCCCAGCTAGCCTGTAAGTCAGGTGAGCGCAGGATTCCTTCACTCACGTGACTTGTTTACCCCTTGGGCTCCAGCACCTTGAACAATGTATAGTGCGTATTGCATTTATTTATAGGCACTCTATAAATACGAACTGAATGAACAAATGGTGGCTATAGATCTCAGCTCAGCCTTGCTGAGTGATAGAAAGGGGAAGAAAAAAAATCAAGAAAAAGAGGCAATGCATGCGGTGGAGCGGCGGTGCGCACAGCTGTCAGCGCTGGCCCCGGAGACTTGCTCTTCATCTTCTTCCACTTCTGCTCCAGAGCAGATCCCTCTGGGCTTCAGGGCGGAGGTAAGCGGCCTCGCTGGATGGAAACCCTGAGGAGTGTGGCCCTCAGCTGGTCGCTCACATCCCATCTGTCAGCGGCAGAGCAAACCGCCCTCCCAGAGACGGCCCTTACGCTCCTCTCTTCGTGTCTCCCTCTTACCTGAGAAGCGGGAGGCCCCTGAAATGGGCTCTCTTGGCTTCCCTGGCCTCACTTCAGTGTCCTGTCCTTAAGTACCAACACTTCTTTTTCTTCGTAAGCAGGTTTCAGCAGAGCACAGCTCTGCCCCCTCACCGCACGTTATCTGCGGCTGCTTCGACGCCACGGGGGCAGAGCTGAGCTGTCAGGACGCACACGGCACGACCACAAGGCCAAGAGTGGTTCCTGTAGGGCCCTTTGCAGGAAAGGTCTGCAAAACTCTGAAGGTGAGCAAACCAACTCTCCATTTCACCCATTCTGCCTTTCCCATTCCATTCAAAGATTTTCTTCTTCCGTTGTTTTCCTCATTCTTTCCCAAGCGACCTTACCCCTGCCTCCCACCACCCTTTAGGTCACTGTCCAAGGATCCTCATGGAGCCACATCTCTAAATGTTGGTCTCTTGCTCTAATACTTCCACTGGCTCCTCAAACTCAAATTCCTGAGCGTGGCATTCAAGGCCCTCCTGAAGGGCAACCAGCTTACCTCTTCAACCTTATTTCTCTTGCCTCCTAGGCTAAAACTGGCTTGAAGCATACTGGGCATAAGGAACACTCAAAGTATATGGTAAATAAGTAATCACTTCCAATTTTAGTGAAGTGGAGCCGTTGACCTGCAGCTGTGACAGTAAAAGACATTTGACTGCAGGCAATCTGGTACAAAGGCTTTCTGGCAGAGCAAATTCTACCGCATCAGTTTTCCTGTTTTCCATGACTATGTGAGCACCCCTACAGAGAGTCGGAATCAGTTGACTTCTTCCCCTAAACCTTTCCTAGTGGTGTCTGGGTGTGTGACCACATTAGCAAGTATTCAAAACCTTCCAAATCAGGAATTTGGCATTTCAGGCCTGGCAATTATTTTAAATCAGCCTAAGCCTCCTGTCCCCTCCATTGGCACGGGTAACTGGAAGCTGACTGAGCATTAGCGTTACGCGAGGAGACAAGCTGATTCAATATTCAGCAAAAACTTGGTAAGTACCAATGTATGCTATGGAAGGGTAGTAGAATATGTACCCCAACATACACTAGTTTGGTATACTGATTATATTGAGCTTAAGGCTCTTAGAAAACAGGAGATGCAAGGACACTAACCTCCCCTCTTCTTCCTGAAAGCAGGAGATGAAACTCCCATGGGAAACATGCCGTCCTTAAACTAGGAGAAAAAGAATATTCTTTTCACCAGAGATGGGGAGTTGAGGCCAAGAGAGATCTATGCCATGTGGCCTAGCCAAAGTAACCCTTTTCTGCCTTAAACCTCGCCATATAGTTTTGTTACTTTCCCACAGTGACTACTCTTTGTTCAACCTAGCGCTTAGGCCTATCTGGGTTTTAGATCTTCGTTTACCTGGGAAGACTCCTATGTACACGCAAAAATCTTAAATAAAATTTGTATACTTTTTTCCCGTTCATCCATCTTATAGCATCTTAATTCTTAGGCCCAGCTGGCCTTTACAGAGAAAGGGTAATATTTTTGTCTCTCCTACACTACCTTGAGATGCTCATAGTGTAGAGGGGAATAAAACATGCACACATCATTACTTCAGAAGAAGAATGGCAGGTTCTGCACAATCTTACACCCACGGAGGGAAGGGACAGCGCCTCTCTCACACCTGAGGAAGACAGGAAGGCTTCATGGTGACAGTGCCAGGACGTAAAGGGTGTGAATTTGAGGCAAGGTTAGAAAGGGAAGTGGTTTTCCAGATTTCCACCATCATCAATATAATTTGAGTATGTAATAGTTTAAAACTTCATGACAGCCCACATTTTTTGGTACATTACTTCAGTCATACTGGATGATTACTGAATGCCTTTCTCCTCCTTTGACCTCAGTGTCAGAGAGGTTTGCAAGCAACAGCTAAAAGAATGGATGCAGTGCATCAGGGTGGAGTTTTGGATTAGGGACTTCCTGGCGGTCTTGTAAACTGAAAAAAAAAAAAAATGCTCAACATGTTGCTAAAGCTGAGAGAGAAAAGCAGAAGGAAGCACGGCAGGGGGAAAAGAGGAAAGAGCCCAGAACCAACCTAATACCAGAGAGCTGCAGGCTTGAGTCTGAGTCAGTCAGGGATTTTAAAAAAAACAACAACAAATCCGTCCTGATGCTTCTAGAAGAGCATATAATTTAGCTGAGAGAACCCCTCCTTGTAAATTATAAAGCTGTGGTTAGCCACACAGACAAGGAGCTGGAGGAAGGGGTCTTCTGTTAAGGACTGGCTATGTGCCTCCTACTTAACAAAAATGCTATGGGTTTTGTAGGATGCCGGGTGAAAAGTAAGAACAAGAGTACATCAGACATGGCATTTTGAGGCAAACCAATTTTGTTGCCGAAGGACACTTCATGGCATCAGTAGTAGCTGCCCCTAAAATTATCACCGAAGTTCACAGAGGTGTCTTGTACATTCCTAACGTCTTTCCATGAATTTCAATTTTTAAATCACCAAGTCAAAAGCAAAAGGCATTGAAACCATTTTTGATAACAACCCATATGCTTTTCAAAAGGACTGTATTAATTTACCATGCCACTGCCATGTGCACATACACAGATTCGCCACAGACTTGACTACATTTAGCAGAAGCTAGTTATTGAGTAAGTAAATGGTGGCTACATGTTTTTAAACAGTACCTCAGTATTGGATTAATACGCATTTCTTTGATTACTGGAGTTATCTCCTCAGGCTGGCATCAAGCCACTAAAAGGTATTCATGAGGAGCCACAGCCGCTCCCATCTGAATAAGGTGCCTATCCAAACAAGTCGCCTATTTGATGATTTTTCCCTTTCCTTCATTCTCCATAAAAATCAACATACCGAGTCATTTGAGTTCTTTTTATTCTTTCTTTCGAAGGACTCTTCGATCTACCTATCCCATTACTTCCCTTCCCACTTTAAAACTTACAGCCTGTGCTACCACAGCTGTGTCCCCCAGCATTCCCTGCCTTCAGTCTTTCCCAGGATGATCATTTCAGCTCATTTCCTGAGCAACTACTGTGCATGTTTTATAGCTGTTATCTCCCAGCACCACCCCAGAAGGCAGGTACTACTAACCGTTTTGCAGGCGAGCAAACCGAAACGCAGAAAATGTCACAACGGTAAGAAGAGCAGGAGTTTGAATGTGACTGCAAAACCCGTGTCCACATCGGGACATTCTCTGGTAAGTGCTGTATGCCATCCAGGGCATTTCTGTGCTGGGTGTTAGTTACCATCTCTTAGCTTCAACCGCACTCATTTATCCTCTGCTTTGTGGTGCTGGAGCTGGTACTCTGCAAACAGTATTCTGCTTTGCCAGCTGGCTCTGTGTTGGGCTCTGTCCCCTGGGGCAGCAGAGGGAGAGTCCAAGGCTGAAGGAGGTGAAAGGGACTTTATCTTTCACCCTGGAGAGCTTGTGATTCTGGGGGCATCACCCTGGGGGTCTTCCTCACCGGCAGCAGTGTCACCCCACCCAGAATGGCAGTTAAATTCAGTTTGCAACTTTTCCTACAAGAATAAGTTTCACCCCCATCAGAGACTTCGGCATCAGCCAGAAGGTGCCCCTCGTTTGAGGTCTGGGTCTCAGCCCCACAGGCCCCTCTTTGTGGTTCAGAGACCCCAGCACCAGCCAGGCAGGGTCTCCCACTCCAGGTCTGAGCATTAGATCCTCAGAGTGGTTCTTCTCATGTTTCTAAGATTTAGTAATTCATTTGCTCCTTTAGCCCTGGGGTGGTAGCACTTCCTGCTATTGCTAATGTCACAACACCTTAGCATTCTATTTCCCCTTTCAGAGACCGGAGCAACTTCATACCTCATTCATTCTGGAGAAGCCGTGGCAGGAGAACTCACTCTAGGGAGTAAGTGAACCTGAGTGCAAGGAGTGACTGTGTTGGAAACTTCCTCCACGCAGATCCTCTCCTCAGGGCCAAGCAACCATCTCCCCGCTGCTGGGAACATCTCAGAGCTGTGTCCCTGCAGGGACGGTGGGCTCAGCTGCAGGAAACTACCTCGCCCAGGGCTACATTCCTTGCCAGAGGTGGCTGTGCCCAGTGACTGGTTGAATGAGGGGATATAAAGGCAAACCCCACCCTTGCCTTAATCTGGGCCCTAGGATCCCTGAAGGATCTGCTGAAGCCTCAGGAGCTTCCTCACTGTGGGTCACTTTCTCCCTCTGCCCAGTCCTGCTTACTTGTTCCTTCTAGGTCTGTCTCTGCAGAGTGCTCCCAATAAACCGTCTGTAGGCAACTGTCTATCTCATTTTTTCCCCAGGTAACTCATATATGCCAAACTAAATTAACAGTGCTGTGCTCTAGGGTCCACAAAGATTCAGTTGGGCACCACAACTGCACTTGGAGTGATGGAGGGCAAATACTGAGAAAAAACTACGAGCAAATACACTTCATAACTGCACGCCATAAACCCAAAGCAAAATAAAAGCAGAATACTGGATTATAATTCCTAAAAAGTAGCCTATTGCAGAGAGGGTAATCACACTCCAGCAGTGCTCATGGTATTTGTGGTGTTCTGTGTTTTCACTTGCTTTTTAGCCCAAAAAATTTTTACATGAAGTATAATTGACATAATATTATATTAGTTGCAGGTGTACAATGTAGTGATTCAACATTTATATACATATGAAATGCTCACCATAAAGTGTAGTTACTACCTGTCACCATATAAAGCTTTTACAATACTATTGACTTTATTCCCTATGCTGTAATTTTCGTCCCCTGTGACTTACTTGTTTTATAACTGGACATTCCAACTTCTTGTTCCCCTTTGCCTATTTCATCCATCCCCCAACCCTGCTCCCCTCGGTCAAACGCCAGTTTGTTCTTGATATTTATAAGTCTGTTTCTGGGTTTGTGTTTATTTGTTTCATTTTTAGATTCCACATATAAGTGAAATCATATGGTATTTGTCTTTTTCTGTCTGGCTTAGCATAATACCCTCTAGATACGTCCGTGTTGTCACAAACGACAAGATTTCATTCTTTTTCATGGCTAAGTAATATTCCACTGTGTATATGTACCACATATTCTTTATCCATTCATCTATTGATGGGCAACTTAGGTTGCTTCCATGTCTTGGCTATTGTAAATAATGCTGCAATAAACATAAGTGTCCATGTATCTTTTCAAATTAGTGTTCTTCATTTCTTGAGGTCAATGCTCAGAAGCAGAATTACTGGATCATATGGTAGTTCTATTTTAAATCTTTGAGGACCCTCTGTACTGTTTTCCATAATGGCTGTACCAGTTTACATTCCCTCACCTACTTTTTAGCTTTAGCAAGTTAAGTTGCCTCACTACCCTGAGGTCAATCCACATTGCATATGCCAAATTGGCACTGCAAAACAGCACATCTTATTTTTCTTTTCCACTGCTGATAATTCTATTAAAAAAAAGGAAAATAATGTATGAAATTATTATTTATCTTCAATTCACATTCCATAGAAAAATATCAACTTTTGGTGAGAAGGAATTGTTTAAAATTATTAAAACCCTAAAAATGCTAATAAACAAAATAGTCATCTCCTATAACATGATGTATTCTAAAGAACGGCTACTTGAGTTTTTCAAAGGCTTATTCATGGACGAATTTTCTTAGTCTGCAATAAATGTAAGTGTTCATAAATGCCATTAAAATTATATCCTATAGTTTTGAAACAATATTCAATTAGTTTTTAATGAAAGGAAATTTATACAAAGAGGATAAATATTCTTCAATTAATAGTATGGCTTATATCTCCAGCAGTGAAATAAAGCCTCCATGAGACATTTTCATCCAAGAGAATTGGTCTTTTTGGTTTTACTTTTAATAGCATCATGAGTTACAACTATTTTATTTTGGGGAGATAAAAGTTTATAGAGCTAACTATCTGGCTATTAGAAGTTTGATTATCTAAATAAATTCAGGTTGGGGAATATTTAATATGTCACTTAAAATCAATGACTTATTGGGTAGAGGTCTCAAAGAACTCCTAGATATAATGATAAATTCTCATGATTTAACTTGATAGGATATTACTAGAGTCTTTCTTAAGGCCTTAAAATAGTGCTATGAAACAGTCTAGTCTGTAGACTTTTATAAAATCTGCATTTTGTTTGGATATACTTAACAGGTGCTTATTTATACAAATGGATTATATGCCCTGCAGTTTTTTCATTTTAAATTTGATTATAAATGTCCTCCAAGTAATAGATTCTGGACTTTTCTCTTTTCCATTCCTTTCCATTTCCTCTTCACAATAACCTCTCATTTTCTTGCCTTCATGGACAGTACAGAAAAGAAGACACTGTGAACAAGGGGGAGGAAGAGAGGAGTGACAAGGAGCCCAGGCAGAGGCGCGCCAGAGTATTTTTCCTGCCATCCACTGTCTTCACTAACATTTAGAACAGTGTGGAAAGGCAGTTATTCTGCAAGAGTAACAAACTAAGAAGACTATGTACCTATCAGTATAGTTTAATATTTTAACCAAGTGAAAACTACATTTATATACAAACACAAATTAATATGATTACTTGTTAATAAACTCTAGGGCAACTTAATTAAGTTAATATGAGTTATTAAATTAACATGATTACTTGTTAATATGCTACATAGCAATTAGGCCTTGTTAAGTAGTACATTTAAGTAAATTGTTTGAACTGTGTGGATTCCTTGAACTGTCTTTAAGATCCTCATATGGTATTTCTGTGTGTATGTGTGTTATACTTCTCAGTCTACAGTGCACTTGAGACTTTTCAAAATCTTACATACAATGAATTAGGAAAATCGACCTAAAAAAAATGGTGCGCTGGCATTTGCTGGCTACACAGCACCCAGTGCCATCTTCCTTTTTCCTACCATTACCAGTATTTTGTCTCTGTCTACATTCCTTCCCAGTGTGACTGGGTGAAACCTGATCCTACTTCAGATGCAGATTGATGAGTCTAAATCACTCAGGGCCATGCCATCTCTCTTCAAACAATTAATGGTATTCCTTATTCACAGGTATGGCTACAGGACCTTTCAGCAGATTTGAAACATGGGCCCCAATTCTTCAACAGCCCTCAAATTGAGAGGTAAAATCTGTGTCTCTTTTCTTTGACCCTTGAGTTTATTGAGATATAATTCTAGAACTTAAAGTTTACCATTTAAAGTGCATAATCGATAGTTTTTAGTATATTCACAGATAAGGGCAATCACCACCAAAGAATTTTAGAACATTTTCATCAATTAACTTAATCTATTCACATTTAACATCATTATTTGATAACTTCTTTAATAGCATATAATACGCATTATATAAAGATTATATACTAGATACCACATATAATATATAAATATAAGTAATAACACTGATATAGATTTATGTCTCCCATTATACTTTCCATTTTCTATATGTCTCCTGTTTTTCTGATTCTTTATTCCTCTTTTACTGCTTTCTTTTGCATTAAGTGGATATTTTCTAAGAAAGTATTTAAAATTAATTGTATTTTCACTATACTTTCTTGAGGTCTTTTTTTAGTGACTGCTCTAGGGCTTACCATATGCATCTTATCAGAATCAACTTTGGATTTACACTAAAATTTCAATGATATAAAAATGTTATTCCTTTATAGATCTATTTATACCCTTTCCCCCTTTTTTGTGGCATTATACATATATATTTCATGTATGAATTTTACAAATCTAACAATACATTGTTTGAGTTATTAGTTTAGAAAATTTTTTGTCTATTAAAGAAGCTAAGAGAAGGAAGGAAAGTATATATTTATAGCTTTTGTTGAATTAACCTTCTTATTTATCATTTCTGGTTCTTTTCACTTTTTTCCTGTGGATTAAAGTTACCATGTGGAATCATGTCTTGGCTAAATACAGCTTTGCTGTCACCCACTTCCTTTCTGCTGTTAATGGCAAATATATTACATTTCTACATGTTGCATGTCTAACAATAAATTATGCACATACTGTTTTATACAATAGGGTTACTTATTTATCAGATGAAATTTTGAGCTGTAACTATTTATCATTGTTCTTTTCACATATCTTTTTGCTTTATCTGTGTGTGCTCAAGATGTAGTAGAGGGAGAAGAATAGATATAACTGGTTCATAGCCTGGGGAAGGTTTATTCCCAGCGAGAAGAAACCCATGGAAGAAATGACCAAATTAGGCTATTTTAGCAGCATTTGTAATATGCAGCAATATTGTGGGAAAGTTAAGAGCATACTGTTTTTTTAGTCAGTTAAGACTTCTACTTGTTGGCTGAGTGTCTTTAACCATGTAGTTATTTTTCTAAGCCTCCATTTCCTGATCAGTATAATGACCATAATAATATCTATGTGGTGGTGGGAGTTAAATGATATAATATATGCCAGGTGTTTGGTAAATGATAGCTATTAATTATGCTCAAATAAGAAATAAAAATTCACAGCACAGCCCCACAAGCCCCAGGGATTATACTGGCGGAAGCACTATGACCAACAGCAGGGATAATGACCCACGGCTACTTTGGGTGTCATTAGTAGGGCTACTGCATTGAAAAGAAAAGTAGAATTTAAGAACCAGGGATGTAGGGCCAGTGAGTATGATGTGAAGATTTTCTAATATGTGTTCCTTGTCTTAGAATACCACTGCATACATTTGGAAGATAGATAGTCAAAATCCCCTTGACTACACAGTAGGGTAGTTTTTGGTTCATTATTCCTATGGCAAAACATCTTATTTGTAGGTTTTCTATTTATATACACATTTGCTGGAGAGCTGTGAAAGTTGGCAGAACGAGGCAGAGGGAATACTTGGCACTAATATGCTCTTTTGTTTTTCTTGCAGTCGTAGTGTAAGTTACTAAGGAGAAAGAATAAAGATGATTTTCCAAGAAGGGTCTCCTAATTTGTCACTTGTGGTGACAACAGGTAGCAGAGTATCCAGATAATCAGAAAAATCTTTGTCCACAGTGAACGTACCTTTATGATGTATTTTACAATGATTTAACTGAGCCCCCAAATATTCCCTCCCCTCTTATCCTCATGGTATTTTTAAGAATTTCTTTTATAAAATGCATAGGTTGTAACTAAGTAAGTTCATGGGTATAATGTTTAGAAATATTGAGATTTTTGAGAAAATCATCAGAAAAAACCTCATCAGGGGAAGCGAGAAGTGGCTGGCCTGCTAAAGTGGCCCATCCCAGCTGTCAGGAGCCACTCTGTCCCCTGTGTGGGAAGATAGTGCAGAGTCCTTTTCCTGAGCAAGGCAATAGATGCCCCCCAAAGAACCACTCCCTCTTCTCCTGGCCTCTAGGTTAATCACCAGGCTTAAATCCCAGCATGCCCAGCTGGTAACATGCTATACTTGAAACGGGAAGAAAGAGATTATACACCAAAGAAGCTGCAAGAATCAGCGAGCATGTAGTGGCAGAAGCCAGGGTACTTGATCAAAGAAGTCAGAAAACAAGACTAGACAAACAAGAATTCCTTGACCTCAGGACACTTTTCAGTGAAAGAGGGGGTGGGTCTTAGAAACCTGGAGAAAGTGATGGTTCATAGTTAGTTGAATTGCCCATGGCCATGACAGAAGGGATTTAAGGCTCAGGGAAATGGACATATTGGAAAATATGTATTATTTGAAGCCACAAGACCCACCAGAAGATTATGTTCCATAAGAGGGTCTAGAAGTCACATCATGTACCAAACTATCAGGAATGTGCTAATGAGATGGGCACCAGTGTCACCCAGAAGGTGAGTATTGGTTCATCTCTGCAGGCCAGGGCTGATGGTAGGAGATGAAGTCACAGAGCTACCCTCTTCGGTAGCAATGGGATTGTTGGGATTCTGGAGTGTTAGAGGCCAGTTGGTGACCCTTCACTGCCAGAAGGCAGGGGAAAGCAATTATGATAATTACTAGGAAATATGGAGGGACAGCTAAGGAGACTTAATCCACAAGGGAGCTGTGGAGATGATTCAGTGAACATGGCACCCCCAGGGACAAAATACAGGCACGCCTTATTTTACTGCACTTCACTTTATTGTGCTTTACAGATGCTATGTTTTTTACAAATTGAAGTTGTGTGGCAACCCGGCATCAAGATGTCTATCAGCACCATTTTTCCAAGAGCATTTGCTCCTTTGATTTCTCTGTGTCACATTTTGGTAATTCTCACAATATTTCAAATTTTTTCATTGTTATTATACTTGTAACAGTCATCTGTGATCCATAATTACAACCCACTGAAAACTCAGATGATACCATTTTTTAGCAATATTTTTAAATAAAGTATGTACATTGTTTTTTAGATATACTATTGCATATCTAAAAGATGATGGTATAGTGTAAACAAAACTTTTGTATGCACTGGGAAACCAAAAATTCATTTTCCTTGCTTTATTGTGATATTTACTTTATTGTGGTGGTCTGGAACTGAACCATCATACCTCTGAGGTGTGCCTGTAAGTAGAAACCAAACAAGGCTGTTGCTTCATACAATCAAAAGAAAGCTAGAATGGGTGAACAGAAGGCTGAGGGCAGTTGCCCCTATAAAAAGGTTTGTGGTCCTTTGTTCAATTCCTAAGCCAGCCGGACCTATGCCAATTTTCAGACCGCAGACCTATTGACTGAAAGTTGGATAGGTTCCCCAGGAAAATATATGGTAAAGATCCTTGCAGTCCTTCCCTAAAGGGACCTTCAAGCACGTACTCATTGGAGAAAGGAGAATATGCAGATATTTTTAGGATTGTTGGATATAGGAGCTAGGTTAACCTGGAAACATAAAGCGTCATCACAGCCCTCCTGTTGCAATGGTGGCATGCGCAGACTATCAGAAGAGGCACTGAGTGAGCAAATGCTTGGCCAGCTGACATTAGCCATCCTTTTATCACCAGGGGCGCATGAACAGAGAGATCATGAGATCAAGCATGGAGTCTCTGCATGGACTCGGAAGCATGGATTCCCACTTACCAAGGCCTATCCGTTCCTGCTTCTGAATGTCGAGTCTCCCAGCAATAGAGATATTATATTCACCATATGACACTATTCATTGAGAGACCAATTGGCCACTTGGTTTAAAGTTTACTGTGCTGGGCCAGTGATTGATTCTCACAGGAAAAGAAATGTATTCCAGGTATGGATTTGCCTTTCCTGCCTGCAGAGCCTCAGCTGGTGCCTTCATCATGAGCCTTATGCAGCGCCTGACTCATCAGGGTGGACTCACTCGCAGTATCCCTATGACCAGGAGACCAACTTCGTCCTCTGACCAGGGGACCAACTTCACAGTCAAGGAGCTGCAGGAGGGAACCTGTGGCCATCGGGAATACTGGTTATTCCACCTATCACGCCATCCGGAAGTACCAGGTCTCACAGAGCATCGAATGACTTGCTGAAGTTACAACGGAAGTGACATCTTGGAAACATACTTTGGAAGGATGGGTGACATTCTCTAAGATGCAGCATATGCACTTACACTGAATCAAGTTTCTACATAGAGCTTGGGAACCATGGAGTAGAAGGATCAGTGGCTCCATTTACCATCATTTCCAGCGACTCACTGGGGAACTTTGTGATTGCTGTCCCCACAGTTCTGGGCTCTGCAGGGTTATAGGTCCTGGTCCCCAAAGGCAGAAGCACTCTTGCTAGGGTCCCATTGAACTACAAGTGAAAACTCCCACCTGGGCACTTGGGACTTCTGTGTCCAAGGATTAACAAGAGAGAAGAGTCACTATCTTGTCAGGGGTAATTGATGGATTGGCAGGAGGAAGTTATATACCGGGCTGCTGTTATATAATAGGGCAGAGAGGAACACCGGTGAGATGCAGAGGACCTTCTTGCGTGCTTCTCGGTGCTATCTTGACAAGTTCTGACAATGAATGGAGACATGCAGTGACTCTGACCCCGTTAAAGGTGTGGGTTTGGCCACACCAAGTGGTAACCCGCCAAGACCTCCAGAAGCGATACTCAGAGTGAGAAAAATTTGGGATGGATAGTGGAAGAGGAAGATGATGAGTACCAGTTGCAACTTTACAATCAGCTGTTGTCCATCTCCCTAATCTCCTTCTCAGTTCCTCCTCAGGAAGAAAGGGTGTGGAGGTGAAGGATGTGTTGCAGAGTACAAGGTAAAGAAATGGTCTCCCTGCAAAGGGACGGAGCCAAAGATTGAATATGGTGAGGAACTGAGATTTGGCCAGAGGGGGAATCTCTCTAAGAGACAGTCTTTGTTCTGGAGTTCAGCGTTGGACTAGCTGAAGCTTTCTCACAGTTGAATCACAGTCTGAAGCTCTTTCTGCCCAATTCCCCTTCCTTCCCCTTCTTCTTTAACTGAGATCAGACCTGCATTGTGGTCAGAGGCTTTCCAAACCCACTCCTATACATTTTCCCCTTTCTCTTGCACAGGCATTAGCCTCAAGAAGTCACTTACACTTCTTCTTTTATTGAAGTATAGTGGACATACAATATTATATTAGTTTCAGGTGTATAACAGTGACATAACTGTTATATACATTACAAAATGCTCACCATGATAAGTGTAGTTGTCACATACAGAGTTATTACATTATTAATTATATTCCCTATGCTGTGCTTTTCATCTCTATGTCATATTTATTTTATAATTTGACATTCATACTTCTTGTACCCCTTCATTAATTTTATCCATTCCCCCACCCCACCCCATGGCAATAACCAGTTTATTCTCTATATTTGAGTCTATTTCTGTTTTGTTTTATTTGTTTTACTTTTTTAGATTCCACATATAAGTAAACTATATGGCAATTGTCTTTCTCTGTCTGATTAATTTCACTTAGCATACTACCCTCTAGGTCCATCCATGTTGTCACAAATGGCAAGATTCATTCTTTTTTTATGGCTAATATGCCCTTATGTACCACATCTTCTTTACACATTCATTTATCAATGGACACTTAGGTTTCTTCCATATCGTGGTTATATAATAATGGCGCAACCAACATAGGGGTACATACATCTTCTCAAATTAGTGGGTTTTTTTTCTTTGGGTGTATGCCCAGAAGTGGAATTACTGGATCGTATAGCAATTCTAGTTTTAATTTTTTGAGGAACCTTCATACTGTTTTCCATAGTGGTTGCACAATTTTACACTCCCACCAGCAGTGCACAAGGGTTCCCTTTTCTCCACATCTTCACCAGCACTTGTTATTTCTTGTCCCTTTGATACTAGCCATTCTGACAAGTGTGAGGCAATATCTCATTGTGGTTTTGGTTTGCATTTCCCTGATGATAAATGGTGTTAAGCATTTTTTCAAGTGTCTGTTGGCCATCTGTATGTCTTCTTTGGAAAAATGTCTATTCAGGTTGTTTGCCCTTTATTTATTTATTTATTTATTATTTTGTTATCATTAATCTACAATTACATGAAGAACATTATGTTTACTAGGCTCCCCCTTTCACCAAGTCCTCCCCACAATGTTTGCCCATTTTTAAATTATATTATTTATTCTCTTGGGGTTGAGTTGTATGAATTCTTTATATATTTTGGATATTGATGCTTGTTCATATATATCATTTGTAAATATATTCCCTCATTCAATAGGTTGAATTTTGTTAATAGCTTCCTTTGCTGTGCATAAGCTTTTCAGTTTGATGTAGTCCCATTTTTGCTTTTGTTTCCCTTGCCTGGGGAGACATATCCAGAAAAAAATTTCTGATGCTGATGTTGAAGAGTTTACTGCCTATGTTTTATTTTACCAAGTTTGTACTTCTAATTCTCCCTTGGCATTTGCTTCCCAGAGACCTCAAACTGACACACCAATTGTGAGACCTTCCTAGTCTGTGCATTTCTATGGCTCAAGCAAATGGATCCTCTTTCTTATTTCATTTAACTTTTGTCTTTTAAAAATAACTAAAGTTATATGTGCACAAAGTTTAAAAGAAAAATAGTCCTACAAGGTTTGTAATAAAAACCAGCATCCTCCTGGCCCTCTCATACCATTTTCTTCCTCCTACTAGGCAACACTTTCCCCTTGTTTACTGATTGTTTTGGTGTTTGTCTCGATATTTCTTTGTTGCATTACTATTTGACTTCTCCATTTAAGTCATTATCTATTCCACTACAGAAGATAAAAAATTATCTCTTTCCTTTTCCTACTCTTACCACAAACCTGCACACACTTACCATAGTTTTTATACTCCAAAAGTGTTAAATTATACTTTGGATAGATCAATATTCAATGTTTACATTGTGATGACTAAATGATTGCTATTCAGAGCTAAGCAATGTAGTAAACTATGATTATATTCCTTTCCTGTAAACTGAAGTTAATTATTCCTTTTTTCTTCAGTGTTCTTAGTTTTCTATGTGCCCATCACTAATTCAAGCCCAAGTGTCTAAACACCCTCTCAAGATGTTCAGACACATAAAGTGTTTTACCAAATTTATCTTCATGCCGAAGTCTCTCTCTTGGAGATTTCTAACTTGGCCCATCAGAACTTATTGCTTTCCATGCTTGGTGTCCAGATGTCCCCTGGCTCTTCCTTATCATCATCCTGGGATTCAAGAGTTTCTCTTACGTGCTAGAGCTCCTGTTCCTATGATCTCTATCGTCTTCTTGTCTGGATTCTTCCATCACTATGTTGGAGAACTTTCACAAACAATTATTTAAGAAAGGGTGCATAGGAGGTGAAATTTTTTGAAACCATAGATGTCTGAAAATGTCTTTATGTTATGCTTCCACTTTATGACTTGGATGGATATAGAAGTTTTGGAAATAATTTTCCTGCAGAATTCTGAAGCCATTGCTTTATTGCCTTCTAGTTTATAATGTTGCTGCTTAAAAAGTCTAAAGCCAATCTGATTCAACCTATTAAGCAACTAGCATGTAACTAGGTTGTCCTATTTTTTTCCTTGTGATATGTCTGATTTCTGATCTTGCCATTCTCAGTATTCTGAAAATTCATGAGATGTGTCTTTGTATAGATCTCTTGTCATCAATTGTACTAGGCACTCAGAGCGCCCTTTTAATCTGTAAAATCATGTCCGGATATGGGAAATTTTTTTTAGATGTTTTCCCTTTGATGACTTCTCCTTTTCTATTTTTCTGAAACTGTGTTTATTTGTATATTAGAACGTCTGTGTCCCCTGATCTTCTTTTTCCTATTTTTCTAGATCTTTGTCCTTTTACTCTACTTTCTGGGAGATGTCTTCAACTGTATCCTTCAACCTTATATTGAATTTTAAATTTATATTATTTTCAATTTCAAAAATCTCTTTTGTGTGCTCAAAATGTTCCCTTTTAACCTGTTCTTGTTTCACTGTTGAAATATCTTCTCTGATCCCAGGCCGAAGTGGAGGATGAGAACACAGCAGCTCCGGGGTGTCCAGAGTTAGTGTCGGGCGTTAGTGCGCCTCATCGTTAACTTAAAGGTGACAGCCCGCAACTATCATGCCGTTTTTCTTTCTCAGTGGGAATGAGAGTGTGATATAATGAGTCATAAGAAATACATATTTGGTCATTCGTATGACCAAACATATACGTCCCAGATGTATTTGCCTTCATCCACAGTTCCTGAAAACACTGAAGAGACTTAAAGGTGAAACAGTGCTTTGTCATGTTAAGGAGAGACCTAGGGTGGGGGCTGGAAGTTGGATCAGCCAATGGCCAATGATAACCCACTCAGGACTGTGCAATGAAACCCTCGCAAAAACCCCTGAGAAGAAAATCCTCTGCTTGGTTGGATCCTGCTTCTCAGTCCGGGAGAGCTTCTTAGTTTGGGGAAACAGACGCCACCACGTACCACCAAGCCAGTCCCCAGGCTCCACAAGGACAGAAGCTCCTTTATTTGGGACCTTGCTCTGTGTCTCTCCTCATCTGGCTGTTAACTTGTATCCTATACGGTGACCTTTTTTAAACTGGAAGCTTACAGTGTTCTCCTGAGTTCTGTGAGCTACTTTAGCAAATTAATTGAACCTAAGGGGGAGATTGTTGGAACCTTCAGTCTGTAGCCTGTAGGTCAGAGGCACAGGGAACTGCCTGGGACTCGCGATTGAAGTCTGGAGTGGCAGGTGTAGGGCAGTCTTGTAGGACGGAGCCCTTAACCTGGGAATCTGGTGCTGTGTTGAATTTTCAGACACGCTGCTGGTGTTCAAGAATTGTTTGGTGTTATGTGTGGGAAGACCCCTTCCCACAGAGTTTCACACATTCAAATTGTGCCTGGGAAATGGAATGAAATTATACTACTATTATTGCTGTGTATAATATTGTTATTGTTATATGTATATGTAGGAGAAGAATACACCCACTCAGATAGAAAGAGATTTAGTGGAATTAATTGGCCCATCTGGGTTAGTTATTACCCCAGCCCAAACAATTATGAACAAAGGTTAAGGTATATTGCACAAACCTGACCCCCAGGGTCTCACCATTGATTCTGTTTGTGTGTGTAGACTCTTTTTTTTTCTTGGTAAGTCTGGCTAGGGGTTTATCTATTTTGTTTATTTTCTCGAAGAACCAGCTCCTGCCTTATTGATTCTTTTTATTGTTTTATTCTTCTCAATTTTATTTATTTCTGCTCTAATCTTTATTATGTCCCTCCTTCTACTGACTTTGGGCCTCCTTTGTTCTTCTTTTTTCTAGTTTCAATAATTGTGAGTTTAGACTGTTTGTATGGGCTTGCTCTTCTTTACTGAGGAAGGCCTGTATTGCAATATACTTCCCTCTTAGCATGGCCTTCGCTGCGTCCCACAGATTTTGTGGTGTCGAATTATTGTTGTTATTTGTCTCCATATATTGCTTGATCTCTGTTTTTATTTGGTCATTCATCCATTGATTATTTAGGAGCATGTTGTGAAGCCTCCATGTGTTTGTGGGCTTTTTCATTTTCTTTGTGTAATTTATTTCTAGTTTCATAGCTTTGTGGTCTGAGAAGCTGGTTGGTACAATTTCACTCTTTTTGAATTTACTGAGGGTCTTTTTGTGGCCTAGTATATGATCTATTCTTGAAAATGTTCCATGTGCACTTGAGAAGAATGTATGGGGGTCTCACCATTGCTAGCTGGGAGAACTGTTACCAGAGAATAATTATGTGTTATGGAATAGGAAGAGATCCCCAAAGATTTGTTTCTCTAGTGTTTCTTTCTGAGACATTGAGAAAATACCTTCAGTACCTTTCCTATTTGAAAAACTTCAGGATGTGTTAGACCCCTGAACTTAAAATCATCCTTAGAGAGGGAAATACTCTGTATTTAAAATCAGTCTTTATGGAGTAAAGCTTTGCTTTGCATGGAGAATCATGTGGAGGGGGTGCTTTTTAAAAAGGTGGATCTGCAGGCCCTACCTACAAAGGTTTTGATCCATTTGATGTGTGATGGAGCCTGGAATTTGTGTTTTTAACAAATCCCAGATGGTCCTGATGCAGCATTAAGAACCACATTTTGAAAAACAGCTGCAGTGAAGGCCTTTTTTATGCTATGTTCCAAAACAAACAAAAAGCCCTGATTTTATTTCAGGAGGCAGGAAAACACATGAATTCATCAAGGCAAGTATTTAAAGGAAAGGCTTAGGTATTTAATACCCTGTCATGGGATATTTTGCTTAACTTGCTAGTTTGGATGGCCACCAGAGCAAACTCTTCTTGGCAAGACTTATGAGGTTGCTGCCAAAGGTTCTTAGTGAAAAACTCAAATTGACAATTCAAATCAATGGGGGCATGGCACAATATCGTAATTATCACAGCCACCTCATCACCTATTGGCCTAATCAATTTACTGGAAAAGAGGCTTTTTTATCTCTTAAAGAGAAGTCATATTTCATACATTTAAAAATGCTCTGTGTCCTCAAATATTTCACTGCCATAACAATGAGACTGGAATTAATGTTTTAAAGGCAAGTGCAAGATAAGCTACCATGTATTAGAAGTGGGAATCATGGAAGAAATTTTTTAAAAACTTAATCCATTGTTGACTTAGCTATAGAAGGAGTCAGCATTCAATTTCCTCCTCTTCCTGCTTTTTTTTAGTAGTTGTAATGACACATTAGTAGGATATTTTCTTCTTGCTCTTCATTCACATTATTTTAGGCATATGAAATTATTCTTCATGATTATAACTTTGCTTTGCCCCTGCACCCCCAAATATTTATAATACATGCTATCATTTGTGTTCTTTAACCATTACTTTGGTTTTGACCTTGTTCAACCTTTGTTGTAACAAATAAAAACATAGTTCATTTGAACTAAAAACATTAATGAAGGATAAGCATGTGAGTAATAATTTCACATAGGTTGTGTACAAGGATGCAAAATAAAAATAAAGAAAATGATTATCTCATTACACTTCAAAAGCCAAATGTACTACCTCGATAAACAGATTTTATATTCTAGTTTCAAGTGGCAAGTCTGTGCTGTATCTCTATTTCATGCCCTGGACCTTTCACTAAGGCTCCAATCTTTTGTTAACCTCAGTACCCTAAGCACATTTTTATTTGGGCATACTGTCGTGACTCAGTCATCTCCCATAAAATGTTTCTAATCTCTATGTTTCTGTGAATAGCAACATTAATTTTCTCTTATGCCTATAACATTATAACTAGTTTTGCTTTTTTTCTACATTTAATTCTATATCTGTTCTGTCATATGTATGAGTTAAGACTGGGTTGCACGTGATGGAATCTGAAACTCCAATTAGCTTAAGAAAACAGGTAATTAACTGGAAAGATCCAGGGGTAGTTCACAGAATGAAAGAAAAAGGTGCAAGAAGTAGAATAGTTCTAGGGAACTCCGGAACTGAAACCAGAAAATGGGTGCAACTAGAATGTGTTTTCTATCCGTATGATAGCTCAAGTTCCTTGTTATTTTCCACAAGGCTGGGATACCAGTAGAAGACTTGATCTCACATGCCTACAGCACAATGTGCATAAAGAAAACTGAGTCTGGCCTCTGGTTTAAATTCAGCTAGTTGCAGGGAGGCATTCTTATTGGCCCAGTGTGGGTCATGTGCCTATTTCTTGGACCAATCACTGAATAGTGGCTTGTACTATGTTGGGGATGTTGTACTATATTTGGAATGTCTGTCTTTTAAGAAACAGGTACTGAAAGGGGATTAAATAATAAGGCTTTTATTGGGGGAAATGCCTGTGTGAAAGGGAAGGAGCTGGAAATGACTGGGAAGCTATCCGACCATGATACAGTCTGACTCTGAGTGAAGAAGGAGAGTGGGTTGGACCCAGATGGCTGTGCAGTCTGTAGAAGGTTCAGCAAGGCTACCAGGTAGTTCTTGAACCAAAGTTGGCTGACACAGATTTCCCTCGTATCCCAGGAACCCATCTGCTTTTATATTTCCGGCATTCTCTGTCACGGGCAGGAGCAGCCTGTGGGAGGCATGGGGTCCATGCAAATATGGAGATGGGTTCTTAAGGGCAGCAGCTGGGCCCTTGGGCCCTGCAGTTGGGGGTCTTTAAGGGGCCTTCTTCTGGGTGCACCTCAGTCCTCTGCAGAATCATATGGCTAGAGGGATATCAGCAGCTCCTCAAAAAGCAGGGATATATGTTTCTTGATAAAACAATAGCATTTAGTATATTAAGTATGGCCAAAATTCTAGCATGTCTTTCCATCGTAGCTCTTCCTTTTCATTCCCACAGATGCTACCATTGCCCAGACTTTATCTTATTCTTGGACTACCAGAGCATTTTCTAATTTGTTTCTACCTTTATTCTCAACCTTTTTAAACCAGTGCTATGCTCCACCTTATAATTTGCTGTCTAGAACATTACTTTGAACATACCAACTTCTTACAAAAGCCCTACAAGATTTTGGTGGAGTCCCAAATTCTGTCTGGAATTCAGAAACTTCCAATATGACTGATAGAGTTGCGTTCACCAATGCAACTTCCATGTCTTGCCAATAACACCATCCTTGAAGCACACCTTGTTCATTTCTACCCAAGCTTGTCTTACAGTCATAGAATCTCAGAGGTGGAGAGTCTCTCTATGAACATCAGTTGTTCCACTTTAGGTTCTTGACCTTAGGGAGTCTACAGGTGACTCTTGGGGGATTAAAGCAAAACTATAAGTGAAAAGAGGGAAGGGAGAGGAAGAGAGGGATCTAAGTGCAAAAATCTAAGGTCTGTTTCATGTGACAAAACCAGAATGGGGTCCTTAGGATTTTGAGAGCAGGGCACTGGTATAAAATGAAGGCTTCTGGGGAGCTGGGCTGTGGGAGAGGGCAGGGTGGAGGGAGTATGGGGTAGGTTCCGGGCCGAGAGTCTTTTAGCCAGAAGAAAGCCCTCATGGGAAAAAGCCTCCGCCAACACAAGGTTAAAAAAAAAAAAAGTCGAGTAAGAGGGAAATGGGATGGAGGGAAGGAGGGTGGCAGCTGCCCAAACCTGCCATTCATCTAGTGTTTTTGTTAACTAGGTCTGTTGGCATAATTCTGTTCCAGTAGAGCTTGCATGTAGGGTATGATTACAATCTGGTTTACTGTGGCAAAAAATCCAATTATTTTACCCATTAAGCCGAGAGGGATTATTTGTAACAATAATAATCTGGGCACCGCAGTTTATAATAAGCCAAGATCCATTTCTGTGCAGCTGCCACCCAACGGTTTTGGCTCTAATGCTTGGGACCATACAGAATACGCCTGATCCCTTTTCATCTGTCAACCGTTCAAATATTTGAAAACAATGATCATAGAGTCCCTGAGTCATTTCTTTTTCAGACTAAACATCATCAGCTTGTTAACCTTTTCTCATAGAATATAATTAGAACTATCTTGCTGCTGAATTCACTGCAGCTATTTTACCAGGGCAGGGATCACTGCTTTCCTTGTGACAGATCATATGCATCTCAAATTTTAGCCTAAAATCACATTAATAATTTTAGTAAAGCACTCTATATGTGAAAATTAAGCATAATCTCAATGAAAACTCCTCACTTGTGCTGCTTCTGGCCGAGTTCTTCTCTATTCTGTTTCCATTCCTTTATTGGAAGACATTACTGAAGATTTCTCATTAATTAAATACATCCTTACTAATGAGGAACCATTGTGGGCTTGGCAGTGAGAATGGGAAAGATTTATCGTTGCTGGTATCCTCTCCCATTGCTGTGTCCCAGGGGAGCTAGAGATGGCAGGATCCTGGGCCAGGATGAAGGAGGATGAGGTAAGCAGAATGTCTAGGGTGCAAAAATGAGGAGTCAGCCACTCTCAGACTTGTGCAAGTACAGCACAAATAGTGTAGTTCAGCGCAGAGCTCCTACCTGGTCTCCGCTCCAGTTTACTGCTTTGGATAATTTGAGAACATAGATCCCATAGGTGGGTTCAGGTGTTGGTATTTTAACTATTAAACAAATTTTAGAGTTAGTGCTTATATATTCTGCACAACCAACCACACAAGTATATACACTGGGCAAAATGATAGTCATTCTGTAGTATACAGCCAGGGTGAGAGGGTTCAGAATACAAGACCTCCCCACGACAGTAAGGAGGTAGAGAAGAAGCATACAAATCTGACTTCACCCCCAGTTTAGAGGCATTTATACTCAGGGGTTTCCTTTGGGCTGTGAATCCTTATGTAATTGTCAAAGTTTTCTTTAAAATTGTACCCTGGATCCGGACTCTCCCATTGTGCAGAAACGTAGCTCAAAACATTAAATGACTTCCCAATGACCAGCACCAAAAGAAAAGCTCTATGTAGGAAATTTGAGAAAATAAAGAACTTTGTGATTATATAACTAAGCCTCTGACATAAAAGGAAGCTAAATCAAAAAAGGAATGGCTCTTAACAGAGCAGTAAAACCCTTTCCAGGAACACAAAGAGGAGGAGAGCACAGACAGGGATGGGCTGGATCAGCACGTCCTCCCTCAGCTTAGGGGGTCCCATCCAGCTCAAACCGTATCTATTTGAGGAACTCCCCATTTTAGCCTTCTCAGTGAAATGGGACCAGGAAGATAAATGAAACAAGGTTCCTAATTTTGGACTCACTCAAGGACCCATTCAATTAGGAAGAGATACTCTAAATTTTATAATACATATATAAATGCAAAACTGTGAGGAGAGTTCTTACCTCTGGGGGAGACAGCTGGGAGACATCAAAGAGGGGGGGGTGCCGTTTGCAGCTTTGTTTGCAGAATATCATTGTATACTTTCAATTTTAAATGGTATTCTTACTGATCATGAAAAGTTCAAAGACCACAGAATGACAAAATATAAGGAGAAAATCTATTCCACGCTTCGGGCCCCAGAGGAAACCACTGTTAACAGGTTGGTATATATCCACCCAACACTTCTGTGCTTTAAAAATGTATTATTACATATGTGTTCATCTGGGTTCTCCAGAGAAACAGAACCAATAGGAGATATAAATATAAATTTATAAAGATATAATAAATATATATACAGAGAGAGAGAGAAATTGGTTTTATAAGGAATTGGTTCACATAATTACAAGCTCCAAGATCTGCAGTTGACAAGCGGAGACCTAAGGAGAGCTGATGGTGTGAGGTCCAGTCCCAAAGCGGGCAGGCTGGAGACCGAAGGAGAGGTGATGTTTCAGCTTGAGACCACAGGCAAGGACAGACTGGTGTCCCGGCTCAAAGCCATCAGAAAGAGCAGTTTCCTCTTAACTCAGCCTTTTTGTTTTAATTCAGGCCTTCAGCTGATTGGATGGGGCCCACCCTCCTGCAGGGGGTGGGTGGGTAATCTGTTTTACTCAGTCTACCAATTCAAATGCAAACACCCTCACAGACATACCCACAGTAATGTTTGACCAAATAACCTGGACGGACACCTGTGGCCCAGTCAAGATGATGCATAAAACCATAACATATATTTATATTATATAATAAATAGGCTTGTAGTGTTCGATCTGGCCTATAACCTGTTGCCTTATGGCATTGATGTTAAGAGCTTGAGCTTCAGAGTCAGTGGTCCTGGGTTTGAGTGGTGACCTTGGTCTAAGTCATTAGATGGCTCTGAACTTGTTTCCTTATTTATAATACTGATCTTATAACATGACATAATTTACAGAGTTGTGATGAGAATTACATATAATGTTGCAACTAAATTGCCTAGTGGAGACTAAGACTTCCAAATGCTAGATTAAAAAAACAATCCTAATATATCATGGATAACTTTGTATGATGATAACTGTGGCTCTACTTTCTGATAAATGCGTAGTGTTCTGTTAAAGGGGTGAATCGTATTTGACTCCTATTGATGGATATTTAGGTTATTTCTAATTGTCTAATGTTCTAAACAAAAAAAAGATAATCCTGCCAGCTTATTTACAGAAATTCATAAAATTAGAATGGCTGGATTAAAAATATATTACATATCTTTAATTTTTATTAATGTTGCCACATTGGTGTCCAGAAGTACTATACCAATTACCCCTGCCACTCCCCTCCCCCACCCCCACATTTGGGAGCATGCCCACTTGCCCATACCCTTTCCAAAACTAAGCATTATTAATTATTTAAATGCTTGCCCATTTAATAGTCAAAAGAAGTCTCATGTGTTTTAATTTCCATTGCTTTTATAAATGGTAAGCTTGAGCAGTTTCACATACTTATTTCTCATCAGTCTTTCTTCTTTTGTGAATTAACTCTTCACATCTAAAACCCCTTTTCTAATGAATGCTAACGTATTGTTTTCTTGATGTTAAGGCTTTTAACATTTTTTTAAAGGCTTTTAACATTCTTAATAAGGTAATATCTAAAACTCATATGCCACTTAGTATATACCAGGTGCTGTTCTAAATGCTTTGTATGTACCAATTACTTTATTCCTCACAAACATCCTATGAAGTTGGTATTATTATATTCCCATTTTACAGATGAAGAAACTGAGGCACATGAAAGTTAAATAATTTGCCCAAGATCTTGCAGCTATTAAGTGAACCGTTGTAGGCATTTTGGTTCTCGAGTCCATGCTCTAACCACTCTCTCTCCTGCCTTCCAACTCTTTGTCATATATTTCTTTTCCCACTTTGTATTCATCTTTAAACTTTATTTATGGTGTTTTTCTTCTATATAGAAGTTTTACATTTTTATGTAGTCCAATTTATCCTCCTTTCTTTTTATGATTTCTTGCTGATCTTCCTTCTTAAATGATGAATAAAAGTTTCCCAGGCAAACAAGAGCCTCATCTTCCGTCTTAAAACGGAAAGATAATCAGTGTAAAAGATGCATAATGCAGTGAAAGAACAGGGAATGTTCAGGGAAAAGTGAGATCAGGTGCATGAATTCTGGGAAGACTAATGAGAGAAGGTCACGTGGATCTAGACCATCAAAAACCTTGTAAGTGTGGATTTTACCGTGAGGGCAGTAGAAGCAGGAGACACTTAACTTACATTTTCAATATTAAGGTAAAACAGATGCATGTCTAGAATGGTATAAAACAAAATAAAAGAAGTGTTTTCCATTTGCAACTCCCCATACACCCAGCATGTGTATGTTCAGGAAGAAACATGTGTACCTTTCCCAAGAGGTAAGCTTTTTATGTATGTTTCCGGTTTTGGTTCTTGGTATTACGACCATAATTCTAAAGGATGTACTTCTAATCCTGTTTTTTTATTTAGAAGTTTTGACAACACTGGTTGATTTCAGGTTATAAAAAGAGTTTGGATCATACATATTATTTTACGCCTCTTCTTCCATTGCCCTCTCCTCCTAAATACATATTAAATATACCATATATATATATTGTTCATTTATATTAATTAAAATATACAAAACTCCGACTTATCTGCCATCAATTTTAAAAAGTAACTTATAATTCTCCATTATGTAAGATGAGAAAAATTCCCATCCCTACTCTTTATCTCTCAGCACTTTGTTTCACTGTTTAGCCTCTGATGGCTATGTCCTTACTTTGATGTTGTTAAGATTGATAGCATTTCCATTCTATTCTGTGCAGTAAGTATTCCACACTTTTTTGAACACCATAGAACAAATAAGTGGTATTATAATATTATGGTTAAATAAATATTATTTACTGTGATCCAGATTGTATAGTTAAAATCCTTCATCAGAAATTTAGCAATACTATATTGCTAAATCAGTGCTGACCCAGAGAATATTCCAACGTCAAGGTCAAATGGATTTTCTTGTGTTAAACTCTAACAGCTACTCAAAACCATGTCATGTTTAATTTGCTTCGTATTTGGATCATATGGCTCCCCCCACCCCTAAGTATATCTAATTGCGTTTATTTTTTTCTATTAATAGAAGAAATATATACCTTTCTCATGTTAATAGTCAGATCTTCCAGCTTCGTTGTTAGTTGTTGAATGGAAATAATTTTCTTCCCGAACATATTCTTCAGACTTTCTTTTCTAATTTTAATGTGTTGCTTTCTAGGCTTGTTCCCCAAACTGGCATTCTGTGATTTCCTTTCATTGTACTCATAGGTTAGCTTCATTGGTTCTTGGATCCATAGCTTCCTCTTCCTTAGATTCCATTCTCATTTTGCAGGGCTATATCATCAAGTTAAAAATTGAAAATAATGAAAAGTACATGAAAGTATATGTTTTTAATTCATGCATTTCTTAAAGGACTCAATTTTGTATTCTTGATTGATTTGGATTTGACATAGAATTTGGATTTCACAATCACTTCCTCCTCAGTTCTCTGTAGGCGCTGCTGCATTCTCTTCTGACATCCACTTTGTTGTTGAGATTTCTGACTCTCATTTGCATCCTTCAGGATCCTTGATGTTCTGAAATTCAATGGGATGCATCTAGATGTGCATTTTTATGTATTCATCATACTCAGCTCTTGGAGGCATCTTTCCATCTAAAGTCCAAAGGAGTCCTTTAGATCTGGGAAATAATTTTCTATTGTTTCTTTAACTATCTGTGTTCCATATTCTCTGTTCTTTCCCTCTGAAACTATTGTCAGCTAAACACTAGACTTCCAGGATTAATCGTGACTTTTAATTTTTCTCGTATTTTTCATTCACTTGCCTTTGTTCTCTTCTAGTCTTTTTTTCTTCATATTCGGTTTTTTCTTTTTGTTCAGACAGCTTTATCGAAACATAATTGACAAATAATAAACTGCATATATTTTAAGTGTATGATTTGGTAAGTTTTGACATATGTATACACCCATGAAACTACAGCCACAATCAAGATAAGGGACATATACAGCCCCACCAAAAGCTTCCTTTTGCCCCTTTGTGATCTCTCCCTCCTCCTAGACTGCCTTTCCCCTTTGACTCCAGGCAGGCACTCATTTCATTTCTGTCACTATAGATTATGTCATTTGCATATTTTAGACTTTTCAATAAATGGAACTATGTAGCATATATACTTTTTCCTCTGATTTCTTTCACTTAGCAAAATTATTTTGAGATTCATCCACAATGTTATGTGTATCAACAGTTCATTTCTTTTCATTGTTAAGTAGTATTCCATTATATGTATATACCACGATTTGTTTATCTATTCAGCTATTTACGAACATTTCAGTTCTTTCAGTTTTTGGGTAAATAAAGTTGCTATGAATACTTGTAAGTCTCTGTATGGATGTATGTCTTATTTTTTCCTATATAAGTATCTAGGAGAGGAATGACTAGATTGTGTAAGTGTGTGTCGAAACTTTTATGAAACTGCCAACCTGTTTTCCAAAGTCCAGGTACCATTTCCATCCCTTCTAATGAATGTTTTCTTTCAACAATCGTATTTTAAAATTTCAGTAAGTCTTCCTTGTTCTTGGATTTCTCCCTGTCTTTTTATTCTTCCAATAGCAGCCTTTGTTTAGTGGCTCGTAATATTTTTTTTTGAAACTCTCTGAGTTTCTCTTGGGATCACTGATATAGGTGTTAACTTTGGTCCTTTCAGATGTCTAGAGATCCTTACTTGTTATTCATTTTAAAAAAAATTAATGACCAGGTTGAATAATATAGATAGCTAGTGAATCAAAATATTGAGAGTTTTATTTTGGGGGTACCAAAACTGGGAGCCTTACCTCTTCCTAGACAGATGTTTAATTTCTTTAGAGTTCTCTGATTTTATACTAGGTACAAATTCCACCTCTGAAGTTAAATTGGATGAATATTTAGTAATATTGGAATAAATTCGAGTATGTTTTGGTTCAGGGAGGCACCTGAGTGGAGAAGATAAAAGACAGGGCTTTGCATCTGGAAAAGTCCATCTTTGCCCCATATAAATTGATGACAATAAGATGTAGTGGACAGAAAGCAGTAGAAGTGGCAGGTACCCTAATAGATTTATCTATTATTTTTATATCATCTTTTCTATTGAAAATTAAACAAAATATTTGTGCATGTTGTTTTAGGAAAGAAATTGGATTACTTAAAGAATTACTGGCAAGTATTTTTAAAATGAGATTTTGCATTTTTAAAAATTTAACAAGCATGGTCATGAAATGAAAACTTTACCATAGCAACTGAAACATTGCTTTTATAGTCTCACAATTCACTTTCAAACATTAGCACATCACATAAAGAAATTGTACTCTTACAAATCACCATCCTATAATTGATCATTGCAACCAATCTTTTTGAATCTTCAAAAGATATTACGTAAGTCCTTTAATAAATTGTTCTACCTTAAAATAAAAAACACGCATAAACTTTTTTTAAGTCAGAGCATGGCATGTTATACCATGTTAAACTCTGAAACATTTCTCTTTCATTCATAACAGTATATAGTTAAACAAAGAGGAATTCTATATTGGGAAAAAGTACTTGGGAAGATGAGGAGAAATACTATTCTAAATCAAGAATTCTTTAGGTTTTTTTAAAGAGTTCTTTTAAGGTTCTCTGTATCACGATAATCAATGACTATTTTATCTGTGCAGATGTATACTAAAAGTTTAAGAACTACTTATATAAAAGATCCAAGACCCCTAAGCCTAATAGCATTTATTTATTCATTTAACAAAAATTTACTGAATATCTACTTTAATACAAAGAATTATATTTGATATTCTTATATTTGATGAATGTAAGCAATAAAAGCTCTCAGTGACCTTCTCTGAATCAGACTCACACATTTAGAGTTATATAAACCAAGGAGATTTGAATGACTTATTGCAGCAGAAATGATTTTATTATCTAATTCAGATAATGTATTTTCTTAAGTGTAGAATCCAATTTCCTTCCTACCTATTTATGTTCTTAAGGCTTTCTAACGTTTCTTCTGCTTTCAACATAGCAGGTAGCTGTGTTCACTGGTGTATGACAAATTTGTATTTAAAAGGTTTGTGGCATACTTTTTGACCTCTGAGTGACAACTGTTATATAACTGTCACTAGTCATTATCATGGGAACATCCAGCTGTGAAAAAAGGTTTTAAATATACTCAGGTACTCCTACTAGAACAAAATAATATACTTCTTTGTTGTGAATAAAGTTTAGCTACTGTAGCTTGTAACCTACTAAGCATGTACTTGTTGAACATTTTGTGATAGATCGGTCTGTATGTTTAGAAGGTCATTTACTCCTCTGCACTGACAGGTCAGGATCATACTTCGTAGTTGTCACAACCAACCACAGTATCCTGCTCCGTGAATTTAGCCAATAGCAATAGCTTCCTTGATCAATAGGAAATCATAACAGAGATTATGCAGGAGCACATCCTATTTAGGGGTAAAGGAAGAGAAGTGTAGGTAGTCCTTCAGTCTGCATGAAAGACTTGGAAAATATAATGGAAGGAAAGTGTAGGGTGATAATTAGTGTCTGTGCTATCTGCTCTCGTCTTTCTTTTCTTTGGTAGAGTGCAGGCTATCTCTAAAGCTTTAGGCAAGAAGCAAAACTACCATTTGAATTAAATGAATAAAAACAATTCTAGAATGCTCCATGTTTAGTTTTTCTCCTAGCTATTACTGGGCTGCCTATAGTGGGGTAGGTGACAAATCCTGAGGAAAATAATTGCTGGAGGAAATGGAAGAGAAAAAAAGAATTATTGTGATTTCTGTTAAAATTATTTTTTTCTTTCCATCTCAATCTTTAACTTCACTCAGTGTGATGGATACATTTCTCACTGTACCAGCTCATCAGGTGGAGGATCCACACAGGGGAAATGACTACTGTTCTCCTACCAAAAACATTACAGTTTATTCCACCAAGTACAAATGAAATAATCTTCATTGGCAGTCCTTCCCTGAACACCAAGCCACTTCTGTAGCTCTAAGGCTGTACTGCCCAATACCGTAGACACTAGCCACGTGCGGCTAGTGGCCACTCTATTGCACAGCACACATACAGAAAGTTTTCATCATCATAGACAACTCATCTGAACAGCTCTGCTCTGAGGGAACCTCAGGAAATGTACTGAGGTAGAGTACCCTTGTAGTCATCACTTAAATTTTCTCTGTCCAAGAATCCCCTTCTGGAAACTATCTTTCCTCCTCTCTAGTTCATCCATGTAGGTCCCATGAGGGCTGCTATATTCTTCCATCATGGCCACAGAGGTTTTGTCAGAGATATGCACCTGACAGAAGCTGAGCCAGTTTCAGTACATGGCCTCCTGACTGGTCTGGGCCGAGGTATCTTATTGAAGTAGAGCCGATGATGCCTATCTTTTTTAGAATTTATGAACTTGGGACCCAGAAAGTTGGCAGAATCTGCGAGCCGTAAAGCCTGTAATTTTTCTAGGGCCATGTTTCCTACCAAAGAGATGAAGTTAGCCTGTGTA